>NC_135481.1:171485417-172089167 GCF_052094955.1 Ictidomys tridecemlineatus
ACACTAGCTTCATTGTACTTTTGTTCTTATCCTCCCATAATACACCATAAGATCCATGAAAGTCAAGGTGAGGTCTAACCCAACATGTCATCCCCAGTGACCAGAAAGGAAAGGCATCTGATACCTAGTTTACACTTGTAATAAATATTTGTGGCATGGAAGAAATGGAAGGCAATGTTCAACCCAAAAGAGTAGAACAGTAACATGTCCTTTGGGGCACTATGGCAAAACAGTAAATAAGGTTTGGTTAGCAGACTCTGGTGTATCCCTCAGTTCAGTCACCCCAGTTATGAATATAAGGAATCTGTCTCCCTTAGCATTAGTCTATTTGGCTTTTTTCATACCACTCATCACCAGCTGAACCCACCCTGATTCTTTGCTTCCTTGTCTCTCTCTATGAATTCAAGAAGTTGTCTGTTCACAGCCAATAGCCCCTAAGCTGAAACGATGGATAAGTAGTAATTGGAGATTATAGTTATTCCTACAGTCAACCTTTTAAGGAAAAAGAAATGCAATTAAACAGCACAATGAAAGGAACAAAAGCCCTCACCATGTCCTCACATCTCTGCCAACATGAGAGATCCATGGCATCACAGCATCTTGATACTTAATACAATGGCAGGGGGCAATTCTGGCTTGGAGGTGGTTGTCAAACCTCTTCCTGTGCAGGTGAGATGACGCTTTTAGCACACAGCAGGGAGAGACTGCAGGCTGTAATTTCACCCTGGTACTCAGTTATCAAAGCCATGCCACTTCCTCCCCAACCTTACAATACTAAAAGTACTCCCCCAAGGGGTCAGGTGCAATTGAGGGAGGTCTCTTGATGTAAAAAAAAAAAAAAAAAAAAAAAAAAAAAAAAAAAAGTTAGAGAAGTTAAGAAGAGCATGACCTTGAATCAGAGCTAGTCAGAAATGGGGCTCATTTGGGCCAGCATCACTGGGTTGCTCCCATATTGGTAACCAACCTTCAGAAAGAAGCTTTTAGAGAACTATAGTCAACATACTATAGTGATACATGCATACCCATGTTTACAGTAGTACAATTCACAATAGCCAGATTATTGAACCAGCCTAGGTATTCATCATCAGATGAATGAATAAAGAAAAATGCTATATATACACAATAGAGTTTTATTCAGCCATAAAGAAGAAGAAATTTATATCATTTGCAAGAAATGGATGGAACTTGAGAGCATTGTGTTAATCAAAATAAGCCAAATTCAAAAAGTCAAAGGTCATATGTTTTCTCTCATATACCTTTTCTCATTGCTAGAGAGGAAGAGTAGAAGAAAGGTGCAGGGTGGAGCTCATGAAAAGTAACGAGAGATCAGTGGAGTATAAGAAAAGAACCAAGGAAAGGAAGACAATGAAGGAGGAGGAAATACTAGAGAATGATATTGGCCAAATTATATTGTTATGTGCACGCATGAATATGTAACAGCAAATCCCACCATTATATAAAACTATAATGCACCAATAAAACATGTGGGGAGAAAAAGAAGCATCTTTTGGTCAATCCCCTTGCCCTCCTCTGACCACACGTCAGCCTGAGGAACAAGACTAAGTACTGCCCAAACTTCATTCTACCTGCAGCCTGACCCTCACTCTGCTCACAGCCTGACTCCTCAGCCTGGCCTCAGATAAACTGCTAATCCCAGGGTTGATCTTGTCCTTGAATGTACATCTTATTTTTCTTACCCAGACTATGAACTTTCTGGGGTAAGGCACCAATTTCTCAGTCATATACAAATGGACAATGGCCAGACCATATGTAACCATAGAACTCTGATCCACAATCTGCAGCAACCATTCCTTTTCATCTTTTGCCCTCTTTTATTATTCTATTTTGTGCTATGCTGTCAAAACTGATGTTTGTCAAAATAAGAAGAATCACAGGGTAAGAACACAGGCATAGACTTCACAGAACTGTTGATCAACTGACCTCATTGACCAGAATTTGTGGTTCTTACTGAACTAAAATATATTCAGACAAATTTTGCTATGGGTCACCAATAAACCATCTTAATCTTTTGTCCAAAGCCTTCTCTTCAGGGAGCAAAAATTGTCAAGTCTCCATTTGATAGATCTCATCAATTTCTTGTAGATATGAGTGACACTCATTCTTCAATAAACCCTCTCACCTTTGCTCAGTCTCTTCCTCCAAGTAACTACACCATGTAGATGGCAGATGTTTCAAACATTACAAAGAATTTCTCTATCTCACAGCCCCTTAACTGTAACTTTTAGGCCCTTCCTAAATGATAACCCTAAATCAATGATTGACAAGTGGGCGTAGGCTAAGAAAACCCAGCTCTTTTGCTGTCCTGCAAATATCTCTGAGGCATAACTTATATTTCAGAACTTCCCCAGTTCTGGGATCAGGCTAAAGCTACCCTTTGTGGGACAATGCAAGAGACAACATCCTTTCTTGGCTTCCTCGCCTTTTTTGTACCCAAATACTTGTTAGATTTTTCTAGGAGAATCTCTGTACATGGGTCCTTGTCTCAGGATCTACTTCTGGGGAGCTCAAGATAAACAGAAAGTTTTTCTATAGGTTGGAAATCTTTGAAATTCTTTAGCTTTGTTCTGGGTTGAAATTAACCCTCCTCCCAACAGGAGCAGACCAATGATTAGTGCCTGAATATGAGAAAACTCCCCAAACTAGCAGAAAAAAAAGCACAGTAAGAGATTAGACCCACAGTTCCCAGCCCTCACACATGGCCCCAAATAATGCTTATTTCTACCAAGATTGAAAAACCTCACAATTCACAGGCCACTAGGTAGAGCATGCACAAAATAATCTTGGCTTAGTACTGGGGTAAAATTATCCCTATACCAAGCACTACTTTGATCCCAACTAACAAAGCAAAAGAATAAAACCCAAAAGGACCAGACTTTTTCCAAGTAACTTAACTGCATCCCTGAAAAAGTTTAAAAATATATACTACTATACAAAAATATCTAGTACTCGAAAAAATATAATTCACAGTATCTGGAATCCAGGGGTAAAAAATCAAAATTGACCCAAAACTGATAGATATTAAGTGTGCCAATACCAATTAAAGCAGTTATTAACACTGTACTCATATGTTCAAAAAGTTAAATAGATACGTGGCAAATACTTAAAAGTCCCAAATCAAACTTAGATAAAGGAAAACTAAAATATTGAGATGAAAAATATGCTACAGGGTATTAGCAGATTAGACATTGTAGGAGAAAAGATTAATGACATAAATATAACATCCAAATTGAAACACAAAGAGAAAAAAATAATTGGAGGGGAAGAGAAGAGAGAAAATGAGGACGAAGAGAAATAAAAGAAGAAAATACACACAATCAAATCACAATGAAGACAATCACCATATAAATAACCCAAAATTTCCTCATGCTCCTTTGTAATCTTTCACTGATATACAATTTGTTATTATAGATTAATTTGTATTTCTAAGAATTTTGAACAAATAAAATAATGTACAAAACTATTGTACTCTGCTTTTAAATGACTTCTTAGATCCTCTAGACCCATCAGATTCTAAGACATGAATCTCCTACCACCAAGAAAGATAAGATATTGAGTCAAACATGCATTTCTCCCACAGAATCCCTAGCTCCTTGATCTTTCTTATACTGTAAAATCCCAGACACATAGTAAGCCAATCTCTTAACTTCTTGGTTCCCATATTCAAACTCTGGATCTTGTTTAAAAGTACCAGAATTTCTCCGATTTCTTCTCTCAACCGGGCCCTTGGGACTACTTAGCAATCTTATTTGTCCTTGGACAACCCTCTTTCCCATTTCCCTCAAGTGTTATTACAACTTTTTATTACTTACTTCAAATCCTTTACTTCCCACCATCATTAGGCAGAATTTCCATGAATTTCCTCTCCAAACAACCCACAAACCCCTTCAACTTCCCCTTTGCTCATTTTCTCCCTGGAGCCAACTCCTGCTTCTGGCTTAGAATCCTCATCTCTACTTCCTATTGAGTACTCCATTCATCCACATCCTCCATTCATCAGCATCCTGCTTCTGAGACTTCAACTTCTACCTTCCTTTTGGCTCTTTCCTCAGGCTCACAAACACACTCAAATCCTTTCAAGCTAGAAAGAGTTCACTGCCATCCTCCTACTTGCCTCTAGCTACAAGTCTTTCCTCTCTTTTTTCATTCCCAACAATTTCCTGCATCTATTTTCTCATTCCTATTCCCTTCTTAAGCTTCTTTGATGGAGTAAAAGACATTTGGATTATTTTCAGCTTCTGGTATTATGAATGAAGCTGCTATAAACATTTTATACATGTCTATTGGGGAAAATGAGCCTGAATTTCTAGGTCACAGGCTATTTGTATAATAAACTTTATAATGGGCTGCATTGCCATTCAAAGGAGCAAATCATCTCCCCCAACTGCCAATGTCAACAAGCCTGAAATCAAAATGACTCATTTCTCCTTGTATCTGTCAGTTCTTGCTACATAACAAACGACCACAAAATCTCATTGGCATGCAACTTCAAGTGTTTATTTCTCACACGTCTGCTGATTGGTGGGGTATCATCACTCCAGATGTGAAATTCTGCTCTCTGGGATGAAGATGCAATGGTCACCCGGTATGTGGCATTCTACCAATGATAGCAAAAGCTAAACACACAAGCACATTTCAACCCTCTGCTTCCATCACTCTGCCAACATTCCATTGGCCAAAGCACGTTACATGGTCAAGCTCAATGTCAAACAGCAGAGACATTTATTCTTCCCACCATGAAGCTATATAAAGAATGTGAATATATTCTACTACAGGAGAATGAAATTTGGTGACCATAATTTAATCTTATAGATTAATCATACAATTATAGACATATATTTGCCTCAGTTGCAACTGCTTAGGGGGAAATGCACATACACAGTATGCTACAGCATATTCTTTGAGGTAAAAATCCAAAATTTGCTAGAATCCAGCCTCTCAGCTGAATCCTAGTCCCCTAATGAGGCCTGAATGAGGCTGTCAACTGAGCCCCAGGTTTAGGTAGGCAACACTCTCCTTAGGCAGACTTATATACAGGAAGGTAAGACTAACCCTAAGGAAAGGTTTTCTAGAGAGGCTCATAGACTATAGAGCTGAGAAGTTCTATGCCATGGGCAGGTCACTCCCACATTGGGAGCAGGGGCATGAAGCACTCTGTGCCAGCTCCCTGTTGGTGCCACTCAGCTCCTATTAGGGAAATGATGCCTACTCCTGCCCTGGAAAGATCAGGCTCCCTAGAATGCATGAAAACCCTCTCTAGTCATCTCTTGCAGAGAAATGTATTCTAACCCTCAGTGATATCCAGCATTCATTTATTGACTCATGCTTTTGTCCACTGACTGAACATTCACTGAGAGATCAGCATGACATCAGCTGCCAGGCATAAAAGAGATAAACATGTCACCATCACTGAAAAACCCAAGAAGTTTATTACCTCCAGGTAGAACAAGTAAACAATTAAATCACTAGATATTACAGATGAATAAATCAAACATAAAAGAGACACAAAAGAGGAGGGCAATCCCCACGAGGGGCAGGATTATTATCATCATTTTACAAATGGGGAAATGCAAGATGAGAAAGATTACGTGACTAATCCACAGAGAAAAGAGGAAGGGAGAATTGTAGGAGCCCAAGAGATAAGGCATGGAGAACACTAAAGGACGGAAGGCCAGCCTCATTTCCTAATTATTTTCCTGGGATGGCTGGGAGTTTTTCTTCTTCCATCCTTCCGTTCCTCCAGGGAATCATTATCAAGGGAAATCCTCCTTTCTTCACTTTCTTCTCCAGAGATTGAATCTTGGCCCAGAAGAAAGGAAATGGAAAATGGCTTTGGGCCATCTTATTCATTCTGGAAGGTTGACATCCCAGCAGGAGTTGTCTCAGCCTCTCTAATTGGGATTGGAGTCCTGCAACCTTGCCTGGCCTCTCAAGTTGATTATAGGCCACTTCCTCTAAATGGACTAGCCTATTTTAATTCCGTGTTAGGAAATCTTCCTCATTAGCATTTGCTGATCCATTTGGGGATCAGAGAACTTGTCAGGTTAGTGTATCCCTGGAATTTTCTTTCAAGTACCAAAAATATTCTCAAGGGACATCTTCCTTGCTTCTTCCAGTTTCCCATCCCATAATGGGTAATCATATTGTAGGGATCAGAAGTGATGGTTGTCTTGTATGTCACTTCTACTGGTAGGTATGAGGAATCTGTGATAAAATGAGAAAACCATTGTTCATGGAATTAGTAGACCTAGATTATAAGGGTGGAATCTCAAGTTCTGGTAAAGAAAGGTGAAGGATTCCCATTGGTATGGGGTGTATCCTATAAAGAGGGATTTCTTAGTCTTCACTAAGCCTAAAACAATGTTAACTGCACTCCCATTGCCCTCCTTGACTCTCATATTGTAGTACAAAGCTGTGTGAGTTGGAACTGTCACTAGAATGTTTCCAAATGGTATTCCCAATTCCAACTATTTTTTGGCAAGTGATGCTAGAAAGGTACATATTAAGCCTGATTTAGAAGGAAGAGCCACATGGAAAGTCACAAAACTATCTATGGGCCTTGGTAGAGTGTTTGCTGAGGGTTCAGAGCAACTGATAACTACTGTTTTCATAATGCATGCATCAGGCATTGCCTAGCTAATGCCTAAATGGAGTCTTCCTGTAACTCTTGCAGTTCTGCAGCACACACAGGCTAGACTATCACCAAACCCATTCTCTATTCCTGGGCACTTGACTAAACTACATTTCCCCCTTGCATCTAAGTGGAAACGTGGCACTGGTGGGCTAAAGACAAGTTTTGTTCTTGGATCTTAAAATACCCATCAATCCTCCATACTCTTCCTTTGTTCTTTGGGCACCATTATAGATAATCCACAGAGGGTTCTAGGGCTGTAGGCTATTCTAAGCCTCCAGGAAATAATGGAGCCACCCATTGGAAGCACCCTGGATCTCTGAGTCATACCATAGAGAAGATCTGACCAAAAGAACTGCTCAACTAGGTACAGTCACATTGGACTTTGACTAAATGAGTAAGTTTTATTGTGCTAAGCCACTAAAATTTGGGAGTTCCTTATTATAGGAACCCCAAATAATCCCTGCCTTGAAAGTTTTCCACTCTAATGGGTCTTCCAACTTTGTCCAATATCCTGCTTCCCAGCTTATTTCCTCTCCTGAAGAAAATATAAAGAAATAAAATACTATATCTTTGAAGCAGAAGAAAACACAGCTGCAAAGCAAAGAGCCCCTCCCAAAGGGTGCTCAGAACAGTGGGCTTCTTGCCAGGCTTTGAGTGGGAATATCATTCCACCACTGTCCTCACCATTTCCACTATAATAGGAGATGCAGTCACTAATTTCCAACTCCATTAAATTTAAACAAACATTAGAATAAACAATCAATCCAGTTCATCCAGCTTCTGCTGAGAATAGGGTTGAGGTTGGGGAATGGATTACCCAGCATCTCCTTACTGCAGAGACAATGTCCTTCATCCAAATATTCCCTAACCCATTCCAACTGAGAAGCCACCAGTTCTGTGTACCGAACTCTGCTATTCTGAAGGTGGAGAAGGTGGTACTTAGTCCCAACCCTTTCATCCAGTGCCTTTGTCAATCATAGTATGTGTATGGAGAAGAATGACACAATTTAGGGGATCAAAAAAAATCTTAGGTTATAAGTAAGTCAAGGTTATGAGTCAAGATATAACCAGAATTAAGATCAGGCCATGGTAAGGTTTAAGTTCAGGCCAGGGCTAAATATCAATTTGCAGCTGAAGAATAGAATAAATGTCCATGTTCTTCACAGAAACTGATTCCAGGAAATGGCAACTTTAGCCAAGTCTTCCAATGCTATGCATTGGTCCAGGATGCCTCAGATCTGCTCTTTAAAGGCTAGAGTCCAGAGTTGGTCAAACTAAAGTTAACTTCTCACTTGTGAGACAAGCCATTCCTTTTTCTTTACTATCACTCTAAAAAGGTCCCATAAGAGAGGAAAGATCTTTGCACCCTTTCAGATTTGGTGCTCATCTCCCCACTGCCATTCTATGGTGGAGAAGTCTTGGGAAAGAGTTCCTTTGAAATTGGATTTTTTTTAAGATTTCATTAGGGGAAATAATCTCTAGGATCCCAGATGTCAAACCCAGAGAAACTTTTTGTCCACGGAAATGGGAAAATTCTCCTCCTAACTCTCTTTGGTAGTATTTTTCGCCATTTGCATGCAAGTCTTAGGATGGCAGAAACTTTGCTTCATACAACATTATATCCCCAGTGCCCAAAATAGTTCCTGGCATATAGGTGATGTTTAGTTGAATTTGCCCAGAATGGTGACAGGGCACTAGAACTTGACCAGCTGGTGCCCACAAGCAGAATATATCAGTCACAATCACCTTCTCCACATACATACTGTCTCCCACTTAGCATCTTGACTCCAATGGTGCCAATCAATCTATAGCATCTTCACAAAGGAAGGGTTGGTCCAGGATGTGTCAGATCTGCTCTTTAGGGACTAGAGGCCAGAGTTGGTCAAACTAAAGTTAACTTCTCACTTGTGAGACAAGCCATTCCTTTTTATTTACTACCACTCTAAAAAGGTCCCATAAGAGAGGAAAGATAAATATAGGTGCTCAGTCTTCCATCTTAAACTGGGAGTCATGCCACTGAAACACAAAGAACCCAAAGGCCAGCAGGTTCTCCAGAACTCATTGTTCCAGCAACTTTCCCACAGGACTCCTGGCACTCAAGATACCTTGGGGGGAGGGGGGCCTCCCAATGAAACTATGTGGGTTTCTGTGAAGACTTTACTTGAAGCAAGAGTTCCTGTGCTTTGCTGGGCAAAGTGGGGTACACCTGTAATCCCAGCATTTTGGGAAGCTGAAGCAGGAGGATCACAAGTTCAAAGCCAGCCCCAACAACTTAGCAAGGCCCTATGAACTCAACAATACCCTGTGTCTAAATAAAATATATATAAAAAAGGGCTGGGGATGTAGCTCAGTGGTAAAACACCACTAGGTTCAATCCCTGGTACAGAGAGAGAGAGAGAGAGAGAGAGAGAGAGAGAGAGAGAGAGAGAGAGTTCTTGTGCTTTAATCTTTGTTCTAGTTCAATCCCATTTGCCCTGTATTATAAAGTAAACAACTGGGCCCAGAGATTTGCCAAAGGCCATAGAATGAGAAAGTATAGAGCCTGAATGCCACTGCATGGTTCCCAGGTAAGAGTTCCTACAAAACTGCTAAAGACTTCCTTGTTGCCCTAGGAAGGCTCTGCAGTTAGAAGTCACACTTTGCCTGCCAAGGGTTCAACTCTAATTGAAAGAGTTCAGTGGATGGGGGTGTGTTTCATATTGCATCACAATTGAGACCACCACTGGTCTTGCTCATTCTTCTACTATCTGTGACAAATAGTTTAACCAAAGGAATAAACCCAACCATAAGTCTTCTTCAGCTGAAAGAATTGATAGGTCACATGCATGACACTTTCAGAAAGCCTTCCAACATTTCTTTTAAGGATGGCCACGCTTCCACAAACGAAAAATAGAATAGATCAATTATTTATCAAAAGTGCATTTAAACTCTCCCTGAAGTCTACTTTCCCTAGGAAGTTTTGGAGATGGTTGAAAGGGGACAGTTAGAGGGAAACAAATAGAAATACACTGGGGATGTACCTGAGAATCTGAGTTCCCAGACCCTAAGTTCTAGCCATTTTGAAAACAGGATGTCTCTCTAGACAATGTCTATTCTAGAACATAAATCTCATGTGAGATTCATTCACATTCATTCATTTGTAGCTGAAATAAATACTAGGGTACTTTGTGGACTGGTCTCAGAGCAGCATCCTTGCAAAGAAATAACCACTCATAATCCCTGGCATCCCCTATAAACTAATCACTTCACACACCACCATTCCCCGATAACAGAGAAGAAAGAAAAGAGGAAAATAATCATATTTAGAAAGATCCACAGATACAACCACGATACCCTTCAGTAGATGAATGGATAAAGAAAATGTGATATATATACACAATGGAATATTATTCAGCATTAAAAGAGAATAAAATCATGACATTTGCAGGTAAATAGATGGAGATGAAGAATATGATGCTAAGTGAAGTAAGCCAATCCCAAAAAAGCAAAGGCTGAATGTCTTTTCTGATATAAGGATACTGATTCTCAATGGGGATGGGCGGGGGAGCATGGCAGGAATAGATGAAGTTTAGTTAGGGCAAAGGGGAGAAGGAGTATGGGGTGTAGGAAAGACGGTGGAATGAAACAGACATCATTACCCTAAGTATGAAAACACAAATGGTGGGACTCTACTTTGTCTTCAACCAGAGACATGAAAAATTGGGCTCTATTTGTGTAATATGAATTGAATTGCATTCTGCAGTCATATATAACTAATTAGAACAAATACATTTTTAAAAATTCAAAGAAAGAAAGATCCCTATAAAAACAGACCGGGAAGAGTCATGGTTGAAGTAGAAATGAAAATTAGAATGAGAAATTTTAGACTTGACCCAAGATAGAGACTACGGAGAGAAGAAATGGATTCACAAAGTTAAGTGGCAAAACCAATCAGTAGAACTTGTAGACTGGCTAGTTTTGGAGTAGAGGGTGAACCAGGGGATGAATTTAGGTGTCTAGCTGTAACTGCCTGGATGGTGGTTCCATTTTCATAAGGGATTACAGCAAGTTGAAAATTTGAGTGTCCAAGATGGTGAGTTTAGTTTAATTTGGTTTTGTTAAATACCTCTAATTTGAGGTGCCCATGATGTATCCAGGCAAAATTGTGGGTGTGGATGGTGTGCTTGGAGCAGTATTGAGCTTTATCCCAGTCTCTCCACTATTAAAACCTCTCTTCAGATAGAGACAACTCCTTCTCTCTTTGCCCCTGCCAGCAGTACATGTGTCTAGACCCTTCCCAGATTTGAGCATCTGATAAGCTGGCACAGGAAACTGACAGATGATCTCACAGCTCCTGCCTTTCCATGTTCCTTCCCAAAGATCTCTAATACATCCTCTTGCAGACCTTCTGAGGACCACCGAATTCTAAAAGGAGTGAGGCTGCCCCATCTTCTTCCAGGCACCCTACCCCACCTCTCCTTCTCACGTTGCTGGCAAAGACACCTCCAGCCTTCTGCTGGCTCTCTAGACAGAATCAAGCACAGATCTCTGTGACACCAGTGAAGAAATCTCCTAGTGCTCCAGCCCCATTCTCCTAACCCCAGTCTTCTTTGAAAACTCACCAGACCTAGAACCAAATAGACTCCATTGGGGTTACACCTGTCCCACATTATGAGAAGGCAGCCAGCCATGGACACTAGGACTGCCTCCCCTCACTCCCAAGTGAGGAGCTCCTGGCATCCCCTTTCAGTGCCCTTCCCTTTCAGAGAGGAAGCCCAGATTCAGGGTTTTGTTTTTGGTCAGCTTCCAGCTAACCCTTAAAAGCCACATTGCTTTCATTTTAACCCACAGTGGTAATTTCCAGACCCAAGTAAAACATGGATGATTTAATGGGGTAACTGTGGGCTTTGAAGAACTGTTTCTAAGTTATGATTATTACAGCCTTGGCTTCCTAGGCTGGAGGAGGGGCTTACCCATATTTCAACAATTCTCCCATTTCCTGCTTTTTCTTCAAAGCAGCTTCTCATCTAGGACTTTCAGACAACTTGCCTGTTAGCCACAGCCCGAGACGCCAAGACCCATCTCCTCCCAGCCTTCTCTCCAAAAAAATCCCCTGGCAAGTGTTAAATCATCTTCATCTTGCACCTAAGAGGTGGCTTTATGCTCCCTACTGACTCTTCTTCTTCTGTCCTTCATAAGGGCCAGCAGCCACTTAAGTATTTTATGTTGGCTTAATGAATGATCATCTTGTGTCTCTCCCTGCCAGATCTGCTGGTCAGTAAAAGGCTCCTCCTACTCTAACCTCCACCAGTGTCCGTGCTTCATACCAGTGCCACATTCCTTCTGCCCCCCCACCCTGTTCAGATCCTGCTGTTCTAAGTCCCACTCAACTAAGAAACCCAGGCACTAGGTAGACGCTATCTTTGACTCTCATTTTACAGATGAGAAACTGAGGTAGGTACAAAGAGATCCAACAGCTAATAAGGGAGGAGCCTGGGTATTTGGAGCCAGACTTCTCTCTTCCCTCCTCCACCCCCATCCATCCTGCCAAGTGACCTTTCCCACCCTCCAGCACTTGTGCTCTCCCTCCCCAGCACCAGGCCGCTTATTTGCAGTAGCAATAGAAAGATTTATTCTGACATTTGATGTAGAGTAAACTAACAGTGCGAAAGTTGGTGTTACATAGATCACTGTCCTGGGCAGGGTCTCAGGGCTATAGCCACACAGTCTGTTCGGCCGGCGCCCATCATACCCAGCTAAGGCCTCAGCTTATACCAGGCTTCTGACCCCTTCCGGGGCTCTCTCCACGCCTTCGTACTTGGCAGAAGGGTTTGAGACCCTCCTCTAGCCTGTGGCCTGAAAGAAAAAAAAAAAAAGAGGTGCGGCAGATTGATCCAGGCAGTCTCAGGAGGCGACCGCCGCGACACTGCACCGTCCAGTCTGCAGTCCGCAGATCCCGGGCGCTTGCTGCTCTCTGGCGGCCGGAGTCGGGAGTCTGGGGACCAAGAAATCGCGCCTTCTAAGCTCCGCACGCCCAAGGGCAACCAGTGAGTGACCCGGAGGCTGGAAAGGGAAGCGGAGAAGAGGGACGCGGCTGAGGAGTGAGAACAACGGGAGAGGGGATCCAGAAGAGGAGCGGGAGAGCGCGCGAAGGGAACAGCGAAGGAAGAGAGCAGAGCTGGCACCAGCGGCAAAGCGTAGGTGGCTTAGGAGTCGGAGAGCGCGTCAGCACCGCAACCCCTCCGGACCTTCGCACACGCGGTCTCCCAGAGATCAGAGCCCCTTCTCCCAGGGAGCGCGGCGCCCCCTCTCTCGGCTCCGGCCGCCCCCTCCTCCCTCCACGCGCTGCCCCTCCTCCGTCCCGCCCCCCGCACGGAGTTGGGAGCGCCGCAGTGGCCACTGCCTGCACCACCGGGTCCCGGAGCCGCTGCTTTGCCGGATCGCCTGGGCACGCTCAGAGAGCAGCGCGAGTCACCCGCCCTGACTCTTCTTCAATCCGACTCCACGGGTGGCCTCGGGGAGCCCCAGCCGCCTCCCGACCTGGCATTCCGCTCCCCAGCTGCCACGCTACGCATCACAGGAACTTGGGCAGGACCCGGACGGGACTCGCGCGCGGGGCTGAACCCGAAGCCCTGCGGCTATGCCCTCCTGCCCCCTCCCTGTCAGTTGTTGGTCCTGCATCCCGGCTCGGCCCCCGACGGCTGCGCGTTGAGATGACTTTCGGAGACCTCCTTAGCGTCACTTTCGAGGGACCCCGCCCGGACAGCAGCTCCGGGGGCTCCAGTACGAGCGGCGGCGGGGGCAGCACAGGCAGCGCGACTGCCTCGGAGGCCCCGGCGGTGGGCAGCGTTTCGGGGGCCACGGGCGGCGGCAGCGGCGTGGTGGGAGCGGGCGGCGGCGAGGACAACCAGAGCTCCGCTGGGGAGCCGGGGGGCGCGGGCGCGGGTGGCGAGGTGAACGGCACAGCGGCCGTCGGGGGGCTTGTTGTGAGTGCGCAGGGGGTGGGGGTGGGTGTCTTTCTGGCAGCCTTCATCCTCACCGCTGTAGCGGGCAATCTACTTGTCATCCTCTCGGTGGCCTGCAACCGCCACCTGCAGACGGTCACCAACTATTTCATAGTGAACCTAGCTGTAGCCGACCTGCTGCTGAGCGCCACCGTTCTGCCCTTCTCCGCCACCATGGAGGTTCTGGGCTTCTGGGCCTTCGGCCGGGCCTTCTGCGACGTGTGGGCCGCGGTGGACGTGCTGTGCTGCACGGCCTCCATCCTTAGCCTCTGCACCATCTCGGTGGATCGGTACGTGGGCGTGCGCCACTCACTCAAGTACCCCGCGATCATGACAGAGCGCAAGGCGGCGGCCATCCTGGCGCTGCTCTGGGCCGTAGCCCTCGTCGTGTCCGTGGGGCCTCTGCTGGGCTGGAAGGAGCCGGTGCCCCCGGACGAGCGCTTTTGCGGCATCACGGAGGAGGCGGGCTATGCTGTCTTCTCTTCGGTGTGCTCCTTCTATCTGCCCATGGCAGTCATTGTGGTCATGTACTGCCGCGTGTACGTGGTCGCGCGCAGCACCACGCGCAGCCTCGAGGCGGGCGTCAAGCGTGAGCGGGGCAAGGCCTCCGAGGTGGTGCTGCGTATCCACTGTCGTGGTGCAGCAGCCGGCGCAGACGGGACGCATGGGACTCGGAGTACCAAGGGCCACACCTTCCGCAGCTCGCTATCTGTTCGCCTGCTCAAGTTCTCCCGTGAGAAGAAGGCAGCCAAGACGCTGGCCATCGTCGTGGGCGTCTTCGTGCTCTGCTGGTTCCCCTTCTTCTTCGTCCTGCCGCTGGGTAAGCGATCCCTCTCCCACTAGCCCCTTCATTTCCTTTCCAAGCCTATGGCTATGGCTTCCTGGCAGACATGGATGATCCTCCACCTCCTCCTTAGGGTTCCATCCTAACCCTGTAGGGTTGATTTAGCGACTTTCCTGATCTCTTACTTTGTATAGGGAAAATGAGAAGCAGGTTTCGTTTCACAGGGTTCCAGCTCTTTATTCTTCTCCTGTTCGTTGCTATTACAAATCCGGTCTTGTTTCCAGCCCCCCATGACCATGAGAAATCCTTGTAGATATCGCCCACATTGTGTGGTCAGCTGTGTATGTGACCCCTACAATACCCGCCATCCAGAACTAGAGGCACAGAGTGGGTAGGTCCCCTTGTGTTCATTCATTCATGAGAAGCAGGCCCTGTCCTGTCCACCTGTGCATCACCATACTCTAGACGCCACCTGCTTCCTTCAGCACTCCTTCATTTTGGAAGCTGACCTTAGTGGTATCTGTTGAGTGTATCCTGAGCTTTTATGTCTGAAGGCTCTTTTTGAAGGAGTTGCAGGAGAAGATTGTGTGGGGTAAGAAGGGGAAAAAAAAACAGGGCAAATTACAAAATGGACAATTAGTATTGTTTATCATCATTTCTGAAATTTATGAAGTCGGGGAACTTTCCTAATTCCTTCACAAGTTGCCCTGGGATATGGGCAATGTTCTCAGGGGCTTCCTTTCACTCCTTGAGACCTCTCTTGCAGCAGGGACTAGGGGCTGGACCAGTACGGGGAGGAGAAGGAGACAGCAACTGTGGGGACATTTGCCTGGAATCATTTCCCATGTAGCTGCAGCCTCAGCCTGCTCAAGCAGAGGACCGCCCCCCCCCCAGTGCCTTTTCTCCCTGACCTGCCCCCTTCTTACCTTGTGAGACTGAGTCAAGGGAGAAACAATGCCTCACACCCCCCCCTCTATTGCAGGCCCTCTCCCCACAGCAGTCACAGTGACCTTTATACATTATGAATTAGATGTGTCACTCTCCTACTAAATCCCTCAATGTTTTCCCACTGCCCTGGGAAGAAAATCCAAACTCTACGATGGCCTGGAGAAGGTAACCTTCAAATTTTTATTGTTCAAGCCAAAATGGGACACTATGAGTGTTTACACTAGAACCACTGGCATGAACTAGGGCAATCCCAGACATGTAATTCCCCTCCAGAAAGGGAGGTCCCAAAGAAGGGGCTACCTCCCTCTACCCCTGTTCCCTCCCTCTACCTGTCCCCTGCATATTTCACTACTCTGATCCTGTCTGGTTCCTTTACCAAACCATACCTGACTCTAGATTTTTGCACTTGCTCTTCCCTCTATCTGGACAGCTTCCCCACACACACACCTCCGCCCACCAGCAGCCTCTCCTGGCTAACTCTTCATCCTTTAGATCTTCACTTAAATGTCCCCTTTTCTTAGAGTTATGGGTCTCAGTTGTCCTCCCTATTTTCTGTTTCAAAGGATAAGGTTCTCTGTCTTCACTGAATCATCAGTTATAGTTACATATGTGTGTGCTGCTTGATTTGATGTTTGACTTCCCCACTGGCTCTGAAGCTCTGTGATGGCAAGGTCCCATAACTGTCTCATCATGAATTCACAGTGGCCAGCATAGCACCTGGCATATGAGTGACAATAGAGTGTCACATTGAGGGTCACAGGCTCTGACAACAAACAGCCTGGGTTCAAATCCCAGCTCTGCCTCTGTGGAACTTCAGGCAAGTCCCTTACCCACTCTGTGCCTCTGTTTCTTCATCTATAAATAGGGATGGTGGTGATGATAATAATGCCAGCCTAGAGTGCTGTGGTGAGAATAATATTGCATGAATATAATTGTGGCACTTAGCAAGTGCTGGATAAGCTGATGCTAACTCAGAGTAAGGCATGAGTGAAGCCCCCACTTGAAGTCATCTGTCCCAAAGAGTTTTCCCACTGCTCTGGGAAGAAAATCCAAACTCTGTTGTGAGCACAGGGGCAAGCAATGTTCTGAAAGCAACACACCTGGAGGAGAAGACAAATAAGCAGTCAGGAGAGAGTGGGTGTGCCCCCACCTTAGACACCTACTCAGCCACCCAGGATTTAGAACTCTCTGAGCTCCATCCCCACACCCCTGTGCTGGCCTTGCTCCCCTACATCTTGTTCATAAGCACCCTCGTTCTCCCCCTGCACCTTGATTCACACAGTCTCCCTGGAGGGAAGCCACTTCCCTTTTTATATTTTCTTTAACTTCTTTTAAAATTTTAATTACAGAATAAAACACAAATGAATAGAAAAATTATATAACAAGCACCTATGTACTATAACCACCCATTTTGAACACATGTTAACATTTTGCCATATTCGCCTTAGATCCCTTCCTCTTGCTCCTTTCAAAAAAAAAAAAATAGAACCCAGCTGCAACCCAGTGCCCTCCTCCCCGCCTTCCTCTCTCTCTCTGTGCCTCCCCAGAGGCAAATCTGGCATTTGTCATTCCCGTGTTATTTGTTTATACTCTTAGCACAAGCATCTGTATTCATAACAAAGTATAGCATTGCTTTGTGTGTCTTTAGAATTTATATCAATGGCACCTGCTGTGCATATCAGTCTTCAGTTTACCTTTTTTTACCCAATATTATGTCCTTGAAATTTATGCCATGCTGGGCCATTGTCACAACAATACATTTGAGTATCTTCCAGGTGTGTTGATCCAGTGTCATGCTGAATGTGCAGTTTTTCTTGGTTTTTGCAGTTACAATAAGCACTGCAAAGGGCTACTATTGTTATTTGAGGTCCGGATCACATGTTTCCCTCTTCTAGGAAATCATCCCTAAATTTCAACGGTCTTTGTCCCTTCCTAGCATCTACTGCTCTTTCTCAATTCCTCAGTCTCTGCTGCTCCTCACAAGTGGCATGGGGTCCCTTCAGAAGCTCTGTATCTTGTTCTGGGCAGAGATTTGCGAGGGTGTATGCATATGTGAAGTCATAGAGCTGTATGTTTAAGACAAACACACAAGAGCTAAGGGATGCCGGTGGAGCTGAAGGGAGTGGTATTGACAATAAATGAGGCAAGAGAGCAGAGGCCAAGCAAGGAAACAGAATATTCCAATCTTCCCCATGTGACTTGAAGAGCTAATAAAAGGGCAGAGGCTGCTAAGGGAGCAGGAATGGCTTGGAGGCTGTGTAGGCAGGAAATTGGGCAGGAAGTCTTAACACCCCCCAGGCCTGGGATGGGGAGGTCCCTTTGGAAGAGCCCGAACATTCTGAGCAGCAACGCTTTGAAGGGAATCTGGCCTCTAAGGGGCAGGCAGATCTTGTCATGAAGGTGCCAGGTATATGGCAGGGAGGGGAGGATGAGGGGAACTTGGTTATGGGGTCAAGGATGGGGGTGCTCACAGGAGCATGGGGTGTAGGAAAGGATGGAGGGAGAATAGAAAAGAGAAGGGTTCGGTGGAGCTTCAGGGAACACCTGCTTTGAAAGAACCAGAAGAAGCAGAGAGAGAAGCAGCTGGGCCAGGTGTGGTGGCACATGCCTGAAATCCTAGCGGCTCAGGAGGGTGAGGCAAGAGGAACACAAGTTCAAATCCAGTTAGCTATTTAACAAGGCCCTGAGAAATTTAATGAGACTATGTCTCAAAATTTAAAAAAAAAAAAAACTGGGGATATGACTCAGATGTTAAGTGTCCCTGGGTTTAATCCATGGTACCAAAAATAAATAAATTAATTAAGGTAGCTGGGCAGGATAGCCATACAGGTAGCACCTCCCTCCTCAAAGATCCTGATGGCCACACTAGGTGGGATGAGCACCAGAAGTGGAGGGATTGGGAAAGATCAGTGTGTGTCCACAAAGGCCATAGGCCATAGAAATTGAAGGACCTATAAAGATACTACCCAGGGCTGCCTAACAGTCCACAGTGCCCCCACTCACACCTGCACACACAAAGCTAAGTAGAAGCAGCAGCCAAAACCACAGCAGAGACAGTGCTTTAACAACAGCCACCAATAGCCAAGGCGGGTAACAAGAATATGGTCCAGAGTCATAGAGGGACACTGGCACAGTGGGCCAAGGACTGGTCACCTAATGCTGTGGGTCAGACCGGAGAAAGAGAAAGAGCACCATCTGTGGGTGTCCTGAATTATAAGGAACCCTGGGGACACAGATGCCAGACACCTAAAATCCTGAGGGGCCCAAAGAGACTGGGGATCATCTCCCTCATTTCTGGCTGCCCCACTTTCTTGGTGAGGAGCAACTGCAGAGCACGCATTCCCCTGAGACAGGCAGAGGGTCCCTCAATGAACCTGAGACATCAAGAGTACAACAGTAATTCCAGGCAGCAAAGGTTGCTTCTGATTGCAGAGATGCCTGTGGACATATAAATACCCCTCACCCCTCACCTGCAGCCCCTCCAACCTTGGCTTTCATGCTTATACTCAGCTGAGCATGCATAGTCATGGCACATCCCTGTTCACCTAGGACAGTCCTGTTTTGTGCCTGTTGACCAT
This sequence comes from Ictidomys tridecemlineatus, assembly GCF_052094955.1. Lineage (NCBI taxonomy): Eukaryota > Metazoa > Chordata > Mammalia > Rodentia > Sciuridae > Ictidomys > Ictidomys tridecemlineatus. Next base: position 171,504,363 of record NC_135481.1, read on the forward strand.
CGTGATTATGATGGTGCTCCCTGTCCGTTTCAAGGATGTTACTGGTTGGACAAGAGAGAATATGGACATTGGTCTGAGAGGCCTGTGGAGGAGGGGCTGTTGGCAGCCCTACCCAGGACAGACTCATACCCACTGACCTCAGCAAGCTGGCGCAGGGCTAAGTGCCATGGAAAATCACAGGAAACTGCGTAAGTGGTTCCTGCTCACGGGCATCCTGTAGCCCCAATGTCTAGAGCAGCACAAACCTGCAGAGGGTTATGTGGAGAGATAACAGCCAGAGCTGCTGCCTGGGACTTCCCTGGAGGATCCCTGAGGTGGGAGCATGGCCACCATGGGGCCGTAGCCCTGGGAGGGGTGGGCAGCTGGAAGTGTGCCTGGTGAAGCCTTCTGCCCCTGGGATACTTGATGCATGAGTCTCCTTGCTCTCAGAGGTCTGAGCCAATCACTCAGTGTAGTCATGCAGGTCACCTTCCCTGAGGGCCAGAGAGGCACAGGAAGGACAGGGGAAACCTGCCCCTAGCAAGCATCCATCTGCTGCAGAGATTCCTTCCTCTTCCCAGAGTCTCCAGAGGCTGTGTCTCTCCTCGGTGTCTTCACAACAATAACACTTTGCTACCTTTGGCTTTTGCTGCCTGGGAAATGCACCCAGCCAGTCCCAGAGGTGGATCTGTCCCCTACATTTTACACTCACACACCAGCCACACCTCCTGTCATTCCTGATGACCACTAGCAAACCCCTCAAGCTTACACTCTCAGCTGTGTTTTTGTTGGGCAGATCACAAAGTATCCCTGGCTTCTGAGTGCCATCACCCAGGGCAGTCCCAGAGGCTCAGAACCTAGGGCCCCTCCCAAATACACTTCAAGTTGTCCAGAGGCCCAGATATCAGAAGCCCCCACAGTCCAGCCAATGTCCCAGAACAACACACCATCCATCCACAAGCCTCACCAGGTCTTTCTCCCTGCTGTGAGTCTGTCTCTGTGATACAGCACACCTCCCTGACCACCCAGACTTAGTTAGGTATGCACATGCTTCTACTGCACATTACTTTCCCCACAGTATACTGTCCTTGGGAATATTCAATACATAGCACAAAGTTTGAAGAGTGAGAGAACTTACTATGTGGGCATAGAAAAGTGGCCATATTGCAGGGGTGCTCCTGGCTTGGGAGTCTATGAGACTCTCTTGGAATGTGTAGTCTATGAGAAGAAAGGTCAAGGGATGAGGCCAGCAGGAGGATGGAGAAATAAACTGGACTACTGTACAACAGGGAAAAGAACAAACCTCAAGTATACACAACAACATAGGTGAATTTTTTGTACATGACATTAAGTAGAATAAGTCAGATCAGAAATTTAAAGCATATGTACCATATGGTTCTGTGTATACAAAGTTGAATAATATGTGAAATTAATCAACAGCAATAAAAATCAGGGTAGTGATTGCGTGTGTGTGTGTGTATATGTGTGTGTGTGTGTGTTGGTACTTATTGGAAGCGAATGCTAGAACCTTCAACTAGCAATGTTCTGTATCTTGTTCTGGGCAGTTATCACATCACTGTTTGCATATGTAAAGTCAGCAAGCTGTATGCTTGAGATGTATGCACTTATAAACTTGACTGTCAATTTGAGTACCTTAATGAGAGGGACAGAAAGCAGGTAGGAGACTGTGAGCCATGCTGAGGAATTTGTTAGCACAAAAAGACCAGACCAGATGCAAACTTCATGGATCAGCTCAGCTTTTTATTGAGGAAAGAAGTTTCATGCAGGAAGAGTGTGACACCTCTGATGGGCCCACTTTCCTGGTGGAAAATGAGTCACTGGCCAAAGGAATTTGGGCTTATATAGGCTATACTGAGAGACGATTTAGTGAGCATGTGAGTTTGGGCACTCAGGAATTTGGGTTTTTAGAGGGGTGGGGAGGTCTGTGGCCAGCACTTGGAGAGGATTTATCTTGGAAGAGATTAGTGCTTCCCAGAGACTATCATTCTAGTTTTGATAAAACACCTTCTCCCCACCTGTGGCCAGCATCTGGAAAGGATTTATCTTGAAAGAGATTAAAGCTATCAATGTATGGCTTTCTTTTCATTCCCTTTTCCAGGGCCACACTATTTGAGGGTTTTTCATTTTCCATATCTAACAGAATTGATGTCCAGAATGGAAAGCAGGCTGTGACAATCAGGTAAGGAGTGGTGCAGGCAGGTATTTCTGAGATTTGGCATGTTCCAAAGGACCCATCTCCACAACTTCCTGAGATATTTCTTGGGTCGGCAGGTGCAGGGAAAGAGGTGGGGATGCTGTGTGACAGGTCATTGGTGATGGCATTTGTCCCCATCCCCCCACCCCCATGTAATGTAAAAACCTGAAGAAAAGTCTGGCATTAAGTCTCCTACCTGTGCTTCTGTGGCACCTAGCACATAGTACATGTTCAGTAAATGTATGCAGAAGAAGAAGAAAAGGACAGAATCCATGGCCTCTTTACATCCTGCCATGCCAAGAGTCTGTGTGGTAAAGCACAGCTGTTTTAGTCAACTATTTAGCTGCTGTAACTAAAAGATCTGACCAGAACAATTGTAGAGGAGGAAAAGTTATTTGAGAGCTCATGGTTTCAAAGGTCTTAGTTCATAGAAGACCAGCTTCATTCCTTGGGGCTCGAGTTGAGGCTGAACATCATGGCGGGAGTGGATGGCGGAGGAAAGCAGCTCACATCATGGTGATCAGGAAGCAGAAAGAGAGTCTCCACTCTCGAGATATAGAATATATGCCCCAGAGCCCTGTTCCAGCTCCCACCTCCTCCCCACACCCTATCACTTCAGTTACCACTCACTTGATCCCTTTCGGGGATTAAATCATTGATTGGGTTAAGACTCTCACAACCTAATCGTTTCTCCTCTGAACCTTCTAGCATTGTCTCACATGTAAGCTTTTGAGGGACACCTCACATCCAAACCATATTACACAGCCTTCTACTTACTTTATTTTTTGTGTCGTATTGTGGTATTTTATTATTTATCCATCTATTTATTAATTTATCCACCTAATATGAAATTTACCCTCCTAATAAATTTTAAGTATGCATATGGTATTGTTAACTACAGGAACTGTGTTGTACAGAAGAGCTCTAGAACTTATTCACCTTCCTGAACTGAAATTTTATGCCCATTGATTGGCAACTCCCATTGAGGAATTGTGAAGCACCATCCTGCTCTTTGATTCTATGAATTGGACTACCTCAGGTGCTTCATATATGTGGAATGCTATGGTATTTTTACCGGGACTGGCTTATCTCACTTAGTGTAACTTCCCTCTATTAACTGTCAATCATCCTTACTAGTGATATGGGTGTATGACCCTCCATGTATGTGCTTTAAAAAAATTAAGCATAATATATAACATTGATCCAGTAACTGTTACGAATAAGCCATGAGTTAGGGTTCTTTGTGAGGTTGTTGTTTTGGATTTTTGTTTTGTTTTGTTTTTTTGTTTTTTGGGTTTTTGGGGGTTTTGGTTTTGGTTTGTTTTTGCAGTGCTATGGGTCGAAGTAGGGCCTTGGACATGCTAAACACAATTCTGCCACTGAGTTAGAGCTCCAGCCTGGGCTTTTGCTGTTGTTGGTGGTTTGTTTGTTTGTTTGTTCTTTATGGAAAGTTTCAAGTACCTACAAAAATAGAACAGTATAATTAACCCCCGTGTATCTATGACCCTGCTTCAACCCCAGGCTAATAATGTTGGTTCATCTCAACCCCACCCACTCTCCCACCACTGCAGATTATTATGAAAAAAAAATCCCAGATACCATATCACTTTAACTGTATATTTTTCAATATGTATTTCTAGAAGAAAACGACTTTTAAAAAATAACTACTATCTATTATAACACATTAAAATGACCACTTAATATTATCAATTTAATTCAGATATCTACCTAGTGTTGAAAAGGTTGCTGGTTGCTTTATAAACTTTCACTTTGTTAGAATGAAGATCCAAAAAAGGCACATGTATTGTATGTGGTTCATTTACCTACCAGGTTTACTTAATTGATACATCCCTCCCCACCACCACCACCACTACCTCTTTTTTTCTTTTAATTTCTTTAGTAAAGAAACAAAATTGCTTCTCCCAAGGTATATTTCACAATATATGGACTTCACATCTCCATAGTACCATTTACCATATCCCTCTGTTTCCTATCTGCCTATAAGCTAGTTTGATGAGATTCAGGTTTGGTGGTTTGGACAAGAATTCTCTTTTGTGATGTCAAGATTGATCAGGGTTCAGATGCTGTCGGCCTGATTTGTCCATTATAAGGTAACTCATCAGCCTCTCCTCTGCTGGCTTTATCAGCTTTGATCATGGCCGGGACCAATGGGGCTTAAAGTGATGGTATTTTAATCCTATAATTACTTCTGGATTTTTTTTACTAGAATTTCAAAAAGAATTCACCACTAGCTATTTGGTTGAAATAGTGTCTTTAGAAGAGGCAGGAGAGGTACTGAACTTTCCTCCTTATATATCAAATGAGGAGTCAATTCTCCAGTGTTCTTTCCAGAGGTGGCCAATGGGGGTTTTTTAATACCATGATAATGCCATGGTTTTTAGACATCCATGCTATTCTGACACCTTACAGACATCACCATTTGGGACTTGATTAGTGAGCACCTTTTCAAATTGGCTCCTGAGATCTTTAGCACAACCCAGAGAATGTTGAGTACTTCCTTGCTTTCTGATCGAGTGAGACATTTTAGTCTCAGCTTATACTTTTCCTGCTCTGGACCTAGAATTAGTTATTTCTCTTAAAAGTTCTGGTATCTTTTAGTGGAAAATGACAAGTGAGAGACCACGGTCTGAGCTCTCAGCTCTTCCTTGATTCTGAATTGGTTACACATCTAGTGGACAGATCTAGGAAATATATTTTATCTTTTGTAAAGAAAATATACACCACTGATGGGGATGGGTTTTTGTCCTTGGGGACAGATCCCTTCCCTTCAGATCTCATCCTGTGCCCAACTCCTGCTAAAGTGCTGTCCCAAACATTCGATGACCTTTGGATCACCCAGCCTCATTCATTAAAGACCTAAGTGTTGGGGTCACAAGATTTCTCCCTCACTTTCATCCCTGCCCTTGTCATCAGTGTGACATCACTATATTGAGGCTGACCATGATGACACGTTGGCCTCCCCATTACAGTGACCTTCCCTCTCCCCATTCTAATTAGGGCCATGCCCAAGTCCACATGCCTGCCCCAATCTGCTCCTGTCCTGCCTCCTTGGCTCCCATTACTTCTGCTCATTGATCTCAACCACCCAAGCCTTCACCTTTCTGCCCTACATTTTGTCACCTGACCAGTTATACCTCCCTTCCCTAGCCAGCTAGTCCCATGATCTATCACTTCATCCTCTCCAACAATTTTTAACTCTCTCCCATCTACCTACTTCTATGAGTCCCAAATCCTGATTCAAGCCATTCTTTCACATGGAGTACAGTGATGTTCTGGGAAATGTTCAATAATTGGCTTTGGGGGGCTGGGGATGTGGCTTAAGTGGTCATGTGCTCGCCTGGCATGCGTGGGGCGCTGGGTTCAATCCTCAGCACCACATACAAATAAAATAAAGATGCTGTGTCCATCGAAAACTAAAAAATAAATATTAAAAAATTTTTTAAAAAAACAAAAAATAATTGGCTTTGGGATGGAGCTAATTTGTAGCATCTGCCCATTCCCCTAGTATAAATATTCCCACTGTGGTCAATTGCAAGTTATCAACAAAGCGCACACGCACCACACACACACACACACACACACACACACACACACACATCAGCTTGCAAAATTCCTGAAGATTGAACCATCAGCTCTTGTGAATCAATCAATCCCAGGATCTAAGTGAGCACTCACTAAACAAAAATCACCTTCCATAGTCAGGGCTCTGCATGGCAGCAGGCCTTAGGATCTCTCCAAAATTCCTGCAGGTTCCCAATCAGCTCTGACTCCCTCTCAAAGCTCTTTCCCTTCCAAGGGATCTTCCTCTATCAGCTACTGCTTGTCCTTCCTTACCTTCCACCACTCTTCTGCCCATACACAGCGTACTGATGTGTCCAGAGCTTTCTTAAAGATGTGTCTCCTTCAACCTTGTGGCCCCTTTGCCTTCACCCTCTGCCTATCTTCTCACTGTGATCTTTTCTCCCTTTCACTTATTTGCAATAATATTCCTTGCAACTTAACTTCTTTAAAGAATAATCTGATATCCATACTTCTCCACCTACCAACACACATCAGCCTCACTCACATATCTCCTGCCATCCTTCCCCCAACCCTCATCCTCTGAGGACACACTGCCATAGATATGCCTTTGATATGGTCACTGGTGACTGCCAGATTCTCATACTCAGAGGACTCTTCAAGTCCTTCTTTCATTCATCCCTGTATGTCAGCTTGTGTGCTCTCTCCTGGTCTCTTAGGAGTCTTCGTCTCCCTCTTTACCCCCTGCTCCTCCAGGTGTACCTCCTACTCCTTCTCAGCCTTCCTAGAAGGCCCTCTTCCCCTCAGATCCATATTTAAGTTCCAGGCCCACGTTCTAGTTGCCAAGTCCCCACCAGCCCTTCAAACCCCCTGATGTTAGTTTCTTGTTGCTGCTGTAACAAATTACCTTAAACTTAGTGACTTAAAACAACATTTTATCTCCCAGTTCTGAAGATCAAAAGTCCTAAAAATAAGTCTCCTTAGGGCTGTGCTTTTCCTAGAGATTCCAGGGGAGAATCCCTCTTGCCTCTTCCAGCCTTTGGGGGTGGCTGCATTCCTTGGCTCCAGGCCCCTCCTCTACCCTGAAGCAGTGCTCTGTTGTCACATCTTCTCTGACTCTGCCCCTCCTGACTTGCTTCCTCTCACCAGGACCCCTCTGATTACTTTGTGTCCACCTGGAGAACTAAGGATTGTCTCTCTCACTCAAGATGCTGAATGACAGCTACAAAGTCCCCTTCACCATGGAAGGCGGATTTCTTAGGTCTGGACCTCTGGGGGGCTCTTATTCTGTCTGTCACACTTGCATACCCCAACCACATTGTCTTCCCTTTCTGGACTCCCCTTTTCTTTTCCTTAAGCCTGCCACTGTCCCCAGGGTTAAGGGTCAGTTCATGGCCATGTTTTCAGCTTTATCTCTCACCCAACTCCTCAGCCCCAGCTCACATCCCCCAGACTCAGTGGTGTGCACCTTCCTGCCCCAGATGCTGGCCAAGAAAAGGTCCCAAGCATTGCCATGGGACATGGCTACTCCCTGCATGGCCTGAGCCTCTTATGGACCTGCAGAGTCCCTGAAGCTACTCCTCAGGGTTCCCATCTCCAGCCCACGTAAGCTCTGCTTCATCTTGCATGCTGGGGATGATGGAGGATTTTCATTCCTTCACTTTGTGAGTGAAGGCCCAGGAGAACAAAGTTCTGGGCCTGAGAACTAACATGGGGTCTGGGAGGCAATGCTCAGGCAGCTCAATGCTGGGACTCTCTGACAGTATGGCCACTACCTAGAGACCTTCTCTCCCCTGGCAGAAGTGCTATTCTGCTCAGACCTATGAGTCATTTGTCAGTGTGGCCCCAGAGCTCAGAGGCTCATGCCTGGGTCAGGATCCAGTGGGGCTGAGCACAAGGGCCATTCAACAGAACTGCAGTCTTGGTCGCTCAGAGCTTGGATATGGCCTGTTCCAAAGCTACAGATTAGATCAGGAAAGATGAGTGAATAGATGGCAACCAAGAGGAGAAAGAGGAAAAGAAATTAAAGGAGGGGGGGGCAGAGTGGAAGGGAAATGAGCAGGAGCCAGTAGAGGGATATATTATATCCCTAATGTGGCCTCCACACTGCCTCTGTGCTGTAGGAGCTGCCTGCCCTTCCCTCTCACAGCCTGCAGCTATAGAAGGGTGTCCCAGGCCAGACCAATAGTTCTCTGCCACCCCAGGGAGCCCAAGTATCCCGAGGCAATCATGGCAGCACAGAAGGACTTCTGGCCTATTCCTGGTCGATCTCAAGAAATAAGATCCTGCCAATTGCCCCTCACCATGGAAAATTAGCAATGCATGGAATTTAAGAGATTTGGCTGGCACAGCTGGCCCCACAGTGCCCTCAACCCACCCTTCCACATCCTCACAGTCCATGAGATCTGGCTCCTACCCAGCTCACCTCTTTCTGGCAGCCTTCTGTGAGTGTTTCCACTTCAAAATGGCTTTATCTCTTTCCACTCTCCCTCTCACCTTCTCTGCTGCAGCCATCTTAATTTCTGGTTATCCCCAACTCGTCAGGTACCCTGATGCCTCATGCCCTTGCCTCTGTCTCCTCGGTCAGATGCCCTCAAGTCTTCGCCCAAGGTGCTTTATTAGAGAGGCTTGTCTGACCCTTTCTTTTTTAGCAAAGAGGTCCGTGAGGAGTTGGAGGTTTAGCCCCTCTTGGGAGAGATTTTTGAACTCCAGGGTCAGAGCCACTGCCAAACAGCTAGAGAACTGGGAGACGGGAGGGGAATCTGGAGCTGGAATTCCTTCTCTCCTAGACCCTCCGGTGAGAAGAGACCTGAGTATCTAGAAGGACAGAGTATTTTTAACTCCTCTGTATCTTTCAGCCAGAGAGGATGGCGTACTATGGGTAGAAAAATCACTAATGGAGGAGGGGATAGGAAAAGGGGGAGGTTGGGGTGAAGCCTGATATTTCATGGTTGGCTACAAGTTATGGGAGAGACTGGCTGTGAATTCTGATGGTGTGCCAAGAACAAGTTCCCTTCTGGTGATGCCAAAAAAGTACTGTTAATCACACAGTCTGCCCCCTTGGCTTCAGAGCTGTCTGTTCTCAGCGGGCTTGGCCAGTGTGCTCAGTTCCAGCCATGTCCTTTCCCGCCTCACCTGACATCTCAGCAGCTCCTCCTTAGAACACAGAACTGGCCTTTCATAATCTAGACTACAAACAATCCCCCGCCTCAATTTCCCCCAACAATTCTTGGACCAGGCTGACCCAGCCAACATGGCTATTTGCTGACTCAGGAGAAGCCCTACATCTTCTGACCAGCAGGGGTCTGGTCCCCTGGACACTAGGGTCAGACTCCTGAGACAGACTCCCCTGTGTTAGTCAATTTTACATCTCTATAAAAAAATACCTGAGCCAGGTGTGGTGGTGCATGCCTGAAATCCCAGTGGCTTGGGAGGCTGAAGCAGGAAGAATTTGAGTTCAAAACCAGCCTCAGTAACAGCAAGGCACTAAGTAACTCAGTGAGACCTTATCTAAACAAAACACAAAATAGGGCTAGGGATGTGGCTCAGTGGTCAAGTCCCTCTGAGCTCAATCCCCAGTACAAAAAAAAAAAAAAAAAAAGAAAAAAAAATCCTGAGATGATTAATGTAAAAAAGAAAAAAGGTTTATTTGGGCTCATAGTTTGGGAAGCTCCAGTTCATGATCGGCAATCCCTGTTGCTTTGGGCCTGGCAGAAGTGCATGGCAGAGCAGAACACTCACCTCATGGCCAGGAAGTGAAAGAAGAGGAAGAGGAAAAGACCAGGGTCCTGCAATCCCCTTCAAGGACATGCCACCAGTCACCTGAAGATCTCTCACTAGGCCCCACCTCTTAAAAGATCTGTCACTTCCCAGGAACTCCACAGGCTGGGGACCAAGCCTTTAACACATGGGTCTTTGGGGGACACATATCCAAGTCATAGCAACCCCAATACAGGGAATGGGGAAGACAGGCAGGAGCTGCTAGGTAGAGACTAACCACATGACAGAACAAGGACAAGGATCAGAGGGAGGCAGAGAAAAGCTACGATTATGATCAGTCATCTCTATCTACATCCATCCTGTCTCTACTCATGGTGGTAAAAGTAGCCACTGCACCTCCACCCCACTCCCAGCCACCTTTTGAATGAGGAGGAATGGACACAAATGTGCACACTCCAACCTCACCTTTCCCAGCAATAGGCAGACAAGTTATGGTGGTGACCAAGGACTAATCCTTGGATCAAAGTTTTGGGACCAAGCAAAAGAACTTGAAGAAACATTCGGGAACTTGACCAAGAGTGTCTTGGATCAGGTGTCCTAGAAGCAGAGATTGAGATTAGGCTTCTTTTTACAAAGGATTTATTGAGAGAATGTTCTCAGGAGACATCTGGGAGGAAGGGAGGAAGTGGCATGGGGCAGGGGAAGAGCTAAACCCAGATTGTGGTCTCCAACAAAGGCTTGCCTTAGTGTGATGACTCTGGGGATCTCAGGAGCAAGAAGGGCAGCACAGAATTGTACCACAATGAAGCAAGGGACTGTCATTGGCTATGGGCTGCCACATGGGGTCAGATTCATCTCCCCACTTGAAACAGTGCCCATTGTCTGGGAATAGCTCTCCAGAGAGGAGGACAAGTAGGAGCCATTGGTAGCCAATCCTCATAGCAAATGGGAGTGGGGGCATCTATTTAATGACCAAAAGGTAACTTTTTTCCATTTTTATTGGTGCATCATACTTATACCTAGTAATGAAATTCATTATTACATATTCATAAATGTATACAATATAACAATATGATTTGGTCAATATCATTCCTCCATATTTCCCCTGTCCCTCTCCTTTTCCCTCCTCCAGTCCCTTTTCTCCACTCTGCAGGTCTCCCTTCTGTTTTCATGAGATCCCACCCACCTTCCTCCCATTTTTTCTCTCTAGATTCCACATGTGAAAGAAAACATCGAACCCCTAATATTTTGAGTTTGACTTATTTCACTTAATCTAATGTTCTCAAGTTCCATCCATTTTCCTGCAAATAACATAGTTTCATTCTTCTTTATGGCTGAATAAAACCCTATTGTGTGTATATACCACATTTTCTTTATCCATTCATCTGATGATAGACACCTGGGAAGGTTCCATAATTTGACTATTATGAATTGTGCTGCTATAAACATAGGCATACATGTATCTGTATGATGTACTGACTTTAATTCTTCAAGATAAATCCTTGGAGTGGTATAACTAGGTCAGATGGTGGTTCCATTCCTAGTCTCCAAAAGGTAACTTTTGAGCAAAGACTTGAAGAGGTGAAGGAGACAACCAGGCAGATCTCTGGGACTCATCCTAGGAGTCTGGGGTCTATTCAATGCTCTCTCCAGAGAGAAGGCAACAGCCCAGCCTTTCTAAGTGCCATAGGGTACCCTTGAGGCCATACAGAAAGCCAACAATGTCACATAACCTGGGGCAAGCAGAAGAGAGTATGCTGGGCACACACACTCCAAAGACCACTACCACCTGCCCAGGGGCCACCAGTGAGGTGAGGTTAATCACAGAAACACCTGCAGAGAAGGTGGCCTTTGCAGAGTCTGAAGAGAAGAGGCTACCTGTGGGGAAAGGAGGAGTGCCACTCTGGCCAGATCAGCCATGCTCAGGAGTGGGGACAGGCATGCTGCTTGTGGGGAAGCTGCTGCAGGAATAAAGGGAGTGGCTATGGCCCCTGGCCCTCTTAAGTGATGATATGGGAAGACCAAAAGGTTTAGGACCAGACCAGCTCAGGAGCACAGCCTAACCTTGACCTCTAGGGTTAACTAGAATCTCTGCAAGTGGGCTGTCTTGAGGACTCAATGAAAAAACATTTCAAGGCCCCAAAATGGAGGCTAGTGGGTACTGAGCACTCAGAAAGCATTTTAGAGACCACCTATCCAAATGCCATTTCTGCATTCATTCAACAAATATTTTAGAGCCACTGTTCTGGGTCAGGAACTTATAGATAGAGAATCTTATCCCTGCCTCCAAGAAACATCATGTCATAGAGTAATGGAGCAGTAACAAATTTTATTAAAGAGTCAGTATACAGGAAAGGAAAGGAAACTGACACGAATAGTTTACAAATCATAAAATTGCCGTCCTGGAAGCCACGGATAAAATGAGCAGCATCCAGACGGCCAAGAGTGATGTTCGAAGGCTAGAGGTCCTGGGTGGGGGTGGGGGTGGGGGTGGGGAAAGCAGCAGGGTGACAGGTGATGTGCCCTGGAGAAGAGAAGCAGCAAGAGTAGCCTGGAAAAGGTAAGGAGCACAAGGCCACAACCAGAGAGACAGCAGCTATGACAGGGTGGATCAAGGACCTCAACACAGGCAAGGACACCAACTTTGGGTAGGAGGGTGACTTCTTTCTAACCCAGGAGGAAGAGAAGCCAGATGGTTTGGGCATGTGGCTAGCTTCTGTGGCCTCAGTTCCCTCTGTGAAACAGGAGATGAGTTCAACTGCTTTGGGGAAGAAGAAAGGGTGGTACCAGGCTCAGAGCTAGAAAGGCTAGAGCAGGACAGGAGACAGAGCTACCAAGGATGAAGGCTGAGATCACTGCAGCTCCTGGACATGGCTGAGGTTGGAGGCTTAAGTGTACTCAGAGACGGGTTAAATTGCCAGAGATGGGTTAAATTGGGGTTAGGATCTAGCTAGATGAATCCAGCCTAAGTCCCGGGGGGAGATGGAGTGGGGAATGGTTGAGGTGCTGGCAAGCAGGAGGTCAGCTAAGCCCAAAAGGAAGGGCATGATAGGAGGGATACAAGGAGCTGGAAGAAGGTCAAAGTGCAGATGAGGAAAAGAGGACAGGAAGTGAGGAAATGAAATGCTCAGTCTTCCATTTTCAAGGGATTCTGTGCCAAGCATTTAAGGACAAGATAAACAGAAAACCAATAATTACTTACAGTGTTCTTGGCACTTATAAGTAAGTGTGATGATCTGGGGGTTGGCTGAGGGGACAGGAATACAAATAATTCTGCTGGATCAGGAAGGGTTGATAAAAGAAGTTCTGCAGAAGAAGTTCCCACTAAAATCTGGTCTATATGAACCTTAGACCTGCCATCTATGAGATCAGGGGAGCTGTGGCCTGTGGAATCTGAAACCCAAGGCACAGATGTCTATATTTTCTAGGCAACATGTCTGCACACCATGGGCAGAAAGCAAATAAGACACAGTTGTGGTGGACGTTATTGGCACTTACCCATCTCCCCTAGACCTTCAGTGCACATGGACCCACTTCCACCTGAGCACCTTCCTGTATTACTTTGCCCAGGAACTCTCTCTGCCCATCAAAATCCTTGCCCACCATGGTAGCAGGCAAGAAGTAGAAAAATGAACACCCAAACTGAACAGCTCAACATAACTGATGGGAACGGGAGTGTAAATACCCCACCTCCTTTCCCCTCAGTTGGGTCACTCTGAGGTTTGTGTTCTGCACAGTCACCTAGAGCCCCGCTGGTGGTATTAAGCCCCAGTTGCCCACATTGACAACTAATTTGATAGCCACCTCTCATGGGCTTCCTGCTTTCTTTTTTCCCTCCCAACTCCAAGTGTTTCATTTACCTCCCAAATTGATGACTTGCATTTAAATCTTTGTCTCAGAGTCTGCTTCTAGGAGATCCCAAAGTAAGACAGAATCCTCAACAGGATACACTGGGAGGCTGAGTTTGGATTCCCTCTTTCACATGTAAGGAATTCCCAGTTCACAGCTGGCTTCACACAGGTCAATTGAGCATGAATTAGGATATTAATGTTTACAACAAGACCCAGGCAGTATCATGAAATGCTGTGTTGCCCCCCAATCTGAATAAAAACCATGCTGATAGCAATGTCCTTTGGCCTGCTTCAGGAACACCACTGGAAAGCATAGTCCACTGATTTGTCATCCTGGGCTAAATATAAAAGAATTGTAGCCTGAGTCAGAAGTTATTTTCAGCACTTGATCTGACTGCAGCCATTGAGGGATGCTGTTCTTGAGGGCTGCCTTCCTGGAAGTTGAGGTCCACCCTGGTGGCCCACACATTCCAGGGACTACCCAACACCTCTGCCAGGGAGAATCAGCTCTTCAATCCACCCTGTTGCTCCAGCACCCCAAAACCTACCACATCTCAGCCACTGTTTCTGGTCACTCTCTATATGTAGAAATTGGTCTCTCCCCAAGACTATAGTCTCCACTCTCAAAACCACAGGAAAAAAGTAAGAAGGAAGGAGAACAGACACCAGTTTGTGGTATAGTTGTGGTATTGGGGATCAAACCCAAGGCTTCATACATGCTAGACAAGCGTGGTATCATTGAATTACATCCATCTCCAGCCCCTCACTGGTATTTATTAAGAATCTGCTAACATGCTAGTTCCAAGACCTATAAATCTTTACCAAATCCCTTCCAGAGAAATATTATCATCTCTAATTCACAGAAATGCAAGATGAGACTTTAGAAAGCCAGATAGCTTGCTCTTGAGCCATGTGATGCTGTGTGGCCCTCCTCTTCCTCTACCACATCTCTTGGCACCCAGAACTGTTTCTATATAGTAGGGGGTGGACGATATGCAAAGGTCTCCAGGTCAAAGAGTGAGGCACGGTGCCTCTTCCCCTTCACTAAGGGCCCCTGCTCTTATTTGTGGGGAAGGAGCAAGAGGAGATATAGAAGTTTCCACAGTTTGTTAAGGACCCTGGATTGCTCAGTCTCATGGGCAGCTGCAGTCCCTGTCTAGGATGCAACACCCTGGGCCCCCTACTGCTGCTTAGGTGGAGGAGAACAAGAAAGTGGCTTGATTCCTGGAGTGTATCTTTGCAACTGGCAACTAATTTGATAGCCACCTCTCATGGGCTTCCTGCTTTCTTTCCATAGACATGGCCTCCTTCAGGTCTGTGGTGGGGATGTCAGGGTAGAGGTTTGTGGAGAGGAGGGTCTTCCTGGCACAGCTCCCAAACAGTGCCCCCACCCCCACCTGCCTAGTGCCCCCACAAAGTCATCCCAGAAGTCTTCCCCAACCTCAGTAGGACAGCCTCACTGTCCTGCATTCTGATAGCCCATAGGCATTGTTTATAGAAGCCTAACTCTATGCCCAATCTCTGACCTGCTTTAAGCAATTCATGGTTCTTAACCCACAAAATAAAAAGTTGAACTTTCCAGCATTTAAGGCCCTTCACCATCTGTCCCAAATGAAGTCTTCTGAGTTGATCCTACAGGATATTTCCAGGCTCCAAATTTGGCATTCTCTCGCCCACTTGTAGCTTTCACATGTAAGACACTCTGGCCCTTCTCATCCAGGCTGATTCTCTGAGATCCTTAGAAACACAAAGCCTAAGCTCCCTCCCTATGTGAACAAAATGAGTACTCCCCTATCATCACCCCACCTGCATTTCAGTGATGTTCCTATTGCTATCCTGGGAGCAAGGGCCATGCTTCGTGCCTCCTCACAGGAGAACCCAGCACACTGCTTGGCATGGGGCAAGCCTTAGTCCAGGTTTAATTCCCAGGTTCTTACCCGTTTTTGTGCTGGGGACTACTCAGGTATCTGGTGAAATCTATGGATTCATCTTAAGTCGTACTTTCAAAAGCATGAAACAAAAAAAAATGAGAAATGAAACCGATTTTACTGAAAAAGTTGTCAAAATATTTTTACATGAAATCAATGACTTAGAAATGTGCCTCCACATTAAGGCATTAAATGAGATCTGGTGGTGCATTCTAACGACTGTCATTTCCAAATAACAAGAAGCACAGAAAATATCTCATAACATCCGCAGCAATTGAATGTGATAGGAAAATATCCGCGGGAACTGCCAATCTTGCACTACTAGTTTTGATGTACAAAAACAGTAATTTCATATGATTTTGTCCAATTCTACTCTGATTGTTGCCTGCACTCATTGAAGGAAATGATCAGTTTCGGGTAGAGGTGAGTAAACG
Source organism: Ictidomys tridecemlineatus (assembly GCF_052094955.1). Classification (NCBI taxonomy): domain Eukaryota; kingdom Metazoa; phylum Chordata; class Mammalia; order Rodentia; family Sciuridae; genus Ictidomys; species Ictidomys tridecemlineatus. The sequence goes on from NC_135481.1 coordinate 171,520,030, forward strand.
TTGGAGATGCTAGCTTTCCCTATCCAAGTTTACGAAGCTCCTGAATTATATCAGGGATCTCTGGGGGAGATCCTTTCAATCTCCCTGGAGTGCATAGAGAGCCTGTCCTCTTTGCACCCAAGGCCTGCCTGGACCTCCCGCTCCCAGAGCAGCTAACCAATCCGGGTCTCTGTGCCCTCCAGGCTCCCTGTTCCCGCAGCTGAAACCATCAGAGGGCGTCTTCAAGGTTATCTTCTGGCTCGGCTACTTCAACAGCTGCGTGAACCCGCTCATCTACCCCTGCTCCAGCCGCGAGTTCAAGCGCGCCTTCCTCCGCCTCCTGCGCTGCCAGTGTCGCCGCCGCAGACGTCGTCGTCCCCTGTGGCGCGTCTACGGCCACCACTGGAGGGCCTCGACTAGTGGCCCGCGCCCCGACTGCGCCCCCAGCCCGAGTGCCGCGCCCCCCGGAGCGCCGCTGGCTCTCATAGCGCCCCCAGATCCCAGCTGCCCAGGCACGGACGAGGTGCAGGCTCCAGTCTCTAGCCGTCGAAAGACCCTCTACGCCTTCCGCGAGTGGAGGCTGCTAGGGCCGTTGCGGAGGCCGACCACCCAGCTGCGTGCCAAGGTCTCCAGCCTGTCGCAGAAGATCCGCACCGGGGGCACGCAGCACGCAGAGGCCGCGTGTACCCTGAAATCGGAGGTGGAAGCCGTGTCCCTAGGCGTTCCCCAAGATGTGGCGGAGGGCGCCACCTGCCAGGCTTATGACTTGGCCGACTACAGCAACCTCCGGGAGACTGATATTTAAGGACCCCCCAAGCTAGACTGAGGAATGTGCTGAGGGTGGGCGTGGGGGGCTTTGTGGGGAGGGAGGCTGGGTTTGTTGGAGTGGCCCGGGTGGATCAGGGACTCAAAAACTGTTCAGGATGGTTGCTTCTGTTGCATCTCTGGAGCAAGCCTGGCTGGACCCTTGAAGCATTGGGAGTTTGGGGGGCCCCTGTTGGAGACAGGTGCGCAGAGCTCTTTTCCTAGGAGGGAGGGGCTGCAGGATCTGTGGTGCCATTGGCACCCAAATTCCTGTTTGAGAAACTAACCACCCCATATGCCCTGCCCTGACCCGAGTAGATTGCCCCAAGTATGGCCAGGCAGGCCTGTTCCTCTTCTTCGAGAGGAAGAGGCACCAAAGTCTTGCGTGGCTGCCCCAAGGGTAAAGACAATGGGGTCAGGTTGCCTCAATGGACAATTTCTCCTTAACTGCCTACTAGCGGGACCCAGTAAACCTGCCACCACTGCCAGCAAGCTTTTGGTGGCCTATTGGTTGACAGTCATACAAACCTGTTGTATTTTTCCCTGGGCCCACTGCCTCCTACCCCCACCCCTGCATTGGTCCAGTGCACACTCCATCACCTGGCTCTGCCCCTCATGACTTCCCTTCAAGGGCCTTACTGTTTACACTCTGTACATAGCTCATTGTGCCTGTGCCCATCACTTCTTGCTGGGATTTTGAGCTGCCAACTGGGGAGAGCTTTGTCATTTTGAAACATATTTATTGGTAAGAGTACTTATATTTTGTCCAAACTGTGCAAACTTTAGCCTATAATCCATAAAGAACTTTTTTTTTCTAAAATCCTTAGAAATCCTTAGGCCCACAACAAGATAGACTAGGTCTCTATTTACCTCTCTAGCTTTGACTCAACTGTCTCTTTAACTGATGACTACTGTCCTTTGGGTCTTTTAGCATGACCAAAGGACTTGGGAGTTTTATTGGCTTTTAAAATTCACATGATTAATCTTGGTCACCAAATAGTAATCATAAGCACAAATTATCCCTTTGCTGATCTTCCCAGATGCATCTCTGATGCTCTGAGGACCTCAGTGAGGAAGGTGGTCATCAGTTAAATGGGTAAAAAAATACTTTATGTGAAAAGATATACAAGCCCAAGTAGACAGGTATACATGGCTAGGGAAGAGAATCCATACTTAGCATCAGTGTTTGTTAGCTTTAAGTAAAATCTCATATTCCCACAGATTGTAGGCAGTTCATTCTTCAGCTAGATAATACCAACCACATTTATCCAACCAGCAAGGGAATAATTATTGTGGCCAATGAACCCTTAAAAGGATCAATGGTTAAACATTGCCCTGGGGTACCTGGGATTATTCTGAAACTGGAAAAGCCAGCTGCTGAGCCAACATGGACCAATATTGAGGCTAGAAGTCTCTATCTTGTACCAGGGAGGTAGTTTATGTGAAAGGTCACCACAATTCAAACCTTTGACATCCATTTTACAAGGTTAAAAGGCAGTCAATGGCAGGGCTTGGATAGTTCACATGGTGGTGGTTCTATATAAGGATCTGGGCTTTCAGGCCTGGCCTTCCTCAACCTTGGGGAATAGGAAGGACAGTTCATAGCCAGTTCTGGGAGTATAGTGCATACTTTGCACATATTGGCCACTGTAAAGCTGGGTGGGGGGCATCCCTTGCTGTCTTCTCACAGAGGTAGAAGCCATTCTTCAAATCAGAGGTTGGAGAAGAGGCAGACACCAGTGTCCAATGACTGAACACTGGCAAGCACAGTGGTAAACCAGACAGAGTTCTGAGCGGGGTAAATGTTGGCTCCCATGCTCCAGGCTAGTTGCATCCACAGGTGGTCGACAGTGAGGGTAAGAGAATAGAATGGGAAGGAGCCTTTATCAGGAGGATTTGGGGACCTCCCTGCCCTGTGTAACTCAATGGAAACAGAGGCAGGAGGAACTGAGGGCTTGCTCACTACTTGCTCCAGGTGTGATGATCACCTGCAGAACTGTTCTTAGGTTCAAGCCACAGCCCTGGCACAGCAGCCATTTGCACCCAGCTGCTTCCTCCTATACCCCTCAGACCAGGTACCAAGCCCACTAGCAGTGCAGGAGGACTGCAGAGCCCCAGAGAGGCCATGCCATATAGCAGAGGCATCCAGGGACCTTGCTCTTAAAACCAATAGAACACTGCCACTGACCTTGCCCTTGGGACATGTCAAAGGGTCAAAGAAAACCCAAGAGGAATGAAAGGAATAACAATGCCCTTGTGGAGGAGGGAGGTATTGCAAGTGATTTGGGAACACATCGAAGAAGTACAATTGCACCATTCCCTGGGTCCTCAGGTGCCTCAGTTCTCCAGCTTGGACTACATGATTGATTAGAGAGTGACCCCCGGCTGCATGTAAAAGAGGGCTTTTGCTTTTAGGGAAGCTCCTTTACGTGTGCTCAAGGATGGGTGAAGCCTGAAGAAATTGGTGAGTGGTGAAAGGGACGGTCCTGTGAGATGTGATAGAGACAGAAACAAGCTTCCAGAGACACGGCATTTGCCTAATTCCTCCTCCCCAATCCTTAGAAAGCCTCATTTCTGCTTCCCACCCAGGAACTCAAGCTGCAGTCTGCCCTCCCTCTCTAGCAGGCTCCTGCCACCCACCTTGCCTTGCTTCTCACACTCTTCCCAGGCTGCTTTTGCAAGTCACCTGGGACAGTCCATTTCTCCGCTCTCCTCCCCTATGACTCTGTCATAGTCCATGTTGATGGAAGGCCCTTGCTTGCTGAGATATTCACTCCATGCCTCTGGGCCATGCAAGGAGATCTCTGGGATCCCAGGGTCTCTCCTGATATGATGAACACTTCCTCTCCACCCCCTTCTTCCTCTCTCCCCTTTCTCTAAAGTCTCCCCTCCCTGCCCTTAAAAGTTTCCCCAGGGTTTTATTCTAACTTTTCTTCAACTCTCCACATACTCTCATCCACTTCACATATCTCAATGACCACTTGCTTATGAATGAGTCCCAAGGGGCTGTCTCTAGCTCTGCATGTGTTCACCCTCCCCCTTGGTGACCTCCAGACACCCCCAAATACAAACCCCAAGGCCACTTGCCTCCTGAGCATACCCTGCCCTCTCTTATTTCCAACTTCCGGAATCCTCAGCTCTCAAGACCTCCTTCAAAGATCCCCTACTTGGAATTAAGCCCTGAGTATCCCATAGCCCCCCACCCCCAGGATGCTCACAAACAGTTCATCCTGGCTACAGTCTAGAAAGCCAGCTATGCTGTGCACTCCTGTGGGAACACCTGCTTCGAGTCCACCTTACCCTCCCATCTGAAGCCCCACTGCCCCTGCAGGCCCCTGCAGCAGCAGCCATTCCCTCCCTTGGTCCTTCTGTTTCAGGCGCTGACAGTTCTGGGGAAAGGTTTGGGACCTCCATTGCCCTCCGCTCAGTGACCTGTCAGAGCTCAGACTCCTCTGAGCCTTTCTGACCCTGATTCTATTCCTGTCCTGTTACACCCCCAGGGGGGTACATGTTCAAAATCCACTTGGAAAGAATTTCCTTTTTTTTCTTCTTGTGACTCTAGGGAAGCACAAAACCAGATGCTTGCAAAGGCTAAACCAGTCCCCACAGCCTCTCTGCCTGGCATAGCTCCCCAGGGAGCTATTGGACCCAGGTGGCTCTGGCGGGGTAGGACCTTAGGGAAGCAGGGCCTGGCACTGCTCCTGCTGTCTGAGCTGGCCCACTTTCCTTCCCCCACCCTGCCCCTTGGGAAAAAAAGGCAACAACAAGAATGCTGAACAGAACCTGCCCACATTCTAAAATTACCCAGGTCTGGGGGTAATTAAGGGGAAACCACAGGATACATATGGAATCAAGAAGAAATCCAAGACACGGAGCCACACAGGTTGAGCTATCAGAGCCAGGAACTAGAGGTAAGGATGCACTGGAAGCATCTGCAAGCACCTCAGCTGTGACATTTCTGGACATTTCCTTCAGGGATTCACTATTCATGTATCTCCACTATACTGCTTGTGTCCACCTCTTTCTGTCCTGCCAAAAACAAGAGAAGGAAACTCAGATCCTTTTCCTGAGAGGGAATCAGATTGGTCCCGCTCATCATTTGAGCCAAGCTATAAGGTCACTGGTCAGCCTATGGATTGGCTAATTTTGGGTCAGGCTTAACAGCAGGAGCAGGCAGATGGGAGTGGGATGGGCCAAGTGGGACAACAGCCCACTGGGCACCAGCCTGTGAGGAGCAAGTCTTTTCCAGAGGGGGCAGGGCTGGTCAGATAAAGATTGACATCTCTGGGACACTGGGTCAGCTAAGCATGCAACAAGCAATGAGGAAACTGCTCGGTATCTAGATAAACCCTTGGGCATTAGTTTTCTCACTTGACAAGTTACAAGGCAAATGGGTTACTGGAATCGTCATGCTCTCTCTGCTTCATAATCTATTTGTCCTCTTTGCTGCTGCATCATGACTACTGGCTCCATATTTCAAGTAGTTGTTCAAAGCAGAGCAAGAAAAGGGTTGGCGGTAGCATCTACCTCCTTTTCTCAAGCTAGCAAAGCTTTCCCAGAAACATCCCTCTACCTCCACCTCCATTCAAGGATATATTGCCCAGAACTGGGTCACATGACCACCCTGTGCAGGAGCCTGGAAAAAAATCAGTGTGATTAGTCTAGATCAGGAGTCCAAAAATTCTACAGGCCAAATTCAGCCCACCGCCTGACTTGGGACAGCCTATGAACTAAGGATAGTGGAAAAAAGCTATATATATATATATATATATATATATATATATATATATATATTTCATAATATGTAAAAATTATATGAATTTACTGCATAATATCTCCAATTTTGCTGACTGACCACAAAGCCCAAATTTACTACCTTGCCCTTTATAGGAAAGGTCAACCCTTGTTTTAGGGCAAGTAGGATCACTGATTGCCTTCTGTTGGGCACACTGCTATCCTGAACCAAAATCAAAGTTCTGGCAGCAATAAACCACAGAGAATGGATATTGGGCAGGCAGCCTTCTATGTCTGTTATATCAACACATTCCAAGTCTAGATCCAATTAATTCATTTGAAAACAGTATAAACTAAGAACTTCCCCTTTCTTCAGGACCCTGGCACAAAGGGATTATTCTGGAAGTCCTCTTCCTTAAAAACATCTTCCACCAAATGTGTACTTTTTTGTTTGTTTTGTTTTGTTTTGTTTTGCACCAGGGGTTGAACCCAGGGGTACTTAACCATTGAACTGCATCCCCAGTCCTTTTTATTTTTTATTTTAAGGCAGGGCCTCACTAAGTTGCTGAAACCGGTCTTGAACTTGCAATCCTCCTGTCTCAGCCTCCCCAGTTGCTGGGATGAAGAGCATGTGCCATCATGTCCTGCTAAATGTGTAGAATTTTGAGAGACTTGTGAAAAGGAGAGGGGAACACAAGAAAATAACTGGCTGGCTGTGCTAAAATGCTGGCCTCAGAATTAGAGCTCCAGCAAGCAGTTATAGTGGCCAGTCTCAAATAAGCTAATACAGACTGCCTAACTCACTAGGAAGTGAAGTTTATAAGCCCAAGGTCAATGTGCCAATTTTTAACAATAAATGTAACTTAACTATCATATAAACCAATATCCCCGTGATAATAAATGACCTTAATGACAAACCAAATCATGGTCTGAAAGCCACTTGGTGAACTCAGAGGCAAAGCCAGAGAGTTAATGACCAGAACCCTTGGCCAGGGTTTTACCTCTTCTTCCATGATCCATCCCTCTCCATCCTCCTAACTGACCCAGGCTTCATTCCCAGCCTTTCATCTTGATCTGTGCGTTGAAGATGACTTTTCTTGTCTTTAATCTCAACCATTATAGTTCCATCTCAGAGTGGAACTCTCTAAAGATAGTCTTGAAGCTTTTATTTTCAAGTTCTTAGGGAGAATCTTATGGTCCCCCTAGTGGACAAGCCTATAAGTATTGAATGTCTGGGCCTTGTACAGATTAGGTACTTGATGTCCCCTCTCCCCAGCTGTGAACTGTACCTTATAGGTGGGGCCTAGGTAATTTCTGGAACCCTTCAACCAATCAGGATGCTTCAATCAGCAACAAATGGTGAGGTCAGGTGAAATCACTAAACAATGCATGCATTTGATATTTACAGAGCATCTATTATGTGGGGATCCATCAATGTATGAGGGATAAAAAACCCTCTGCTTTCCTGGTGTCCTCATTCTAGAACACACAAAAACAATAGGTAATAAACAACATCAACAAAATACACAGTAGTTAGATGGTGATAAGCAAGAAACAAATGGGAAGCATCAGGGTCAGAGAGATTACACTTTTAGATCTAGAACCCAGGAAGTCCTCAGCTAGAAGATGATAAAGCAGAGAGTCACACAAGTCCTTGGGGAGAAGCTTCCAGGTAGAAGGGATAACAGGGGCAAAATCCTGACTTAGGAGGGTATGAAGCACATTCAAAAATTAGCAAGGATGCCAGTTTCCATGGTAACACCCAACAGTCCAGGCAAGAGATGAAGATGCCTTTGTCAGAGAGATGGAGGTAAAGGTAATGGAAATAGGTAGATTCTGAAGAGATTCTCGAAGTGAAGCATTTCCCTGTGCCAAACCCATGCTCAGCACACCCTTCCCAAACTATCATCTAGACCTGCCTGCCTGCCTTATGAAGGAAGGCCCCTTAAAATCTCAGGTAAGATTTTTTTTTTAAATTAATGACACTTTCAACTTAAGGTGGAATCCTGACAATTCCTTTATAAGACCTTTTTCCTTAAAATACCAACAAAGAACAAATCCCATCATTATGTACAACTATAATGCACCAATAAAAAATGTGGAAAGAAAAAAAAAACTAAATGAAATAAAAAAGCAAATAAAAAAGACCTAAAATAAGCATAAAAATTCAAAATGAGTCTTAAAAGTAAGGATATCAACCAACCATTTGCAAACAGTAGAGATTCCAGGTCTGAATAAGCTGAATTAAAAGGCTTGGGGCCCTTGCCAGAATTTTCCTCTTTGCATCAAAGGCATCATTGGCTAGGGGTAAAGAGAAGGCTTGATTCTGTCCAGTGCATAGTCCCCTGTGACTCACCCCTAATTCCAAAAAGTCTGCCCAATCATTAAACCTATGTCCACTGCCCCACTGCCCATAAACTGCTTTCTGAATATCTGAGAACAAAGCCATGATTCTCCCATTCTCCTGAGCCTCCTCAGGAACTTGCTACATCTAGCAAAGACTTCATGCCCACTGGCCTATCCATGTATGTGGGTCTGGGGGCAGAAAGAAAACTGGAAATCAGAGTAAGATACTGTCGTTTTCCAGGTGTTTCACCTGATAGAAGAAAAGTAGTTAGCAGCTCTGAACTTTTAGAATGAAGTTCTTCCTTTTCAGTCAAGAATTGGGCAGTGAGGGTAGAAGATGATCTTAACTGCATCTGGTGGAACAAAAAGAATGTTCACTGGCATCTGTTTCCCTCAGCTTGTTGGGTCTTAGTCAAAAGCATCCTCTAAGCCGGGCACAGTGGTGCATGCCTGTAATCCTCGCAGCTCAGGAGGCTGAAGGAGGAGGATCAGAATTTGAAGCCAACCTCAGCAACTGAGCAAGCCCCTAAGCAACTCAGTGAGACCCTGTGTCTAAATAAAATACAAAATAGGGCTGGGGATGTGGCTCAGTGGTTGAGTGCCCCCAAGTTCAATCCCCAGTACTCAAAAAAAAAAAAAAAAAAAAAAGAAAGAAAGAAAGAAAAAGAAAAAAAAAAGCATCTTCCAGGGGCCCAAATCCCTTGGTCTCTTCCTTCCAGGCCCCTTTGCTAAGGTTGAATCACACTTCACCCTGGGTTCCTTCCCAATCCATCAACCCATTGTTCATTCTATCACCAGTGCCCAAGAATAGCCCTCTTGGACTGGATGAAAGGTGTATCAGTCAGCTTTTTTTTTTCAATTTTTTTTTTTTAGTTATAAAATACCTTTATTTTATTTATTCTTATGTGGTGCTGAGGATTGAACCCAGTGTCTCACACGTGCTAGACAAGCACTCTACCACTGAGCCACAACCCCAGCCACTCAATCAGCTTTCACTACAATAAAGCTGTGAAACAAGCTTCCCATAAATGCACAGATTACAACAGTAAGCATTTCTTTTCTTGCAAGCATTTACCTTTTTTGCTTGTAAATGTTTATAGATTCCAGTTTCAGTTCTAGGCTTCTATGGGCTCCCATCTCTTACCCTTTTTTCCATATTCTCCTTGAAACTTCAGCCCTCTGGGACATGCACTTCTCATGACGCATGGCAAGTACGCAAGAATTCAAAACTGTAACTACGTGTTAAAAGTTTCAGCGCCTATTGCATCATGTCTGTCTGCATTTCAATGGCCAAAGCAAATCACAAAGCTAACATAAAAGCCGGTACGGCAAGAAAATATACTCTGCTCCAAGGAAGAAAAGTATATGACTGAATATTTGCTGAATGATTCTCCACATGTATCACAATGGAAGTGAGTCTTGTGGCAGAACAAGCCCTCAACCTGTCCAGGAGCCCCCATGGTATAATTAATAATCAGCCCAGAGACATCCTGTGAGATCTGAACCCTACAACTGATGGGGGCCAGCCAGCTCTAAATGAAGGCAGGACCACAAGCAGGAAAATCTTGGGGACTCCAATACATCGTCAAACAAAATACAACTGCAGAATAGTAGTGTCGCATCCAGAGGGTGGCCATGTTCCTGGCAAGAAGTCTGAGAATCACATTGCTGTGTCTTCCTGAACCTCTTTTCCATAATGTATACTTCTCTGGCCCTAGGCTCCCTGGATTTGGCTACAGGGCATCTTCCTTGGTTTCTTTCAACTCAATCTTCTAGGAAACAACTAGGCCCCTGCAACTTCAGCCCAGGCCTCAACACTCCTTCCCCATCTGCTTCTGGCTGGGCCATGTTCAGGGTTGTGCAACTGCCTCTTATTACCTGTGGGATCTGAACCACAAGGATGCTGTGTAACAGCCAACCACAAAATCTCACTGTCAGGCTCACATGTCTGAGATCATCTGGGCTTGGCTAGGTTCACTCCTGGTCTAAGGGCTGGCCGGTTATTTGCTGATCTACACTAGCCCTGGCTAGGAAGACCAATGTGACTAAAGTGACTCAGCTCTGCTTCACATGTCTCTCATCCTCCATTAGCCCAAGCCAAGCATGTTGTCATGGTGACTACAGAGATGCAAGAGCACAAGTAGAATGCCCAAAGCCTATTGGTACTCATTCAATTCTACATCATTATCTTGGCTGAAGGACACTGGGTCAAACTTGGATTCAAGGAGTGTGGGAATATAGACTCCACTTCTATATTCATTTTCTAAGGCTTCCATAAAAAAGTACCACAGATGGTGTGGCTTAAACAACAAAAATCTTCGCAATTCTGCAGGCCAGGAGTCGTGGTGTCTTCTGAGGTCTCTCTCCTCGGCTTGTAAATGGCTGGTTTCTCCTCATTGTCTACCATGGATTTGCCTCTGTACAATTCTACATCCTAATCTCTTCTTTTAGGGACACCAGTCATACTGAATGAGTCATACTGAATAAACCTCATTTTAAATTAATTCCCTCTTTAAAGATCCTGTCTGCAAATACAGTCACATTCTGAGGTATTGTGGTTAGAACTTCAATTAATTTGAAGGCAGGGACACAATTTAACCCATAAGTACCTCCTTAGTGGGAGCAGATAGAAGGTCGCCTGGGAAAGCATACAGACATCAGAGAGAAGAACTGAGGTCCTTGCACCATCTACCTACCAGAAGTGGCAATACCGGTGTAGATTGTTCTCTGAACTACCACACTGCTCCAGTTTGGGTGACACACTCCTGTACCCTGGGACAAGGACTATTCCCTGCCAAGCCCCAGGTTTTTTATTTGTCATAGGGTCCAGATCATACCTGTTTAGTGTTTAAGAACCACAAGGAGAGACAAGAGCATTTAGTAAATGCTGCTTGCGGCAGCTGGCTGGCCCCCATCAGTTGTAGGGTTCGGATCCCAACAAAAAAGTAGAAAAATCTTAACAGATTTTCATAAGATAAATTAAAATGATAGTCACATATCTATTCCAAAACATACACACACACACACACTGCACTAGACCCAGTCAGTTCTACAAGTAAATTCTTAACTACAAGTTTCCTTAACTAAATTGAGTATCATTTAGGAATAAATGTGAGAAGTAGATATTCTCGAACATGAATGAATTCTTCTTCTTTTTTAAAAAGTACCTTTGACAAAGCTCAACCAGTGTAAATGTAGAAAGAAAAAACGCACAAATCCGAAACACAAAGGAGACATAACCATTCACAAAAAAGAATTCCATAAACAACTTTATGCCACCAAATGTTTAAACCAACATAAAAGGGCCAGTTTTCAATCACAGTCTCCAAAATTGGATCTCCAACAAAAAAGTAGAAAATCTTAACAGATTTTCATAATATAAATTAAAATGGTAGTCCTATATCTATTCCAAAACACACACACACAAATACACACACACACACACACACACACACACACACACACACACACACATATACTGCCCTAGACCCAGCCAGTTCTACAAGTAAATTCTTTAATCCTTTAGGAAACAGATAACTAACATTTTATACTTGCTTTCCCAATCTACATAATAAAAAGATATAATGCAACCCAAATTGTTTTTAAATCCCAAGAGAAAAAAAAAGGCCACTTGTGAGCATATATCATGACCAATGTTGTAGATTGTATTATTGTCAAAGCTTTTGCTGCACGTCCCTGCAGAAAGATAATATGCCTGCCTCCCTGGTTTGCCCAACAAAATTTAAATAGAAGTAACACCTGCCACTTCTGAGCAGAAACATTAAGCTTATCTGCTTTACCATGTTTCTTCAGCCTGGATCCTAGAATTAAGAAGATATGAAATCAATCCTCAATGTGCTTGTGACATGAGCAAGGAATTAACTTCTGTTGTAATTCAATAAGATTTGGGGGTTGCTTGTTACCAAAGCAGAACTTAATCTAAGCTGATTAATACAATATGGTAAAGAATAACTCCAAAATACAAAGAAATCATTAGAAATGTTAATAATGTAATTAACACACTAACGAATAAGAAAAAAATTCTATGATAATCTCAAGAGATGCAGAAAAGACATTTGATAAAATTTAATGTTATTTACAATAAAACAAATTAGATAACCTGATAAAACATACCTACCAGAAACCCAGATCAAACAGCATACTTATTAGAAACTTTATTTTTATTTTTTTAGATGTGGGCTACTGGTATCCTTCTCTTCATGGAGCTTTATAGTAAGATGTTTTATTGGGCAAGGAGTCTGACTCATCTCCAGGGAACAGACATATCTGTCAAGAAACTGACTTTTGACATTTTATAGCACAGAAAAGTGTCACAGGTTTTATTTGTGTCTGGGCTACCTGTCACAAGTAATGAGATCATGATTATCATAGTTGCCCCTTAATTTGGGAACTTATTAGAAACTTTAGAAGTATTCCCATGAAAGTTAGGAACAAGGCTGTGACCCCATGTCAATGTTTTATTCAACACTGTAATAATTATGTAATAGTTAACGCAATCATTATAGCAGTAGCAATAATTAATGTGGTAAGTGAAGGGGAAAAGAAGTAATCAGTATATGTCAGAAAAGAAAATGCCTATCAAAATTTGCAGATATGAATCTCTATCCAGAAAATGCAAGAAAACTGGCTGATTAAATAATTCAAACCAGAAAAGAGGTTAGCCAAGTTGAAATCATATCCAAAAACTAATAAATTTCCTATTCTCCATCAATGATTACTGATGAAGTGTTGCAAAGCCCAGCATGATGCCATACCTGCAATCCCAGCAACTAGGGAAGCTGAGGCAGGAGGATCACAAGTTCAAGGCCAGCTTCAACAACTTATTAAGGCCCTAAGCAATTTAGGGAGACCCTGTCTCAAAATCAGAAATAAAAATGGTTGAGGACGTGGCTCAGTGGTGAAGTGCCCCTGGGTTCAATCCCCAGTACCAAAAAAGAAAAAAAAATCATTTTATTGTTGCAGAAGAGACCCACCCACAAGCTTGAGTGAGGATTCCAGGGCAGAGAGAAGACTTAGTAAAAGAATGGCACAGTTTATTAGAAGAGAAAAGGAAGAAAGAAAGGGGACATCCTTATGGGTGAGAATGGGTCCTTTCAGAGAGGAGAGTGACAATGACCCTCACCAAGTCAAGGATTTCTAAGGACTTCTGGGTCCCTCTGTTCTTGCCTCAATTTCTCATAACCACTTAATCTGTTCATTACCCTTTGGATAGCCCTCAGCAAATTTTCTTTGTAACAGTCTGATACATCCCAGTCACAAGAAGTGGTTAGGATGGTTGTGACATGGTTTCAGAGACAAGGGAGGGTCACCTGGCCACCTGGAAGGCTGTGACACAATAGTTTTTCTTAAGGGGATGTAATTACTACTTGAAATACCAGGCTCCCATCCCCCAGATGCTGTCTGATAAGGCTCCTGTGGTTTTCAGTGGCTTTCACTGTTCCTGCTCACCTGTTCATGGTTGACTAGCTACCTAACAATTAGGGGACATTTCAAATCAGTGGGGGAAGGGCAGACCATCCAATAAGTAATACTGAGTGAACCAGCCAAAGTCAAGGACTAAGCATAAACCTGGATCCCTACCTCCATAGCCACAAAAAGACTCTCAATAGATACAGAAAAGCTGCAGACTAGGTATAAATTGAGATTACCATCATCCCCTCTCTTTGGGTTTGATAATTAGCTAAAATGGCCCACATAACTCAGGGAAACACTTTATCCATTTATTATAAATTATACAGATGAACTTCCAGATGAAGAGATAAATAGGGAAAAGTATAAATCAGTACAGAGCTTCCATGACCCCTCTGGGTACACTACCCTTCCAGAACCTTTGTGTGTTCAGCAACTCAGAAGTTCATCAGATTTTTTATATGAAGTTCAAGAGTTTGTATAGAGCTTAACCTAGCTGCATCCCTTCCTTAAAGGTGAGTGGGTGGGACTCAAGTTCCAACCCTTGAATCTTTTAATCACTTGATCTTTCTGGTGACTAATCCCACCTTGAGAATATCGAAGGCCTTACCCTAGGTCACCTCATTAGCACAAATTCAGGTGTGATCATAAAGGAGCATTATAAATGATAATAACAAAAAGAAAACATTCCCAGAGCTCAGGAAATTCCAAGGGTTTTAGGAATTCAGAGACATGAACAGGAGACAAAGATCAGATCCCCAAAGTAGTCCCTTTACCCCACCCCCAGTCTGAGATTTCATTTTCCACTTTCAGTTACCCATGATCAACTTCAGTCTAAAACAATAAATGGTCAAATTTCACAAACAATAAGTGTTCGATTGTGCACTGTCCTGAGTCAAATGATGAAATCTCACACCACCCTGCTTTGTCCTGACCAGGACCCCCATCATTTCTTTGTCTGAAGTATCCATGCTACCTATACTATCCATTCATTAGTCGCTTATATCAACACTGCTTATACTCAAGTAATCCTAGTTCTGTTTGATAACAGCCCCAAAGCACAAGGGTGGTGATGCAAAGGCCACACATAAAACATTGGAAAGACAGATAAAGTTTGGTACTATTTGGCAATGCTGCAGGGCTTTTGGCAGAAGCATACTATATATAGGGTTCAGTATGATCCATAGTTTCAGTCATCCCCTGAGGGTCTTGAAACATATACCCCATGGGTAAGAAGGACTGCCTTATTCCATAATACACCACAGAACCTAAGGAGACATAGTAACTAAATGTAATTTTATGGGGTTCTGGAACAAAAAGAAGGACATTTGGGGAAAAGTAAAAAATAAATATTAAAAAAAAATTCTCTCCTCTCTCTCTCTCTCTCTCTCTCTCTCTCTCTCTCTCTCAAAAAAAAAAACCCCATATACTAAATTCTGGGTTATAAAACAAACTTGGACAAAGTTAATAAAATTGAAATCACAGTGTGTTCCCTGACCATAATGGAATCAAACTAGAAATCAATAACAGAAAGATAATGGGAAAAATCTCCAAACATTTGGAAACTAAAATGCACATTTCTAATAATCCATGAGTCACAGATAATACTCGAGGAAAATTTTTAACAACATTGAACTCTCTTCCACCAGGCAAGGACACACAGAGGGTACCATCTACCAAGCAGGGATCCGTCACCGAAATAATCTATCTGCTGGAACCTCCTGCCCTCCAGATCTCTGAAGGTAATTTCCCCAGTTCTTCTCTTTACAAGGGCACCAGAAACTCCCAGGTGCCAATAATTAGAGAGAAACACAAAGCCAGGATGGTGATTTTGAATCTGTCATAAGGCCCCTCAAAGATCAAATCTGTGTAGAATTAGGGGCAAGGGCTCAAAAGCCCTCAAGGACACAAGACTTGAGGCCCCAGCTCCAGACTCCAGGCACAGAATAGACCTGAAACTGAGCTCTCTGCAGAGGTGGGCAGCCAGGAAAGGCTGTTCTGCCTGTGAAGCAGGTCAGGGAAAAGTCCTGCCCCTGGGGTGAGGCCAGGGACAGAAAAGGGGTCACCGAGAAAAATCTAAGCCTGAAGCCTCTGCTCCAAGTGGCTCAAGGTACAAACATGTACTGTCTTCAAGGTGAAAAAAGTCAAAGCCAAAATAATAAAAAGCCTCATACAGACCCAGTGAAACCCAGAGGGCCTTGGCAGAGCCATACAGAAATGCCCAGCAAGGACCCTTCACCAATCAGCCACAGAGAATTCCCACAATAAGCAAGTGAGAGTAAACTCCCCGTCAAAAATGAGAGAAAAAAAAAAAGTCTCTGAGAGTTCCCGGTGCAGTGGTGCATGCCTGTAATCCTAGAGGCTCAGGAGGCTGAGGCAGGAGGATCACAAGTTCAAAGCCAGGTTCTGCAATGGTGAGGCCCTTAGCAATTCAGTGAGACCCTGTCCCTAAATAACATACAAAATAGGGCTGGGGTGTGGTTCAGTGGTTGAGTGCCCCAGAGTTTATTCTCCAGTTAAAAAAAAAAAAAAAAGAAAAAGAAAGAAGAAAGAAAAAGTCTCCAAGAGCCAGCTGATCCAAGAAAAAAATACAGCAAAACAGAAAACCAGCCACTAGAGGAGACGGAGCAATATGAAAGTACATTTAAAATCTTACCTAGAGAGACCAACCAGGGAAAAGGGCAATGAGAGATGTGGAAAAGCATCCAGAAGGTGGCGCAGAGAGAAAGGAGAATACAGGAAAGAGAATTTAAGAAATATGAAAAATGGAATGAGAAACTTCAGCATGTGCCAGGTAAAAACTTCAAGAGAAAGTGGAGACAGGACAAGAGAGAAGCAATGTTTTAAAAGGCAACTTTCCTAGACATGGATCCTAAGACTGAAAATTCTGATGAATCTTAACTGGAATAAACACAATGAAATTGACATTTAGACACACTGACCTTAAACTTTGTTGAATCACAGTTAATAAGCAAATCTTCAAATATGCTGAGAATCAGAAGCGGAAGGATCAGAGTAGGGAAATAGATGATGGAAGAAAGGAAAAATAACTCCATTGACGTGGGTTTGTCATCAGTGGACTTTTTATTAGAAATAATAAAAAATAACAGGAGGGGAGAATTAAGCATTAAGGAAAACAAAGCTCAGTGGCAGATTCTTCTCAATAGCTACAGTCCTCAGACATATCTGGAATAGCTATTAAATTGTTCCTTCTCTGTATCATGTCTCTAGACAAGATTTTGTCCTTTCTGTCTAGACAGGAGAATTTGAAGTAAGCCCAGTGAGAACAGAGTTTCCGTTAGGAGGTGAACCAGCAACATAATAAAGTCACATCATGGTGTTGCTCAAAAAAAAAAAATTGAACTAAGTGAAAATGAAAATATAACAGATCAAAATTTGTGGGACGCAGCTTAAGCAGTGCTGAGAGGGAAAACTATGACACTAAAAGCTCACATTAGAAAAGAGGAAAGATCTCAAATCAATAATCTGAGCTCCTGTCTATGTAACGAGAAAAATGAATTAAGCCCAAAGTAGTAGTAGGCAGGGAATATTAAAAACAAGTAAAAATCAATGACATTTGAAACAATACAGGTAAATCAATGAAACGAAAAGCTGATTATTTGGGGGAAAAAAATCAGTTGGTTAACCTCTAGCACAGACCAAAAAAAGACACAAATTACCAATATCAGAAATGAAATATCACTGCAGGTCCCGAGAACATCAAAACTTATGGGATAAAGTCAAGGTTGTGATCAGAGGAAAATTTATAGCTTTGAACAAATATGTTAGCCCATCACTGTGGCACACAGATAATTTGAGAGGCTGAGGCAGGAGGATCACAAGTTCAAAGTCAGCCTCAGCAATTTAGTGAGGCCCTAAGCAATTTAGTGAGGCCCTAAGCAATTTAGTGAGACCCTATCTCAAAATAATAAATAAATAAATGACTGATGTAGAGTACCCTAGGTTCAATTCCCAGTACCAAACAAAACAAAACACACGTTAGAAGAAAAGCTAAAATTCATAAGTATCCATCTCAAAAAGAAGAGAACATGAAGCCTCAAGAAAGCAAAAGAAGAAAAAAAAGGATTAGATCAGAAGTTAATTTAAAAGTACAAAAGAGGATCACAAAGCTCAAATTTCTTTCTTTTAATATAAAATTTTCCAGTGAGCTTGATCTTTAAAAAAGATTAGCCAGGCATAGTAGTGCATGCCTGTAATCCCAGCAATTTGGGAGACTGAGACAGGAGGATTGCCAAGTCTGAGGCCAGCCTCAGCAACTTAGTGAGGCCCTAAGCAATTTAGGGAACTCCTGTCTCAAAAAAGGACTAGGGATGCAGCTCAATAATAAAGCACACCTGTTTTCAATCCCTAGTGCAAAAAAAAAAAAAAAAAAAGATTGATGGTCAATGTCAGGACATCATTATGATATGTGGGCATAAATCAAGAATAAAAAGATATTTTGAAATATAAGGCAATACACTTGAAAACCTAGTAAAATGAAAAAAATTAATTTTAAAATACATCTTACAAATCTCTTGTAAAATAAAAATAAAAATACAGATAGATAATCCTACAATGAAGAAATAAATTAAACCTGCAACTTAAAACTTTCCAAGACTGGATGGCTTCATCTGTGAATGTCATCAAACATTGAAGGATGCAATAACACCAATTTTAAACTCTTCCTGAGACCAGAAAAAGAAGGAATACTTCTGAATTCATTTTACAAGCCCAGAAAAACCTTGATTCTAAAACCAGACAAGGACATTACAAGAAAGAATGGGGAACAACTGAAACCTGGCAGACCGTACGACCACTTGGGAAAACTGTGCACCTTACTGGCTGAAGATGAAGTGACTCTCAGAGCCATCAGATCCATTTCAGACACAGATCAATCAAAACGTGTTCGAATGGGCACCCCAGGAACAAGCATGCCTAAGAGCCACAAACTAAAAACCACCCAAATGTTCAACAAAAATAGATTTGGTAAAACTGGGGGGTGTTGTTCAGTGGCAGAGTACTTGAGGAACATTCAGGAGACCCTGGGTTTGATCCCCGGAACCACTAATAACAACAACAACAGATTGGCTAAGAAAATGATATGTATAAAAATGTATAAAATTCAATCACATACAACATGGATGAATTTCATGAGTAATCTGCACAAAAGAAGCCAACCACATCCTGAGTAGTCCCCATTTGGAAAGTTCAAGGCAAGCAAACAAATCAGAAATGATAATGTTAGAAGTCAGGTTCTTTGGGGAGGGGAGAGGAATTTGTGTTTGGGAAGTGTGATAGCTTGAGTGCATCACCTCCAAGTTCATATGTTGGAACCTTAGCACCTCAAAGCCAAAGTACTGGTGGTGGAGCCTAGTGGGAGGTGTTTGGGCCAGAGGAAGGGTCCTCATGAACAGATGAACGCCTCTTGTGTGAGTTCTGGTTCTCATGAGAGTTATGATAAAACAAGTCCACCCCTCATGTTCTCCCTCTTTCACATACACCGGCTTCCCCTTTTGCCACAAGTTAAAGCAGCAGGAGGTCCTCACCCTAAGTCAAGCAAATGACAGTCCTTGGACTTCTCATCCTCCAGAACCATAAATCAAAATAAATTTATCTTCCTTTAAATTATCCAGTCTCAGGCGTTCTGTTGTAACAACAGAAATGAACTAAGACAAGAAGGTTCATGAAAGGGGCTTTGGTAGTGCTGGCAATGCTTTATGTCTTCTCCTGGCTGGTGGCACAGAACTGTGCAAGGCACCTGATTACTCAAAATATGAATATATGGTGAATGAGTTATCTCTGTGAAGTCAGTTTATCATATACTGGTTACCAATTTGTCAAAATCTGGTGGGATGGAACACCGTTTGTATAAAGTAGCTTTGTCACTTACGGATAGCACCAAATGACAACAAAAGCCTAAGATTCTTTGCAAACTGGTTCCCCAAGACTTAGGAAAACTGCTCAGGACAGATAGTATCGGATCACTAGGAGAAATACTATGCACTCTGCATATTACACTTCAGTATAAAGAGTTGAAGAAAAAAGGAGAAAGGATTGTTATAGAAAAAGAGAGACTTAAAAACTATAGTTCCTAATAAAACAGCTCTCTGATGATTCAGAGATGATTTCCATGCCTCTCAGACATTGCTAAACTGCTTTTATTCAATTGTGGGATGTAAAAGTTTGATGGTGAAGAATTTGTTGCAATATATTAACTGGCCAAAAACATAAAATGACAAGTTTAGGGAAACAGAAATGGCAACAAATTGTCCAAAAATTTATGCCTGGAGTATGGCATGATCTGTGAAATGGATTGATCTGGGTCATTGCACTGTCCCAGAACCCCTTAAATGAAGGAAAAGGTTGATTGTGCTTGGCTAAGGTCCCTCCTATGACATCACAAGTTTTCTTTTGTAAACATTTTCTTTCCACAAAAGTACCTGTGTATCAAAATGAATTTCTAGTTGGAAAAATAAAAAAGAACAGCAGTTACAGTAGGAGCTATGCAGGTTGAAAGTTGATGGACCTTTGACCCAAATCTGCCTTGTAATAGCCCAAGAGATCTGAACCCTTTCAAGGTTAGTTCACCAATTCCTTCATGAATTGCTGGAGTAGAAATGCTTGGTCAAGTTCACCTCTTTGGTTCCCTGATTCATGGAATGAAGGCCATTGTGGTAAGAGAAGCCACAAAGAAGCCCCTATCAGAAAATCCAAGGTAGGAGCTGCTGCCAACATTGAAGAGCACAGAGGTGAGGCTGATTCAAGTAGAGCTCTGGGCGTGACCCTGGGCATCCATGGCTTTTAAAGTTCCCCAGGTGATTGCAATATGCAACCAGCATGGAAACCATAACTCCAAGCCTGAAACCCTGGGTTATTTTTTGTTGTAGTTTTTTAATCTCCCCAGACAATCCTTGTGCTGGAGTGAGGAACCCGTGGTGTAGACAGTACATCTCAGATTTTACCCTGCAATCAAAGCTTCTGCAGCTCTTATGAAAAATATAGAATGATTCGGCAGGTTCAGGGTGGGACCTGGGGTTCTGAATCTCGGACAAGCTCCCAGGTAAGGTGAATGCTGCCAATCCACCAGCACATATTGAAGAGCATGGCTCTAAGACATGCATGAGATAGGCCATCCCAGCCCTGGGACATCTAGGCTGTTGGGAAACCTTAACATCTGCCTGCCTGGTAACTTAAAGATGGGCAACTCCCTGGAAGGAGGAGGGAGCTGAGAGGCCTAGGGATGGAAGGCAAGGTGTGGAGGTAAGGAGCTGATTCACTCCTGCTCTCTGAAAAGCAAGAGTCACAGCCCAGTGTCCCCATTAGCACGGCAGTCAGCACACACTGACTCAAATATGCACACAAATCACCTGGGGATCTTGATTAAATTGCAGATTCTGATTCCTCTGGAAGAGGAGTCTAAGATTCTGCATTTCTAATGAGTTCCAGGAGACATGCTGATGCTGCTGGTCTGGGGACCACATTCTGAGGAGCAGGAGTGTGGGGGGGAAGCAAAGAGGTTTCACTGAGAATTTATGAAGTGGGATACAAACAATCTGGCACAAAATGGAAGGGAGGAGGAAGAGGACACAGACTGTTCAATGTGAAACAGAAACAGCGATCTTGAATCCAGTCCCATCACCACTTGACCTGCCTATTTGGCCAGAGAGAACAATGGGATGGACCGAGGAGGACCAGGATGGAGGATGGCAAGTCAACCTGAGGAGGAATGGAAATATCAGCTATCCCTGGTATGCCCCAGGGCCTTGGCTCCCTCCTGGCAATGGGATCCACTGGCTGCCCTGGTGTGGTCTCAAGCACACACCAAGGATAATTTGATAGAAAAGAGGACTGCAAATCCCCAGCCATCAGCTGTGTGATATCAACTGGAAGGAGATTCAGCTGAGTTTCTCAGGTCAAGGTCATATGAAGGAGAGGAGAATGAAGGTAGATAATGACTGAGTGTCAACACCCCTGCAGGGGAAGCAGGGAGAAATCCTATGCTTCCCAATAGTGTGAAATGCAGGGGCTGGAGATATTATCCCTGAACTTCTAAACCTACACCTACCTACTCTTACCCTATGGCCCATCAATTCTCCTAGGTAAGCACCCAATAGAAATGCATTTATACATTCACCAGGAGACACAGAGTAGCATCTTCATAGCCATGGTTTTGAATAGCCAAAAACTTGAAACAAATCCAGTGTTCATCACCAGAGGGGATGTATAAATCTTAGCACATCATACAGTGAACTATTATCTGACAATGAGAATAAACTAATGACAGCTACACAAACAGGGGTGAATCTCAGAGATTTGATTATAATAAAAATGTAGGTTTACATAAAGTACAAAAATGGGCACAAACTAAAGTGTGAAAAGTCTCAAACCACTTTGCTGTAGTCTGGTTCTAAAAGAGCTCCAAAAGCTCGTGTTAAAAGCTTGGTCCCCAGTATGTGGCACTACTGGGAGGTGGTGGAACCTTTAGGAGGTGGGACCTATTGAGAGGAAGTTAGATCATTGGGGACATGTCCTTGAAGAAGATACTGAGACCCCTTTCTGTCCCTCTCTTTGCTTCCCGGTTGCCATGAGGTGAGTCGTTTGCTCTACCACATGACGTACTGCCTCATCACAGGCCCAGAAGCAATGGGTCTACCCAACCACAGACTGAAACCTCCAAAACTCTAAGCAAAAATAATCCTTTTCTCTTTATAAGTTTATTATCCCATGTACTCTGTTACAGTAACAAGATAACACACCCTTGGTGGGGGTAATGACTGGGAGAGGCACAAGGGACACTTCTGTTTCTAGTTACATGAGAGGTTCAAAATTTTACATGTTGTACACTCATGATCTGTGAGTTACATACACCATTCTATTCCAATAAATAAGTTTTTTTTAAATGGGACCTTATTTTGTCCCCAAAAGAAGCCAGATTTACTGGGACACAGTAAATATATTTATACCAAAGACTTCTTCCTTACACCTCTATTACTTATGTCCAAACATAAAAGAACTGTATACAACCCATAAGTCCAGCTTCACTTGGGGGACAAGATAAATTCACATATTTTATTTATTGATTTAGTAAACTTAATTCTTGAAGCATAATTAAAGTTTCTCCAAAGTGAAATTCTATACTAGAAAAGTAGAAGCTATTTGTAACTAGAACACCACAACCATAAACATTTTATAAATAGTTATTTATTTATTTATACAAGGGATTGAACCCAGGGGTGCTTAGCCACTGAACCACATGACCAGTTCTTTTTTATATTTTATTTAGGGTCTTGCTAAGTTGCTTAGGGCCTTGCTAAGTTACTGAGGCTGGCTTTGAGCTTGCAATCCTCCTGCCTCAACCTTCTGAGCCACTAGGATTACAGTTATGTATCACCGTGCCCAGCATGAATATGTATTTTTATAATAAGGGAGTGAGTTTGAATCCCCAGTAGTTATTGGGTAATTCAGAACCGAGAACTGATTTTGAAAGATCACCTAAAAATGTAGATTTGTTCTTTAGTCAATTTTGATCAATTGAGTATGTTTTGTAGCTAATAACCATTTATCTTTCAGTTCACCCTTCCCCTAAACCAAACTAATAGTGCGAACCACATAAACACAAAGGAACTTTCTTTCCCAACTGTTATTTAAGTAAGCCTTTCTGTGCTAAATCCCCCACCTTCCACCCAAAACAAACTGTATTGTAGGACTATTGTGGTGTTTAGAGACATATAATTCCAAAAGCACTGTCATTAAATAATTTTTCATGTAAACACACACACACACACACACACACACACACACACACACACACACAAAGTGCATGCCTGTAATCCCAGCAGTTCAGGAGCTGAGACAGGAGGATTGCAAGTTCAAAGCCAGCCTCAGCAATGACGAGGTGCTAAGCAACTGTGAGACCCTGTCTTTAAATAAAATACAAAATAGGGCTCTGGATGCAGCTCAGTGATTGAGTGCCTCTAAGTATAATCCCTGGTACTGCACACTCCCCCCTCAAAAAAAAAGACACATGAAGTTTCTCCTCATAGCGCCTGACATACAAAAGTAAGTCATTAGCATTTGATGGACAAACAAAAAAATGAATGAACAAAAAAACACAAGAAATTACTTTAGGAACCAATAAGGCCTCCTTTTATACTTAAGATTGTTTGTGTTGGTTCATTTGTTTGGATTTTGGAAAACTCAAAAAGAGAATTCAGGACAGCAAGGTTTTGTTCTGATATGGCCAGCAGATGGCGCCAGAGGATGTGGGTTATAGTCCCAATAGAGCATTTGCTTCTAGAGATCCACGAACTGGATTATTCCTCACCTCTTAGCCATTGAGAAAGTGGGGGTCAGTCTGGCCTTTTTTTGTGTCTCTCTCTGAAATATGAGAATCCCTCCCAACAACTGCTAGAGTGAGGACAGTGAGAATGCATAAAAAAGCAAAAGTAGAAAATGCTGCTATGAAGCTTGACTATCCAGGGAGGCAAAGAAAGGGAGGGCAGTGGGACAGACATGTAGAAATATGGATGGGAAGGATGCAGTAAAGAGATTGGGAGAGTGAGGTGGAAGAGGCAAGGCCTCTATATTTGGAACAAGGAATGCACAAGTGAAGGGTCACCCTGGAAGAGGCAGAGCCTCATCTCCCATTATGTCAGGAGAGAGGTCCCGTCGGACAGGTGTGAAGCTGGAGAACTTGTTGACTGGGTGAGGACATGACCTCTAAGGGGTCTACTTTGTCTATGAAGCAGGAGGCCACACTGCCTGGTGACAGTGATAAGGGTGAAGTTGTGGGGAGAGGGGAGTAGGAGCAGCTTGAGAGGAGAGAGCTAACAAGGGAAAGCCACGACTGTCACCAGCACTGAAGGTGGGTCTCCGTGGTGGCACTATTTAGCTTGGTGTTTTCATTTTCTTGTTCATTCATTTTGCAAATATTTATTGATAGCCTACTATGATGCCAGGCACTATTTTGGACATACTTCATAGGCAGCAGTAAACATGAAACAAACTTACTTATAATGGGTAACATGAAATTTTATATTATAGTGAGAAGAGGGATAAGCAAATGAATAGGTAAACACACACACAAAAAAAAAATAACATAAGGGAAAAGGAAACAGTCATGGGGAGAGGACAGAGAAGGGGGAGGCTGTGAAAACAGGATGCTCAGGGCAGGCTTCCCAGAGAAGTGACGTCTGAATAGAGATCTGAAGACAGAGAGGAAGAAGCCTTGCAAATTTCTGGAGGAAAATATTCCAGACAAGAAGACCAGCCAGGGCCAATGGAAGGAGAGGGGTAGGAGGTGACAGGCAGGGGACAGATCACATAGGTAGGGTGTTAGAGATCACTTCGTCCTAGTGTGATGGCTGTTGGTGGAAACCAGGGAGACAGCAAGGCAGGACTGATATTTTAAAAGGCTCACACAGGCTAACAGGGTAGATGTGGAAGAAGGGACATCACCTAAGAGGCTACTGCAGCTATCTAGAGCACACAGGCAAGCAGTCAGAAGAGCAGATTCAGGATGTTTTGTAAGGATAGCCAACAAGATTCAATGATGGTAAATCTAACAATTAGATGTGGTATGAAAGAACAAGATCCAGTGATGGTAAATCTAACTATCAGATGTGGTATGAAAGAACAGGATTCAGTGATGGTAAATCTAACAATCAGATGTAGTATGAAAGAAAAACAGGATGAGTCAATAATGACTCAAGGTATTTGCACAGAGCCAAATGGTGATTCCACAAATGATTCTCAAGTGGAGAAGACCAGAGGCAGCTGAGATCTGGGAAGAAGCAGAATAAAGAGTTCTGATTTGGACACATCACATCCACAGCAGATCCTGTAGGCAGTGCCATGCTGTTTTGTTTGGTTTGCTTCCTTTTGCTTTGCTTTGGCCAGCAGGTGTGGCTCTGTGTTTTTCTCCAGAAGCCCCTTCAGTGGCCCAGGAATAGCTGTGGCTTGATCCAGGGCTTAGGTTGACTGGCTTTAATAAAACAAGGGTCAAAAGAGTTGAAGGTACTGGAGAGAGACCAACTGTAAAACCCCAGTTCTGGAACCAATTTGAATTAGTCAGGACTGATCACAAGTGAACGAAACCTAACCCAAACTAATTTAAGCAAAGGAAGAAACCAATCGTCCAGGGTGCCATAAAGTACACTGAAGCCACTCACAAATGAGAAAGACATAAAGTGATCGCATAGCCTTGAGCTGGGGATGGAGAGATGACTGTGTGACCTCATGTTCTCCAGGTAGGGTAATGGGGACAGTAGCATATCTAAGACAAAAAAAAAAAAAAAAACAGGTTGAATCTATAGTGAAATGTAGAGGGGAACACCCCATCCAATAGATTAAATTGTACAAATACTGAGTTTATGGAAATAAAATATGCCCAACACTTTCCATTCCTGAGGTCTAGGTTTTGAACATTCCTGCAAACTCAACATCAACCAACCATCTCTAGAATCATGGAAAGTGAGAATGGTTTTTGTATCCAAACAGGGCAGTGACCAAGTCCTTCCTTTCTTATATTAAATACATAATATGAAGTTAGATGTCCTGGTCACCTTAGCAGGGCAACCACTCTTCCCATGTGTTGATGGTTTGATTCCCGACACAAACCAGGAGTAGCCTCAACAAACAGCCCAGCCGGTCATTATAAGAAAACCCAGTCTCTTGTGTCTACCATTAAGTTTGGAAGACCATTAATTAGACAGGCAATTCTCAAGAATCAAGCCAGCAGCTCCCCTCACCTCACTGTGCACCTCAGAGTTACACTTGAGCCCGTTCTACTTGGTCCTGCAGGGTGACTGCCTTAGAATAAATCTCCAATGTCCCCAAAGGCCCATGCTTTGAAGGCTTGGTCACTAGCCTATGACACTACTGGGATGTGGTAGAACCTTTAAGTGGTGGAGCCAATGGAAGGAAGTTAGATCATTAGGGTACTGGGACCCCAATCCCTTCCTGTCTCTCTGTTTCCAGGCTACCATGAGGCGAATGTCTTCCAACATATGCTCCCACCATAATGTACTGTGCTACCACAGGCCAAAAGCAAGGGGGCCAATGAACCAAAATCTCTACAACTCTGAGCCAAAATAAACCTTTTTTCCTCTTAAGTTAATGACCTCAGGTATTTTGTCCCAGCAACAGAAAGCTGACTAACAGTGGCTCAAATCAGAGGTGTTCCAGTGCTATACTTGTGGGAGGGGCAGACTGCAGGCAGTTCCCATAAAGTAGAAGATAACTCATTGTCATATGGCAGCAAAGTCAGGAAGAGATAGTGCCCCAAATGTTCCTTCTGAGGGCACATTTCTGAGGCTTCCACAAAGCCACAACTGAATGCTGTGACTATGGATTCCCTGATACCCAAAGCACAAGAAACCAACTAAGTCCACATAGAATCCAGTGCAGGAAAGAACTTTTCTCTCCAGGTGACCTTTCAGGCAATGGGAACTATATGGCAATGCTGGCAAGGGTGATGGCCTGAGCATGCCACATTTGATAGATCCCTTTGGTTGTCCATCAATGTTTGCTTGTCCACATCTGCTTCAGGAACTTAGTCGCCACATGGAATGCATCCTGTGTTCTGGGCGTGTCTAGCTGCTCCACGCTGATGAAGGGTTCTTGTTCCTCTTTGTTCATCTGCCTGGAATCTGCTTTTCGAGCTGTAAATCATAAACGCTACCTACATTATGCAATTATTTGCGGTGGAACAGCACACTGGAGGGTTGGATGCTTTGGCAACTCTCCAGGGCCACCCCTCCTCCAACCTGACCCCTCCTGTGTGTCTCAAGGGTCCCTGTTGGCTTCCTCCCAGGGTTGTTCCCACTCCCACAAGATCACATCCTCTCTAAACTGTGTGGCCTTGCTCAGCCGCACACAAGTCCTTCTGGGAACCTCGATTTCCTCTGTTATGAAACACTCCCCGCCTCTCTTGAACATCTGCAGGCACTGAGAGGATGAGGGGACACACAGAATAATGGATCAAATAAACAGGGACATTCTATATGAATTCAAGGTCAACCCTTATCATTGAGTAGCCAATGGGCCTAAGTAGGTCCCTCCTCCCTTTATCGGATCTTAGAATGCTTTGTCTCTGCCAAGGAAGAAATTAGCTAGACCAACGCAGCACATTTTGGGTTGGGTGGGTTGGGATAATGGGGAGGAAGTCTTTAGACCCTACTTTAATCTTTTAAATTAAGTCACACAATACAAAAATATGCATAAATATTCAGTATGTGACTTGCATTTTTACCAATGCATGAACTCCTGTTAACTATGCCCATCTCCTCGCTGCTAATGCCATAGCTTCATTTTGCAGGTTCTTAAACTTTATATAAAAGAAATCATCCAGGACATGGCCTTGTGTCTGGATTTTTCCATTCAACAATAAACCATGTCTTTGAGATAATCCACGTTGTTGCAAACAGTCATTTATTTTATTCTATTGCTAAGTAGTATTCCATTGTATGAATGCACTATAGTTCATCCATTTTTTCTATGGGTGGACAGCTGGGATGATTCCAGTTTCTAGTTATTGTAAACTTCATTGCTATGAAAATTTTGGTACACATCTTTTGTGGGCATCTGCACTCAGATTTCTCTTGGATGGAAATCAGGGGGGAAATGCTAGCAAGCACAAGACCTGCCTTGGTAGAATCAGTCACACAGCCTCCCAGGGAGGCTGTACCCGTGTCCACCCTCTCTGGCAATGGCTTCAGATTGCTTTAGTGGCTTCAATCTCTTTTCTTCATCAAGTACGATACAATAGAATGAGCCTGACTGTGGGGTCATGCAGATCTCAGTATCACTACCTACCTGGGTGACAATGGGCACACTTATTAACCACACGAGACTTCACTTACCTTCAGGGATCAGTCACTCTTCCAGCCAAAGCTGGCATCCATAACAAATCAAGAGACAATGTGCCCATCATTTATGACTGACACCCTGCCAGGTGAATGTTTTCTTCCTCCCTCTTACCCATACCTGACATGGAGTCACCAAAGAAACATTTCCCACCCTCTCATCCCCATGGAGTCCCTTACAATTCCTATGCCTGTGACCCCAAGAACCTGTATTACTTTCTTCCCCCATATTTATGCCATGGGTTTACTTCTGTCCATCTCACTGCAGTTGGTGGGGAAAACCAGGAGCTGGGGAGGGTGAGAGGTGGAC
Source organism: Ictidomys tridecemlineatus (assembly GCF_052094955.1). Taxonomy (NCBI): domain Eukaryota; kingdom Metazoa; phylum Chordata; class Mammalia; order Rodentia; family Sciuridae; genus Ictidomys; species Ictidomys tridecemlineatus. The sequence goes on from NC_135481.1 coordinate 171,548,497, forward strand.
AGGTGCCTCCAAGGCACGAAGACGGAAGGAGTCAGACCTGCTTTAACCAAAGTAATGTCTAAATTTACATAGTCTGTTTAAGTACTACTGTGGAAAGATGTCCAGTGTATACCGTTAATCTAAAAAAGCAAAATAAAGGACAGGATGAATACTTTGGCACTGTTGTATAAAAAGAAGGAAAAGTATCTTAATATTGACATATCTAAGAAGAGAAACACCTGACATAATAGCAAGGGGATATGGAGGGGCAATGGTGATTCTGGACAGGTATAACAAGGGTTGTTTCACCAGGTTCGGTGACACATACCTGTAATACCAGCAGCTCAGGAGGCTGAGGCAGGAGGATCACAAGTTCAGGCCCACCTCACCAACTTAGCAAGACCCATTTCAAAATAAAAAATTAAAAGAACTGGGGATGTGGCTCAGTGATTAAGCACCCCTGGGTCCAAACCCCAGTACCCCCCCCACCCTCAAAAAATATACAATTCAAAGGGCTTTTGGGCTTGAATCACATGAATACATTCCTCTGTTCAAAAAAAATGTTATATATATATATATATATATATATAATTTTTTAAGTTATGCCAGCAGATGGGTATGGATCCTTGGCAAAAATTCTATAAACACTTCTCGTGGATAAACTCAGGTATGTGCATGTGTGTATGTAGGTTCATGTTATGTGTAGGTACATGGATGGAGGCTGTATGTCTACATGTGCACAAGAAGCACCTATAGGTGTGTGGGTGGAGTATAAGTGCGGGGACATGTTCCACTCAGCAAAAAGAGAAGAAAATTCTATCCCCACCTCCCATAAGTGGCAGATCCTTAGAACACAGCAGATGGGTCACACTCAGGATATCTCCCTGCCACCAAAAAAGAAAAAAAAAAAATGGTCATGTTATCCACATTCTCAGAGGCTCAAAAGACACCTCTGCAAGGGCCAGATCCACCACCCTGTGACCAGCAACAGATTAACAATGAACACATCTGAGCCTGGCAGGGAGCCACAAGTGGGGTCTCCACACATGGAACTCACCTCACTCCATGCAGTTCATCATCCAATTAAGCTCCAAGAAGTCTGGCAAAGGGCCATGAAGCAGACCTAGGCCCATCCTGAAGGAGCCAGCACTGGGCAGGGTGAGGCCTATATTCCTGAGGAACCTCTCTGTTTAGCCACAAATACGGTGAGGGGGACATCCCCTCCAGTAAATGCAAGCACCTACCATTCTGGGGACATCGTCAGGCCATGGTTCCCCCCACCAACCCCCCCTCAAAGGAGGTGTGATTAAAAACACACACGCAGAGGCTGAGGAGAACTGAGGAGAGAAGCTGAGGAGCACAGGAAGGGTGGCCTCTTTTATTATCCCAAAATGCAAAGTATTGAAGGCACTTGCAATAACAAGGAGGGAGAAGGGGAGGTGCAGGAGTCAGCATCCCAGCACAGAGGTAAATCAACGGGCCCCACAGGGTCACCAACTGGTCTGGAGAAAAGGAACAGCTACAGGGCTGGGTCTGAGGCCAGCCAGATTATCTAGCTCTACCAAAGATTAAAATCCATTCTACAGAGGATTGGGAAGTTAGGGGCACAAGGGGGCAAGGGGCAGGGGCTGGCAGTCACGAGTTAGTTGTTCTTTAAGGAACATGCTCGCTAGGCAGTGAGGATAGCCCTCAGGTCCCCTGCTGGAAGAGGTCTCGGTACATCTCGATGAGACGAGCAGCCTCGCGCTGGCCAGAGAGCAGAGCACCATGGGTGGTGGAGTAGTACTTGCGGTGAGTGGCCTCACCAGAGAACAGCACCTGCATGGGCTGGGTAGGGGGAAGGGGAGGTGAGGATGAAGGAGCAGCAGAGGCCAAAGGGCTTCTTGAATGCCCCAGAACCCTCATCCCTACCACAAATCACAGAAGAACGGGCAGGCATCTAAGATGCAGGTTCTGCTGCTTCCACAGGATGAGGAGCTACACATCCCACCTGGTCGCCTTCCCCTCTTCCCCAAACATCCAGACCTTGGTTCTTTCTGACCTGAGGCTATTAGAAGTCCAGGCTCTGCAGTCTCAAATGCTCTGTGAGCCTCTTAGTAGCAAACAGGGCAAGGGGTTTAACCTCCCTGAGCCTTGATTTTTCTCACTGGCCCAATGTGTTTGTAACTCCTACTTCTGAGGGTGGTTACAAGGACTCAGTGATATCATGGATCTAAAGCACTTAGAACCTGGAAGAACATAAGCATATGATAAAGTCAGGTGGTGATTTAACAAACCTTTATGGAGCCCCTATCAAGGTCCAGGGACTGTTCTGGGCACTTGGATGATAAAAGGTGAGCAGGCTGCTGCTTTGTGGTGCTTCCATGCTGGTGGGGAAGCCAGACATGAAACCCAATTACTAAACAACGGTCATACATGATGTGGTAGGTGTTTGGGTGAGGTGCCAATGGCTCAGAAAAGAGGCCTGGTGGATCCCACAGAGTTTCCCAGAGGAGAGGACCTTTGGGCCAGTTCTCAGAAGATGCTGGATGAACAGAGGCAAAGAACATTCAGAGAAAGGTAAAAGTGGGAGCAAAAAATGCTCCACACTGGGGGCAAAGTGCAATGTTTTGTATATCCAGGAATCAACCTGGAGAAAGCAGGCTCTCTTGGTAAAGTCCAGGCAAAGTTCAAGTTCTTGCATCCCAAGCTTGTGTGTGGATTTTATTCTGGTGCCTTTCAAACTGCAAATGCCAAGGCATCAGCTGTGGAGCCTGATCGAATGCAGTTTTTAATCCATCATTTCTTGGGGGCACTGAGAATGTGCTTTCCTAATAAGTTCCCAGATGAAGCTGAATACCACCAACAAGGAACCCATAGAGGTTGTTAAACAGAAAAGGTGGTGGGAAGGATGTTGTAGCAGACACCTGTTCCCACATCCACCCTTTCTCCTCTATCTCCTCAATTATAAAGCCCTAGTTTTTAATTGGGCCAGATGTCATCCCAAATAAAAATGATGTGGCCCAGCCTCTCCATCATCAAGGTGTGGTCACATGGCAAAGTGCTGGCCAATGAGATGCAAATGCATGGTTGCTTAGAGATCCATGTCTCAGCTCCAAGGGATTCCCCTTTTTGCCCATCTGCCTTTCCTTCTTCTAGACTAAGAGGCAGATGAAAGATCCAGAGCCTCTGCACCTTTCTTGGGCCATAAGGTGGCCCTGAAGATAAAAGTCAGTAACTAATAATACTAGGTCCTGACGCCTACCTCCAAATTTCCTTTTGTGTGCTGGAAGTAAAGTTGTCTTGTTTAAGCCACAGTTATTTTTGTTTTACTTTGCCTTTTTACATACACTAGTCCTGAGGCAGGTGATAAGAGGTTTACTTTTTGCAAAGATGGCTATGGCAGTGGTAGGGACCTCTCTGAAGACCCCTTTCCTTTTTCCCTCTGAGCATAGCAGGGCAGACACAGTGTACCTTGGTTGACTGAAATTTCTTTTGCCAATTTTCCAAAGAATTGTTTTAAATTTAATTCTGTGGGGGTTTTAACATTTATTGTTATATGTACACTTAGTTGGGAAAACCAAAAATCCACTTTGTGGAAACAAAAATATATATTTCTCTCAAATTTACCTTTTTTTAGTGTACAGGTGACATAATTTTGGAGTGGGTCATGTTCTTAATTTTATTTTCTAAAACATGGTGGGAAAATATTTCCATTGAATCAATGCTATCCAATAGAACATTCCATGACACTGAAAAATTCTATAGCTGCATAATCCAACAGGATAGCCCCTTGCCACATGTGGCTATTAAATTTGAAATGTGACTAATGCATCCAAGAAATGAAATTTTTAATTTATTAATTTAAATTCTGGTTAATTTAAATCAAATATGACTAACTGCTACCATATTAACTAACAGAATGAAATGGCTCAGTTTTTATCATCCCAAGAAAGCATTTAAAGTTTCAATTTGATTCCATTTTTTTTTTCTTCCAGATGTTAAGCGCACACTGTCTTGTTTTCTCTTTCATTATAGGTGCCACTCCACTGCTGCCTGACTTTAGCACATCTTAGTGAACACTACCTCGTACCCTTCCTCAACCTGGACCAGACACACACGAAATACCCACACACCCACTCCCAGGCCTCTCACCAAACACATCCCCACTCACCGCTGTCTTAGAGCTCTCGGTGTAGGGCAGGGGCTTGGCCAGCTTCTCCACATCTGCCCCGCTTGAGCCCACCTGTGTGTATGAATAAGAACCTCGGAAGTAGGGGTTGCTGCCCCAGGCTGAGCGCAGGATTCGCCGAGGTTTTGGAATGTTGGGGTTCCCTGTTGGGGAGTCAGAAGAGCCAAGAGGAGGAAGGATAAGAAACAAGGCTGCATACATACAGAAGGCATCCCAGAATGAACAACTCCACCCCATCTCCAGGGCTCCAGGAATACCAGGCTGCCTGGAGAAGGCACTGAGGGTGGAGGAGGAGGGAGGGAGGGAGGCCCACTCATCACCTCTGGGTGACCCCCAGCAGAACATTCCATCTCTCAGGGTCCTAATTGTCCTATCTTAAAAATAACTACGGGAGCTGGGAATGTAGCTCAGTTGGTACAGCATTAGCCTAGCCCAAGGCTGGGGTTTAATCCCCAGCACTGCAAAAAAAAAAAAAAAAATTACAGATAATCATATTTCCCATCTAATGTCAGGGGTCTCTGTTAAATTCTCCTGGAAATATGTGTAGAGGATGTTTCACTAAAACAATCAGATTATAAAAATCAAATCCGACTCTTAGGAAGACCATGGGAAAGGAATGGGCAGTGTTTTTGCCATCAGTCCTTAGAAGGGGAAGAAAACACAGCACCCATTGAGAGTTTCATGCTCTGAAGTGAGAGTGTCAGCAATTTAGGAGCCAAGCTGGTGCCCTGCAGTGGCTCCCGGTGCCCACAGCCATCTGGGTTTCACAACCTGGGGTGGGGGGGGGGGGCGGGGGAGAGCTGCCAAGGGTCTCCCGGGGAAGCTGGCTGAGGAAGGGGTCAGGTGGAAAGGGCGGCAGAGAGCACACCTGTGAACTGACGCAGCATCTCCGTGCAGATCTCAGCCACCGCCTCATCGTCGCACTTCTCCATGACGAGGGCCTCCTCCCCGCAGATCCAGCCACTCAGCACGTGGCCATAGCGCTCAGGCGGGTAGAGGACATCGAAGCCGCAGATCTTGCGGTACCAGAGCTCGGGCGGGTAGGTGAGGGTGCGGCTCTCGGCCTCGTCCTCCCACACGAACTGCAGGCTGTTGCACTCTGGGCCCCAGAAGGGCTCCTCGAATTCAAGGAAGATCTTGTCGGTGGTGCCGATGCCCAGGCGGTGAATGGCAGCCACCTTCTCTGCCGGCAGGCCTGGCTGGAAGAAGCTGGTGTACTGCCTCTTCAGCACGCCCAGCGACACGGTCACGATCACGTGGTCCGCGGGGATCACCTCGCAGTCCTCGCACTCCACCATCACCGGCCACTGCTCATCCTCATCCCATCTGCCCCCCTGGGGACCCACTCTACTCTGACCAACCTCCCCGGTGTCATGATTATGGTCGCCCTCAACCCGGGGCTCAATCTCAGGGCCCCGAGGGCGGGCTGAGGCCTGGTCCCAGTGAATGCAACGGACCGGTTTCCCCAACTGGATGACGTGGGAGGGGATGCCCTCGGCCAGCAGCTCTACAACCCGCATGAAGCCTGAGGGAATGATGTGGTGGGCACCGGGGATCTCCGTCCACTCCCCAAAGGCGCTCAGGGACACCTCGTCTATGCTGTGTGAGCTGCTCTCACAGCTCTCCACCTGTGGGAGGACCCAGAGAGAAGCCAATGACACCAGAGCCAGGCTGGGCAAAGAACAAGAACTCTGGGCAGCACAGCCCTCCTCAGACCCAGACTCCCCCAGAATCGGGCTTCTTCACTCTGACAGCTGTACTTAATAGCAAAGATACCTTCAGGTACTGCTGGATCATGGCAAGCTTCAGGCGCTTGGTGGCCTCCGGGTCGTCAGGGTCATCCCTGATGCGATTGCGCACCTCCTCCCGGGTGAACACCCCTACGCTGTTTTGACTCTCAGCGTTGACTGGTTTACCATGCCGGAAGAACTCCTGGGTCAAGTTATAGACCTGCCAGAGAGACCCCAGGAAACTCACACTCCCACACTGCATCTCCACCCCCAAATGAAAGGAGCCCAATTTGAAAGTGACAGCTACCAGGTGGTCCCTGGATGTGCTGAGCCCTTGACCTCTGCATGAAGGAGCACCTGCTAAGCAGACTGGGAATGGCAGGCTGCCCTAGGCAGCCAGCCTCCTCACCTCAGAGAGGTAGCATGGATTCCAAGGTTGTTGCTGGGCCTTCACTTAGAATTGAAACATTTGGCACCTATACAGTCTGGGGGGAAAGAAACCACCCCCTCAGAGGCTCTGTACAGGTCTGTAGGGCTCCACATCCCACAAAGGAACACAGGTCTACGTACACACACCTTTTCCAAGAATCAAATGCACAACCCTTTCCCTGTCCTCCTGCCCAAGCACCTGTGTTCTGCCCTTTCCCAAGAAAGTAGCCTAAAGCTGTCAACTGACCAGTGTTTCAGGGAGAGGAGCAGAGGGTCCCTGAGATCTGATCACTCAGAGATGCCTCTTTCACCTTGTGAAAGGAGAAAGGGTGGCAACAGCATCTTCCTGGATCCACATAAAGCATGCCCTTCATTAGGGTCTCAGATGCATGTAAAAAAAGAGGCAATGCAAAGGGAAGGGTTGAACACAGAAGGGACATCTCAAGGAAGCCCCAGCACACCAAGGAATGGGAATTATTTTGTGGGCACATTTCAGCAAGAATTCCAACCCACATCTCAGCAATAGTGATAATCAGTCCCTTGAACAGAGTCCTTCTACTCATCCCCTGCCTGCTTGGTATATAACCTCCACAAAACTCTAGGCAGGCCTCCCTAAAGAAGGTAAGCCATCCCTGGGGCAGGCCCCAACATTCACTCAACACACATTTATTAGGCTTCATGCCAGACACAGGTTGTAATGGTGAGCAAGAGAGAAAGGGTCCATGCCCATGACCACTCAAATTTTAGAGATATTTCATGACAGCTGTATTTATGGAACATGCTGTGATAGAAAAGAACCCAGGTGTTATGAGATCTACCAGCCCTAAATAGTTGAGAGATAGTCAGGATGGCATTGGGAAAGAAAAGCAAAGTGTTTCAGGCAGAGGGAAGAGCACAGTCAGAGGCGGGAAGGGAGACAGGTGGGGAGAGATGGAGATGCATTCAGAAACCTTAATGTGGATTAATCTTGCCAAAGGGAGCAACAAGGAGAGAGAAAGTTCAAGAGATGACTCTGAAAAGACAGGCAGGGGCTGGGACATCAAGGACTAAGACTTAATCTAAAAAATCTGTCAGCAGGAAGACAGCAAGATCCCCCACCCACTGCTGTGATTCCCAGGACACTGAAAAATGTGGGCTCCTGGGCTGCACATCTGCAGCTGAGCTGACTAGGGGTGTGCTTCCTTTCCTACAGTGAGTTCAGATTCAGTCAGCACACAGAACAATGGGAGAACAATGTGTGCCCTGCACCCCAGCCCTGGGACAGGCCCTGGGGCCACAGAGTCAAGGGAGGTGACAAAGCCTTCTGAGATCACCACTCCCCACCCCCACCATTCCACTCAAGGGAAAGGCCTCCACAAGAGATAGAAACATGAATTAAACATGTCTTGTAAGTATAAATTATACAAAAGAAAATGAGTTAAATTATTCATTTGTCCTCTCTGCAGTCACAAGATCCTGGGTGTTTGGCCTTAACTGGAGTCCTCAGCAAATTCCTCACACCAGACCACTGCCAAGGCGTCGGGCTCTCAACTACCTCCCCCTCCCTGGGGTTTTTCCTTGAGTGATTAGCAATATGGTAGCCCATCCTTAGCTCATGTTGATTGACTAGAGGCCAAAACCCAACTGAGGAGTAAGGAATGTTGCCTGTCTTTGTGTCCACCACTGCTGAGGACAGCCTTAACTTGAACTTGAGTTTGTCATGTAGGTACAGTCTCCTCCCCTAGGTTAAATAATGGCTTCCTGATGTGATACCAGGAAATGGGACAGGTCAAAGGTAGCTAATACTAGCCCCACCTTTTTTTGGAGGGTTACAGGAATTGAACCCAGGGACACTTAACCATTGAACGATATCCCTGACTTTTTTTTTTTTTTTTTTTGTGACAGGTTCTCACTAAGTTGTTTAGAGCCTCACTAAATTGCTGAGGCTGGCTTTGAACTTGAGATCCTCCTGCCTTAGCCTCCCAAGATACTGGAATGGCAGGCATGTGCCACCATACCCAGCTACCTCAATTCTTATTATTCACTGGGATCTCATTTAATCCTTACAACATTAAGAAGTAGGTACAACCATGTCCTTTTTACAAATAAAGAAAGTAAAGGTCTGAGAGGTTCAATAACTTGCTCAAGATTACATAGCTAGGCCAGGCCCAGTGGCACACACCTGTAATCCCAGCGGTTCAGGAGGTTGAAACAGGAGGATCTCGAGTTCAAAGCCAGCCTCAGCAACTTTGTGAAGCCCTAAGCAACTCAGTGAGAACGAGTTTCTAAATAAAATACAAAAATGGGCTGGGGATGTAGCTCAGTGGTTAAGTGTCCCTGGGTTCAATCCCCAGTACCCCCCCAAAAAAAAATTACATAGCTAATAAATATTATAACTGATATTTGAATCAAGATCATCATCAAGGAAATCCTAACCTCATGATTATGCTTCAACCTTCAGACCCAAAGCATCATGACCCAGATTGATAAAATGATAACCTACTTTATCTACCCTATTTTCCATAACTCATACCCTTGACTTTCAAAAATCAAATGGACCAGCACAAGTTGACGATGATCTACATTTTTTTTTTTTTTTTTGGTATTGATTATTGAACCCAGAGGCACTTTACCACTAAGCCACATCCCTGGCCCTTTTTATTTTTTTATTCTGAGACAAGATCTCACTAAGTTTCTTAAGGTCTTGCTAAATTGATGGGGCTGGCTTCAAACTTGCAGTCCCCCTGCCTCAGCCTCCCAAACTGCTGAAATTATAGGTGTACAATCCCTGTAATCCCCAGGACTACCACACCCAGCTGATGATCTACTTTTAAGGACATTTAAAAGAGCAAAGTTTGGGAGTGTAGCTCAGTGGTAAAGCATATGCCTAGCATGTGCTAGTCTCTGGGCTTGAACCCCAGTGCTGGGGCAGTGGTAGGTCGGGGGAGGTCATGGTCCTGAAAGTCATTTTCAAGAAGCATCCATGCTTGAAGCACTCCAATAGCCTGGGAATCAGGGTGTCGACCAGGAAGGTTTACCTTGAAGAATACTAGTCCTTATCTGATCGATAATAATTCAACCTCTCTGCAATGAGTGAAAATGCATAATACCAAGGAACTATATAGAAAATATACTGCCAGTGCCTACAGAGAAAACACTTTGTGTCCCTGTCCTCCACACAGCAGGACTTCCAAAGCAAGAGATTAGAAAATGCACAAAAGGTGCTTGCTGGCCCATTTGCTGTCCTGGATGGAGTAAAAAGAGTCATTACATTACAAACGCCAGGCTATCAGAAAACAAGGTCTATACATTACCTTGCCTGTTCAGTGCAGTTCACAGCACCACTGAAAGATACTAAGAACATTAACAATTTTTTAAAAACCTGAATAATTCAAGGATGTATGCCATTGCTACCTCTAACATTAGACTGCGATACTAACCAGTGCAATATGGTAAGAAAAATATTCTGAGGCTATGCACCTAATACAATAATCACCAGACACCTGTAGCAACTTAAAATTAAATATTTAGCTTCTCAGTTATACCAGCTACATTTCAAGTGCTCAAAAGCCATATGTGGCTAGTGACTACCCTATTGGATAGTGCAGATTTATCCATCACTGTGAAAATGTTCTACTAGACAACTCTGCCCTAAGGATTAGAAAGAAAAAAGACAAAATTTTCATTTTCATGTAGTACCTAAAGTTCAGAAATATTCATAGAATATAAACTAGTATATTAACAGTTACATTATGGAATACAAATTAGTAGATATACTAATTTGTATTCCATAATGTAACTAGATATTATTAGAATCAAAATATTAATTCAGCAAGGAAGTTAAACTCAATATATAAAAATCAGTTCTATTGCTATATACTGTGAATAATTAGAAAATAAAATTTTAAGAGTATCCAAAAACAATCATAGAAAACACTGCCACCCAAGTATTTTCTAATAACACTAACAAAAGATGTTTAAGGCCATTTTGAAGAAATATTTAATCATGTGCATCAAGTATGACTTGCCTAGTACCTCTCCACTCATTATTTGCATTTTATTCTCAAACTGTCCTTCCTTTCCAAAGGTAGGCCCCATAGTGTGCAAAGACACACAACTAGGATCATAGAAGATCCTGCAGGTCTCCCAACTCCTCCCACTCTCCCCACACCCTGTTGCCTGACCAACCCTCACCTCGTTGTATAAATCGCTGAATTCCTCAACCACGTCCTTGGGGATCCTGCGGCCACGGTTGGTAAGGTAGCAGGCCACCCCATTCTTGGAGTAGAGGCTGATGCGGCCCACGCTGCGCTCCCCATCAGTTGTCTCTTCCAAGAGGCCATTGGCTTCTGCTAGATGATAGACAGGATTCCCCTGGGAGCCATGGATCCAGGTAGCTCCCAGCTCAAAGGTGGCGTGTCCTAATGGCAACAACAATAGGCCCTTAGAGGGGCAGGAATTTCTTTAGACAGGGCCTGAACACTGCCTCCTCTTCTTCCTCCAAGGGAATCCTCCCAACCTCAAGAACAGGACAAGAAAGGGCTCAGCGTCCTCTGATAACCAACTAAAGACTTCAGGGAAACGTTCCCAGTGAAACCCACTTTACAGCTAAGAGCCACCCAGAATGATTCAGGATGGGAACAGTCAGAAGGCTCTCCATTTCCAGTCCAACCTTTTTCCAAAATAACACCAGATACCAGACCTCCCTCCTCCCTGGCGCCTCCCTGCTCGAGAGGAAAACTGTGGACACCTGGGCACTCAAGTTAAGTAAAGGACCAAGATCCTCATCCAGCCTTACTCCAACTCCTCCATACCATCCTCACCCCAGGGTCTAAGTCCTTCTCCCAGATAGAAAAAGGCCCCTTCCAAATGGGGAGGAGAGAGAGGGCCAACATTCCAGTTTGAAAGATTCCTCCTTAGAGAAATCTAAACCAGATCTCCAGGGGGAAATAAGCCTTCTAATCCTTTAGCACAGGGGACAGAGATTCTCTGGTTAGAGCATCTATTTGAGGTGGCTGGAAGGTCACTCCTGAGTCCAAGTTGGGACAGCCCTGGGAAATGGTTCTATTTTCCACCTCCAGCCAAAGTCTAGACTTTGGCATGCTGTCTCTCTGCCTGAGCCTCAGTTTCCTCTTCTAATGCTTCAAGGACCATGGTACATTCATTTCCTTCCCTACTTAGTTCCCAGAGAAGTCAAAACAATGCAAAAAGGATAGAAACATTTTTGGTGTTTTGTTTTTGCACGCTGGTTCAAGATATATGTGGTAAATTTCTTGCCAAGGTGGTCACAAAAAACCATCCTATCCTTGTAAACATGCCCCTTGGCAACATGACTTTGCCATTTCTCCCATCAAGAGGTAGAGTCCTTTTCCCCACCCCTGGAATCTGGGCTGGACTCATGCCTTGCTTTGATTAGTAGAATATGGTGAAAATGATATTTGTGGCTTCAGAGCCAAGGCCTCAAGGGACCTTGTGGCTTCTACTCTCACCCTCTAGAATGTAACAACCATGGTGCAGGGGGTCCAGTCTTATCCTACTAGAGATACATGCTGGATCCAAAAACCTATGCCAACCACCAAGCATGTGGGTGAGGCCATCTTAGATATCTTAACCAACCCCAGTTAAGCTGCCAGATGACTGTTGCCATATGAGGGAGCTAAGGCAAATCCAGCAAAAGACCCACTTACCTGAGTCCTGCCAACATTTCTGACCTGCAGAATTTAAGCAAATCAAATGATGCTGCTTTGAGCAATTGCATTTAAGGGCATTTTGTTATACAGCAATAGCTATCCAATACATTCTAACACACAGCAGTATTAGCCCTCACCCTAAGAACTAGGCATGTTCTCCTTTTTCATGCCTTCCCTTTCCTTGGCTGCTTCTAATTAAATCAGCAGTTACTAAAAATAGCTCGGTACACAAGTACATGCCAAAAACAAGAGAAAATGCAACCTCATACCACAGCTAACAAAACAGAATTTCCTGGCGTCTCTGGAAAAAGCAGGAATGTATAGGTCTCTTTGTCTAAGAAAAGTGATCAGACTGAAGAGCACCAGTAGTTGAAAGCCTGGTGCCTTGCCTGCAAAGGTAACCCAGTGGTCATTAAGGTCATTCTATTACTAACCTTCCTCTAGAGCCTTAGGTTTCAGGCTCCCCAAGTGTCTGGTCTGCTGTGAGTTCACAATGGAAGAGGAAAGCTACCAGTACTCTGAGGAGGGACCTGAACCCTTCCTAGGGCACAGCAGGGAGTTACAAGTTAACACCACCCACTGGGCAGCCCTGACACAGAGCACCTTTCCTGCCTCAGGATACTCATCAAAAGCAGGAAGAGTGAGAAGCTCAAGGTCAGGATCAGAGTCAGTGTTCCACCTCTATCCCCAAGCTTTGCACAGAGCAAGCCCCCAGCAGAGGATGTTGCCTGCCCCCTCCCAGCTGGCCCCTCTGTCTCTGTCATCCTTGTCTATCATCCATGCATCCAAAGGGCATCAGACATCATCTCTATGCCAACCTCACAGACATTTAGTGTCCTGGGAACTAGGACACATGACACAATTACACACAGCCTTGCTCTAACATGTGCTCCCCATCCTGGCCACCTCCATCTTCTCACACTCATCCTTCCACACATACTGCCTCTTCTTCTCTCTATCTGCTCAACTTCTACCACCACCATTGCATACCCAGCCTCCTTCCCCACAGCAAGGCTTCCTACCCAGTCATCCTCTCAGCCTTCCTGGGCCCTTCTCTCCTGCAGTGCCACCTTGTACCAGCATTTTCCTGTATGAGTGTGAATTGCCCCAGGCAATAGGAAGGCTGGTTAGCAGAGGTGGAAGGGAATTTGGGGCCCCTTTGTAGGTAAGGGGTAGGTCTTGAGATTCAGAGAAAGATTCGTACAGGTTACAGCTAATGATGACCATTTAGCATGGTCATGTCTAGCTCTCAGCTCTCAGCTACCATGACTAGGCCATCTGTCTCCTTGTCTTCTGTTTCTATATCAGACCCTGATCATCTCATCCAGATGGGTAATTAGACTGCCTTTCCCCAAGGCTCCCAGCCAGCCAACCAATTGGGTGTTAACAAAGAGTCCCAACACTTCCACGGGCTGTCCCAGGTTTACAAGTCCTTTGGATGGTACTTTCATCCCTACTTCCAGCAGACACTACAGTGTGTGCCGGAGGAGGAGGGACAAAACTTTACATATGCTTTCTAGACACTGGTCTAGGGAAAGACTCTTAACTCATTCTTCTACAAGAAGACAGAGGGTCCCCAGGTGTCCTAATCTCTGCTGGTTCTAAGCCTGACCACCTTCCTCTCCAAGCAAGTGAGCTCACAGGCTCTTCTTGCCCTTGCCAACTAAGGTAGAACAGACACAAACACACACAAAACCCTATAGAGGGCTCATCCACACACTGCAGGCCACCATGTGTGCTCTCCATGGGTCATCTTCATGGTCTTAACCTCTCACTGGTCAGATCCCCACAATGTCTGGGAAGCCCTGACCTCCAGCTGCATTTCAAGCAATCTCCCCCACTCTGTAGGAGACCTGGTAAAATCTGCCCATCCCAAAATCAAGTCTTTTACTTGGCTGCTTTCTCTAGGGTCCTCTTTATCTGAAACCTGAACAGACCTTCTTTACAGACAATCCTAAGACCTTCACATCACCCACAAGAAGGCCCCAAATCCCTTCCACCTCTGCTAACCTAAGTTTCTATTGTCCTAGGACTAGCTCTCTTAGTAATGATACACTAATTCATACTCAAAAATTAATGACTAGTAGGAAGTTGCAGATTCCCCTTCTTGCAACATAGAAGAAACTAGCCCACCTAGCACCAAGCAAGCTGCTTCTAGGTGTCTCCTTCCTCCTGAACACTAAGAATCCTAGCTACCAAGCCAGCATTCTCCAAGAATGGATGTTAGAACTCCACCTTCTCCCCCTCTGTGAAGGACACAAAGGAAGCTTCTGGAAAATATTTACAGGTTATATGAAGAAATGTGCATCCTAAGGAAGAAGATAATGAGATTTCAGGCAGGGTCATGGGTTAGAGAATAAAATGTGACCTAGGGAGGCGCTGCCTGGGGTAATGCTTACCAAGTTTCACGCTCTGAACGCGGCCTCCGATGCGGCTGGAAGCCTCAAGCACAGTGACATCTGTGAAGCCCTGCTCCAGAAGTGCTTTGGCTGCAGCCAGGCCAGCCAAGCCGGCGCCGATCACCACCACACGAGGCTGTCCCCTTCTCCGTAGGCCACGACTGAGAGGGTCATCCGCACTGTCGCCACTGGATTCACAACTTTGCATACCGTCCGCACTCGCCTTCTAGGAACCTAGGAGGAGGAGTGTCACACTCACACAGGCTCCCATCACACTCTGTCCTCTAGAGGGGACCAAGTCCTACTCCTCCCTCTCTGAAGACCTGGACAAGAAGAGTTACCTCTAAAGGATGCAGGGAAGGAGAAAGAAGTAAATAAAGGTAGGAGAAAGGAAGGGAATAAAGAAAAGAAAGGAGGGATACATTTGAGTCCCCACCAGGAAATGGAGCCCATCCTAAGCCTCTGACATCCATCAATTCCATCCCAAACCTGTTAGTACCTCTTTCCTATCCACAGGCCCCAAAGCAGAGGCAAGATGACCAAAAAAGCCAAAGTCAAGAGACACTGACCATGAGGATGTTGATCCTGAACTAACGCAGCCAAGCATGGCTACTGTGGTCCAGTATGTCCCAACCCCAGAAAGCTCACACCAAACCCAGGATGCTCACATCAAACCCTGGAGACACACACTAACCCCAGGATACACATACCTAAGGACAGGCCCCGAGATACTTGCATAGACCACAGGATACTCACCTAACTCCAGAATGCTGACCCAACCCCAGGACGCTCATACCAACCCCAGAATGCTGACACCAACCCCTGGATGCTCACACATACCCAAGGATACTTGCACAGACCACAGGATGCTCACACCAAGTCCAGGATATTTGCACACACAAGGATAGACACTGCTTTGCTCCTTTGCCTGACTTGCCTGGCATGTGCCCTCGTGTTCTCTCTCTCTTGCTCTCTCTCTCTCTCTCTCTCTCACCCCTTCAATTCTCATCTAGGCTTTCTGTTAGTCTTTCACAGTCTCAATGAGGTGGCAATTTGGTGGGAAGGACAAAGTCCCACCCTCCCCCCAGAGAGTGCCACGAGGCTGGTGTCCATCAAGCCTCTGCTATTCCTGGTACATTTTTTTTTACCCAGCCACCCAGTCCCTCGGTCACCACAAAGCAGCAAGGAGCCCGGGAAACGGAGGACCATGAGGACCCGTGGCACCAGAGGCCAGACATCAAATTGACAGTTACACTAAGCCAGCTTGCTCAGAGACGCCAGACTAGAGGAGCCGTTGCTGGGAGGCCAACAGGGTGTCTGAATCTGCCCCAGAAGACACAGCCTCTCTATTCCCAGAATGATCAAGAGAATTTGGAGGTGTCCTGGGACAATACTCTCAGTCCTGATCCTGTTTCTGGTCTTTCCTTGACCCAAACAATGTCTACTCCAGTTCCTTCATTGAGGTTTGAGTAGCAGAAGTTGCAGAATCTAACAGTGTCCAGGATCTAACATCAGAATAAACTCAGGTAGAGGAAGCTTCCTGCAACTATGGTAAAAACAAAAAACTGTCACCCATAACCAAGAGTTAAGTATGATCCTTCTTACTGCATAGCAATCCACTGTTAAGAATACACCCAAGAGAAGCAGGGTATATTCCACCAAATAAATCTGTTAAAGAATGTTTCTAGTGCTGGAATTGTGGCTCAGCAGTAGAGGGCTCGCCTAGCACGTGCAAGGCCCTGGGTTTGATCCTCAGCACCACATAAAAAATAAATAAATAAGATAAAGGTATTGTGTCCAACTACAACCAAAAAAATTTTTTTTAATAAAGAATGTTTCCACCTAATAACTGCTTCATTCTTTAAGTTCTGTTTTCATTTGGTTTCTCCACAAGCTGACCTGGGGGCAGATTCCTGGGAGCTCAAGGAAACACTAATAGGGCAATGATAAAAGAGAAGTCTAATCAATAAAGCCTTTGTTATTAGTAATAAAAAAGAACATTTCTAGTGATTTTTTATAATGACAAAAAAAAAGAAAACTATAAACAACCCAAAGGTCTATCAGCAATAGAATAGATACATACATTGCACTATATGTAGTATATTCACCCAATTGAATATTCTTCAGCAATAAACAACTATCTGATACTTGCAACAACATAGATGTACCTGAAAGACATGACAGTGAGCAAGTGGCAAGAGACAAAAAAGCACATACTGTATGACTTCATTTACACAAAGTTCAGGAAGTTCTGTGAAGACAGGGATCAGAAGAGAGACTGTAAGAGAGGGGAGATGAGTAAGAAGGGTCCGGAGAGAATTTCCTGCATATCTCGATCTGAGTGATGATTCCACAGTATATACATAAAGACTCACCGATTTATACATTTAAGATTTGTAAGGGAGGCCTGTAATCCCCAAGGATCTGAGAGGCTGAGGAAGGAAGACTGAAAGTTTGAGACCAGCCTCAGCAACTTAGTAAGGCCCTATCTCAAAATAAAAAGTGTAAAAGAGCTGGGGATGAGACTCACTGGTTAATCACTGGGTTCAATCCCCTATATCAAAAAAAAAAAAAAGTGTAACTTACTATAGGTATGTATGTCTATCTCAGATATTCATCCCTGCCCTCCAATCCACTCATCTATGGATCAAAGACTGGCATGCTGACTTCCTTCTCTGCACATCCCAAGGTCTGGCTACTGAGGTTTCCATTCTACTTGGAAAGGTGTCCTTGCTTATCAATCTTAGCAAAAAGCAGTCTTTTTCAAAATATACTCAAGCTGCTAAGCTGCTGTTTGCACTTACCCCCACCTATTCCACCTGGCCACAGAATGTTTGACCCACCACCTCCTCACTCGGAATTCCGGACACCCTGACCACCCTCCAAACCCAAAGACTCAGATGAACCCACTCAGGGCAGAACCGATTCTCTAAAGGGACAGAAGGTGGCGCCCGAGGCCCAGAACCTCTCACCGGCAGTTTCCACTTTCAGGAACAGGGGCTCCCTGCCTCCTCTCCGAGAGGCTGTGTCCCGGCTTTCCCCAAGGGATGAGGCCAAAGGCGGTGTCAGGGCTCTTCATTCCTTCCTCCTTCCTCTGTCCCTATTCCCCTCTCCTCCGATCCCTGAGATGCTGAGTCCTCCCCACCCCCTCCAGTGCATGGGGTCAGAGCTAGCTCAAGTCATTCCTCCCCTCCCTCAGGTTCTACTTCCTGCCGTCTAAATTTAGAGGTGAGGATGTGGCCGCCTGCACGCGCCAGGGGACGGGCGGGCAGGCAGGGTCAGAGATGATGCTGCCGGATGTCTGCCAGCCAGCGCTGACGCTGCGTCAGGTTTGTAAACACGCGGCATGCTGCGGAGGGCCCAGCGCCAGCTGCAATGACGCCACCGCTTCCTGGGCACCCCGCGAAGACGTGGCACTGCTGCCGGCCCCGCCCCCATGCCCCAGCTCCCCAGGACTGGGGGGGTCCCCTGCCAGCACCCCTCCTCCCCTGCCCCCCCCACCCCCCCACCCCCGCTGCAAGTAACTTCTTTTATACTATTAGTGGGTAAGATGGATGAAGTGGTTCTCAAGCCTCACTGGAACTGCATCTTGAAAAGCTGCTAAGGGGTCCAGGGTGTAATAAGATTAAACTAAAGATACTGGTCATCCTATTTATCATCAGGCTTCCTGAGTATTGCCTCTGAAAACCAGGGGACTAGGTAAGCTCCTTCTTTGAGAAGCCTGGATAGGAGAAACTGGCAGCCAGTTACCTGACCTCCTGGCTTCCCCAAGGGTATGGCCAGCTTGTCCATTGTGGAGACAATCAAATAAGGCCCTAAGTACTACTACAAGACTGTCAGCATTTTCGAGGGGCTCATGCAAGAAACTAATTCATCAGGTTCTGAAGCTACATTACAAGCAGACTGGTTTTGGAATGGGTTCTGGATATGGTCATGGAAAAATGCTGGCAGGCACTCTCTGTCTTTAAGATGAATGCAGAAAAAAAAAACTCCATTTCCCACATCAGGTCCCAGAAACCTTGAACTCAGAAAGATATCACAGGTGGAGTGTCAGGTGGAAGTAACACAAGTAACTGGAGATCACATTCTTCCAATTTTATTGTCACTCAGAAATTAACCTGCCACCTTTGACCCTCACAGCTAACCCCATAGTCCTGGTCCTCCATAGGCCTTGTTCTAGACCAGTCCCATTATACCTGGTGCCCCCCAGATGCCAAAGGAGCTCCACACTGCCCACAGAGGGCAAGGAGATAAGTGTTCCTTGTGGTCCCCCTCCCTTATCATCCCATGGGTCCACATGAAAGAAGAGAGAAGACATCCAGGAATCCCTACTGTATGCTAAAGGCTCAAGTGGACTTTTGGGTGCTCTGTTGTCTCCAGCACGGGAAGGGAGTGAGCAACTTGTTTTCTGTTGGTCTGTATCATCTTCTCCTTTTGGATTTTTTTTTTTAAATAAGAAACTGCCTTATTGAGGAAGAAAAATCATTTAAATGGTCCTCAGTGCCTGCCTGTCTTTTTCTTGGGTAAAGAAATAAATAAATAACATCCGCTCCTTGATCTGTATGCACAGGAGAAACAGAACACCCTGTACTTTTCACACAGATAAAGGAGAGAAGAAAAAAGTGCTGGCTCAGCCGGGCAGGAGAAAGGAGGAGGAAGCAGGGGGAGGCGGGAAGAGCAGGGCAATAGGCATTTGCCATCTTGCTGCTGCTTCCATGGCAAAATGGGAAAGGGGGGGGGGGGGGCTGGGGCATCCTGCCCAGTGCCTACATTAGGACTCCCATGTCTCCAAGCAGACTAAGCCCCAGCACTTCAAGAAATCAGGCCAGCCAGGACAGGAGTACCTCCCTCTACCCCCATTCAAAATGCCCCACTGCCTCTCCCCACCACCTCCACTCAACCCCGCGTTCTCCCAATTTCACTGTCACTCAGAAATTAACCCTGCAACAAGTGCTTTCTCGTGCAAATACTAGAGACATGGTTAGATGGTTAGTCCTGGTCTCTAACACCTGTCTCTGCTGAGCCGCTCCGGGAAATGCCCAGAACTGAAGGGGAAATGGGTACATCTCCTTGCACTTGCCCCATGCATCACTGAAGCACTGAGCAGTCCTGAGACTCAAAGCTTGAGGCATCCTTAGTGAAAGACCCTCCTTATCAGTTGGGACAAGCCACATCACACTTACAACCCAAATTGTTGCCATTTCCAAACCCAACTTTCCCACAAGGCCCCCATCCTCCTCTCTGAACCTCACCAGTGCCTGGTCTCCATCCCCCAGCCCATCTTCACAAAAACAAGTATGGCCAGGCTTCTCACAGTATGACCAAAGAATTCAGCAATTCATCAAGCATCCACCTCATGCCAGCCACAGGGAAGCCCTTGGCAGGTTGGTCCTTCTACTTTCTGGACCCCGGTGGCCTTTCTGGCTTTGATTCCCATCCACAAAATACCAACATACAGATTCCCACCTCCACCAAAGTCTTAGGCCTCCCAGGCCAGCATGGCCAACCTAAAGACCTGGGGGAAACACCCTCCCTCCCATGTGTCAGAAGTTGCTTGGGTCTTCCTAGCACAGACACGCCCTCATTGGGGGTGCTGGGACTGCACAGTATGTCACTGTAGGGCTATGTTGCTGAATCCAGGTCTGCTCCATTACTGTTTTCCAAAGCAGCAGTCACCATGAACTGTGAGTTCCTCACACGGGCTCTGTGCTACAACAGCTCCCAGCCAGCCCTCAGAGCACCAGCATCTCAGGAAATCCTGTTGCCTGGAGTCTCAACAGTGAGGCTGTTGCCCTATATGGTCACTGAGCAGGGCCAGGCTCCAGGCTGGACTGGCCCCCAGGTAAGCATGGCCATGCCCAGTGATCACTCACAGGAGGGCCAATAGCCCAGCTGGGTTTATGGCATCTCTTCTTCCTCAGTGTTGGAGCCCGCCTCAGCCTCACCCTAACAGTGGCCACTTCAACAAAAACAATGCCAGCAAGAGCCAGACTCCCTGGTACTCACATCCCTCCTCAAAGATACATAGCATTCTGCCCATCCCTGGGCCCTCTGAATATAGGTCACATAGGTCAAGTGCCTGCGCCCTGTCCTCTTCTCAGGATGAATTTCCTTATCCATTTCCAGGAGAAGGCAATTGACTTGAAGTGACATGTCACTTCACCCCCTCCCCCTTGAGGTCTAGGGCTATATCAGCTAAACCCCTCCAAATGGAACATGCCTTCCAACCAGAAGTCTTCCCCCACACTCTAAGCCCCCACATTTGCTCATGGGAGACCTGTACAGAGTACCCTCAGCAGCAAAGATCAGCTCACCTGAAACCCTTCCCAACCAACTTTGGGGACTTCATGCTCTCCTCCCAACAGATATAATGAGTACCTATGGGCAGCAGCCTCCTCACCTTCCCTAGAGGGACCCCTCTCTCCCTCAAGCTTCTAACATAAGGAGAGGAAAAAGACGGAAGCCAGGGGCTGGCCCAGGGAACATCTTTGGACTGCCTGTCAGGTCTGTCAGATTTGGATTCTCAAGTCCCCCCAGACAATGCAATTATTCTTCCAATGTAAAAAATGCCCAGAAATCCCAGACCAGCTGCTTTGCACAGCAGTGCAGACAAAGGGGCTCTGTGTCTACAGCAAGACTCCTCCCACCCCTTCACCCCAGGGAGGGCCCCCCCAACTACTCCCAGCCAGACCCTCCCCAGCCTCCTCATCCAGGCCAGTGAGGAAGCAAAAGGGACAGGATTACTGAGCCAGACTGGGGGAAAAAGCACAGGCAGTCTTTGAGCCCAAAAGAGGAAGGGAAAGGGAGAGAACACAGGCCCAGGAGGCTGGAGACCTGGGCTGAGGCTCCAGTTCAGTATCTTCCTTGCTTTCCAGGTGACACCTAGACTACTATCTGTCCTTCTCTGAACCCTACTTGGCCAACACCTCTGAACTCACTCCAATGACACAGCATCTGTCCCCTGCTTCCTGGGCTCACCTGACTTAGTCCCATCTGATACCTGAAGCCTCCTTTAGTCTTCCATACTTCCCCATTTGTAAAATGACAGAAGATCCAGCTACCTGGCAGGACTGCTGGGAGGATTAAATGAGATAACACTGGTAAACAGTACGGCCAACTGCAAAGACCACCTCAGAGTGGGAGGGGAAGGGAGGGAGATCCCTTAAAAGGCCAGTATAGGAAGTCAGAGTCAGCTCTCCAAGGGCCCAGAACTCCATTTCATGTATAAGAACCCCAATCTTGATGAGAGCTCAAAACCCAGCCTCGGCCTTGGTCCCAACCCTAATATCAGACATCAATCAGGTACCCTACAACCTGAGCTCGATTGACTCCTCCCAGTAATAACTCAGTCTGAACCCCACAGCACTGATTCAGCCTGACCATCCTACCCAGCATTGAGCATGAGGGGGCACCAGAGATGTTAGTCATTAGTCAACTCCAAGTTCATGAACCAGAAAAGGCATAGGTGCCTCATTCCACAGACCTCCAACCACTAGCAGTGTCCTTTGGCCCTCACAGGCCAAAAAAAGGGAAAGGGCCCCATCTTTCTTCCTGGCACCTGGACTCCTCTCCAAGCACAATGTCTTTGTTACCCACATCTTTCCTTAAATATGTAAAGTCCCTAAAAGCACAACTTTAAAAGGCTTTATAAGCCTATTCAGAAGAGTAATAGGGGAGCCAGGAGTCCTTGGCAGGCCTGTGCTGCAAGGACAGAGGCAGCCCTTAACTCAGTGCATGGGGGCAAGAACCAAATGCTCCTCCACCCCCAGGGAATCAGTAGGCAGGACGAGGAGGGCACACTGTGGGTGGTGAGCACCCTGGGCTGGTCTCTCTGTTTCCCAGGATGCTCCGCAAGGCAGAATAGGCCTGCAGACAACCCAGGTTAATTGTTCCAGGACTTGCATCCCTTCGAGGAATAGGTAATTGTATAGCTCCCTGCAGGGACAGGCCCAGGAGACTACTCAACCAGAAGCCTAGTTGTGGGTGGAGGAGGGGAAAAACATTTTGGAAGAAGCCATAGAAAGGATAGGATCTTCTTGATGGACATAAAGGTCCCCTCAGTTGGAGACCTTGGTGAGACAAATAGGTGGAGTTGAGCCACAAGACAGCCTGGGACTGCAGTTCTTCCTCCCATACCCTGACCCCAACAGCTTTACCCAAAGTTCCCTCAACCCCACCTCCCATAGATCCCACCTTTAGCAAAAATTAGTGCATGAACTGTGTTCAGACAATAGATCAGTTCAGGGATTGGTTTCCATTTCTTCTGAATGCTTCCTATGAACCTTTCAAATAATACTGACTCAGCACTCTAGCTTAGCTTCTATCTCCAACTCCAAGCTGCTCACACCCCACACCCTGATTTCCCATCTTCGTGTGTGTCTGTGTGCACATGTCCTGGCTAGCCAAGAAGGAAATCTCCTCTCCACAAGAAGGACACACCTCTGTCCCTTCAAGTCCCAAATCTTCCAGAGGCATGCAGGTACCATGCCCTCTCAATGTCAGGGTCTAACAGGCCAAGTACACCACTCCTGGCTAGTTCTGTAAAAGATCAAATTGCCCGGACAGCAGCCTTTGCCACTAACCAGTGTGGTCTTGAAGAGTAGTGCTTGAGTCTCATTTTTTCCCATCTATATTAATGGTGACACTCACCCCTACCCTGAGTAAGGACAGCCCTGACCCCACATCCTATCCACCGGCTGCTATGTCTCCAGTCTCCTGAAGCTTTCTAAGCAACTCTCAGGATACGACCATCTGGATTTTCTCCCTCTGAGAAGGGCCTGACACAACAACTCTTGAGTTCCCCTCCAGGAAGCCATCAACCACACAAGTATAGAGACATCAGAGAACCAGTCACTGCCCTGGTGATTAAGTTGGTGCAAGACTTCCCTTGGTGATGGCAGACCAGGCTATAGGCAGAGGAGGACCAAGAGAAGACGGTGCTCACAGCCATTCACTCCCCTAGAAAAGGTCTCTGTCAAAGCTGAAACCCAGAGAGGAAGAACCAGTCTCAAGACAAGGGTACCAGTTCTGAGGTGCCCAAGCCCCAGGGGAATCCCAGGAAGAGACATCTCTCTCTCACAATAACAAAAGCACACTTCTTTATGTTTCACTTGATGATCCAATTGAATAAAATAAATGAATTGCTATCATCTCCTTATAGCACCATGGTTTCCATGCAGATCCTGGGGTCTGATCACTTGCTTTTGAATATCAATGGTTTGAATCTCCACCACTTATTTGATAGGAAAACTAAGCCTCAATTTCCTCATCAGTAGAGAGTTGAATGTGACAATGCATGCACAGTGCTTACCCCAGAGCCAGCCACAGAGCAGCAATGGTTCTTATATTATCCTGCAGAGCCCAGTCTGCATACTAATGGCAGTTACCCAGGGAAGACAGGACCAGGTGACCATATGTGCGTGAGGATGGGGTAAATCTACCAGTAGAGAGGTCCAAGAGCCTCCTGCAAGATGACTGCACAGAAGGACTGTCAGGTCTCAGAGAGCCACCCCACCCCACCCCACAGGGACACTGCTATGGGAAAGGAGGAATGGGGCATTGGGAGAGAAGGTTCAGCCCAGGATCCCCCTTGCTGGCTGCACTTGGACCAATCAGACAAGGTTATGAAGCTGCAAGTGCAACTCTAGGACAACCTGTGTGGCCACTAGCTTCCAAGATGGCCCCAATGATGCTTCTGTCCTAGTATTCATACCCTAGTGTAGTCCCTTCCTCCCGCAAGCCCACCTTTGTAACTAATAGGATATTGCGAAAATGATGGACTGTGACTTCTGAGATTAGATAAATTTCCACCTCACTCACCTGGAGCACTTACAGTGGGGGAAGATAGTCATCATGTCCTGAAGACCCTCCAGCAACCCTATGGAGAAGCCCACAGGCTAGGAATTGAGTTCTCCCCACAATAGCCAAACCAGCTTGCCAAGCAAAAGTGAACTGCCTAGAAGCAGATCTTCAGATGACTAGAGTGCTGGCCAATATGGTGACTGCAGCCTCCTGGAAGACCCCTGAGCCAGAACCATCCAGGTTAACTGTTCCCAATTCTTGACCCATATTAATGGAGAATAATAATGTTATATAAATGAGGTCATGTGTGTGTGTGCACGCACAGTACGCATGCATGCACATGTGAATGTTGCTAAGGACTAAACCCAGGATCCAGCCCATGCTAGGCAAATGTTCTACCACGGACCTAAAACCACAACCCTGAGAATAATAAAAATTCATCACTGTTTTAAACTACTAATTTTGGGCTACTTTATTACCTGGCAATAGATAACTAATAGTCAGCAACTCTCTTTCCAGAAGTCCCCCTCCCACTGAGGATCTCAGCCCACTCTGTTCTGAAATGTAGTACTAAGGTACAGTGGGCGGGGAGCCTGTCCCAGGCCCAGCAGCTTATAAGGCCCAGGAGACAGGAACTGCTTCCCAGTCAGCACATTAGACTCACATGGAGATTTTTACAAACAACCCATACCTACACCACATCATTTAAATCAGACTCCTTGGGGTGAGACCCAAATATGGATATTATTTTAGGCCTTGCATGATGCTAACATGTATCCACTTCTCTAAAGCAGGCTCCAAATGCAGACTGTAGGACAGCCCAGAGATATTCAGGATGTGTTATGTAGCAGTGGCAAACATGACCCCAGCCTACAGTTTAACTGGAGGTCTCCCTCTATGCCACCTCTGCCTGGCTACCAAAGACATCTTCACTCCATGTCTGTAATACACCTGAAGCCAGACAGATGTCCTCACCTGCCTTTGCTCATGCACCAAGCATATCCACATCCTCCTCCCCTTTCTCTGCCTCCAAGGCCCACTCTAGCCCAAGGCCCAGCCTTTCTCTGGGGGTTCTCCCACAGGGGAAGTATCAGGCTGCAGGGATGGGGTCTAGCTCAGAGTGTTCTTAAAAAGTCTTTTTTTCCTCATCTGTAAAATAGGAATTACCATTACACCTGCCCTGATCTCTACTGGGTCTTAAGTTTCCTCTCACAAGTCCTCAGAGAAAACTATATTTGTATTTTTGTCTCCCCCAGGATTCAGTCTTGCACGGAGCTCCACTAGCCCCTAGGAGGACAGAGGAATGACTTAAAGAGACAGGGCTGCCCTAAAGCTCATGGCTTCTTAACTCATGAGTAGAATAAACAGTGCTAAGGGTCGCCATGGGAAATTCCAAGGAGGGTATAAAAAGTTATCTATCTAAAAGAGGTGGGCTGGGGAAGGAGTCAGATTTCCACGATGAGAGTTAGCTCCAGGAAGGGGAGCCACAAGCACCAAGGCTCCTAGGCACTACTTACAAGAGCAACCCTCAACAGAGGAGACCAGTGCGGCCAAACCACCTGGCAAGGCCCCGCCGAAACTCCAAAGCCCCAGGTCCCAAGCCGCAGCACTCACCTGACCTCCCTCGGTAGTTGCAGCAGCCGCCCTGGGAGTCGGCGTCCCAGAGCCAGACAGGGAGGAGGCATCTCCCACCTCCGCAGGGCCTTCCCCAGCCCCACCCCTGGGGCGTGGACTGCGCTGAGCTTCCAGATGTCAGCCACACAGGTGTGTGCAGCAGCACTCTCACAGGACAGGACTGCCTGAGCCCGCTAGAGAACACAAGACCCTCCACCCGCACCCAAGGCAGTGAGGCAGCGTCTCAGCCCTCCAGAAAAGCAGGAGAGGCAGGCAGGCAGGCCACACAGCCACTCAACAAACAGCATGGGCACTTCATCCTCCGTGGGCTGCGCCCTGCTGGGTGTGGAATCTGAGTAGGCCTAGGACATGTGGGTGAGGAGATGTCTCAGCTCCACCTCAAAGGACCCAGTCTACAGGCATGGCAGGTGCTGAGAAGACTGGAGGAAGCACAGCCAAGGTTTGAGAAAGAATGGAGAGGGGCAGGTGGCAGGGGACAGATTATTCCCACATCTAAAGCAGTTCAGCAACTGCTACTCTGGGGCAGGCATCAGGCTCTCAGATACTGCAATAACCAGAAGCCAATCCCTAAAGGACCTGGCAAGTCCAGGTAAAACAAGTGCCATAAAGAAAAGAAGTCAGGGTGGAGGGACAGGGAACCGCTCTATGTAAGGAGGTAAGGGAAGGCCTCTCTGCCTTCCCTTACCTCCTTACACATAGATGACAGTGGAACAGAGGAAGTGAGAGTGCTGTGTTGACCTCCTAGGGACTTGCTGAATGGCAGGATATGGGGGCTAGAGCTGGCCAGGATGACTTGAGTGCCCAGTCATGACCACTGGGAGGAACCAAGACTGGTTGTAACTGAGTCAACTGGCCATCTCACTCTGCACTTCACAACAAGCCTGTGATGTGAAAAAAGGAAAAACTAGCTCAAATACCTTGGTGCAGGACCCACAAGTGCAAGGTGGGCACCACAGGCCTGATTCCTGAGCCCTGTTCCCTCCTCAAAACCATCACCAGAGTGGGGCAAGCATCCCTTTAGGTGGCTTCCATTCACAGGACCCAGCATGCACCCTCCCCAAGCCAGCCCCTGCATCAGGCATCAGCTGAAGGCACACGACCTGTCCCTAGGTGATTCAGTGTCCCCAGTGCCACTCACAAGCACAGAGATACACCCTTTGTGCAGATCAGGCACTGGACGCCTGGGAAGTATAAGCTAACAGACGAGGGGGTGGCTGGGCCCTGAGGCTTCTCCCCTTTCCCTGCCAGCAGCCACAGCCTCACAGTGCTGGGGTTAAGGAGGACAGCCAGTCAGCACTTTCCACAACTCTTTCAAAACCACTGACAAGAACCGAAGCTTGTGGGAGCAGCTCAGCTGGGGTGCAGTTTCCCCTTGGTGGCCCCTCGTGACTCTGCACAAAGCCCAACTGTGCTTGACTCCAGCTCCGGGGAGGGGGTGTCTCCTGCAAGTCTATCTTCTCTCCTAGGCCATGAGGCCCCCACTGGGCCCAGCCTGGGACTTGTACTCCCTGACTGCAAAGAGACCTCACAGCCGCAATGGCAGAGTTGTCTGAGGTTTGCTGGGTCCAAGGAATGTTTGCAGGGGGAGGAGGGATCCTCTTTCACCATAAACCATTTTCCAGGAATACTACCTCTCTGTAGTCTCCACACAGCACAGTGTATCACAGAGCACAGGCAGCATGCATGATCACAAAAAAAAAAAAAAGAAAGAAAGAAAGAAAGAAAACTTCCCCCAAAACTCCAGCCACCAGATGCACCTCAAAGCAAACTGCTATTTATTTTGTGCTTCCTGTGCCAGGCCCTGGGCTGGGCTCTTCATTCACTGCACTATTTCATTTTCACTGTATAAGCTACCCATTGTACAGATGAGGAAACCGGCTCCGAGAAACTCACTGACAGGATGAAGGCCACCCAGAGAGAGGGAGTGGTAGAGCAGGGCTCAACCCTTGCTCAGCTCTAAGTCCCCACTCTACCTCCTAGGGTGGCAGGCACAGGGACTGCCCTGGGCTTGGTACTTTCCCTGTCTTACCCCTCCTGTCTTACCCACATACTGACACTGAACACATTGTGCCAGGCACTCTGGGTTGGCAGAGTCATCATCCCAAAGCCTGGTGACTCACCCCAGCTGCACTGCCAAAACCTGGGGCTGCCACCAGGAGGCCACCTGTCTCCTGGTCCGAATGCTTAGCTAGGTGGGCTGCAGGCCAGCCTAGTCTCCCTGCCTCAAGTGCTGGCTTAGGCTTGTCAGCCACATTGTGCCAGGCCATAGCCCTTCACCCTTGCTTTTCTCCCCATAAACAGGGTCAGTGATGTGACGTCATTACTTTTGCCAACACAAATGAAAATTCAAAAAGACTAATTTTTTATTCCCTATAGACAGTCACTTCTTCTCTCACTGGCAACAAATTGCCCCTTCCTAGTGACTTCAGGGTGCCCTGTCCATTCTCACCTAACAAGTGCACAGAACCAGCCTCCAAAGGACTCTACAAAACATCCCAGCCTGAAGCACAGCGTCCCAAGCAAGTGCCAGAAGGTCTGAAAAACCAGGTGTTCATAGAAAGTGTCCATAGAAAGGTGTTCATGGAAAGTGCACGCATGGGCCCCGGCCTGAGGTGTAATCCATAAAACACCTACGGAGTTTAGATGCTGAGTTTGGATGATAAACATTCTTCAAGTCCTTTTGTCGAGTTCAAAGAGACTTAATAACTCTCAAGCTTT
Source organism: Ictidomys tridecemlineatus (assembly GCF_052094955.1). NCBI lineage: Eukaryota > Metazoa > Chordata > Mammalia > Rodentia > Sciuridae > Ictidomys > Ictidomys tridecemlineatus. Next base: position 171,577,028 of record NC_135481.1, read on the forward strand.
TGAAGTCAAAAAGGGTCATTCTTAACATTCTACCATCATTGTTATCACTACTCTTCACTGAGCACATTCGAGCTACAAAACATAGTGCTAAGTACTTCCCCATGAAATATTTCAATTAATCCTTACATCAGTGCCCCTGTGCTACAGAGGAAGAAACTGAGGTCGCAGGAGTATCCACAACCTGCCATCTGACAAAATGCACTTCGATATCTATTCCATAAGATACTAAGCCTCAGGCCTCACTTTTTTTTTTTTAAATCTAGTAATAGTCAAGTTCATTGATTCTCCTTGAGTTACTTCCTAGACTCCAAACCTTTAACTCACAAAGTTTTGTATTGTGCCTGGTGTTGTTTAAAATTAATTTACCAAAATTAAAGACAGTAAAAGAGCCCTGTGTGGGTAACACTGAAAGGCAGCATTTAGAAAACTTTCCTAACAGTGTTTGCCCCTTGGTGGTCCTGGGTGTCTCCTGCTTGAGTCATCTCTAAAATCCAGCTGTCTTGGGGTCTAGTTTTTTGCGAAGCTGAAAAGAATAGCACCCCATTCCCAGGATCAGAAGTACAGGCAGCTGGGCCAGCACTCCCAAGTGAGCGTCTTGGGATAAACTCTGAGAGAGCTGTTGGGTAAGGAAAGGGCATAAGGCCAGATGTCCCAGAACCTGAGTTTGACCCCCACCATTCCATTTCCTGCCACTGACAGTGTCTCATCTGTGTGTCATCTCACCAGGCCTCCCAGGCTACGTGGGAAGGCAAGGAACTGTGTATCCGCCAGGGCCTGGCACACAGTGGACAAGGGGGTGGCTAGTTTCTTTGTTCTGTTTTCTAATAAATTCCAACTCATTTCCAAGTGCTGCTTCTCCTGGTCTCAAGTCACAAGGGCCTTAAAACCCTCCCCTAAGAAGTAGGTAGAAGATTCAGGGATCTGACCTAGCAGGGCAGGACAGCCAGGCCACCCAACTCTGCTTCAGCCCAAATGTTTTCCTTTGTTCTTCATCCTCCACCCCTCGACTTGGAGAGAGCCCTGGGCCCCGCCTATTTGAGGAAGAAAGAACAAGGGGCAAAGGAGGACACGGGAGCGTAGCTGGGGCTGGATGAAGAATCCCAGAGCATCCACTCCTAGGCCTCTCCGAGGTTGCGCGTCAGTCACCCACACCAGCCTGTCAGCACCTGACACTGCACCATCCCAGCTCCTCCTCCTACACTGTTTGAAATGCCACACCTGTCCCCTCACCTGAGCTGCAGAACAAAGAGTCCTCACACTGCAAAGGAAACCAGACGTAGAAGGGCAAGGCAGGGTAGCCTCACTGATTGTCCCCACCAGACACAGGGGATAGGGGGACAGTAGGGACAGGGACCCTGGAACTCTCCCCCCTCCCACCTCCTCCACTGACCACACCCTTCCCAGGGAAGACAACAGGGAAAGATTCTAAACATTGTGGGTAAATGATCAAGAATCTAAAGACAAGGATCATATAAGCAACCAGCCCTGTCCCATGCTTTAAAGAGCACCACTATTATTGGGTGGGTAGGGGAGAGGGTCCTGCACCCCTGCTACCATCACTGCATGTCCCTGCCGTGTTTCTCACTAAGCACCGCTCTGATCACATCCAAAACTTTTAATGGCTCCCTGTGGCCTAACAAATGAAGGCAGGTCCCTGTCACCTCCCACTTGCCCGCAGGCCACTGGTATCCTACACATACCCAGCAGAATCCTCAGACTCCCAGATCCAAGCCTGTGAGTTCTCATTCTGCTTCCCCACCCTGCAGGCCACTCCTCCAGGGAGCCAGTCCTGGCTGCCCTTGCCTTCACTCCTCCTTCTCCTCTAAGGACGGCTCTGCTCTAACCAGGACCCCACCCCAAGCTTTAGTCTGCTCTCGGCTGCTTCTTATACCTTGCCTCCACATGTCTGTGATGACGATCCTCTTCCCCAGGTCCCTCCTGGAGACACCACCTCCATCCTTGAATCACACCAGTAACATCAGCCAGCGGGTGTTTGACTGTCACAACCCTACAAGGGGGGGGGGGGTGACATTATCCCCATGATACAAATGGGGAAACTGAGGCACAGGGAAACTCGGGGCAAAGAAGCTTAACCCTGCTGTTAAGGGGAGGTAGCAGAGAGGTATAGAGCAGGAGACCCTCACAGAATCCAGAAGTTCCAGGCACAGTCACCACCAGGTCCTGGACATCTGATAGGTCCATCCAGGCCCCTTAGTCACTTGTTCAGTGAAGCAGAGCCATGACCGCAAGAGCCCAGAGTTGGCTCTGAACCAGGTACTGTCCAGCCTGCCCTTCCCTCTGTAGTGCCCTTTTCTTCCTCTGATTGTCCAAATGTGCCTGTCACTCAGTCTACCTCTCCAGGAAGCCATCTCTCCATCCTTCCTTTCCTCCCTGGCATATGTGGGCCTGCCCATCAACCATGTTTGTGGTATCCCAACATACAGCATCCTTCCATATCAGCTGTTCCCAACAGGTGTCTTCCGAGTCAGTGAGATATTATTAGGGAGTCTTCCAAAAAAGTCTTCCTTGGTTGACTCAGTTTGGGAAATACAAAATGGTTTCCTTCTACAGGACTTGTCAGAGCCTTTAATGCTCCTAAATCCATTGTAAATCTCCCACAGATGGAGTTAGATTTGCCACTTTCTACTGTTATTTGTCCCCAGAACCCTTGAGGTTTCCCAGAACAGTCAGAGAAATGTTGCCCCATCCACCCCTTCAGGACAGCCTGGCACAGAGGTAGCGGGTAAGACTGGCTTGGCCTTAACCTCCTTTGAAAAGGCAGGTGGGACACCTGGGGAGCCTGAGAGCAATTGAACCCTTGCCCTGACAGCACCTCTGGGCACTACCTAGCATAACAGAACCTCTGCCCTCCATATCTGGCCTCCCTATCCTCCTCCTAGAGAATGTACTCCTCTGCCAGTGTCTGGAGGGACCTCAGCTACCAGTGGTCTCAGTGCAGAGCCTAAGGAACAAGGAGCCTTAGGGGACCCCCAAAGCAAGTTGGACGGCTTATTTGTACAAGTTGGACAGTTTATTCGTGCAAGCTGGTTCTTCTACTCCATTACTTAGCATGCGAGTTTTAAATATTAAACCAAAACTAAAATATGTTAAGCTGCCACTCTGGAGAAGATGCAGTGCCCCACTCAACAAACCCTGTGACATCCCTCCCTTCCCCCAGGACTGAACATCTCTCAGTTTATAGACAAGGAAACTGAGGCCTCAAAGGAGAGCAGACACTTGCCTGTAGGGGCCCAGCCAGGGGCAAAGCAGAGAGAAGCATCCAGGGCCCTCAACGCCCAGGTCCGCTGGGGGAACAGCCAGAGTGGGATAAAACCCCAACAGCAGCTCACGTGACCATCGGCAGCAGCACCCGGGATTCACACCCAGCCAGAGGAACAGACAGGGCACATGCCAGGGATGATGGTCCACAGCTGGGGACACTTCGGGGGCTTTTCAGAGGTGTACAGCTGGGACTGGAGGCCGGAGTCAGCTGTTTCCCCAATCTTTCACCCCACCCTGGCTGGAGGAAGGGTGCTCACCACAGATTGGCTACGCGCAGCACCCAGCTTGGCTGTGGGCAGAGATAAGGTGCCCTGCATGTCATTTGCATGTCACTCTGCCCAGGAACAGAGCCACCCCAAACACCCGCTGTGGTCTTGGAAGCTCCTCCCAGTCAGGAGCCCTAGAAATCAAGCCTGGTTTCCCAGGTGAGACTCACACCTCTAGAGGCCCCTCACCCAGCATCTACTGTGCTCTTCTCTGCCCTTCCCCCCAGTCTCACCTGCACCCTCAAATCCCCACACAGGCAGCTCCCTACATGGTTCATAGGAACTGAGATGGTCCCCTTTACCTGTTCCAAGTCCCGCCTGAACTGCGCAGGTTCCTCAGGACTCCAGTCTAAATCCTCACTACACAAATCGGGGCCCCTAGACCAGCAGCACTGAACTGCCCAGGCGCTCGTTAGAAATGCAAAGTCTCAGGCCTCACCCCAGACCTCTGAATCAGACAGGACCAACCTGCATTTTAACAAGCTACGCAGGTGATGCACGTGTGTTTGAGTTTTGAGAAGCACTTTTATAGACCACCGTTTTATTAAGTCATGGCAATCACAACCTATAACCTTCAATGGCTCACTGGGGCCTAGTACAAGTCTAGACTCAGCAACTTGGCAGTCAAGCTTGCCCCAGCCTAACTTCAACCCACTTCTCCAGGTCTGGGCTCCCCCTCTGCCTTGGGAATGCCATTCCTCCTTTGTCAGCACGGCCACCCAGAACTCTAGGACCCTCTCAAAGCATCACCTCCTTCAGGAAGCTAGTTTGAACTGCACCTCATTATATCACAGCTGGCAAGCTCACTTTTATTTCCTGGAGAGTGGGGACCATGTCCTTTGTCCTCATTGGCTCTGAATACCAGGCTGGGACTCAGGAGATGCCAGGTGCCAATGACAGCTAACAAGGTCTAGTGCCCAGCTGTCAGGAAGTCTGCCCTCAGCCCTAGCCTGCCCACCTGAGGCTCTGCCACAGCCTTCCCTTTAACACAGTAGACAAGGACTTAGGTGCTATGGAAAGGCCTCCTCCATGGGCCTACTGACAACCCTGGGGCCTGGTGAGCTATCGATAATATGTTTGCCCGGTGCCTCAGTTTCCCCAAATGCAGAAGAGAATGCTGACAGACCCTCTCTTCCTGTGGAGTTGGCAAGACATGCTCAGACAGATGAGCAGATCCCCAAAACTCTGAGGCTCAGAATTTGGAGCAAACAGCTGTTTCCAGTTTCCATCTCTCTGTTCCCCCAATTCTGTTCCCATATTCAACTCAGTCCAACTCAGACTCCAGCCACGCTTCTCAGGGCCAAGCCTGAAGCTCTAACTAACAGCATTCTATATGGAATCCCAAACGGGCCAGCTACCTGCAGAGACCCTACCTGACCTCCCTGTCCTCTCCAGGCATTTTAAGAGACAACAAAGAAGGAATGCTATACCCAGGGAGGTGACATTCTAACAGGTTTTTGGACCTGAAGCAGTAGACCTCCACAGCACCCTGAAATCACAGTATGCATCATGCCCAACTACGTGAGCTGGGTTCAGAGCCCCTCCTAGAAGAAAAAGCAGGACATGAAGCAGAAAATTTATTCACCTACATCATACCAGGATCCCTTCCACCTTAGAGGATATGACTTCTCTCCTGTCTCCTCAGCTCCCCAAGCCAGGCACCTCAGGGAATCAGGAAAAACCCCTTGTTTGTTCAGAAGTCCTCAGGTGGCACATTTATGAGAGGCATGAGAGAAGCAGCAGAGTGAACTAGAACGCACACCATCACTGCCAGTTGTATGATTGTGCCTCGGTCTGCCCATCTATAAAACGGGAGTAAGACTGACCTTACAGAGCTGGTAAGAGGATTAAAGGAGTTAATTTTGCAAAGTCCTTAGAACAATGCCTGACACCCAGTGAGCATACCAGAGCCTCATCCTAGCCTCTTGGTCTCTGCCAGATTTCTCCATCCCAGGATGCCATCCTTGTTCTTACCTATTCCAGCTAAAGGCCTTTCCTAAGTGTGCCCACTTGACCCTGGATCCGAACCACCAGCCCTGAGTTCCAGCATTCAACTTGTGGTGTGACTTCAATCTATCCCCAGTTCCCCTGTCAAAGGCTAAGCTCTCCTCCTTCCCAGATCTGAGGTCCCCTGGCTCTCAGTCCTCCTTTCTGAGAGTACCAGTCACATGATTCATCCATGCAAACAGAAGAGCTGTGGGTAGAAAGGTAAGAGACTACAGAGAGGGCTGGGGATATAGCTGAGTCGGCAGAGTGGTTGCCTGGCATGCACAAGGCCCCGGGTTCAATCCCCAGCATGACCACCAAAAAAAAAAAAAAAAAGTCTATAGAGACCCCCATGGTCCCAGCTTCTTCTTCCTCTCCAAATCCCTGACCCCTAGGTTGAGCACCCAGCAACCACCCAAGGGTATAGGCTGAAATGAATCCCAGGCTGTACACCTCTCCAGAAATGGAGAATCTCCCTTCTGGGGCAAGGGAGAGTGAATAGAGGGGACAAAAATCAGATAGGTGGCTACAGAGAGTGGCTGGGGCCCAAGATAAAATCAGCTACTTAAAATCTGTTTTCATGAACCAGCCCAGATTTCCACCAAATAAAGCAAAGGAAATCATTTGCCCTCAACCCACAGTGACCCACACAGACTCCACACACTGGAACACCCCAAGGTGTAGAAGCCTGACCTCAAGCCACCTGTACTTTCTTCACTTCTTCCCCACCCCAGGGATTGAACCTAGGGATGCTCAACACTGAGCCACATCCCTGGTCCTTTTTTTAATTTCTTGTTTTGAAACAGGGTCTCACTAAACTGCTTAGGGCCTCACTAAGTTGCTGAGGCTAGCTTTGAACTTGTGATCCTCCTGCCCTCAGCCCCCAAGCTGCTGGGAATACAGGCATGTGCCACTGCACCCAACTTCTACTTCCCTTTTTCACATCCCACTGGCTCTCTCAGATTCTTGCAGCAATTTGCACAACTGCTTTTGAGGAACAAAAATAAAATCCTCAAAGCTGCTTGAAGATTAAAGGGGCTCCTGTGCTAACTGCAATATCCATCTCTTTTGGCCCAGTCCCATCCTTCCCACCTGGCTCCGATTTCCTGAGCATCAGTTACATGCCAAGCCCTGTGCTCAATGCTCCAGATAGAGCAGCAGGCCATTCAGTCAAAGTTCCAGACAAAGTCTTAGAAGCCAAACAAAATCAAGTAAACAAAGTTAGGACAATTTTAACAGTTATGGCCTCTGATAGATATAATGAAGAAAGTGAACCAGATGCTATAATGAATTACAGGAGAGGAGGGCCCCTCTACCTATACTGGGAAGGCATTTGAGGAAGTTATATTTAAGATGAGACCTGAAAAGTAAGGAGCACAGCCAGCCCAGTGAAGGCACTGGGAAAATCCACAGGCAGAGAAGATAGCACAAGCAAGCAAAGGCCCTGGGGCAGGAAAATGCCTAGGCTGTTGGACAGACAGATATGATTCAGATGTATGTCAGGGAGATAGTGGTCAATATAAGGCTGGGGAGGTCAGCAAGGTCAGATCACAGAGGGTTTGAATGACCAGGAGAAAGTTTTGAGATTTTATTCAAGTGCAATAGAGAGCCATCAATGGTTTTAGTGGAATAAGGTGATATAATCAAAAATTTCAGCATTATTCTTGTTAAAATAGATCAGAGGACACATGCAGATGGGAAAAGCATTAGCCCATTAGCGGCTACTCTCTGCTACTATAGCATTCAGACAAGACTTAAAAGATGCCTTGGCCTGGGGCAGGAAGCCTAGGGCAGTAACCTGGGGTGGTAACAAGGAGTCAGAGCATGGAGAACAGGACTGATCTAGATTTTGTGGAAAGTACTAAAAGAACTTCCTCTTGGACTGGATTCTGAAAAAGAGGGAAAGGAAGGAGTTGATGCCACTTGTCTTAAAAAGGTGAGTAGATTCTAAGCAACACTCAAAAGGCCTGGAGAGGATCCTATCTGGGGAGTGCAGTCTGGGTTCTGTTCCACCCACATTAAGTTTGTTGTCAACCAGGACATCATAAATCAGATAGGTGGCTACAGAGTGGCTGGGGCCCAAGATAAAATCAGCTACTTAAAATCATGAGAATGAAAACATGTAAGATCTGTGTGTTTATGAATGAATACTTGCTTTTTAAAATCCTAAGGAAAAATGAAAACTGGGGCAAGGGAGAGTGAATAGAGGGGACAAAGGGGAAAGCAAAGCTGGGGAGTGAGGAGAAAGGAGGGGACTGAGGACAGAGATGGGGCATGCAGAGCCTACAGCATGTAGAAATGAGTGAAGGGGCTGTCGAAGAAGAAGAAGAAAGAAGAAAGAAGAGAGAAGAGAGAAGAGAGAAGAAGAAGAAGAAGAAGAAGAAGAAGAAGAAGAAGAAGAAGAAGAAGAAGAAGAAGAAGAAGAAGAAGACGACGACGACTAAGGAAGAGGCAGCCAGGAAGGGGAAAAGAAAACCAGGAGAAGTCAAGGAAGGACACTGATTCTAGGAGGAGAATGGAGAGAAGTGGGCAGAGAATGGAAGGGTGTGCAAAGAACCAGCCCTGACTGCATGAGCTGCAGTTTCAGGGAAGTTTCCCAGTCGAGTGGGCTGCAAAACAGAAGGGATGCTCTAAAGGAGCAGGTATAGTCAGCTCTCCAGAGAAGTTCCACTATGAAGAGAAGTGGGTCCTAGCTGAAGGGGGAGGGAGATCAAGGCAAAAGGGGGACTATAAAATGCGAGAGGGAGCAAAGTCTGTTCTTATAGTGTAAGAAATGACCCAAGGGGAAAGAAGCCACTTCTAACACTGAAGAGGGAAGGTAACTGAGGGATGGGCAACAGCGAAAGGATCTTGGAGCCAGAGGCCTGAAATTCAGGAATTGAATGCTCCAAGCTGAATAACAATCTTTAAAGGGGACAGAAGCAACGGAATGCAAATGTGGGGCTTACCCTACACACACCTTCAGAGAAGCACCAGATGCACGCCTACCTGTCCCTCCATTCATGCCCAGTCCCTCTGAGCCCTGGCACCTGCTGTTTGCCCAACCACAGCCAAGTTGCCCCCACGGACTGGAACGTAATGTGCTACGACCAACAGGTTCTGCAAACAACCTGTGGGTACAGCTCACTGTACATGCCACCCACCTCGCTTATCACTTCGGGCACTACCCCTCCTCTTGCAAGCTCCGAAGGAGTCCGTGGGCCCCTCACCTGCTCTACAAGAGCCTCCGCCTCCATTCAGGGCGGTGGTTTTCCTCAACTCCCCGGTCCGGACAAAGTAAGCACTCCAACACAACCTACCCCTTTCCGAACCTGCTCCTGCCAAGCCCCGCGCAGATCGTGAGCCCCTAGTTGGCCCTTCCAAGAAAGCTGCTCCGCAGTCCGCCCGGGCCCTCCAAGGAGGCCACCTGGACGCTGCCCGGAGCCAGGAGCCAGGGTGGCCCGCCTCTCCCCGGGTCCCTGCGGAGCTTTCTCTCCTATCCCCAGCGCCCACCCTCCAGGCAGCCCGAGTAGTCTCCCGGCGTCCGCGCCCGGCTTTGTCTGCGCCCACGGAGCGCTCCTGCCCGGCTCCCCTGGGGCTTTCGTCCAGCACGCAGCCGGCGGGTCCGGCCTGCCCTCCACCCCCCGGCGCCCGGCCCGAGAAGCCCCCGCCCCAGGATCGCCGCCACCTTCCTCCACACTACCTTCCCCCATCGGAGCCAAGGGGCGCGGCGACCACCGCTCTCCGCAAGCCTCCAGGGACGCAGCGCACCCCAACCCTCATTCAGTGCGCCCCGCTGGCCACCGGAGCTCCGGGCCCCTCACCCTCCGGCAGCGGCCACAGCCCCTGCCAACGCCAGGCGGAGATTGGGGGCCGGGCCGGGGAGCGGGTGCTCGGTACCTTTCCCTGCTGAGCCGGGGAAGTGAGTGAGTCTTCGACTAGTGGCCTCGGCCTCCTCCGCCTCCCCTCCTCCGCCAGCCGTCTGGCTTCCTCCTCCAGCCGCCGCCGGGACCGTAGGGGCCCGAGCCAGCCGCCGCGGCCTGTGTGGGGCCCCGCTCCGCCTCGAGTCCCCGGCCCACCCCGCCCGGTCCGCTCGGGCCGGCCCTCTGCTCCGCCTCCGGGCTGGGACGCGCCGAGCTCCGCCCCCGGACCGCCCCTCCGGGGGCGGGGAAGTCGAAGGCCACTGAAGCAGAGGATTGAGGTGCCGCTACTTCGCCCCGCGCTGCCACCTGGGCTCACACCCCTTGGTTCAAGCATAGCTCCAACTTACTCATCCCCAAAGAAAAAGTAGCCGGCCCAGCCTCGTGCAAGGCGTAACGCAAAGTCTAGGCCGTCTGCGGGGCGACCATCAGAGCCAGGACACCTACCTTGGTTAACCCAAGGAATTAGGAACCGACCTTTGAAGATGAGGGTACGCCTCTCCTCCCTCCGGGTTCTACTTTCACTACTGTGGCGCTGCACGGGATCTTAACTGGAGTCAGATGGCTAGTTTCCAAGGGCCGCCTCCGACCTCAACCCTCCATCCCACCCCACCTCCGCCTAGGAAAACTGCCACGCATCAGTCTCGAACCCTAAACAATAGAAGATAGGTGGGCTGGCACTCACATCCCAGCCTGTCCTTTCACAGGCCAGGACTGTGAGCAGAAGTGACGACCTTTTTAAGAAAGTATCTTTTACTGGGCCTGGTGTTGCATATCTGTTAAGACCAGCGTCTCTGGAGGTTGAGGTAGGAGGATCACAAGTTTGAAGCCAGCCTCAGCAACTTAGAGTGTGTTTCAAATTTTTTAAAGGAGGGGGATGTAGCTCAGTGGTTCAATTCCTGAATTCAATCCCCAGGATTCCCCCATCACAAAAATCATATATGAATGAAAAAGTTTTTTTTTTTACTGTGACTCAGTGCTAGAAGACCGACTTAATAAAAGCTAAAGCAAATGATAAATATGTGGCTCACTTGTTTTTCCTTTAAAAAATCAGAATTATTTGGAAATTATTTGTTTTCTATTTGAGATTCTGCAAGCACTGCTTTCCTATAGATTTACTCTTTCTAGTTTAATGGAGGGGAACATTTGTTTGAAAATTTCATCCTATTTAACCCTGGACTGCCAGACACCCATCCAAGGAACACAAGCCTTTGATGGAAACAGGTCCCTATCCCAATTGCATCTTAGTCTTGGGGGAACATACCAAGGAACAAGCCCAAGGGCAGAGTACAGATCAGAATGCTTGAAGCCAGAAGGGTGGCCCTGCAGAAATGAGGTTTGATGCTCCCCTGCAAGAGGGAACCACTTGGGGACAGGCTTCATATCAAGGGTAACTCAATTTCAGATGAGGTTTCTTCTCAGAAGAAAGGCCTTCCCCATCTCTCCATTTCTGCTCCTTTTAGCTGTTCCCTTCACCTGGAAGCTCCTTCTCCCCACCACTCCCCACAAACTCCTATACCCCTTTGGAGTTACATGTCAGGTTAAACATCCCCCTCCACTATGAATTTTTCCCTGTCACCATGAAGAGCAGAATAAACAGAGTTTTTGTTTTTTGGGTTTTTTTAATGGTACTGGGGATTGAACCCAGGGGCACTTAACCACTGAGTCACATCCCCAGCCCTTTTTTGTATTTTCTTTAGAGATGGGGTCTTGCTGAGTTGCTTAGGGCCGCACTAAGTTGCTGAGGCTGGCTTTGAACTCATGATACTCCTGCTTCCTCCTTCCGATCAGCTGGGAGTGCTCCACCATACCCAGCCAGAATAAACTTTGGTGAGTGAATTTTCAGGGTTAGATTCTGGGGTTTGAATTCTGCCTCCATTGTAGCCCACCTGAAAGTTTAATAAATGGCACCTATTCCAAAGAATTATTATATTAAATAAGATTATTAATATGGATTGGATGGATTGTGAATGATAGGAAATGAATTAATTTGGTGTAAGCAAACAGGAAATTTATGCGCTCATATAATGGAAAACTCCAATAGTATGACTAATTCAGGGACCCAGAGACTCAAAAATTATCAAGACTTGATATTCTCTTCCCCATCTCTCCATTTCTGCTCCTTATAGCTGTAAATTAGCTGTGATTCTCACAGCCCAAGTCCTCATTTCTCTTGGCAAAAAGCCAAATTATACCAAGTTGGCTCTGATTGGTTCATGTACCATCTACAAACCAATCACTGAGGTTGTGACTTTCAGACTGAATGGCATACCCATCCTAAAGCCAATCCCATCTAAACCATGTGGACTGGAACTGAGAGAGATTTCAGGGCATTGTTTACCATTAGATGGTGAATGGACCCAGAGCTATGTACCAAGCACACACAAGAAATTCCCTCCAAAAAGTATATTGCCTATTGTTAAAGACCTTCATTATGTTTCATGGATACCAATACCTTTTGAACATTCTTCTGTGTTTGGGGAACTTTCCATTTCATGAATCCTTCTTCCCACCTGTACTCCAAGTCAGAAACTCTCTTTTCCAGTCTTCTGATGATGCTGGCAACATCCAAGCCCTGCCAATGATATGCATCATCGAAAATTTGCATGTGGAAGTGAGCAACATAAGGAACCAGGCACCACCCAGAAACCACCAGGAGGAGGCTAGAAAGAGAGAAAATGGAGGTATCTGACTTTAGTGGCAATAGTGGCAGAGGTGCTAAACCACTTGCCAATAAATGAAATGCATGTTTCAGTTGCCTTTTGCTACTTATTTCTCACAATTCTTTGGGTTGACCAGACCCAGCTGGACAGTTATGCTATAAATGATGTTGATTAGGGACATCCGATGGAAATTTGTCTGGGGTTGGAATTAAAGTGACTTCTTTCTCCATGGGACCTCTCAAGCAGGATGGCCCAGACTTCCTTACAACATGGCAGTTTGGTTTCCCGGAAGATGACAAAGGAATCTACCAAGCATCTTAAGACCTAGGCCCAGATCTGCCAAGTCATGATTTTGACCATGTTCTATGGCTAAAGAAAGTCACAAGCCCAGCCCAGATTCAAAAGGAGGGTAAATCAAGTCCAGCTATTGATAGAAAAAGTGGAGCTGCATATTTCCTAGGGACCTCATACCACAGATTTGATGGCCTAAACAACAGAAACTTATTGCAGTTCTGGAGGGCAGAAGTCCAAGATCAAGGTGTTAGTGGGGTTGGTGCCTTCTAGGGAAAAGAATCTGTTCCACGCCTCTCTCCTAGCTTCTGAGGGGTTTCTAGCAATCTATGGTCTTCCTCAGCATTACCCTGGTCTCTGCTGTCATCTTCACGTGGTATTCTCCATGTTTCTAGCTCTCAAGTTTCCTCTTCTTATAAGGAAACCGGTCACATTGAATTAAGGCTCACCCTACTGACTTCATTTTAACTTAATCGCCTCTGTAAAAAATGCTGTTTCCAAGTATAATCAGACTCTGAGGTATGGGGGATTACTACACCACTATGTTTTCAGGGGAAGAACAATACACCCCATAACAAATATGCACACAAACATAGAAGGAATCCTTTATACCATCTTTGCAAATAACCTACCACAAAGCAGGAGCCCCCAGGAATACTTTTGTTTGGAAGTGGTGTACTGGGGATTGAACCCAGGGGCACTTTACCACTGAGTCACATCCCCAATCCTTTTTATTTATTTATTGTTATTTTGCTGTCTCAAAAATGACACTCCTTGCAAAATCACACCAACCACTGCAGCAGGCTTGGGTATATGTTTTGCTCTCCCACCAAGGGAACCAGGAGAGAGGCATGGAACAGATTCTCCTGCCTAGAAGAAACCAGAGGTATCTGGCATTTCATCTTCGTACTTGGTATGCAATCAGGCCAGGAGATCAGGTGCCTGGAAATATCCAGTTGGCCTAGCGAATTCCAAGAACTTCATCAGAACATCAATGGCCCTGTAACTAGACTTTCTATTTATGCGGGGTTTGCTCATATCCCAGTTTTTTGTTTGACACTTTTTGTTATGTTCAGGTCCTTATCTCAGAGTTTAGGAACACCTTGAAAACAGAACACTATCTTTTTTGCCTTAGGTCTCCCAATGGCTCTATTTCAATGTCCATCACTACCCGCATCTGTTCCTCCCACACACCTGCTTCCTACCTCATCCATATCACCAATTCAGAAAACTTCATCCACCTGCAGCCCAACCCTGGACAGTAGCCACTGCACAGAAAACCAAGAAAAACCAAACTAGGAGTATGTCGCAAATCACATGAATTAAGGAGAGGCTCAGACAGGGGAAGCAGAGCAGAGAGAGAATGTGGAACAGGTACTGATTCCTTAAGCCCTTTGCCTTCCTCCCCAGTGCAAAATAGGAGCATTGGACCAGATGCTCCTTCTAGGCACACCCTTTCTAGATTCAGAGATGTCCCCCACCCTTCAAAGAGCTGCACACTGTGAACCAACTTAACTCAGGACATTTTTCTGACCCCTGATATCAGCACCACAAGAGGCAAACTTGGCCCTGAAGACTGTCCCAGACATGGAAACATGGAGAACCCTGACCTCCTTGGCTCTGGTGAGCCAGACAGACCTGGCCATGGCAGGAGTGTGTATGCCCATTATGTCAGTGTCCCGGTCCCTGTCTTTCCCCGGCAGGAGCCATGGTGGATGGGTTTTCTGACCACAACCTTCTGTGTCAGAAATAAGTAAACAGGACGGGCTGATGGCTGCTCCAGAAGCAGATGCCACATACCATCTAAACAGGAAGCACTCAACCCACGCAAGGGCTATCTTCACTGCTTCCTAATGGAGGAGAAGGAGCAAGAGAGAAAAGGGGGAGGGAATGAGCAAACAAGAACACAGAGAATGAGGCAGAGAGGCCATGAAGTAGAGAGAAGAAAACCACAGCCCACAACTCACAGGTGCCAAAACCAAGGTCTTGGGATGCTGGGTTTCCTCCAAGTGCTCGATGTCCCCAAAGGTAACCCCCCAGGTGTCCCTACTTGTCAACCTCCCCTGCCTTTCACTGATCACTCCAACCCCTTCTACTGGCCAGCCCTCCTTACATGTGACCTCCTGCCCCAGCCCTCGATTCTAAACCTGCTCCTTATCTCATGGAGATCTCTCCATCTTCTTCTACCCTCCACCAAACCTTGCTCAGACCACAGCTTATCCTAAAAATCCTCAAAGATAAAACCATCCCCCAGAGCATTCTTCCTTTTGCACAGAAAAGTTCCAAAATGTGTCTCCATCCAGACTTATTCCAGAGAAAATTAACCTCACCCTTTTGGATGCCTTCTGAATCTCTCTGTAGTTTTTATGATTTCTCCATTTTCATGTAGGGACACAGAGCCCTTTGTTGGTCTAATTGAGGCCACCAACAAATGAGAAACCAATTTAGCCTCTTGAATCTTTTGACTCCCATCCTCTTTCCTGGATCACTTTTAGCTGATCTTCCTTGATTTACCTCCCCTTATCTTCGTTAATGGGAGCACATCAGGGCTGGTGACAGGTAGTGGGAGGATGGGGCCACCAACTTCCTGGGAGGAGTAGTTATCCATTAACAGACCATCCTCTGAGTCACTGGGAAGACTGGGAGATCCCAGAGGTTAGAACAGGCTGACTCATTCTTGTCTTTATTTTAGCTGAGAAGCAAACAACTCCACACATAGAATGGCTAGTTCATTCCTATTTCCCAACAGAACTAAAAGCCAGAATCCCACTATGTAGAAAGATGAAAAAGGCCTCAAGAAGGTCCTTGTGACAACGCTGGAAGAGGTGACCTGCTGAGAGAGAGGAGAGTCCAGAGGCCTTCCTGTGGATAAGAATGAGGATCGAGATTTATGAAACTCAATATTGAGATTCAGACTCAAAACATATACAAATAGATACATTTGGAAATGTTATTTACTTTGCAAAATACCCCCTTCTTAGATTTAGAGTTCCTGTAAATAGCACTCCATACTTGGTGAAATCCAAGATTGGCTTGGAGATCTATTACAAGTTAAGAGAGAAAGAATTCCCAGAGCTGGTAGCACTAGGAACTTCTGCTAGAGTGGCAGCCATTCTCTCCTAGACTTGCAGATCATCCAAATGTCCTGGTCTCTGTTCCCCTAATTCAATGTTTTTCACCTGTGGGAAGATCACGTGGAGAGCACTCTGCTGGAACTCTGGAAACTATCAGGTTGTCAAATCCAGCGGTCCTCACCTCTTAGTCCTTTGGAAGCCTTCCTACACTTGACTGCTTCCTCCTACTGGGGAAGCTTTCTGCTCTTGGCGTGTTTGGTCTCCTGGTTTCTCTCCTGCCTCCCTGAAAACTTCTCCTCTGAATAAGGAGGCTCATCTTGGTCCCAGTTACCTTCCCTTCCCTGCACTCTCTCTAGCCTCATGACTCCAGCGTGGCATCTGCTCAGTCTACAGCCTTGATCACTCTCTTGATCTAACCACATCCTGAATAGTCTGGAGGCTGAGGCAGGAGGATTGTGAGTTTGAGGCCACCCTCAGCAACTTAGTGAGACCCTGTCTCAAAATTTAAAAAAATAAAAGGATTGGGGATGTCGCTCTGAGGCTAAACGCCCCTGGCTTCAATCTCTTGAACAAAAAAAAAAAAAAAAAAGTTAAACTCTTCTGTATCACTTTTTTAAAATGAATATTTTTTTGAGCAGCTTTGGGTTATACAGAAAAATTGAATAAAAAGTACAGAGAATTATCATATACCCCCTGACCTCCCTCCTAATCTTTCCTATTTTTAATATTTTGCCTAATTGTGGTACTCACTGGTGGGCCCATATGGATGCATTATTAACAATAGCCCATAGTCTACATTAGAATTCATCCTGATGTTGTTCACATTATGGGTTCTGACAAATGTAAAATGTCATATATCCACAATTATAGTATCATCCAGAATAATAGTCTTACTGCCCTGAAAGTATTCTATGCTCCAGCTATTCATCTCTTCCTCCTCCCAAACCCTGTGTAGCCACTGGTTCTTTTTACTTTCTCTAGTTTTGCCTTTTCCAGAATATTCTATAGTTGGGATCATCAGCATGTAGCCTTTCAGAGTAGCTTTTCCCACTTAGTCTTAAATGGTTAGTCATCAAATAGCCCCGAAATATCCAGGGTTACCAGTGTCTTGTCATTATACCAGGTCACTATTCTTTTGGTGAGCTTATTATACTGTTTAAAAAATTTACAATTATTTTCTATAAGAAAATGCAAACACCCTGAGGTGCTCAGAGGTCAGCTTGTACTCTCAGATGGATAAGGAGTAGAAATTTGAGATGGAGGAGAGAAAGGTCGCATGTGTTCATCTGATCCAGGTCTTGGTAGGTAGGAAAATTTATCAGCTTGGAAAAGGGAGAGAGGCCTTGGATGAAATGGTGCTGGGAATTTAACTCAACAACAACCAAGTATTTGGCATGGGGAAAAATATAGGTGATTTGAACAATCAGGGTAGTAACCTTGACCTAAAAGACAAATGTTCCAAGCCAGAAAAAAAAATCATTCTTCTCCAGTACATACATAATATTTACAAAAAGTTACCACATAATAAACCATGGGGCAATCGGCAACCAATAGCAAGAAATAAGCATCATAAATACAAAAGGTTGAAAATTATTGAGCAAAGTAGCCAATATTAGACATGAGAGAACCAATTATAGAATAAATCCAAAGAAGGCAGACTTAGAAATTAAATACACATAAAATATAAAACAAAAAAGGCACAAACTAACAATATTAAAAATGAAACGGTTGCATAATGATAGAAAAACCCAGAAATTTAAACTATAAGCAACTATAAACTATGAATGACATGTTGCCATTTAAAACATTTCATCTAGATAATTTCATCAAGAAAATGTTTAGAATAATACATCTATCAAAAATGACTCAAGAAACAAAAAAGCCAAATAATTGTATAATCATTTGAAAAATGTATTCAGGAATTTAAAAATCTACTCATTAAAAAAATAAGTTCTGACAGGTATGATAGTGCACACCTGTAATCTCAGGACTATGGAAGCTGAAGCAAGAAGATCCTGAGTTCAAGGCCAGCCTTAGCAACTTAGCAAGACTCTCAGCAATTTAGAAAGATACTGTCTCAAAATTTAAATTTTTTAAAAAATAGGATGTAGCTCAGTATCCCAGGGTTCAATCCCCAGTACCTCCCTCCCCCACCCACAAAAAAAAAAAAACTGATGGGTTTTGTTTGTTTGTTTTTCCTATTCTGGGAATTGAACCCAGGATGCTTTACTGCTAGGCTACATCCACAGCCCCCTTTTTACTTTTCATTTTGTGACAGGGTCTCACAAGGTTCCCCAGGCTGACCCTGAGCTCAGCATCCAAAGTAGCTGGGATCACAGGCATCCACCACTGTGCATAGCAAGTTCTGTTGGTTTTATAGCAGTGTCTTCAACGCACTCATGTTATAGTTCATTTTAATCTCATACAAAACATTCCAGAAAATAAGAAGATAATATGCCCCAATTCAATAATGAGGCTTGAAAAACCTTGATCCTCAAACCAAACAAAAATGAAATGAGAAAGAAAATTCACAGACCAACATCAATTATAAACATAACATTCAAAACAAAATACTGTATCCAGTAATGTATTCAAAGCAATAATACATCATACTGTAATTAGATTTATCTCCAGAATCAAGAAATGGTTCACCATTAAAACATACTATATATACACATTTTTAAAGCATTTAAATATACAAGATAATCAAATATAGAAAATTTGTTTAAATTCATGCCTATTAATGATAAAAAATCTTAGGTATCTAAAAACAGAATGGAATTTCCCAAACCTGGGGAAAGATAACCACCATACCTTAAAAAAAAAAAAAAAATACTGAAACTACATGAGGTGGCCCACACTTGTAATTCAGCTACTCGAGACGCTGATGCAGGAGGATCACAAGTTCAAGGCTAACTTGGGCAACTTAATAAGATCCTGTCTCAAAATAAAATAAAAAGAGTTAGGGATGTAGCTCAATGATAGAGCACTTGCCTAGCATGTACAAGGCCCTGGGCTCAATTCCCAATGCCAGAAAATAAAAACTTGGTAGATAAACATTAAATGTTTACCCTTCAAATTCTGGAATAAGGCAAGGACCCCCAGTATCCTCTATTTATCTCATCTGGCCAGTTTCCTTCTAAAAGTTCAAGAAAACTAACTAGACAAAGAAATAAGTCAGAGCAAATAATCAAGGCCAGATACTATACAACATTACTGAAAGGAAGAAAGAGAATAAGGAGGAAAATAACATCACGATCACAATGAACACAAGCCCGAAAACCATGTCCACAAACCAGACTTTAAAACATCACCTACCCTAACAAAATGAGCTAAAAGACATTAGGAAATTTATGTAAGCTCTGAAATAACAATATAAACCAGAAAAGGAAAATTTAGAAATAAAGAGATAGTATTCAAAAAAATAATTTGAAATAAATAATTGTAGAAATGAAGGCTAAACTAGAATGAATACTGGTAAACCAACCTCTTTTTAAGAAAACAACCAAGGGAGGCTGGGGATGTGGCTCAAGTGGTAGCGCGCCTGCCTGGCATGTGTGCGGCCCGGGTTCAATCCTCAGCACCACATACAAGCAAAGATGTTGTGTCCGCCGAGAACTAAAAAAATAAATAAATATTAAAATTCTCTCCCTCTCTCTCTCTCTCTCTCTCACTCACTCTCTCTTAAAAAAATAAATAAAGCTCAGATGCCTGCGGGGTCCAGGGTTTTATTCATTCCATAAAATACACTGTGCATATTAAATATACAGACATGTTCCTCCTTTAAAAAAAAAAAAAGAAAACAACCAAGGAACTGTACACATCACTTCCACTAATAGCCCATTGACCAGTATATAGGGCCACAACTAGCCAGAGGGGAAGCTGGGAAGAAAAATCAGAGCTGGGCAATTAAACTCCCAGGAAAACTTCTATTGCTATAAAATAAAAGAAAGTGGGAAAGATGGGATATTATTTAGTAACTTTTCTAACAGTCCACTACAGTAGCCATCATTTCAAGTACCTGGGTGTCTCTAAGATATGACTTGAAAAAGACATCCTAAGCAAAAGATGAGACCCCAAGGTCTTGAGGGGTGCAGTCAGCACCTGAAGCTCAGAATCCAGCTGTTGCGGGAGCAATGGCTCACACCTGTAATCCCAGCAGCTCGGGAGACTGAGACTGGAAGATCAAAAGTTCGAGACTAGCCTCAGCAATTTAGCAAGACCCTGTCTCAAAATGGAGGGTGGAAATGGCTGTGGATGTAGCTCCATGGTTAAGCACCCCTGGGATCAATACCTGGTACAAAAAAGAATGGAAGGAAGGAAAGAAGGAAGGAAGGAAGGGAGGGAGGGAGGGAGGGAGGGAGCGAGGGAGGGAGGGAAGGAGGGAGAATAATGTTGTTGCCTTCACATCCAAGTCAATTACTTCATATACCTTCAAGGAGCCATCAGTAAGTTGAAAAAGGAGACTGGTGCAGTATAGAGAACAACAAATGAAAGTTAAAAGTTTTCAAATGGTAAAAAATAAATAAATAAAAATTAAAAAAGATTGTCTTTGGGTGAGATTAAACATCAAACCATGTGAATAAATACCCCTGAAGCCTTCTAAGGGTTTGAAGAGGCTGGGTTACCAAAGACATTCTAAGCCTTTAAGGTGATCCTGGTCCTCCAAACCTGTGCCAGGCTGAAAGCTACACAGAACCCAGGAAGGGCACGCATTTCCAAGCCCGCTTTAAATGGAGAAGAATTGACCACCAAGTGACAGTGCCAGCAGGTCAAAGAAATGAGCAGGACCAAGAGGGAGACCAAAGAATTCAGTCCATCCTCAGAGCAGGGAGTTTCATGAATCCTGCCCACCCAGTGGGCTTGACCATAGCTGTGGACCACCCACCACTCTGCAGGTTTCCCACTCTCCCACTGGCCAAATGAGATGCGTTGGTTGTAGTTATCTTATTTTCTCCCCAGCATTGTATTTTCACACATCCTGGTATGCAGTGCAAGCCAGATAACTTGACTTCTTTTATAGGCCATTGAACACAGAGAAGTTTATCTAGCCCTCATGCAAAAAGTCACACATCATCCATAAACCCTAGGCTTTGAGCTAGCATCTGATAGGACTTAGGATCATCTCCCTTGGGGACAGAATAAGAGTTTTTCTGTATGTGGTATCATGGAAGCACCTGTCATTTTGTCCTAAGTGGGTGGGGGGCATCTATCTCACCCCAGGACACAAATGCCTCTAAAGAAATTTTCTCTAATTTTTTTTTATATACTGGAGATTGAACTCAGGGGAGTTTTACTGCTAAACTAAGTCCTTGGGCCCTTTTTAAGTTTAATTTCAGACAGGGTCTCACTAAATTGCTCAGGGCCTAAGTTGCTAAGGCTGGCCTCGAACTTGCGATCCTCGGCCTCCCAAGTTGCTGGGAAAGAGGCGTGCAACACCAGGCCCGGCTTGATTTTCAACTCTCTTTTTGACTCACCAGCAAATTTTATGGACCAGCGGGTGGGGCCATCTAAGATTTCCAGAGCTGGTTTTCAAAACCTCTTTCCACATTCCCCACAGTGGTCTACAATGACTTCCTCTTGGTAGTGAGGTTAGAATAGGGCCACTAATTCTCTTAGGCTCTCAGTTGAAATCAAGACACAAAGTGTCTGATTTTAACATCCTGCCATGTTAGAGGGTAACAAACAACCCAGAAGAAACAAACCTTCAAACCTCAGAGAGATTTTTTTTTTTTTTTAACTGTGAACATAAGGCTAAATTAAGCATTTCCTTTGTGGGAGGGGGATCACTTAATTCCAGCTCTTTTTTCATCAATGAAAAAATAAATAAATAAAAAGTTTTGCCACGAACATCCTCCAACCTCGGAAATTCCACAGTTAACTCAGCTCCCAACTCCACTTCCTGCTGCAGAAGGAAGATGAGTTCCGGTTCAGATATTCTGGGCCGAGCTTTGGCTGCCTTCCCTGGATGGTGTGTTTATTTGGCAGTTGCCACATTCCTCCTCCACCCCTAGGTCCCATCGAAGCCTTCCTCCTCCCTAGCTGGATACTGAGGGACAATGGAAAATTGGAAAATGGCAGACCCACTTCAAAGGGCTCTTCCTTCCTCCCTCCTTCCATCCCTCCTTCTCAACCCCTTCCTACTTCTTATAGAGCAACCTCTGATGGGTATCTCCAAGCCTTGTGCTCTGCTTATCACCAAAGCCCTTGGAATCTTGTTTCTGTCCCCATCACTTCACTGAAACTGTTCTTTAATGATTCCGTCCTCTGTGGACCTTTGTACCTCCTCCTGAGGGATCATTTGACTCGCCAGCCACTTCCTCCTTCCTTAGAAGTGTTCTCAATTTCTTTGGCACCAGCTCCCTGGCTTTCCTCTCACCTCTCTGGATGCTTCTTCTGGGTCTCTTTTTTTTCCAGGAAACTCATAAATGTGATGGTTCCTCTGAGTTTAGGGGCTTGGTTGACTTCTCTCAAGCCACACTTTCTTCTAGAAGGGGCTTCTCTTGCCATCATATGCTAATCAACCATAAATCTACCATCTTCAGTCTAGATGAGCCCTCTGACCTCTCATATAAACTCCCTCTTACAAGTCTCCACTTGAATGAACCCCAGGTACTTCAAACTTACTTCAGTAAAAGGAAGCCCATTTCTTCCACCCACCTGTAAAATCCAATTTCTTTTTTTTTTTTAATTATCTGATTCAGTGAAGGAACTAGTATTAATCCAGATAATCAAACTAAAAACTTGGATGTTTTATAAAGTGTTGACGGATCCCCCAGCTCATTCAACCATGTCTACTAAATAACCAGACCCTGTAGATGTGCCTCCCTCGCAATCCTCATATCCATCTACTGAAGTTTGGACTTCAATTAGCTTCTGGAGGCTGTAACAGTTCCTACATAATCCCCATGCCCTTTTGCAATCTATTTTCCATTCAGTACTCCATTCAAACGATTTTTTTGAATATGTGGGAAGAGAAATTTTTTTAACATTGAAAATCTGGTCCCCAAGACATCTTCCACCAACCGTGATCTGCCCTTGCTCTGCGCCTCCCATGGCATCCTTCAGGTCTCCGTCCAGATATCATCTGCAGCTCTAAAATACTTTTTCTAACCACCCCAGTCTCTAGGAGATGTCCCTCCTCTGCTTCTACCAGCACCAACTCCTGGTGCCTCCCAAAGCACCCACTACACTATGGGCTCCTAGAGAGCAGGACTGACTGGGTCTTGGTCTCTGAGTCACTCTACCCAGGAAATGCTGAATGAAGACTTAAATAACAGAACAGGACATTATTTCATAATTTCAGAGAAGCATTCATGGAAAAGGTAGAGCTAGCAATAGACGGTTCATCAGCGGAAGATCTAGACAAATGAAGCAATTCAGAGAAACACCATGCAGGGAAATGGCCTTCGTAGAGTAAGTTGACTCTGAATGCTCACTCAGTAAAGAACACTGCTTAGAGCCAAGGTCAGGATAAGGGAGGATGAGAGTCTAAGGTCATAATCCTGACCACAGGAAGTCACTATCACAGGATCAGATCAAGGTTTAAAAAGAGCTGTCTGATGAAGGTACAAAGACTTTTGACCCAGAAACCCCAGTTCTTGGAATCTACCCTAAAGTTACACCACCACAAATACAAAACAACAAAGAATTTCACTGAAGAACTATTTGTAACAGCAAATGATGGGAAATAACCTATATGTCTGTCTACAGAGTACTGGCTGAATAATCTCTGATACATCTACATAGTTGTACAAAAGAATACGGATGATATATGATGTGGAATGACTTCCAGTACGTAAGAAAAATTTCAAGTGCAAATGATATGTACAATGTATTTCCCATTGTAAAAATAAAAGGTAAATAAGATAAACATAGGAATACAGATATGGACCAGGGTGGTGCACACTTGTAATCCTACTTCCTGAGAAGGCTGAGGCAGGAGGATCACAAACTGAAGGCTAACCTGGGCAACTTAGCAAGACCCTGTCTCAAAATTTAAAAAAAAAAAAAAATGTCTGGGGTTGTAGCTCAGAGGTAGAGCACCCCTGGTTTCAATCCATGTCAAAAATACATGACCCAGCATGAGAGCACTCCTATTGGCCAAATTTGGGGTATTTTGAACATCAAAACTAAAAATGATTATAACTGATTGCATTGCACTGAAAAATAATAATCCAAAGGCCCAGAAAGACATCTCCAAATCATTATTTTTTATTTTATTTTTTCCTGTGCTGGGGATGAAACCCAGAGCCTTATACTCCACTCCTGAGCTACATACCCAATCAAGAATCCCCATTACTTCAATCCCCAATGATTGATTCAGACCAGAACCATACATAGATGTGTAAAACATTAGGTGAAAAGTTGGTATAAATGAAATATTTACAACATGACAAAATAAAATCCTATTTATTAGTTGCAAAGAGGGAAACACATTTCAACTGAGAGATCATGGGCTTCATTACAGAATAACCAGATGCTCTGGGCCTCCTACCATATATTTGTACTCAAAATGTTCAATCTAATCAATATATAAAACTGGAGAAAGTTTGAGAGTAACCAAATCTTTGAAGATAATTTCTAAGTTACCGAAAATTCAGAGATGAGAAAGACAAATAAACAATCTCACAAGGAAACAGATTAATCCAGATTATACAACATTCCACAAGAAATAGCCTAGATTCTTCACAAAGTTAAAGTCATTAGGGGAAAAAAAAAGGAAAAAAAAAAGGACTGACTGGGTCTTGGTCTCTGAGTCACTCTACCCAGGAAATGCTGAATGAAGACTTAAATAACAGAACAGGACATTATTTCATAATTTCAGAGAAGCATTCATGGAAAAGGTAGAGCTAGCAATAGACCGTTCATCAGCGGAAGATCTAGACAAATGAAGCAATTCAGAGAAACACCATGCAGGGAAATGGCCTTCGCAGAGTAAGTTGACTCTGAATGCTCACTCAGTAAAGAACACTGCTTAGAGCCAAGAGATTAAAGAGACACAACAACCAAGCACAATGGTATACACCTGTAATTCCCGCAACTCGGGAGACTGAGGAAGGAGGATTGCAAATTCAAGGCCAGCCTCAGCAATGTACTGAGGCCCGAAGTAGTTAGTGAGACCCTGTCTCAAAATAAAAAATTAAAAGGGCTAGGGATATAGCTTAGTGATAAAATGCTTCTGAGTTCTATCTCTACTACCAAAGACAAGAGAGACGAAAAACAATACCAAGTATAGCCTTTGATTGGATCTTGGTTCAAAAACTAGACAGCTACAAAAGATATTCTTAGGACAAGTGTGGAAATTGAATATTGCCTGGATATTAGGTAAAATAAAGTATCTTAGGTGTAAAATGCCATTGTGGTTACAAGGAGACTTTCCTTTTTCTTAAAAGATGTATTTGAAAGTAATTTAGAGGTAGAATATCTTGGTATCTGAGATTTACTTTTAAATGTTTCAGGAAAAAGTATCTATTTTAATACATATAAAATAAAATGTGAAAAAAGTCCAATTTTGAACCTAGGTGGTGAGGCATGGTGTATGTTGATCAGGTGGAATCCATACTATCCATTCCACATTTCTTATGCCAGGAATTGTCATAGCAGAAAGTTGAAGAAGTAAAAGCTTTCCTTTGTTGACAGAGTAGGAGAAGAAGCAGATACTCGAGGGCCAGATATGGGAGTGCTAATAAGTATTCTTTTTTTTTTTTTTTTTTGGTCCTGGGGATTGAATTCAGAGACACTCAACCACTGAGCCATATCCCCAGCCCTATTTTGTATATTTTATTTAGAGACAGGGTCTCACTGAATTGCTTAGTGCAATTCTGGATGCAATTCTTGTCATTGCCGAGGCTGGCTTTGAACTTGTGATCCTCCTGCCTCAGCCTCCCAAGCCGCTGGCATTACAGGAGTGCGCCATTGTGCGTGGCCTGATAAGTATTCTTATGGTTTCATTTTCAATCATGGCACACATGCTTCTTGTGCATTATAGTACATTTCAAAAATGCAAATAAACAAAAAGACATAAATAGAGAACACCCATAATCACAGCTCCCAGGGAAAAAAATTAATTCTATGAATGTTTTACTGTATATCCATGTGGTCTTTTTAATTTTCATTTAACTAGGTCTCCCTTCAGTCTCTTCCGGGTGTTTAGGGCCATAGTTGCTCAGGTTCTTACAGAACCCCAGAACCCTAAAATGCCACAGGCAGGTGGCTAGAGCTCAAACAGGTCACCCCACTGTCCTTCCCAGCATCACCCTCTGTGTTCCCAGTGGGATCCACAGGGGCAGCAGGTGGACACTGTGTCAATCAGTTGTGAGGCCTGGGACTGAAGGAGAGACTGGCATCCTCTGGGGTTCTGGCCTGGTGACAATCTCTATAAGGAAATCCAAGCCAATGTACAAATATACCTGTATACACACACACACACACACACACACAAATATACCTCTATATGAATGTGAAACGTACCTATACATGCACAAAAACACATTCATATGCACACACATAAACATGCAAACACTCCCCAACACCAACATATAGATACACACACGGACACACAGATACAGACACACTTGCCATTTTCTCTGTTACACCCACCTATCAAAAAATTAATTGGGAGGTGGGTTGGGGTTGTAGCTCAGTGGTAGAGTGCTTGCCTAACATGTGAGGCCCTGGGTTCAATCCTCAGCACCACATATAAATAAACAAAGTTAAAAATCCACTGGCAACTAAAAAATATTTTTAAAAAATTAACTGGGGAAAGGAATTTGTGTCTTGCCTTTCTTTCTTTTCTTTTTTTCCTATTGGGACAAAAAACACCCATTTTTTCCCTCTTCCCCGCCTCAGGAAGAAAAGTGAGGAGAAGGAGAGGAGTTGATAAATTTTTTTGTATTTCCTAGGCACCCTGTGAAATGGGTCCCAATAAGGTCTGAGCTAAGGGCAGAGGAGCTGATTCTTTGAGACCAAGAGGAAAATGGTCTAATCACAGCTGGTCGCCACCAGGGCCTGCAAAGCAGGGGCCTCCCCAGCCTCCTGGATGTAGGAGACACTGACTTTCCAACCAGCCTGCAGAGAAGGATAACCAAGCACAGACATCTGCCAACCTGGCAGGCAGAGCTTTAGGGCCAGGTTTATTTTAATTTTGCAAATCCAAGCCAAGTGACTGTTTATTTTTTGCACCAGAGTGTTGTGCAGTAATTCACACCTGTTGTACTAACAACGGCTCTGGGCTATTGGAGCAACTAAAATCTAGAATGGGCCTCATTTGTAGACAGGCTCTAGAAAGTAATCCATACCAGTTTCCCACCTGGACCTTATAAACCCCCATGTTCATCAGTCATTGCCTGGGGTCCAAGGGGATAGTTGTCCATTTGTGGGCATAGTGATTAGGCACAGGGAGAAGGGGCAACTGGAAGCTAAGCAGCCAATGCTCCTCCACAGCAGCTGGGGAAATGTACACCTGCTGCTAAAGGGGATGTAGATAGCTCCAGGTAATCCTCTCTGGGTACCTTTTGTGCTAGTAACAGCTCCAAGCCATGGTTCTGTCATGTGAATGGGAATTGAAATCCCCTTACAAGGCACGTTGCTTATAGGCCCAGGCCGAGTTTCTGATTGGGCAGGTCTGGGGCAGGGCCCAAGAGTGTGGGTTTCTAACCAGTTTCCAAGTGATGCTGCTGCCAGGGTTCTGGAGCCCAATTTTGAGAACTCTAGGGCTAAGCAGTTGAGACAGGCAGTTCCCAATGGTTAAAGGCTGAGTTAGGAGTGCAGATGGAATTTCCTGATAAAAACCCTTGTTAAAGTCATGTGCTCAGCTGCCCACTGCACACTGCTTTCAGGCAGGGGCAGAGGGAGGAGCACAGAGAAGGAAGGAGAGGTCAGGAGTGGAGAAGACATCTCAGCCTCTGCAGCACTGGGCTCAGACCCTGGCTGGGAACAGGGATTGCTGACGAAGAGGGCAGCAGGAGAGCCCTGGCTCCTCTCCCCGGAGCAACAAGTCCTTAGAGCTGAGAGCCAGCTTTGAGCAACCCTGTCCCTGCCCTAAATGCCCCGAGGGAATGGTGTGAACACTCAGTCCCATTCATTGGCAAAGCAGGGCTCTAGGTCTCTCCACAGCTAACCTTGAGAAGCCCACCGCCCTGAGAGCTGAAGGATGTGTCCATTGACCTAACTCATTAAAAGCAGACTGAGGTTTGAGCCCCAGCATCCTGATTGCCACTCTGGGTGGTATTCCAGGAAGACTTTTCCAAGCAGGGAGAAGCCTCTCACACCCAATAGCAGGCGACTGGAACAAAGTTGCAGTGGCTCTCCTCTGAGTCCTGACTCTTTCTTCTAAAAGGAATAAACACTACATAAACTGGCTTACGCAAAAAGGAAAGTCATTTCTTCATACAACTGTCTCCAGGATACTGGCTTCAGGAATGGCTTGATCAGGGATCAAGCAATAGCTATCTATATCTCAGCTTTACCTTCTTCCAGTTCGGCACCTGTCCTGAATTTAAAAGGGTGGCAGAAGCTCCAGACCTCACCAGCTTCAGATCTCTATGAAGGTCTAGCAAGGCAGAGCCTCATCCTGGTTACTCAAGACCCAAGAAGAGCTTTAGTTAAACTTGATTGACTGACTAGCTTAGGCCTAGGTCCTAGGTGCCTCCCCTGAGCGGGAAGCTGAGAGGGTAGGAGCAGAGACTCCCCATGGGAAAATCACTACTGAAAAAGGGGGAGTAGAAATGGAATCCCCCAAAAGAGCAGACATCCTCCCACAGGGAACACTGCCTGAAGGTTCTGATTACCTGATTACCTAGTTGTTTTATTGTCTATCTGGTTGCCTCGCTGTCTAATTATTTACTTGTCTAGTTACCTAGTCACCTGGTCAAAGGGAACCTGCTGGGATAGCACTCGGGTTGATAAGACCATCTTGCTTCTATCAGGCCCTGAAGCCAAAGGAGAAAACAAGATACAATTTATACATAGTACAAATTAGCTGAGGATAAAGGTCTAGTGCTCCTGTGGGTGCTCTTCAAGGAGCCAGGGAGTGGGCCCTGGCCTGAGTTCCTGTATAGCCCCTGAACTGGCCATTCCTAGGGATCAGGGCTCAAAGATTTGTGGTCACCACAGAGAGCAAAGATCCTTACATCAGGGACCCAGAAAGAAACAGATACAGATTCAGCATATTTCTGGTAGAGTTTAATAAAGGGATTGGATGTAAGGGGCCTCCCAAACACCTTCCCCACCGGCAGCCTAAACATCTCCCCTGTCAGACTCTCATGATGTTTGCGCCTGAAACCTCAGGGTAACCTCATCGTAAAGCATTGCTCTCTGCCAGTTAATCTTTGAAAAATATATCAAATTGCAGTTGGGAACTCTACAAAGTTTGTAAAGCTCTGTAAAATGACAGTGCAGGGTTTTCTTATTTTAAAATTATTAAGAATTTGAAGGTGGACTGGTGTGTTGGCGCATGCCTGAAATCCCAACAACTTGGGAGGCTGAGGCAGGAGGATTTGCAAGTTCAAGGCTAGCCTAAGCAATTTAGCAAGGCCCTGAGCAACTTATAAAAATTTAAAAAAAAATAATGAAAAGGCCTGGGGATGTGATTGAGCACCCTGCAGGAGCACAGAACATTGAGCCAAGTGGGGTGCCCTGAGCCACTGACCAGGCTGCATAATTACCATGGCAGCTGGATTCTGTGACAACCCCTAGTCTGGCAGCCAAGGGGAGGGAGCTGTTAGCAGGAAAGGTTAGAACCCAGAGGCAGAGAAAGCTGTAAGGAGAGAGCTGCCTGGAAAGAAGCTGGAACCTAGGACATGGACACAGCCAGGGGCAGTGTTTACTATAAGGGATCTTGCCCCACCTCTCTGCATGTGGGGGCTTGTGCCTGTAATCTCAGTGACTCGGATGCCTTGAAGCAGGAGGACCAGGAATTTGAGGCCACCTTCAGCAACTTAGTGAGATTCCCATCTGAAAATAACAAATAGCTGGGGGTGTAGCACGGTGGTAAAGCGCTCTGCGTTCAATCCACAGTAGGTGAAAGGGAGCCCTATCTCTCTCCCACTCCCTTCGGTTTCCAGTCTCTGCTCCCATTGCTTTCTCCAGGCAGAAGCCAGAGTGTAGGGAGCCCACTGGGGTAGTCACACAGCTTAGCCTTCTGGGGGCACTTCCTCAAACAGAGAAGATCCAAGAGTGGATGCAGAAAGAACAGCCCTGGGCACGTAGAAAGTGCCTGGGGAGCACTCGCAGGGCAGCTGGGACCCAGGTCAAAAGGCCCGGTGGTGTCCAGGAAAGAGAAAAGGCCCCAGGAGATCAAGCCCACTTCCCAAGTACAGCCTGAGCAGGCCTGGCAAACACAGCCACAGAGGCTAATTAAGAAGGGCCGCCTGCCTGTGTTAACCAGGTCAGAGGCAGAAAAAGCCCAAGAAACTTCCATGGCTCCAGGGACCTAGAATGCCCAGAGGAATATTCAAGAGACTCCAAAAAGAAGCCCAGTGAGAAAGGTCAGCTGGACCGAGAATTCTGGGTTGCACCGATCTAGCTGAGTGGAGAGGCAAATTTTGTCCTTGTGTTCTTGGTCTTTCTTGAACAGCTTCCTAGGCTCCTCATTGGTGCAAAGATCCAAGAGACAAACTCAATCACACCAAGAGCTGAGGCAACAGGGCAGGCAGAGCCGGCTTTGTAAGTGTGCAACTTGTGCAGCAACTCGGGGCCCCCACACTTGGTTTAATGTTCCACTGTTGCCATCTTCAAATTCTTAACGTTGAACAAGAAACTTTGCATTCCACTTTGCACAGGGCTCTACAAATTATGTAGCAGATCCTGACTGCAAAAATTGGCTCACTTTTAAAGAGCAACTGGAAGAGGGCAATGCTTAACTCTGAAGTTTCAGGCACACACAGCAATGCAATCCAGTAGGGCAGATATTCAGGTTGGGGAGGGTGGTGTTTTGGAGCTCTTTACATCAAATCACATTGATGAATGCCTACTGCATCCAGGACAGGATCAGCCCCATGCAAAATATGAAGATCAAGGGTAAATCAACCCACAGAAGGCAGAGTGTGCCCTTTGCCCACACTCCTAGGAAAGTACAAGATCTTCTGGTCCTGTGGGCTGCAGGTTAAGGGATTCTGTCGCCTCTAGGTTCCCAGCCCAAGATTGTTCAGTCTCTGAAAGTCTCTGAAGAACTAGCTGCCCTGTCAAGGTGCTGGGTACCCATTGTCTTCTTACATCCTATATACAAATTCAGGTGTCTGGGGTGTCGGAAAGGGGGTAAGCAGGAGCCAACCTGAGGGCCCCACAGAGGTCAGGGGTAGTAGAGGAGGGAGCCATCATATAAGCCAGACCCCCTGGGGTGTCCAGTGTCCTTATTCACTTCCCAATATTTCTGAGATGGTCACTCCTTGTTGATAGATGGGTCACAGAGATGCCAAGTTCTGGGCCACCCCAACAGTAAAAATCTGAGGGCACTAACAAGGCCTTCCCAGCAGTGCCATGAGCCACTGTTATTACCTCCCTTTGCAGAGTTGTATGGCTCTGGTCCCAGAGTTGAGTGCCAGAAGCCAGGCAAGCCATGCACGCTCCAGCAGCTGCCAAGTCATGATGAGTGGGTGGGTTCACCTGGCACGGAGGTGGGTCTATGCTCCTTGATGGTGAACTGAGCTTGGCAGTGACAAGGGGAAGCATACCAGGCACCTACTCTTCACCAGGCTCCAAGCTAAAGTCTCTTTATAACAAAATCTCCAATTTTCATCATCGTTAATTACTCCCATTTTCTGGATATGGAAACCAAGGCTCAGGATAATGTGTCTTGCTCAAATCACCCCCCTCCATGGTAAAAGACGGGACTGAAATTTGAACCCAGGTCAGTCTGATGCCAGTGAAGTGACAGAGAATGGGGGTGTGCAGGAGACACCGCTCAGCAGATGCAGGGCCTCTCAGCCCTTAGGGAGACACTGAAGAGTTCTGGACCAGGGACACATGGGGTTCAAGGTTCCCAGGGGTGGCTTAGGCTATTCGCAGACTGGTAACAAAAGGGCAGAGGGAATCTTTTGTTTTTAGGGGAGGCTTCTAATCAGCCTATGCTGCCCCCAAGTGGTAGTTTTGCAGAATGGATTCCTTTGCTAAGGACCGGCTCATTTGCTCAGCCATTCCCAAATTTGAGTGTGCATTAGAATCACCTGCAAGTTGAGTGCTTCTGTCTTGGTAGATCTGGGGTGGGACTGAGAATACATCTTTCTAACAAGTTTCCAGGTGAGTGTACTTTTTTTTTTGTACCAGGGGTTGAACCCAGGGGCGCTTAACCACTGAGCCCCATTCCCAGTCCTTTTCATTTTTTATTTTGAGACAGGGTCTCATAAATGCTAAGCACCTCATTAAGCTGCTGAAACTGGCCTTGAACTTATGATTCTCTTGCCTCAGTCTCCAAAGTTACTGGGATTATAGAGGTGCGCCACATTACCTGGCCAGGTGACCACACTGTGAGAACCACAGGCTTTCAGGGGGCCACCCAGTCAGGTGCCTGTGGGGATAAGAGAATTCCGGAGGACCCTGGCCTTTGAGAACTGAGACTCAGACGTGAGACACCTGAAACAAGTGGCAAGTCAGGTTTGAGGGGTGGGGGGGACAGTGGGAAAGGGGGTTTGGAGGGCGTGGGATCTGAGAACTGTTAGGACTCAAAGGAGCCGACTTCCAGAGGAAGCCAGAGCTTTGAGAATCTATAAAACAGCTGCCTCATTTTCATGTCACTTCTACATCTTTAATAATAGAAAAATTTTCTATCACTGACATGAGCATTTTACATGACTTAATTATTTCTCATCATAAGTCTGTGAAAGAAGAAATTGCAGTATCATCCTCCTGCTAGGGGCTAAGGTGCGTGTCCATCTCCCACCCATCCCCAGAATTCATATGTTGAAGTCCTAACCCCAGTAACTCAGAATGTGACTGCTTTCAGAGACAGGGTCTTTGAAAACATCATTTAGTTAAAATGAGTTTGTTAGAGTGGCTCCAAATACAATTGATTTTTAAAAAGAGGAAATATGGACACAGACATGTACAGAGGGAAGACCACATGAAGTTGCAGAAAGGAAGAGGGTGGCCAGTTACAAGCCAGAAAGACCTCAGACAACCCAGTCCTGTGAAAACTCAATGTCAGACTTTTAATTTTCCACAATAATAAGAAAATAAATTTTTGTTGTTCAATCAACCCAATTTGTGGTATTTTACTATGGTAGCCCTAGCAAATTTTACAGATAAAAAAAAAAAAAACTAAAGCACACAGAGGCTAAATAATGTGTTCATTCGTTACCCAAGGAGTCTGGCTCCAAGCAATGTTTTTGTTTTGAGCCACCAGTCACTAGGCTCCGAACAAAGAGTAAGTCTTACCCTCAATGATTGGAATTTAGAGACAGAAGCACAGGATTGGAGTCTTCCTTCATGCAGCCTTTGGGAAGTGTATCTCAGACTGGTGCTAGCTGCGTGTCTCACTGAACCATGTGTTTCAATTCCAGCATAAGCTATGTTGGATGCTGGGCTCAGGGAACAACTCTTACCACCTGACCTTTCTTGTGTGTCTCAACCAGGTGCTGGCCCCTAATCTATAGAGCATCCAGGGGAACTCCTGACACCTGTGCAATACCCAAGCCCCACAGTGGTCATTCAGGTAAAGGAAGAGTAGTCCCCACATGCTGAGGTCCAGTCTCCTAAAAGCAGATGGCTCACAAAGTGCCAGATGATGCTGTTGCCACCTGTGCCTCGTCACAGCAAAGATCCTGATCCTCAAGGTTACAGGACAGAAACCCATGGCAACCCACTGCCTAGATCTCTATGAGAAGTACCTGAATGCTTTATCGTTGCCCCTCTTCAGAGGTCAGAGGACATCATGACCCTTTTTGATCACTGTTAACTGGGCTAACAAAAACTCTGGGATCAATTGAATAACAACTTACCAACACACTGATACCGCTTCCCAGCTGCCAAGCCAAGCAGACAGCCCACTGGTTCCTGCAGAGAAGCGCAGCACAGTGGTGGAACAGTGGAGCCGTGTAACGATGGGTTGGAGCAGGGACAGCAAGCACAGCCTGTGGCCACGCAGAGCCCACCATGCAGGTGTGGAGGGCCTGAGGCAATTCAAGCCAATGCGCACCAACCAGTCCCCCTTCAACGGCCAGGCTTGGCACAGTACTGAGGCCTGCTGCAGAAGCCCGCCCCACGCAGTGCTGCAGCCCAGAACTTGTGAGCACAGACCATTCAACGACCTCAACCTCCTGCTTCCTGGCCTGCAAAGAGAAAATGGAAGTGGAGCCTACCTGAATGGAATTTGGGACTCAAGAATTGACCAATAGTGTTAGTACTTTCCCAAAGCCTAATTAGCATAAGTTTGGACCAATAGCAGTGATGCAAGTGCTATATAAACCCCTAGATGAGCACACTCAGAGGGAAGAGAAACTATAGGGTGCCCACTTGAACTACAAAGAGTTCTGTTCCTGATTATTATTATTATTATTATTATTATTTAAGAAATCCTACTCTTACACTTACTCAACCTGGTCTGTGAATTTCATTCCTTCAATTCAGGAGACAAGAGCCCAAAAAGAAAAATAAATTGATGGTCAGCTGCTGGTGTCTGCTACATGGCACATCTATAAGAGCTGCAGCACTTCTCAACCTCTTGCAGACCCCACCTGCTAGCAAAAGCAGAGAAACAAGTCTCATCTCAAAACTCTGGTTTCAATACTACAGAGCTCCCCTGCCCTGAGCTATTACTTTTAACAAGGTGATAATTATCAGTGAACATAACTCCTCACCCTGACCATACTGATTTGAGACTTTCTGCAGAATGAAACATAAATATATGAAAAATAAAGGGGACCTTGCCCAGGACATAGTCAATAACACTCCCATACACACCACTCCCAAATACCTGGGCATAGGAGAAGAAAACAAAAGACAGAGATCCACAATTGGGGATGATCCAAGTGGAAATCCAAATCTTGCTGAAAGAATTTCTACAACTAAAATATTAAAGAGTGTGGATTCGGGGCTGGAGCTATCTATGACTCAGTGGTAGAGTGCTTGCCTAGCATGTGTGAGGCACTGGATTTGATTCTCAGCACCACATATTAAAAACAAATAAATGAAATAAAGATCCATCAACAACTAAAAATAAATTTAAATAGTATGGATTGGTTTTTGTACCTCTACAACATAGATTCTGAAATAACTGTAATTGGTGCTAAAATGTCTTAATCCAATAAATTCAAACAAGGTACCCCTTAAAATCTTAGGCAAAAAATGGAAAATCAGCTATGCCTCACCTTAACCATCAGAACCATTGCCTGGCTAAATTCCTTGTTCTCGTAGCACACACTACCCTAAATATCCATAGTGGGCATGGACTCTCAGAGCCAGTGAATATTAAATTAATCTTTGATGTTTAGCAATTGGCTTGATTAGATGTATTCCCACGGACCTTCCTCTTCCCTTCTCTTTCAAATAGTTATATGCCAAAAATATATTAAAACAGGACCATCAAGAAATGAAACCCATAGTCAAGATTTATTTATAGAGGGGATGTAGCTCAAAGGTGGAGCACTCGAAAGGCCCCAAGTTCAATTCCCAATACCAAAGAAAGAGATTTATCTAGAGAAAGGGTAAATCCCCATACTATTTTTTCATTTAATAGCATATTCAAAAACTTGGAAAGAGTGAATGGAGCCTCACAGTGAATGAGCACAATCCTAATGCTGTGGTCCCACCCATTCAGTCCCCACTGCCTTCTCCATCAGAAAGATGACAATTCACCTTCACCTACTTCCTTAGAGAGTATGTCAAAAGCCCTGCCATCACACATGATCTTTACAGGCAAGATCTTCATCACATCCAAGTTTCTCCATGACCCACTGCTGGCTACATGCTGGGCTTTCCTGGAGACACAGGCTGTCACAATTCCTGAGCTTCCCAGTTTCCCATTACAGCTTCAGTCACAGAAGCAGTGACCCCAAATCTTGGCCCAGCCACTGAGGCCTCCTTGATACAATAGGAATGGCACCTACAAGAGGGATCCAGATCTGAAACCTCTGGTGAATCCTATTTGCAGAAGGAAGTGGCCTCCCCTGCCCTCAGTCCCTTGCCACATGCCATGGTGTTATAACAGGTCGCCCCCTAGTTACCAGAGAACACTTGGGGATAAACTGAGTAAACAGCAAAACAACATACACCTTACAGACACATCTCACAAGTTGGAGGTGAGCAGAAAGCTGCAGTTTCTCATTTCTTAACTGGAACATCCTTGATAAGAGACGGGATCCATGAGTTTGCACAAACCCCGAAGTTATGGTAGCACTGAATGCCCTGGCCAACATCTGGCCCCATTTACATATTTTTACAGACTCTAGAAACAATGCCAACAGTCTGGCTACCTGGCCTCACCAAAGACAGCAATAAAAATTCCTTCTCCGAGGTCAACGTCTTTTGGAGTGAAGAACTCCGGGGATTTCTTGCCTCACAGAACACATATACACATCAAGGTCACACATGTTCCTGCACATACCAAAACTACAAGTTTACAAAGCCTCAACAAGATTCTTCTTAACCCCTGTGAAGTTCCGGGCATCATTGACAGTTGCAGACATTCATTTCACTTCTCAGGACACACAACACTTGGCATGTTTAAAAAGAGCTTTAGTCCAGTGGCTTGGGAGGCTCAGGTAGGAAGATGGTGAGTTCAAAGCCAGCCTCAGTAAATTAGTAGGGCCCAAAGCAACTCAGCAAGATCCTGTCTCTAAATAAAATACCAAAAATAAAAAATAAAGAGCTGGGGATGTGGCTCAGTGGTCAATCGCCCCTAGTTCAATCCCTGGTACAAAACATAAATAAATAAATAAATAAATAAATATAATTAAAAGAGCTTTATTAAGATATAATTTACATACTGTATAATTCCCCACTTAATATGTATAAGCCAGTGGCTTTTAGTATATTTATAGATCTGTGTAGCCCTCACCTCCACCAATTTTAGATTTCATTGCTGCAAAAAGGAACTCCCCTGATCATTAGCCCTGTATACCCAGAGGTGGAATCATGGAATCATGGGGTAACACTATGTTTAGCCATTTGAGGAACTGACAGACTGCCAGCCAAAGTGACTGCACTATAGTACCCTCTCCTCACTCCAATTTTAGTACATCTTTACCAATGCTTTTTACTGTCGTCTTTATTATAGCCATTCTAGTTGATGTGAAGTAGTATCTCACTGTGGGTTTAATTTCCATTTCCCTAATGAGTAAATGAGGTTGAACAATTTTCCATGTGCTTACCATTGGTATATCTTCTTTGCTGAAATGTCTATCTAAATACCTTGTCCCTTTTTAACATTTTTAATTATGGTCAAATTTAGATAACATAAAATTTACCATGTTGACCATTTTTATAGATATACTTCAGTGGCATTAGGTATATTCACAACGTTGAACAACCATCACCAGTATTTCCAAAAGTTTTTAATCACCCCAAACAGAAACTGTACTACTTAAAGTAATATCCCCATTTCTCCCTCCTCTGGTGATATAAACAAAATCAAACAATATAGTCCTTTGGTGTCCAGCCTATTTTACTTCAGGTTCTCAAGGTTCATTCATGTTGTAACTTGTATCAGAATTTCATTCTATTTTAGGGCTGAATAATATTCCATATGAATACCACACTGTTATTCATTCATCTGTTGATGGGCACTTTAGTTATTTTGATTTGTTGGCTATTAAGATTAATGATGATATGAACATTGACATACAATGTTTAAGTCCCTGTTTTTAATCCCATAAGTCCCCATTTTTCATTCTTTTCCATGTATACTTAGGAAGGAACTTGTGGGTCATATGTTAATTCTAACTAACAAATTATTTTCCACACTGGCTACACACCATTTGACATTCCCACCAGCAACCACAGGATTCCAACTTTACATCTTCACCAACATTTGCTATTTTCCTTTTTGTTGTTGTTGTTGTTGCTGTTTTATAGCCATCCTAGTGGGTGTGGAATATTATCTCATTGTGATCCTGATTTGCATTTCTCTAATGATTAATGCTGTTGAGCAACTTCTCATGTGATTTTTGGCCATTTGTCAAAGCAGATGTCTGCTCTGAAAAATCATCTATTGAAGCCCTTTGCCCCTTAATTGGGTTGTTTATTTTTTGATGCTGGGTTGCAGGTGTTCTTTAAGTATTTGGATATTAAGCCTTTATCAGATAGATGATTTACTAGGATTTTCTACCATTCTGTGGGTTGTCTTTTCACTCTATAAATAATATCCACTTTAATTATATCTTTTTATTATTGAACTTTAAAAGTTCTTTATATATTCTAGATACAAGTTCCTTATCAGAGATGCAAGTTGCAAGATCTTTCATTCTGTGGGCTGTGTTTTCACATTCTTCTGTGTCCTTTAATGCACAAAGGCTTTTTAAATTTTGACAATGAATACTCAGCTCTTGAGCAAGACCTTCGGTGGAACTTTCCACTCCCTTATTGGTCTTGGAGGGCAGGCCTCATAGAACATCATAAAGGCTTACTTAAACAAGTTCAAATTCAGCAGAATGAAACATGGCACAATGCAGTTTCAATCAAACATCAGGAATGAAAGGTAATAAAGAATCTGACTTCACTTTTTTTCTTTTCATTTTTTTTCTTTTTGTACCAGGATTGAACCTGGGGCACTTAACCATGGGGCAAGATTCCCAGCCCTTTCTTGTATTTTATTTAGAAACAGATGAGTTGCTTAGGGCCTCACTAAATTGCTGAGGTTGGCTTTAAACTAATGATCTCCTGCCTCAGCCTCCCAAGCCACTGGGATTACAGGTGTGAGCCACCACGCCTGACTTTACTTTTGATGTTTGGATCCTGACAGCTGTCAAACCCCACCCTTCCCTTTTGCATTGTACTCTACACCTGGGCAAATCAATAAAAAGTCCAGGTGCTGGCAGAAAGTTCAATTCATGCAAGTCCCAACCCATGGCCAGGAACCCTCACCCCAGTCTCACACTCACAACAAAAGACAAGCCAGTGCCCTCTCCCTGGTGACTCAGGCAATTTGGGGCAACATTCTCTCTAGTACACCTCTCATTATGTGAGAGCTTTTCTTACTTTCTTAATGTGTGACTATACCATTGGTCTCAACATTCAAGCCAATTTTTGGGTGGATGGGAAGATCTAATCTACATCTGTGTGATGATCACAACAAAACCCATCTCCTAATAATCTCAACATTCTCCTACATCACCCCAATGCCAATACCACACTTAAGACTATTAACTGTAGCAGGCAAGTGCCACAAACCTTCTAACCCAGTGGCTTAAAAGGCTGAGGAGGGAGGGTTTCAAGTTCAGAGTCAGCCTCTGCAATTTAGTGAGGCTCTAAGCAACTTTAGTGAGACCCTGTCTCAAAATAAAAATAAAAAATAAAAAGGGCTGGGGATGTTGCTCAGTGATTAAGCTCCCCTGGGTTCAATCCCTCAGTGCCAAAAATAAACAAATAAAAGAAAGAAAGTGAAGTATCCCATTAACAATTGTTATATGGATTAAACATAGAATTGATACTACACTTGGGGATGTTGAGTAGGGCAGGCGGAAGAACGCTTCCCAAAGATGTCTAATCCCTAATCCCTGGAACCTGTGACTATATTACCTTATGTGACAAAAGGGTCTTTACAGATGTAAATAAGGCTAAGTATTTTGAAATAGAGAGATTATTGTGGATTCTCCAGGTGAGCCCAATCTAATCAAAGGAGTCCTTAAAAGCAAAGAACCTTTCCCAACTGCATCAGGGAGAAGGAACTAGAAAGTACTCCACTTACCATCATCACTAGCTTCCAAGATGAAAACAGGGAGCCACAAGCCAAGAAATGCAGCAGCTTCCAGAAGCTGAGAGTGGTCTTAATTTATAGCCAGTGGGCTGGGGATATAGCTCAGTTGGTAGAGTGCTTGCCTCACATGAACAAAGCCCTGGGTTTGATCCTCAGCACCACATAAAAATAAAGGCATTATGTTGTGTCCATCTACACCTTAAAAAAAAAAAAAGTGTTAGTCGGCTGTAACAAATGCCTGAGATAAATCATCTTAAAAGGAGGAAAAGTTTGTTTTGGCTTATAACCTCAGAGGTTTTGGTCCATGGTTAGTTGACCTCATTTGGGACTATAGTGGCACAGTACATTAGGGCAGGAATATGAAGCAAAGGATGCCTGTTCACCTCCTGGTGGCAGGAAGAAAAAAGAAAAACAGGAAGGAGCCAGGGAGTTCAACACCAGGTTCAAGGGCAACTGCCAATGACCTAACTTCCTTGCACTAGGCTCCCCCTCCTAAAAGTTCTACCACTCCCAATAGCAACACTGAACTGAAGATCAAGGCTTTGGGGAACTTTTCAGATTTAAACTATAGCAGCAAGGGAAAACATTCTAGAGGAGGAGGAAATTAATATATAAACAAGAATTTAGGATTGTGCTCATTGATATGAAGGAAATACAGGGCAAATGGGTCAGTCGTGGCTAGACCCTTCTAAGAAATGATAATTAAACTGAAATCTAAAGAACTGAAAAGGAGCTAGCAACACACAAGAAAAAGGTGTTCTGAACAGAAGGCCAGAAATGTGGGACACTCTGCGGCATAAGAGTCTGGCTGATCAAGGAACCAAAAGACGGTATGAGAACAGAGAGCAAGGAAGATAGGTAAGGGGCGAGGGTGGAGAAACAGGCAGGAGCCAGAACATGCAGGGTTGGTGAGGGGGGGGGGGCATGGAACTACAGTTTGGACTTTTAAGTGCAGTGGGAAATTTTTGAAGGTTTTTCAAAGTCATGGCCAAATGGTGCTGGATAAGAGAGTTCTAGTTGCAATGAAGTAGGAAGACCCATAAGAGGAGAAGCAGTACATACAAGAATAAAAATTGATAATCAAATAAAAGTTAAGTGGTTAAAATAATAATATGGTGAAAATCCAGTAGGGAGCAAGATCAGGATAGCTTGATACACCCAGCATTCTCTGGAATCTGCAGAATGACGCTCTAAGTATGCCCCTTACCTCTAAATTATAGGGGTTGGGTCAGATTCTCTCCTCTTGACTAAGAGGTGGTACCTGACCCAAGGTCACAGAAATTACTGCCAGAATCAACCAGCCGCTTCCCCACACAGTCTCCCTGCCTGGCCCTCAAGGACGCCAAGTTTTTTAAGGTGAAATAACACCCGTTCCTCCATGCAGCCCATCAAACCCTTTGCTT
This sequence comes from Ictidomys tridecemlineatus, assembly GCF_052094955.1. NCBI lineage: Eukaryota > Metazoa > Chordata > Mammalia > Rodentia > Sciuridae > Ictidomys > Ictidomys tridecemlineatus. The sequence continues at coordinate 171,617,740 of NC_135481.1, forward strand.
GGAAAAAGTACCTTCAATTTTGCCAGCTACGAGGGACCACTGTAGAACTGGGGGAAAAGCCATCAGGAATCACGGACGTTCTCAGCAGGTCCACAAGGGGGCAGAAGAAAGTCAATGGCCCTGCCGAGTTGCCTCTTCTGGTTCCCAAACGCCTGCACAAAGCGGAACACCGTGCGGAGAGGAGCTTGGCTTGGGCGAGTGTCCCAACGGAAGGTGAGGTCTTGGGAATGTGTCAGCTGCTCCCCCCCTCCCGCCCTCATCTCCTTGGTGGGCAGGGCCTCTGGCACTCCGATTGCTAAGCAAAGGTGTAGTTTCAGCGGGAGTCTAGCCTCAGCATGACCCCGCTGGGACATCAGACCGCGACACCTAAGATACCATGCACCTCACCTGGGGCTTACCTGGAAGGCTGCCATTGGCTGCGGGCTGTCGGGTGGGCGCTTATCCACCAAACACGAAAGCTCCCTTTGGGCTAAGGGTAATTCTTTGGAGAAGAAGACATGCAGCTGTGGTCCGACCGGTACAACAATAGTGTACTGGACAAGCCACCAATAGTCCACTTCAGACCTGTATCATTTACTGCTGTCCACTCCATCCTCTTTCCTGTTCTTCCCTGGATGAGAACTGAGAATGCATGTCTTTGCACAGACCTGGGCACGGAAAACGGTTATCCTAGTGGTTGGGACTGTTTGTGAGGCTCCTGCAATTGGGATTCTCTGGCTCACACCTCCTGTCCAGGCCCAAAGGAATCTCTTGCTTATCTTTTGCCTCCTCTCCTGTTTTTCTGCCTGACAACAGAGGGATTCGGTCATGCTCTTCACTTTTGACGATTTCTTTTTCTCCCAGTCTGACTTTCTCCTCTTTATGACTTGGCAATAAGCAAAGGTCTCATTCTCACCACCTTATCACTTAAACTAAAAGGGGTTTGTGACTTTTAACTAAAATAAAGCTTACTGCAATAGAAATGCAAAATACCAGTTAAGATCCCCACCCAGCTGCAGGTGGCTTTGGGAGCCTGCTAAGTACAGCAAAGGTTCAGAACAACTGGATGATCAGCATTTTCTTCTTCCTAGAGATTTCTGGGACTCTCCCATTGAGTCAGCAGAGAAATTAAATGAGTTTGTTTTTTTTTACCTCCATTTGCAAATTATTTGGTCTTAGCCTATCAGTTGCTTCCACCCGTCTTTGAATCTGCATTCAGTGATACAAGGAAGAAGAAACAATGGAATATTTATCCTGCCAGTGGTGGCAGTAGCATCTGGAAGTCAGGAGCAGCATAGGTGGTGGTGGTGACCACAGTGTACCCCCAAGAAGCTCCAGCAGCAGTTTTAACCCTGTTACCCTTGGTGCCCATGTGATTTCTGGGCCTGCCTTTCTAATCATCCTGTGAGTATTTCTAATAGTTTTTTTTTTCCATAGTCAGAGCAGGTCTATGCTTTTTGCAACTGTGAACTAATGTGGAGTCTACAAAGGGTTGGAGCAGGAGGAGATGATATAATCTTACTTGCTTTGAAGAGGTTCTGTTGGCTTCTGTGTGGTCCAGAGATTGGAGCACAGCTGCCTAAATCTGAGTAGTTTAAAAAATCCTGTAGGGCTCCTTGAACTAGGTAGTGGCAGTGAGGAGCCTTGGTCTGGTGATATAATAGATGTTTGAGAAGTGGAAGCAGTGTCTCTGTTTACAGGAGGCACAAAGGTTCCAGATAAGTCCTCCAGGGAAGCGAGATATCAGCAAAGCACATGGGTTTCTGACTTTTGCAAATAAATATTGTGTTAGGTTGATTGCAAAAATGACTCCAAGGCTGTTCCACTCCCCCCCTTTGTGATGTGATTTTGTAGCACCTTATATCAAGAAGCAATGTCTTCTGCAAAATGCTTTCAAGCAAGCCTTTGTTTAGAGACTTGTTTGGTCAAAAGAGTGTGGCAAAAGTGACAATATGTTAATTCCAAGTCAAGAACGAATGAATGGGGCTTTGAATATTTTCACTTGCTTTCCTGAATTCCAGCAATCACTGTGAATAAGGCTGGATTAGCCTGCTGGGTGATTTCTACCCCAGGCAGCCCAACAACCCAGCATCTGATTGCAAAAGCATAGGCGTGTGAGAAAAGATAAGTGCTTAATTGGATTTGAGGGTAGTTTGTTATGCAGTAAGAATTAATCAATACACAGAGACAGAGAGAGACAGACATGTGTGTGGATAAATATAGATATATAACCATCCCAAATTAACCTACTGCCTTCTAGATTTTGAAGGGTGCTTGGCTGTGTGGGCTTCCTGCTATTATCCTCTGCCCACAGATTGTACTTCCCTATCCTAAGGCCTATGATTCAGAAGTCTGATTTTATCCCAAAGTCTTGGACCCAGCATTAGTCTCTATTCCTGGTCTTTGGGATTTGCTTTGGTCAGGCCTTCTTTCTGCTAAAAACCACTCTTTCTCAGGGCCAGCCAAAACAAGGGTCTTTTGCTCTGCAAAACATGCCATACGTCATGTGGGGACATGAGATGGAAGGAAGGGCCAGAGGAGGAGAAAGGGGAGGAAGCCTTTCCCAGGAGCTAAGAAGAGCCTGCCCCAGGTCTTCTTTCCTAGGGACTGAGAAGGGGACACAGAACAAGCACATGTACCTTCTCTTCATGGACAGAAGCAGGAAGACTTGACCCTGCTGCCCAGTTACCTGGGAATGCTCTTCCTGCCTGAAATGACAGGAATGATCTGCCCATCCCCACCTCACCCCATCCACCCCAGCTGTCCATGCCACAGAGACAGCTTGTCATGGGCTACCTATCAGACCATATCAGACTGTTCATGGAGGTAATCTCAATCACTGACCTGAAATATGGGGTCCTATGGCCAGAGCCTGTGCCCTCTCTGACTATGATAGCTGCCCAGGGGTTGAGACTGACACCAACTATGGTGGCCCTGAGAGATTCTGTCCAAGAGCTTGCGGTGGAATACAACACCTTGTAGATAGGGTGCAGTGGGGGAGGGGGAGTGTAAGGGATTCCTCCCATCTTAAAGAACCTGCCAGAAACTGCAGAACTGCAGGCATAGACCCTGTGACAGTCAGATAAACACACATTTAGGTGGAAAGCTGGTGGGACTTCCCCCGAGAGGGTCCACAGGCTGGCAGAGCATGCGGGGTGAAGTAGGCGATAGTGAGTTCAGACCAAGGAGGTCCAAGGGAAGTTGTTTCATGACATGATGCTTTTGGAATCTGTTCTGCACAGACAGAAATGGCCTTGGAGAGAAGGAGGCTAGGGATCTGTCTTCATGGATGCTAGAGAGAGACATAGCCCAGACCCTCCCTCGAGATCTTCTCTGATGAAGACACAGCAGAAAGAAGGGCAAAGGCAATGTGAGCCTTCACGCCTGCCCCCTCCCCATCTGGGGTTCAGGAAACAGAGCAATCTTGTGATGGGATGTGCATTGGTGACCTGAGGTTAGGCAGATGCCATCCATGAGCTGCAGAGGTTGAAGCTGGCCAGCAGAGGACAGCTGTGAGCCTATGGTCAAGCACCTGCATAGTTGTCCCTTTCAGGGAAAGCAAGCCAGACTCCAGGTGACTGAGACCTTGCTTTAAAAACATCTCGGTCAAGGGCTGCTGTCTAGCCATATAAGGGGTCCTCAGGTTGGGAAGGGTACCAATGCCCTGCCTACTTTGCCCCAGTAGGCAGACCTTTATTTAACTCAACCATATCTCAGTACTATACGTAGGAGCCTATTATCTAATAACCTGATCTAAGAATTCCCCTAACCCTGGTCCCAGACCATACCCCCACCCACAGCAGACCTTCATTTATTCAAACTAATATTTACCAAACACCTATTATATATCAGGTGCCCTATTAGACATTTGAGATCCTTCCCATAAACACATTAGAAAAAGACTCCTACTCTCTAAAGGTTTCAATTCTCTGAAAAGAAGGTACCATCACACCATCCACAGTGACCCCTGATTGGCTAGAATTATTTGGGTGGCTCTGAATTATTTGGGCAGCCCACAGCTTCAGACAGGTGAGTAGAGTAACTGTGAGAAGCTCTGCCTTGCAGCCTGAGCATTAGGTCCTCCTCTGACCATCAGACCAAGAAAAAGCAATAAAAAAGACAGAAGAAACCTGGGTCTAGGAGAAACCTCAGTTTTTCAGAACATGTCTTCTAATTCTTTCTCTCAGAAGTTGAGTATAGCCCATTATTGTTTGAAAATTGCAATGTGCTGCTGTTTGTCCAAAGTGCTTTTGTTTAGCAGCAATCCATTGCTTATTTGATGAGAAATTACAAGGGTCTGAGAAAATTTGCCCCTACACCTTAATGTATTATATCTGGAGGGGAGTCCCTAGTACTCATGCTCAAAATCTCATCTTCTTCCAGAGGTTGGTTCCCTTCCCTCGATTTTCTGTGTTAATGGCCCCATCCTTCTCCTGACATCATAGCTGGAAATCCTGATGTCATATCCAATCCTTCCCTCTCTCCCACATCTATCCAGGAACCCATCAATTCTGCCTCCTACATTCCTCTGGATTTTGTGGATTCTGTACCCTTCTTCTCCATCCCATGATCACTGTACCAGCCAAACCACCATGATCACTCACCCACATAATTCCTATTCCATTGCTGTGTGTGTGTGTGTGTGTGTGTGTGTGTGTGTGTGTGCTGATTTTTTTTGGGGGGGGAGTACTGGATTGAATCAGGGGTGGTCTACCACTGACATATATCCCTGCACTTTTTTTTTTTTTTTTGAGACCAGGTCTTGCTGTTTTGCCCAAACTGGCCTCAAACTTTACATCCTTCTGCCTCTGCTTTCCAAGTACCTGGGACTACAAGTGTGCATCACCATACCCCATATGCTATACCATTGTTGATGCTTGCTTTAACATCAGCCTCCAGATTTCTCTTCTGAGGAAGAACCAATCAAGACTCTCTGCATGGGATCTGGGGCCAAAATGCAACCTCAAAGCTCGCTCACTTTGTCCTAGGTTCCAACCAGGCCAGTTCTCACAGCTGCCTCCTGCCATCCCCACTGCTCCTGGGGACCTCTACTCCTAGCACTGCTACTTCTGCTCTTCCTCTCTGAAACCTGCCAAGTGAGTCCGAGCTCTATTCTCAATTCCCTGGAAGCTCTCCCCCAATCAAGCTTTCCAGAGTAATCTCTCCCTTTGTAGCATCCTGTCCTTCACTATCAGAGCTTACCTGAGGCAAGGCCATTTGTCCCTGTCAAAGCTGTGAGCTCCAGAGGGCAGGGTCAATCTGTGCCTCCTCTTTGGCCTCAGCCCAGTGCCCGGTCCCCATGAAGGACTAAGAAGACATCTGCTGTATATAGAGCGAAAGGCATCCATGACATGATTAAATCAATGGATAAGATTTCAACTCCTGGCAAAAATACAGCTAAGAATCCTAGATGCCGCATGTAAAACAAACATCTGAAAGTGGAGAGAAGGCAAATCAACTAGGGGCTTTGGGATCAGGAAATGACACAACAATAAATTCTCTGGATTCACCTGTTTGCTTCATATATCCTGGACAGGGTGCAGGAGAACCCAGTAACCCAGAAACAACAATAAACCCCCAAGAAAACTCTCCTCTCTTCTTTGCCAAATGACCAAGATGGACAGTTTAGCAAGATGGGAAAACTTTTAACAATAATTGTGCTAGTCAAGCCAAATACCACAGAATGAATGAATGAATGAATAAATAAAAGTGTGGCCCTACCCTCAACCACATCATCAAAGGCCAAGTGCAGATCCTAGACTTCTACCTTCACCAGGCTATAATGAGGCAACCTAGCCTCTCCTCTCCTGGCCAGGCTGGTATTAGAAAAAAAACAAAGGGAAGCCAGGACTTTGATCCCAGCAGGCAGCAATGAGATTCTCCCGTTCCCAGAGGTGTCAGCGGAGTCCACATGAGGAACTTCTGCCCTTCTCCTTCCCCACTGGGCTGGTTGGTCTCAGGGGAGGCTTAGTGAACACTCAGGACTTTCCCCACTACCCAGCAGTAACAAAGCTACCCCTCTCTCCCATTGTGTCAGTGGCAGTCATATGTGGATTAACCCCTTCCCTTCCCAACCATGGTATCAGTGGAGGCCAGCAGGGAGGCTGAATTTGTGTCCACTGCCCACCAGTACCGAGAAGTTCCTCTCCACCCTGGAGCCTCAGCAAAAGCAGAATGAGGAACCTGAACTTCACTCCACCTGGCAAAAAAAAAGGAAGCAACCCTTTCCTGAGCTGCAGCATGTCACATGAGTTCTATTAAAAAAGAAAGTTTATATAAGCTCCAAGGTCTCTGGGCACAGTGGTACACTCCTGAAATCCCAGCGACCCAGGAGGCTGAGACAGGAGGATTCACAAGTTTGAGTCCAGAGTCTTGGTCAAGACTCTGGCTCAAAAGAACAAATAAAAAAGGGCTGAAAGTGTGTGTAGCTAGTGGTATTGTGCCCCTGGGTTTCAACCCCCTCAGTGGTATTGTGCCCCTAGGGACAAAAGAAAACACAAACTCTAAGTTCTCATAGCAACTAGAATGTCAACATGTTCAGGTTTTCACTTAAAATGATTTATCAAGTCGAGAAAGCTCGACTTGAGGAAAGATGATCCACAGATGCCAATGCCAAGGAGACACCAACATTAGAATCATCTGGCAAGAATTACAAAACAGAGCCGGGACTGGGGCTCAGCAGTAGCGCACTTGCCTGGCATGTGTGAGGCACTGGGTTTGATTCTCAGCACCATATATAAGTGAAAAATAAAGGTACACTGACAACTAAAAAAAAAATTTAAAAAGAAAAGAAAGCAATTATGTTGTCTAACCTGAATGACAGAGAAAATAGACCAAAAAAAAAAAAAAAAAAAAAAAGAACAGAGCCTGTTCTGTGGGACTCTTAACAAAAGATCTAACATTTGTATCACTAAATTCCAGCTGGAGAAGAGGGCACATCTCAAAAAGTATTTGAAAAAATAATGGCTGAAACTTTCCCAAACTTGGCAAAAGATGTGAACCTACAGGTTCAAGAAGTTGAGTAACCTCAAACAGGATTAAATCAACTAATCCAAATCAACACATGTCATAGCCAAACTTCTAAAATTAAGGAAAAAAAATATTGAAAGCAGAAATAAATGACATATATTACCTGTAAGGAAAAAATAAAAATAAAAAATAACATAAATAATAAAATGGTCAATCCAAGAAGACATAGCAATCCTAAATATGTGTGCACAAAACAACAGGCTATAAAATACACGAAGCAAAACTTGATCAAGTTGAAAGAAGAAACTGACAAATGCACCATTATAGTTGGAGACTTCAACTTTTCTCTCTCAACAATTGATAGAACATCTAGAAATGCAGCAAGGATATAGAAGATTTCCATAATACCATCAAATGACAGAATCCAGTTGACATTTATAGAACACTGTACCCAACATTATCAAGAAGATCCCAAGCCAGGTGAGGTGACACATGCCTGTAATCCAGCAGCTCTGGAGGCTGAGGCAGGAGGATCATGAGTTCAAAGCAACTCAGTGAGACCCTGTCTCTAAAAAAATGCAAACTGAGGCTCTGTGCCCCTGAGTTCAATCGAAAAAGAGAATCTCAAATTGGAGGCCAATTTCAGCAACTTAGTGAGAACATATCTCAAAATAAATAAATAAAAAGGGCTGGGCATGCAGCTTAGTGATAAAGAATCTCTGGGTTTAATCCCATGTACCAAAAAAGAAAGAAAAAATTAAAAAAAAGAACTATAGACCAATATCCCTCATGAATATAAATAAAAATATCTTTAAGAAAATACTAGCAATATTAAAAAATAGAGTTCATATATATTCAGATACATTTATACTGCATAACAACATTTCAATCAACAACAGACTACATAAACAATAGTGATCCTATAAGATTATATTGCCTAGTGACATCGTGACCATCTTAGTTTGTCTGAGTACATGCTATTATGTTTGCACAAGAATGAAATTACCTAACAACACCTTTCTCAGAACGTATCCCTATCGTTAAGTAACACATGACTCCATGTGTGTACACATATATAATGATCCAGTGGGTTTATTTCAGAAATGAAAGGCTGGTTCAGTTTACAAAAGTCGATTAATATAATCCAAAATAATCCATCACATTAAGAGGCTAAGGAAAAAAAATCATATCAATTGACACAGAAAGCGCCCTTGACAAAACTCAAAATTCACTCATGAGGGCTAGGTTTGTGGTTCAGTAGTAGAGCACTTGCCTAGAATGTGCAAGGCACAAGGTTTGATCATCAGCACCATTTAAAAACTAAATAAAATAAAGGTATTGGGTCCATCTACAATCCATCTACAAAAATTGTTTTTTTTTTAAATTCATTCATGATAAAAACTCTTTAAAAATCGAGAACAAAGGGGAATTTGCTCAATTTGATACAGCACATCTATGAAAAACCAATAGCTAACATCATATTTAGTGGTGAAAGATAGTGCATCCCCTCCCCCCTACACACACACCAGGTGATTAAAGCAACAAAGATTTATTTCTTTCTCATGTTGCATGACCATTGCATGTCAACTGGGTAAGTGGGGTGAGGTGCAGGATTGTGGTTTCTTTGTTTTGTGGCTTCTGCACTGAGGAATCCTGCAAAGGGAGGCTCCATCTCCATGCTTCCTCCATTGCCAAGGCAGGAAAGGTTCCACCTGGAAGGTATGCATATTAATTCCCAAGTCAGCTTTTCTGCCAAGATCAGAAAACAGGGCAAGGATGTCCCTTCTTACCATGGCCATTCAACATAGTACTGGAAAAACTGGCCAGCACAAAAAGTCAAGAAAAGGAAATAAAACATACAGATTTGAAAGGAGAGAATAAAACTGCCCTCTCTTTGCAGATCACATGATTGTAGAAAATCTCAAGGAATCTACCAAAAAATAAATAAATAAATATAGAACTACTAAGTGAGTTCAGCAAGATTGAAAGATACAAGATCAACAAATAAAAATTTAGTGTGTGTTTGTGCGTGTGTGTGTGTGTTGTGTGTGTGTGTATATATATATATATATATATATATATATATATTTTTTTTTTTTTGAGATGAGGTTCCCATTAGGTTGCTCAGGCTGATCTCAGATTTTTAGACTCAAGTGATCTTTCTGCCTAAATATCCTGAATAGCTGGTTTTCCAGGCATGTGCCACGATGCCTAGTTTAAAATTAATTTTATGTTTATACACCAGCAATGGAACACATGAGAAACAAAATTTAAAATACAATACCATTTGCAATTGCTCAAAATAAATATGTAAGTGTAAATTTGACAAAACATGTACAGGTCTTACATACTGAAAACTATAAAATACTGATTAAAGAAGAAATTACAGGGGCTGGGGTTCTGACTCAGTGGTAGAGCGCTTGCCTAGCAAGCATGAGGCACTGGGTTCGATTCTCAGCACCACATACAAATAAATAAAAAGTAAAGGTCCATCAACAACTTTAAAAAATTAAAAACAAAAAGAAGAAATTACAGAAAATCTAAACAACTGGAGAGTCAAAAATATTCATGGATTTGAAGACTTACCATAGTAGAGAAATCAATTCTTCTCCAATTGATAGACAGGTTTAACACAATTCCTATCAAAATCCCAACAAGACTTTTTGGATAGATAATATTATTCTAAAATTTATATGGAAAGGAATTAACATGATGAGAAAGAATAATAAAGTGGGAGGAAAAACTAATCAATATTAAGTCCTAATGATATAGCCATTGTCATTGAAATGGTGAGTCACTGGTGGAAGAATAGACTTGTGGATCAATGACACAGAATAGAAAATCCAGAAATGGGTCTATGCAAGCACAGCCTCCTGATCTCTGACAGGGGAGCAAAAGCAATTCAGTGGAGGAAGGATCGTTCAGAGGCAAAAATACACACCTAGACCTAAATCTCATGTCTTACACAAAAAGGAATTTACAATGGATTGTAGAGAAGTGTAAAACGTAAAACTATGAAACTTGGGGAGAAAACCTAGGAGAAAGTCATTAAGACCTTGGATTTGGTGAAGGGTTCTTAGACATGATCCCTACAATTAATTAATAAATCAGACTTTACTAAAATGAATAATGTTTTTTTTTTACAAAAATATTCTGTGGAAAAGATGAAAACACAAGCCATGAAGAAGAAAATATTTGTAAACCACATATCTGACAAAAGACACATATCAGAAGGTATAAATAACTTCAAAACTCAACAGATTAAAAAAGAAGTGTGATTAGGGATGTGGCTCACTGATAGAGCACTTATCCAGCATGTGTGAGGCCTTTGGTTCAATCCCCAGCACCACAATAAAATAAAATAAAATAATCATAATCATAATCAAATTAGAAAATGGGAAAAAGACCTGAAGAGACTTTTCATCAACAAGGATATATGATGGCAAATAAGCACATAGAAAGATGTCAACATCATGAGCCTTCAGGGAGATGCAAATTAAGACCATGATAAGAATATTACATAACTCCTAGAACTGCTCAAATAAAAATGGTGACAATACCAAATGCTTAAGAGGATATAGAGAAACTGGATCTCTCAAACTTTGCTAATGAAAATGTAAAATGGTAGAGCTACTCTGGAAAACAGTTTGATGGTTTCTTAAAAAAACTAAATATACACTTAACCACACAACAATTGCACTTCTGGGCACTGATCCCAGAGAAATCAAGAGTTATGACCACACAAAAACCTGTTAACGATGGTTCACTGCAGCTTTATAGCAAAAAAAAAAAAAAATGGAAACAACCAAAATGTCCTACAATAAATGAGCAGCTGAACAAACTGTGGTACATTCAGACCATGGATTATTAATCAAAAATGAAACTGTTGATACATGCAACAACCCAGATGGATTTCACGGGTATGGTTCTGAAAGAGAGAAAACATTGCAAAATGTCATATACTGTATTCTTCCATTTATATAACATTGTCAAAATGAAAAAAAAATGTAGAGAATACTTTAGTGGTTGCCAGGGGTTAGGGATGGTAGGGAGAGGTGGATGTGACAAGGGTATCTTAAAAGGGGTGGTAGTTACACAAGCTTATGTAAATGATAAAATAATAGAACCATGTACACACACATTGTATCAGTGTCAGTTTCTAGTTTTGACACTGTGCTGTCTATCATAATCCAATTAGAAAATGGAAAAAGACATTTCATTAATGAAGATATAGAATAGCAAATAAGCACATGGAAAGATGCTTATAATGGTTATAATTATGTTAAGATGTAACCACTGAAAGAAACTGGGTGAGAGGGACATGGAATCTCTCCATATTACCTTTGCAACACTCTGTAAATCTCTAATACTTCCAAATAAAAAGCTTTTTAAAAATCCTTATATGAGCCAGGCATGGTGGTGCATATCTGTAATCCTAGCAATTTAGGAAGTTGAGGCAGAAAGAAGGATTGCAAGTTCAAGGCCAGCCTTGACAACTTAGAGAGACCTTGCCTCAAAATAAGATATAAAAAGGGCTGGAATGTAATTCATTGGCAGAACACTCCTGGGTTCAATCCTCAATAGGGGAAAAAAATCATCATATAAAATCTAGAAGTTGAAGGATCCCATGAGAAGAAAAACTGATGGAGTCCCCTACCCCAACATTGTTCTCTCTATCCAGAACACAGATAGCGCTCATGACACCACAGAAATTAACCTGTGCTGGTCCTTGATAAGTCTTTACAGCAGGTTCTCCTGTGATCAACAAAGAACTAAGACCCAGGAAGAGGCAGCAACTTTCCCAGTGTCACATAGCTTAGTTATTGCTCAGAATGGGAACATGAATAATCATGACTTCTGTATGAAGATTGGAAGAGTTAGGGTATAGAATAAGAGCAGTGGTACGTAGAATAAGAGCCACTAAAACAGTCAAGAACTTTGAGATGGAGGATTCAAGCCTTAGAAATAGATTGCATGGGGGTGGGGGGGTAACTTCAGGAGGTGACCTTGGATAGGGTCATCCTTTTCATAATGATGGGGTACTGAAGAGAACTGGATTTTGGAGGACCATGAGCTCCATCTCAGAGCTGTTCAGTTTCAGGTCCTTTGAAGATACCTAGTCTTTCAGGAGACACAGGGTTTCTTGAATCTGCAGCTATCCGAGCAGAGATAGCTCTGCTCCCTAGGGAAAAAATATATATATAAAGGATACCACCAGTGATCTACTTCTTCCAGCCACTCCTACCTGCCTAGAGTTACCACCCAGTTAATCCATATGACTGGATCAATGCGGTGACACACAACTAAACCAGTCATGGTCACTCCAGGAGAATTGGGCTGGCACGAAATAATGACACACAGAGAAGTACCTTAGTAATTACTTTGTGTTCGGTGATGGGCCCTATGACCCAGCTCCCACCAAGGAGTCAAGACAGGCAAGAAAGAGAGGGAGCACACCTTGAACCCAGGTTTTATTAATGGGGGGAGCTAATCCATGGAACATTCTATCCAAAAAAGGGCAGAAGGGTAGGATTACAACAAAAAGATGGGTGTAATTCAATCCCATCAGGTGACACTCACTCCCAGAGCTACACCTTTCTAAGCAGAGGTAAAGTACAGTTGCATTGCAGAGTGCAGTACCAGTTCTGTACCTCTTACTCAGGACTTAGAGGTGTGTGCATAGCTCCTGAACAAGGTTAGCTCCCCAGCAGATCAATCCACTAATTAGGTTTCAGCTCTCTTGATCTAATCATTTCACCTCTGAACATTTCTTTGTCTCACACATGAGCTTTGGGGGACACTTCATATCTGAACCATAATAAGTGGTTTACAAAATTCCAAAGCAAATAATCAAATCAGAAAGAGGCAAAGAATTGTAAGGAGGTTGTTAAATTGATTCCTGCTGTCATATTAATGTATTGTAGATAGAAAACTGAGAGTCAAAGCCATCTTCTAATAAATACACAATCAATATCAAGTGTACAGTTCCCAGGTCAGCTTGGTGACTCTCCACAGCTTCCTACCTTTCTAGTGAGATTTCACCCACCTCCTAGCCCTCCTTTATAGAAATTCTAGAGCTGTAGTTTCTCTTCTCACTTTCAGCAGGGAACCATGATTCAGGATTGGGCAAACTGGCATGAAAACTCTTGAGTTCATCCAAATCCTCTGCCTCTGAGTCCCAAGTTCACTTTTGCAGATTCATTTGCATGCAATTTGCATTGCTGTGCAAACCTGGCTTTCTCTTTAAAGTGCTAGTGCTTCTCTTCAACTATGTCCCAAAGAAACATGGGCTTTAGTGATAAAAATAATAATAATAATAAGAGCAGCCCCTAAATTTCTGCATTGATTCAAAATCCATTTATTGAGGATCCAAAATTCATTTGTGAGGCTGACTTTGAGAATTAAGTATATGTCTTGCTTTCCTGCCTCCATCTCCTAGCACAGAACATAAAGATGGAAAGGGGACAGATTACCCCCACCACACAATGCTCCCAGACTAGAAGCTGAACTGGTGGAACTGGCGTAGAAGAATTAGGATCTGTTGGCCTATGCGCTCAGGCAAAGATCCAGCAATCAAAACTCTCTGCCAGCTCAGTCGGAGTGACCTATTTACAAAGCATATGGCCAGATAATAAAGGTTCTTATAGGGCCACAATTTGGAACTGACATTGCCCCAGCTTCACGGCACAGAGGAGATCGATCACACGCTCACTTCCCTGCCAGGTAGATTTCAGGATTAAAAAAAAAAAAAAAAAAGGCAAACTCTCAATCTGGAGATGCCTTTTCATCATAGCACTTCTGCATCCACTCAACTTTGACACAGAAGCTGAGAGGCAGCCTTAAGGGTCTTGGGCCCTTGTTTCAGAGCATATAAAAATGAAGACAAAGCAGTTTCTTGAGTGATCTCATCAGTAGGAGATTTCCTCCCATTGGGTCTAATTAATCTGCACCAAGCCACAGTGAGCACCATAGCTGGCACCTGAAGCAAATTTATATTCACTCAGGAACAAATGCACTCCAGCATGGCCATTGCTCCTCTGTACAGCCTCTTGCTGAGCAATGTAGCCTTCAGCTGCTACTGGTGCTATTAGGCCTTCTCTGGAACCAAAACTCCCACAGGGCTCTTCCAGAGAGACTAACAACTCAAGCATCAGAATGGCAAGTTTCCAAAGGTGTGTGTGGCTCTGTGCAGGATGGAGGAGGCATGGCTGCATTTCCCTGTGGTCATCAACCTCCCACATGGTCCCTCCAACACTCGATACAGTAGGTCTGTGTAATCAGTAGGATATTACAGAGATGTGAGGCTTCTAAGGCTGTGTCACAAAAACCTTTGCAACTTCTGCATTGCTCTTGGATCACTTGCTCTGGAAGAAGCCAGTTGTCATGTCAAGCAGCCCTTTGGGGACATCCTCTTGGTGAAGAACTGAAGCATCTATCCATCCAGTCAGCACTTTTTTGCCCACATGTGGGGGAGCCACCATGGAAACAGACCGAGCTCCATCAAAACTTCATGTGGACCAGCTCACTGCAGTTTTACAAAAGACATCCAAGAGGATCACCCAGCTGAGCAGCTCCTATATTTCTGACCCACAGAAACTGTGAAGATAAGAAATATTTTTTGTTTTTTTAAGTTGCTAAGTTTGGTGGTAATTTGTTACAAAGCAGTAGAAGATTAATGTGATGTGCTTTCATTTCTCTTGGGTAAACACCCAGGTCTACAATAGCTGGATTATAGCTGATAAGCATATGTTTATAAAAATGTTGCCAAAGAGTTTTCCAAAGTGGTTATACCATTTTATACTCCTACCTATACCATTGGCAAGTTCCAGTTGTTTTGTTCTAAAATTCACCTCACCAAAGGCAAATAACTGTCTTTAATAATAGGGTATGGGTATCAGGTACAGGACCCTGGTTTCACCCAGCTGCCATTCTCTCTTGACTCCACGGACCAACCACTAGGCCATGGCCAAACTGGAGTGAGTTTTTGATCCTTCCACAGTTCGGGGAAATACCTCCCAACTGCTCATATAAATGGCCTCAGAAATCATTTTGCACTTCAGAGTTGGCAAAGCCCTTTCCCATACGTGCCCAGAGTTCCTGAAGGACCCACCAGTCCGTGTTCACAGATGAGTTTGCACTAACAGGAAAAAGACATACTTTATAGGCTTTTTGCCTGTATCTCTGGACTACAGGTTCTCCCAAGCCCCTTGGTTTTTCCCTGTTATTTCTGGAAGTAGCTAGGGTATCTCAGATGAGCTTAGCCCAAGTCTCTTTCTAGAAAGACAAGTATTTAGAAGCCACATGGGGGCAGCACCTCACTATGGCCCCTGCTAATTATCCTGAGTACCAGCATGTGGTCCCTCCTAAATTTCATCCATTCATCCCCCTGAAGTTATCATTTGTACGTGACCAGAATGCTAATAGGACTGTGGACAGTGAAGACAGGACTCAAGAGGGTTTACAGGAAAAGGAGGACACTATTGATAACTGGACTGGAGGACATTCCTGTTATAATCTGGCTAAGAAGTTGTCTGCATTTTGCCCATGTCCTGAGACTTTCTGTGGGGCTGATTTTAAAAGCAATAGACTTATTAATCTGGCAGAAGAAATTTCTAGGCAGAATAGCATTCAGGCGGTGGCATTGATATTGTTGGCAGCTCTTCGCCAAATGGATTGTAATAATCAGGAGCAGAGAGATTTGGAAAACGTGGACTTGAAAGGCCAGAGTAAAATGAGGGCTAAGGAAGTTGCAGTTGTTAAAGGCATTACCACCACTGAAGAAATGCTAAAGACTTTGCCTAGAGATAACAAAAAAGATAGTTTGAGGACATCTCAGGAGCTGGCAAGACCACGCTCACCTCAAACTCAAAGGAGTAAAAGTGAAAATTCTCTGGAGAGGAGACCAGTGGGGCACTCTCTTGCACTAGGAAGTTTTTTCAACATGCTCAGATACCCAGGCACTCAGAGGCTGCAGCAGCCAGGGTTCCTGGAGGTTTGGCTACGGCTCGAGATGGCAGCAGACCTTAGTATCAACCACGTGGTGCTAGATGTGCAGTATTACAGGATACTGGAGCTAGGGGGTCATGGAGACTTCCTCCTAGATTTCAAAGGAAGGCCTGGGAAGTCAGGCAAAATGCCCCAGGCTCAGAATCCCTGTGGTCAGCCCTGGAGAGCACAGTGTGGAGATGTGAGGAGGAGAGCTGCAGTGGAGACCCTCAAGATTAAGAAATGAAAGTAATGCAGGACATCATCCTAGGAACGCTATAGGAATCAAGCAGAGACAAGCCAACAGAATAGCCACATGGGGCAGGGCAACAAACAAGGCCACTTGGGACAGAACTACACAAGCCTTTTGGAGAGGACATCATGATGAGATGCCGGGCACAGAACTATAGGACTTGTTTACCTAGGTGGATTTGAGTCTTGCTTTGGTCCTTTGGTCCCATCCCTTCTTTCTATGCCCCTATTTTATATATTGGATACTTATAAATTGCTTTTAATTTTACAGGAGCTCACAATGCGAGATTGCCTTGGGCCTCAGAGAAGACTTTGGACTTGAACTTTGAGCAATCTTGGAATTGTTGAAACTATGGTGACTCTTGGGAATGGACTAAATAAATTTTGCATTGTCAGTTGAATGTGAGCCTTGGGGGGCCAGGGGCAGAATGTTATGGTTTGAATGTGAGGTGTACCCCCAAACTCACATGTGAGACAATGCGAGAGGGCTCAGAGGGGGAATGATTAGGTTGCAAGAGCCTTAAACCAATCCCTGATAGGTTTAATTGAGTGGTAACTGAAGGCTGGTAGGGTGTGGCTGGAGGAGGTGGACATTGAGGATGTGGTTTGGGAGTATATATTTTGTATCTGGCAAGAGGAGTCTCACTCTCTCTGCTTTCTGATCATCATATGAGCTGCTTCTCTCTGCTACACTCTTCCGCCAAGATATCCTGCCTCACATCAAGCCCTGAGGAAGGAGCCTGCTGTCTATAAACAGACCTCTGAAACCGTGAGGCCCTAAATAAACCTTTCCTATTTTACAGTTGTTTTGGTCGGGTCCTTTCATCATAGCAGCAAAAAATCTGACTAAAACACTAGGCCACACTATGTTTGGGCATCCTGCAGAAATTGGGGAAGGACTCTTGTAGTAGATTCTGTGGGGGTTCCACCCAGATTCCCTCCCCTGGGCAAGTGCATCCATCTGCTGCTGAAATGCAGCCCCTTTCTCCTGAGACTTGCCTTCAGCTGATGGGTGACCCCTGGAAGATTATACTTCAAGCTCTCCCAAGAACTGATTGATACAGAGGTACAGTGGGGGCAGCTCTGTGATCCATTTATACCCTATAGTTTTCCTTGAGATCACACTGAAGTTAGAGCCCAGATGAGACCACATCCCTGCTGAGCATCTTGCCCTATCCTGGCCTGCTTCATTCCCTCCCTTTATGCTCCTCTAAGAGCACTTCCTCAATAAATCACTTGTTCTAGAATCCCCATCTCAGCTTCTTACTCTAGGAAAGAAACCCTATCCTTCCTCCCAACTTTGTGTCCAGAGAGCTGTCACAACTTTGCTTCAGCTTAAGAACTTTATGGAGATCTCATGAAATCTGCTCCTGCTTCTGCCTATAGTCTCTCTCTGTAAGATTCAAGAGCAGTTGTGGGATCAGGAGGGAATCTGAATACCCTTCCACTCTTCTCCATCCATTTCTCCTTACTCCCCTTCATCTCTCTCCAGGAGCCCACCCACTAGCTACCACAGGAATCCTTTGCCCTATGAAAGGCTGCCTTCCTTTGGAATCCCACCCATGGGACCCCACCATGTATGGGCATATCTTTGACTTTCAAAAAGCCTTGTTCCATCAGTACTATTAATTCAACAGTTTTTTCCTAGTAAAGAAGCAATTTACTACATGAAGTTACTACAATTCACTACAATGAAACTTAAGCTCACTTGCATGAGCACCTTCTAAAGTCCTACCAATTTATAATCGTAGTTATTCTTCTGCTTGAAGGAGGCTTCCAAATGACATTATCTCAGTCCCCACAAACCATAACTCTGTCCTTAGAGAAACCAAGGTTCTGAATGGTGAGGTGATTTGCCCAGGATACAGGCCTGGTGGCAACTGGGTAAGATTCAATCCAGATTTGCTGCCTCTTATCCTCCATCCTGCCATTGTCTCTGAAACTCCCCCAGGGCCACAGAGGCAGCCTCTAGGACCCATCCCTTGTCTTCCCTCAGTCCCCAGAATGCATCCTTCCTGGTTGCCACCATCAGCCTCCTACCTCCCACTCTGCTCTGGCATATCATTGTGGAAGCTTGTCAGGCCAAAGTGGTGCTTGGGCAAAGTTATATTTAAATCTCAAGATAGAAGTGAGTCTATGCACACTCTGTCAACTGGTATAGATATGCACAGAGCCTTATTAGAACCTGAAATCACCTCTCTCTATTTCTATGTCCCTTAGCTGATGATAAGCATTATAGAAGACTCTGTCCTGGGACACTGTAGAAGTTGGACTGTATATCAGAGAACTTTTGCTGTGAAACAAACCATTCTAAAATATGCTGGCCTACAACAACAACAATTTATTTATATCTCAGTTCTGGAGGTTAGCAGTCTGGGCTGAGCAATTTATCTGGCTAGACTCCTTCACAAAAATGCAATCAGTTGACAGGTTGACTAGGACCTGGAATCAACTGGCACATCTCGTCCCTGTTCCACATAGTCACTCATCCTCCAGAGGGTAGCCCAAGACTGTACACATGGTAGCTGGCAGAATTCTAAGATAGCAAGTAGATAGAATAAAGATGGATCTCTCCCACCTCAAGGTGGATTTTTCCTGTGGACCGAATCTCCAACTCTTCCTTGGGGCTTCAGCCAGCCTATTCTGTAAATTTGGGGCTTACCAATTCTCCACAGTTGTGTGAGCCAATTCCTTAAAATAAATCCTTGTATATATGTCTACACATCCTGTTGGTTCTGTTTCTCTGGAGATCGCTGACTAATACACTAGCCTGGATTCAATGGGCGGGGAATAGATTCCACCTCCTGATGGGAGTGATGGCAAAGTCACATTGCAAAGGACAAGGGCATGGGAGGGGACTAATGCAACTGCCATAGATGGGTGTAGGAATGAAGTGAGAGAAAGCAAGGGTTGGAACCTGCAGCCTTTGGTGTCCACCCTTCCACACTGAACTTCTCATGGGCTACTCAAGTGGAGTGTCTGGTCACACCCATCCCATGCTGAATTTCCAAGCCTTCTTGATCAGGGAAGGGAATCCACAGCTGAATTTGGGAGTGTCTCCCCCTGACTCCCCCCCCCCCACACACACACCCCCGTCCCAGACTAGGGGCTTTCTGTACTATTCTACCTATAGGATCTAATGGCCAATAGTCTTATAGTCTAATAGATTCCAACACATGTCCCCAAATGTAGTTGGCATAATAGCCCCCCCGCCCCATGACCCTAAGTGAACAAACACTTGAGTTGGCTCATACCTGATGCTGATCACACAGAGGCTTTAGTGTTGAGGCCTGGGATGTCTGCTTCCTGGCTCCAGGTCCCATGTAATGAGGACAAAGGGCAGGGGACTTGGATTTGCTCAGCCCACTTGCAGTCCTCCTGAGGGTCCTCCACACTGCCTCTGTCTCATTGTCTCCACTACTGCTCAGCAAACCCGCCCCCAACCACTTGACCAGTTGCCCCTCCTGGCTTCCAGCCCCACTTGGTCTTCTACAAACACTTCTCCCAGGCTCAGTGAGCCCCACATTGGCACTTGGCCTTGCCACAGGTGCATGTCCTTCAGGCTTCCCTTCCCCACCTGTTGGACTCTGAGTGGTTTCAGCAAGTAGAGAGTAGTCAGGAGAGAGGATGCCGCAGGCAGGCAGTGGGGGCACTTGGAGTCAGCCTATGAGACACCAAGGGCCAGAAGCCCCGACAGCATGCTGAAAACTAATAGGAGACACTCAAGGCTGTGAGCTTCAGCTCCCCCAATTCATCACAAACCCTCCAAATGATGGGGGACTGTCACTTTCCTTCTCAGTTTCCCCATGTCAAATGGAGATGAGAATGATCTAGAGCAGATTCATAGGTGCCCTCCCATCTCCTTCAGGTCTTATCACTTCAGGGAGCTCTGGCTGCCTTCCATCTATGAGTCTGCAAGTCCATGCCTGAAAACTTTCTTTCCTGAACTACACTGAAAGCCACAAAGCAGACTGGAAGTGCCAAGGAATTAACACTCTTCAAAAGTGTTAATCTCAGCTCCCTCGCTCCTGAGGCAGAAGAATTCTGAGGCTCATGTTCTACTCTGGTGTCCAGAGTTCCCTCCTCCATTTTGCTAAACGACTTGCACTCAAAGCCTCATCTCAGGGTCTACTTCTAGGGGATCCCAAACAAAGACACCATCCTAGCCCTGCCTATGACACAAGTAGCCTGTGATCAAGACAATGGCAGAGGCTAACTGCTGGTGTCCAAACCCAGGACTGTGTAAGGAATTTACTAACCCTCATTTCTATTCTGGGCCCAAACCCCACAGGAATGTGTAAGAGGATGTTGGTGGGACTTTCCTTATTGTCCAGGAACAGAAGCCAAGGCCTTAGGACAGGACATACCAGGTATCCATATTCTAGAATGAATAATAAATGAGTCACAAACAGCTGGGCGTCCTGACTCCTCACTTATTGAGAGTGTTGCAACCTATTTCTCCATCCATTCTGCCTAAAGAGGGGACAAGGAAGGGGAAAGTGAGGATGAGGGATTCCATTATCCAAAATGACAGAACTTCCCTCTGGTTCAGCAGGCAAGGGGAACAGTGTTCCCAGCTCATCAGAGGAATATACAATGTGTCAGTTTGCAAATCCCTACAGATCAGGCTTAGACCTTCTGTTCCAACCAGCTATTCTATGTCCTTTCTATTCTACATCTCAAACTCATCCCCTTCTCTCCACACAACCATCACCAGTTAGGTTTTTGTCGTCTCCTGCCTAGAGTCTTCAGGAAAAACCTAAATAAACCCTCTAGCTTCACTTGCTCATCGGGACTCAGTTTAGATATCCCTTTACCTAGGTCTAGGCCTGTTAGCCTTAGATCATGCTTAACTCCTCCTACTCTGCTTCATATGACAGAGACTGGCCCTGCAGGCTCTGGTATAATAGACTGAACCACAGGTGGCTTTGACCACTGGGTGGAAGATGAAAGGGTAGGAAGAAGGGAGATTGCAGGTTATTTCTTCCCAGGGTCTTTGATTACATTTGGGTTTTGTCCGTAGCTCCAAGCTCTCGGTAGGTTGAATCACCATAATTCCAGCTCTACTGGGTGACCTGAGTTCCTAACATCGTCTTTCCATAGGGTGGCAACAGCTTTTCGCTCTTGCTAATCTCTGTGTTAACCCTGATGGACTTCTCAGCTCGTCCATTACCTGGGTAACCATTCCCTGCATTTAATTACCTCTATTTAAACACTGGGTTTTGTTTTCCTGGTAGGACTCTGACTAATACACAATTCTTCCAAGCTTTTACTGACCCCAGGATTAGTTCAGTCCCCTGTTACTACTCAAATAGCATCCTTTCACTCATCACTTCAGTGAGTGATTAAATGTCTATGGTGTTTGAATCCAAGAGTCAACCACAACTAAATCCAGGTGCTTTGTAAATGAAGTTTTATTGGAACATAGTCACACCCATTCATTTACAGGTACCGTCTCTGGCTGCTGTCAAAGACAAAGTTGAATAGCAGCAATAGAGACCCACATTTGGTCCTCAAAACCTCTGGTCCTTTTCAGAAAAAAAGTTTGCCATCCCTCGTTCTAGGTAGGCCCCTGTGCTTCAAAATGTAGTACCAGGATCAGCAGCACATTTCACCTGGAAGCTTGTTAGATGCAGAGCTTCGTGCTCCACCCAGACTCGATGAAAATCAGAATCTGCATTTTGACAAGGTCTCGGCTGATTCATGTACACATTGAAGTTTGCGTTCAGTCTCAGGGAGTCACTCTCTTATCATAGGACTCATCCTACCCAATACCTGTGATTGACTCATTAATCAGTTTTCTTACCAGAGAAAAGCTCAAGGGTCATTAGCATATTGGTCCCCATAGGAGTCCCAGCACCTGATAAGTTGTGTGGCCCAGAGAAGGTGAATGCAATGAATCTCTAACAAATAGTGAAGAAAACAGTAAAAGCTGAAAGTCGAGAGAGTTTCAGAAACAGCAGTTACCATATTTCACATATCAGATTGGCAAAGATCAACAAGTTTGTTAACATGCAATGTTGAGAGAGTAGGACAATTAACTCTTTCTGACACTGTTAGCAAAATCTCTTTGGAAATGTTGATTAGACATTATTCATCAAAATTATAAATGCACATGCATTTTTAAGTGCACATCAAAATTATAAATTATAGCCAGGCATGGTGGGGCATACCAATGATCCCAGAGGCTCAGGAGGCTGAGGCAGGAGGATTACAAGTTTAAAGACAACCTCAGCAATAGTGAGGCACTAAGCAACTCAGTGAGACCCTATCTCTAAATAAAATACGAAATAGGGCTGGAGATATGGCTCGGCGATTGAGTGCACCTGAGTTCAATCTCCAGTACCTCCCCCCAAAATTATAAATTATAAATGCACACGCACTTTTTGACCCTGAATTTCCACTTGTAGGTGTTTATTTTTCTGATAAACTCACTCATGGGTAAAGAACAGACTGCTAAGGTATTTACTGCTCAAGAGTAAAAGAATTGGCACAATCAAGTATTCATCTACAAGGAATTTTCCCAGTGAGTTATGTCTTCTAATAAAACTGCAACTTTTAGAAAGAAAGATTAGCTGCCATAGTGATGTGTGCCTATAGTTCCAGCTACTTAGGAGACTGAGACAGGAGCATCACTAAAACCCAGCAATTCACAACCAGCTTAGGCAACATGGCAAGCCACTTTCTCTTAAAAAATAAGGTAGAAAAGATATTATCCTATGTATATACATTTTCATTCGACCTGTATAACTCTACATTATGTACAACCAGAAGAATGAGAAGTTATACTCCATTTATGTATGATGTGTCAAAATGCATTCTACTGTCATGTATAACTCATTAGAACAAATTTAAAAATTTTTAAAAAGATAAAAAAATAAATAAAAATTGAAATCAACAAAAAAAGGTAAAAAAAGAAAGAAACAACTAAAAGAATCTCCAAGATATGTTAAAGTAAAAAAAAAAAAAAAAGAAACAGAAAAACACCTATACACAAAACCCTTCAACACTGACTGACTATGGGAACGAACTGCTGGATTGCTGGGAACAGACTTTTCACTGTCTTCTCTTTGGTACCTTTTGCATTTTGTTATGTTTCTGACTACAAGTTTATTCAACACAATATAACCTCCTCCATTTACTCTGGTGGCAGACCTCACCCATGACAAAGCCCCCTCTAAACTGGAATCCAGTTGCTGACCCAGCTCAGGCTCAGCTTTCTTGTGGGCACCAGGGCACACAGCTCTCCATCTATAAGTTTCTCTTGGCTTCCCCTCTTTGAGTCTTGGAGATTTCTTACTCTCTAACGAGAAACCCTAGGGATATTGAAGACCTTCACTGATAAGCTGCCAATAGAAATGTCATAGGCAACTGTTTTTTCATGTAGCCTTGAGACTTGAGAGACTGCATGACCTTCATGACATGAACGTTGGGCCTGTTCTTACTTGATAGCTCCCATTGCTTAGGCATATGGACTTCCTTCTTGATCACCATTACTCTTTCCTTAAAAATGAGTGTATAAATGGCAGCTTAGTTCTTTGGGAGATATCAACATATGGCAGCTGCAGGGTCCAAGACTGAGTCATAAAAACAAGGAGTATGTGCAGTGTGGCCTCTCTTCCTTGACATCGTTTGAATTAAAAATAAGGTCTGGGAATATAGCCCAATGATAGAGTGTTTGCCTAGCATGCATGAGGCCCTAGGTTTGATCCGAAGCACTGAAAAAATAAATAAATAAACAAATAAATAAATAAATAGTCCAAAAAAGAAAAGGAAAAGCTTAAAAAAATACAGGAATGTATACACACATAAAAATGTGGACAAGTATAGACATGTTTTAGATGCCACATCTATTTAAGGCGTGACCCACAGACCAGCAGCATCAACATCACCTAAGAACTAGTTAGAAGCACAGAATTCTAGGCCCCACCCCAGATGAGACTCACTGGGTCAGGCATCCGAGAACTCCAGCTCAATAATCCCACCGGGTTTCCTTGGTCTATAGCTAATAAAATAGTTGCCTTCCCACAACCCACCACTCCACCCCCAACAGGGGCTCTATACGTGGGAGACACTAGGGCCCAGGCTGTTCCCATTAAGGGGAGACTTTTAGCAGCTCCTCCCAGGCCTCAGCTGGCTCTGAGCCCAGTGCCCTGGCGGGTCCCCAGCTGAGGAGACAGCTCACTTCCTCCTCCTGGAACCATTGGGGCTGCTCAGAACGGAAACATTTGAGAGTTCTCCACTCCCCCAGATATAAACTATTTCCAACATGAATAAAGATGCATCTGTCTGGCTCAGGGTTATCCGGAATTGGTATTTATTTATCCATCCACCAGGACCTCTAAGTATGTGTGGTACACTGACCTAGTGGTAGAAGAGAAGTCAGGGGAGGGGCAGCCATTGGGCAGATCCCATCAGAGAAAGAGGGATGAAGAAAAGCCAGGAGCTTGGCTGCTGCCTCTGTATCCTTGATCCTTCTGGAAATACTCCAGGCCACATCTGGAGTCCACATCTGGAAGCAGTGATGCTGCTGGACTTTTCAGAGCAGTGGGAAAGAGAGAGACAGCCTTGCTGACGTCAGTCCAGACCACCCAAGAGTTTGCAGCCAGAGGACCAAGTAGGGAGACTAACTTCCCCCAACCCACTCTGCCCACTGACTCCAGCTTATTTCTCTGACCCCAATGTCTGAGTGAGGACAGAGCCAGCCACATCTGAATACCCCACACTGCAGCTTTCCTGAGCTTTCCCCCACCCTAAGCTGAAAGGACTCTGTTTAAGCTGAAATCCACCCCCCCTCTCTCCTTCTGGATCCTTCTACACAAACCCCTCTCCTGACAGCAGCCTTCCCCTAAAAAGAACCCCAAGGACTCATTTTCTCCCTTCCTACTCCCTCCAAAGTCCCTCCTCTGTGTGGCTAATGTCTCTTAAATTAAAAACAAAACCACACTATAAAACCATGAATAAGTGTACGGCCCAAAAGAGTTTGCAAGAAGCTTCCCCCGTAGAGAGCCTCATCTGCTCTCTGACAACCCTGCAGGGTTAAAATTCCTACCCCAAGCCCAGGAAATGTTAAAGGGCTTGACAAGATCTCTTAGCCTGTGGCTGCAGAGGCCGTAGGGCTCAAATGCTCTCCTGAGCTGCCATGTCCCCAGGCCTCAGGCCCTCCCAGTTGGAGAGGCCATAAGACAGTCCTTTTTCCCAATAACCACCTGCTGACATCCTTAACGCTTGCCTAGCTCACCAGGCCCCAAATTTGGAGACCTGTTTCCTCCCCATCCCCTGGATCTTGTACCACCCTAGGCGTACTCCATCTTGGATTCTGGACAAATCCTATTCTTCTCTTCCTGATCACTATGGTAATTACTTCCCAACCAGCCCTCTAGTCCCTGGGCTCTTCTCCTATTTAACCAACTGCCTTCAAACCCTTGTGACAGACAAATTGCAACAGGCCCCAGTTATTCCCCTTCCTATATCCACACCCTTAACAATGTGACTTTATATCTCCTCTGTTGCCCTGCCCCATCCATCTGGGCTGGCCTCGTGGCTTGGCTTGACTGATGGGATATCCCAGAAGGGACAATGTGCCAAATCTGAACCTAGGCTTCAAGAGGCCATGTGAATTTCCTCTTTTCTATCTAGTCGCCATGGGAGTAAGCCCTAGAGAACCCTCTGGAGAATGAGAAACCATGTGGCAACAGGTACCCCCAGGGGCTCAGGCAACAACCAGACAAATGTCTACCAATGAGAAGAAGTCTTCCTGAATCAGATGTCCCCACCACCCATCAGCTTACCACAGATGGGTGAAGGAACTAACTAATGTGTTCAGCTAAGCCAGCCCAGACCAGAAAAATAGGTCAGTGAGAAATAATAAAGAATTGTGGTTTGAAGTCACTAATTTTTGGAATAGTTTGTTACACACCAAAAGCAAACTGATACACCTCTGTCCTCTGCCTACTGGATCTCAGCGGCTTTCCAGGCCAAACTCTACATTCCAGCTATACAAACCGTCCACATTAAGTTCCTTTCCTGAAATTTCCCCAAAGCATGGTCTTCACAGCATCCCCTGATCGTTCTTGCTCTTTCCATCTTCAAAGCCTTTGATTATGAAAGTCTTTCTCGGGTGGGGGCAGTCTGTTCTCTGCTCCCACTCGAATATCATTCTACTCTCCTTTCTTCATCTCTCAAAATCGTGTCCTTCCTTTAATCACTGACTCTGGATCTACCTTCCCCTTAAGCCACCCATGAGAGTGTTTCCTATTATTTTCACTCCTTGGTTGGGGGACCCCATCCCTGGGTAACTCATCTACAGGTGACACTCAATCCAGTCCTTGTAGTGTCCCTATGAAGTAGATCCCTCTCCTTATTTGAAAAATGAATGTATAAGATACCTTTTGGACACAAATTTAAAAACCTCTTGGTGGAAGCTCTTCCTCCAGGCAGTGCTGAGTTGAACGATTCAGAGCAAGTTTCAACCTGACCTGAGATTTCTCCAATAGAGCTGAGTGGGAGGCCCCAGGGGATGTGTGTGACCCTCAAGCACAAGCAGCTCAAAAATACAAGAAACTCAGAGTCTGAGGCACCTCCCTGATTGATAGGAGATAAGAGCCAATGGAAAAATGCTTCTCCCTTTTGTCTCTCAACAGACAGTTCTAAGACTGTCTTAGGAACCTTCCAAAGTTCCTTGGAAGATCATGATGGCATCAAGCCCCAGACATCCACAGCATTGACCATACGTCTTGTATGGGCTCTCCTCCTCCCATTTCAATGCCTTTTTTCCTCCCTGTGTTTCCTGAGATCACATTCCCCCAAATTGTAAGTGCATATAGTGAGGCAGTTGCTAATTACCAAAGATTACCAATTAACAAGACTTTGTCTCAGGTTCTGCTTAAGGGGATGACCCAGGTTGAAACAGCAAGGAATCAAAGTTCAGAGAAGTTTAATCATTTGTACAAGATCACACATCTTGGCTTCTTTTTTTTTTTAAATTGAAACCAACAGAAAAGGTAAGAACTTACATCCAACCTAGGTCATTTGGCTTACAAAAGTCATCAATGAAGTGTAGTCACATGATTGAAAAAAAGAGTCACACATCTTGTAAGAGAGCAAACCTAATTTGTCTGATCAAGTAACAAATACATATTTAGTATTGATTGATTGACCAATGCCTCTTCCAACATTGCTTTGAGGACCTGAACACATAGGGTAAAAATAAGTGTAAAAATATGTATTTAATGTTTAATTTACCAAGTTAGGCTAGAATGCATTTTCCATGAAAAAAAAATTACAGATCAGGTTTCAGTCTTTCTGGCTGTCTCCTTCTTATCTTCAGTCCCTGCCCAGAGGCAACCACTTTTTCTATGCACTTACAATATGCATTATCATCATATGTTCGTATGCTAGAAGTGTGTTCTGCAAAGGACTTTTTTCATTTGCCAGTTTATCTTGTAATGTCTTTCCTTCGACTGCAGATAGTATTTTAGAGAATGAATAAGCTATAGTTCAGTCATTCCCCTATTAGCCTATATTGAGGCTGTTGCTAATCTTCACATTTCCACTATTTCACATTTATGCAATGCTGGGTTGACATTTCAACCAATGTTGGTGTATTTGCACATCCTCATCCCCTACTTAGCACAAGTTAACTTTGAACAAGCCATTGTATACAACTCTGAATCAGAAGCTGGAAAAACAGCTAGCCATGGAGCAAGGGCTAGATAGAGTGATCAGAACCTGGAGAGAGAAGATGCCAAGCTCTGCGGTGGAGCAGTATTCTTTAATTTTATGTGGAAGAATCTCCTGGAGGATGTGGAAATTAATGCAGATTTTCAAACCCATGACATCCTCAACCCCAGAGATGCTGATTCAGTCTATCTGATGAACAATCTAGAGAATTTTACATTTTTTTAAGTATCCCCTGCCCCCAAGAACATCAGCAGGAGCTCAAAGGAAAACAGTCATTCCTCCTTTGGGGAAAAGAAAAGACTTCCCTGAGTGGGTGACTATAAGATGAGGCCCCAAAGTCCTCCCATTCACTAGCTGGGAGGAGAACAGAGAGAAGGGAAGTGGCAAGAGAGAAACCAGTAAGACCTGGGTTGCAAATAGCCTGATAAATTAGGGGTCCTGTCAGCATCTCAGGGAACCAGTGTGCCTAGGAGATGCCCAAGAGGAATGATGCCAGGGAGTATGGCAGAGTGGAGTTATGAGAATAAGCAAAACGTAAGAGCTTAGGGATTATCTTTTTTTTTTTTTTTTTTTTGGAACCAAGCTTGAACCCAGAGGGACTTTACCACTGAAACACTTCCCCAGCCCTTTTTTAGATTTTATTTAGAGACAAGGTCTCACTGAGTTGCTTAGAACCTCACTAAATTGCTGAGGATGGCTATGAATTCAAGGTGCTCCTGCCTCAGCCTATTAAGTGCTAGGATAACAGATGTGCACCACCTCACCTGGTCTTGGGAATTATCCTATTAGTAATGGGAAGCTAGAGCTTTGTATGGGGAGGATGGTAATGGATTTGGAATTGAGAAAGGTAATTCTGACTACAGACTAATAAGGACCATGCAGGAGATAGAGTGATGAAGACTAGGGATGAGGCTGGGAATGAGAGCTCACATCTTCACCCAGGCAGGAGCAAGAGGCAATGTGTGCTGTTCACTTATTCTTCCATTCACAAGTCGTTGGGTTGCTTGCCATCTTTTCCTATTAAAAATACTACCTTAAAAAGAGAAAAAGAGGGGCTGGGGCTGTAGCTCAGTGGCAGAGCACTTGCCTAGCATGTATGAGGCACTGGGTTGATCCTTAGCACCACATAATGAAGCAATGGAATAAAGGCATGCTGTCCATCTACAACTTCCAGAAAGAGAGAGAGAGAGAGAGAGAGACAGACAGACAGACAGACAGACATACAGACAGACAGACAGACAGAGACAGAGAGATATCCAGTGTGGTGGTACAGGCCTGTAATCCCAGCAACTCAGGAGGCTGAGACAGGAGGATCACAAATTCAAAGCCAGCTTCAGCAATTTAGGAATGCCCTAAGCAACCTAGGGAGAACCTTTCTCCAAATAAAACATAAAAAGGGCTGGGTATATGACTTAGTAGTTAAGTACCCCTTGGTTCAATCCCTGGTGCCAAAGAAAAGAAAAAGGTAATGCATGTTGGAACAAAGGTGGTGGTAATGGATTTGGAGGAAGGGAGACAATACTGACAATATTCAGGAGGCTTGCTGATAGATTGGGCAAGCAGAGTGGGGAAGAGAGAAATTGATGGCCTAATTTCTGGCTTGGGAACTGATTCCCCACTAATATCCCAGGCATGTCAGGGTTGGCTGAATTCTGTTAATATTCAGAACGTGCACCCTCTTTGACCAGCCCTGTGCATCTAGTTACATATTATCCATTAAGTATAAACAAAGTGTTTGCAGTAAGATGGTCTAAAATACTGAAAATCTGAAAAATAACCTAAAAAATCTCTTGATTAAGAGAATGGTTACATAAACAAATATATGGCTATTGAATACTTAGCAACTCTAAAAAGATTAAGGAGGTGGGCAAGTTGTAGATATTTCATTCAGCAAGAGACCAAGCATCACTTGGAAGGTCTGAGAACCTTTGTTTATTACATAGCAGATAAAGATGAGCTCGTACTCTGAAGTTCTGGGCCCTGAGCTTAGCTTACATAGAGGCTTTTATAGGAAATTTGACATCACTTCTTAACCATTACAACATTGGTAGGTCTGGATTCTTGGCCTACGTGACCAAAGACCATGCACAAGAATTCTTGTGATAAGCCATTCACGGATGCAGAACAAAGGCAGTGAAACACCTGTGAGTGATATCATGAAGTGGCCTCACCACAGACAGCAGTAACTCAAGATAACTGTAAGCTTACATCTCTAAAAGATATAAAACAAGACCTAGCATGAAAATGTTACAATTTAAATGAGTGTTTAAGCAACATTCTTAGAGAGACAAGTAATTAAGTAACACTCAGGAAGAAAATCCATATGTACTGATATGGGAAGATTTTCACCACACACTGTTAAGAGAAAAGAGCCAGTCCCAGTAGATGAGAGGTAGTAAACACACATGGTCTGAAGTACTATGTATACATAGTCTTATACTATATCCAATTTTCATTTGGTATAAGATGACAAAGTATTTCAAAATGCTACAACCACTATGAAAAGCAACATGAAGATTCCTCAGAAAACTTGGAATAGAATCACAATTTGACCCAGATATCCCACTCCTTGGTTTATACCCAAAGAACTTAAAATCAGCATACTACAATGATGCAAACACATCAATGTTTATAGCAGTTCAATTCACAGTAGCTAACCTATGGAACCAACCTTGGTGTCCTTCAATAGATAAAAGGCTAAAGAAAATATGGTATATATATTCAATGGAATATTACTCAGTTTTAAAGAAGAATGAAATTATGGCATTTGCAGGTAAATGAATGGAGTTGGAGAATATCATGCTAAGCAAAATAAGCCAAGCCCCCCCCCAAAACAAAGGCTGACTGCTTTTTTTTAAAATATGCAGATGCCTAATTTACAATAAGGTGGGGGGCACTAGGGAAGAATAGAGTTACCTTAGATTAGGTTGAAGGGGCATGAAGGGAGGGGAGGGGATATGGGAATAGGAAGGATAGTAAAACGAAACAGACATTATTATTACTTTATGCATATATATGACTTTGTGACTAATATGTTTCTATAACCTGTACTCTCAGAAAAATGAGAAATTATAACCCATCTATGTATGATATATCAAAGTGCATAAATGCATTCTACTGTCATGTATAATTAATTAAAACAAATACAAAATTTTTAAAAATTAAAAAACTAAGTATTGCTATGTGCTTTATATGTAAAAGCCTTAAAAACCTTCCTTAAGGAGGCTGATTCATAATGGAATAGGAAGAGGAAGCATGAGAGGAATAGACAAATTCTAGATAGGGCAGAGGGTTGGAGGGGAAGGGAGGGGACATGGGGTTATTAATGATGGTGGAATATGATGATCATTATTATCCAAAGTATATGTATGAAGACACGAATTGGTGTGGATATACTGTGTATACAACCAGAGATATGAAAAATTGTGCTCTATATGTATAATAAGAATTGTAATGCATCTGTCATACATAAATTTTAAAAAACCTTCTTTAAGTTTAAAAATATTTAATTTATAATCCAACATTTAATTTTCATACTTAATAATATTTAGCAATTGAATTGACATAATTTTATTTAGAAATTTAATTTTTTAAATATTTTTTAGTTGTCAAAAAGCCTTTTATTTATTTGTTTATTTATATGCGGTGCTGAGAATCAAACCCAGTGCCTCATGAATGCTAGGCAGACACTCTGCCACTGAGCCACAACTCCAGCCCTAAAGACTTTATTTTTACATTTAAAAAGTAATTTAAATGCAATTTTAAATTTAATTTCAATTTTAATTTAAAAAATTTTACTTATGAATTTTTATTTAAAATTTAATTTTAAATATTAAATTTAATTATTGTGATTTTTTTAAAATTATGTACCATTGCAGATTTTAATTTTATTAAAACATTCAGAGATGGAAAATGGAGTTAGGAAATGATTCTTTAAGCTATAGTTCATCAATCATTTACATTTTACTATATATTAATTCTGACCTTTTCTTTTTTATATTCTAATTTGCTATACATGACAGCAGAATGCCTTACAATTCATATTACACATATAGAGCACAATTTTTCATATATTTGGTTGTGTATAAAGTATATTCACACCATTTGTGTCTCCATACCTGTTCTTAGGGTTATGATATCCATCTCATTCCGCCATCTTTTTACCCTCAAGCCCCTTACCTTTCCCTCCTACCCCTTTGCCCTATCTAGAGTTTGTCTAATCCTCCCATGCTCCCCCTCCCAACTCCACTATGAATCAGTCACCTTATATGAGAGAATCATTCTGCATTTGTTTTTTTGGTATTGGCTAATTTCACTTAGCATTATATTCTCCATCTCCATCCATTTACTTGCAAATGCTATGATTTTATTCTCTTTTATTATGTTTATATACCACATTTTCTTTATCCATTTATCTACTGAAGGGCATCTAGGTTGGTTCCACAGTATAGCTATTATGAATTGAGCTGCTATCAACATTGATGTGGCTATGTCCCTGTAGTATGCTGTTTTTAAGTCCTTAGGGTATAGACCTAGGAGTGGAATGGCTGGGCCAAATGGTGGTTCCATTCCCAGTTTTCCAAGGAATCTCCATACTGCTTTCCATATTGGCTGCACCAATTTGCAGTCCCACCAGCAATGTATGAGTGTGCCTTTCTCCCCACATCCTCATCAATACTTATTGTTGTTTGTGTCCTTAAGTGTTGCCATTCTGACTGGAGTGAGATGAAACCTTAGAATAGTTTTAATTTGCATTTCTCTAATTGCTAGAGATGTTGAACATTTTTTTCATGTATTTGTTGATTGATTGTATATCATCTTCTGAGAGGTGTCTATTCAGCTCCTTGGCCCATTTATTGATTGGGCTATTTGTTTTTGTTGGTGTTTAGCTTTTTGAGTTCTTTGTATACCCTACAGATTAATGCTCTATCTGAAATAAGAGTGGTAAAAATTTGCTCCCAAGATGTAGGCTCTCTATTAACCTCACTGATTGTTTCTTTTTCTAAGAAGCTTTTTAGTTTGAATCCATACCATTTATTGATTCTTGGTTTTAATTCTTGTGCTATAAGAGTCTTATTAAGGAAGTTGGGGCCTAATCTGACATGGCAGAGACTTAGGCCTACTTTTTCTTCTAATAGGCATAATATCTCTGGTTTACTTCCTATGTCTTTGATATATTTTGAGTTGAGTTTTGCGCATGGTAAGAGATAGAGCTTTAATTTCATTTTGTTGCATATGGATTTCCATTTTTCCAGCACATTTGTTGAAGAGACTGTCTTTTCTCCAATGTATATTTTAGTGCCCTTGTCTAATATAAGGTAACTGTAATTATGTGAGTTAGTCTCTGTGTCCTTTATTCTGTATCCTTTATTAGTCTACCAGTCTATTTTGGTGCCAATACCATGCTGTTTTGTTACTATTGCTTTGTAGTATAGTTTAAGTTCTGGTATAGTGATGCCACCTGCTTCACTCTTCTTGCTAAGGATTGCTTTAGCTGGTCTGGGTCTCTTATTTTTCCAGATGAATTTCATGACTGCTTTTTCTATTTTTTTGAGGAATGTCTTTGGGATTTTGTTTGGAATTGCATTAAATATGTGTATAAATATGTAAGCTTTTGTTAGTATGTAGTATGGTCATTTTGATGATATTAATTCTGCCTATACAAAAATAAGGGAGATTTTTTCCATTTTCTAAGGTCTTCTTTAATTTCTTTCTTTAACATTCTGTAGTTTTTGTTGTAGAGTCTTTCACCTCTTTTGTTAGGCTTATTCCCAAGCATTCTTTTTTTTTTTTTTTTTGAGGCTATTGTAAACGGGATAGTTTTCCTCATTTCCCTTTCTGAGAATTTGTCACTAATATACAGAAATGCCTTTGATTTATGGATGTTGATTTTGTATCTTGCTACTTTGCTGAATTCATTTACTGTTCTAGAAGTTTTCTGGTGGAATTTTTTAGGGTCTTCCAGGTATAGAATCACATTATCAGCAAACAGTGCTAATTTGAGTTCTTCTTTTCCTATCCATATCCCTTTAATTTCTTTCATCTGTCTAATTTCTCTGGCCTGTGTTTCAAGAACTATGTTAAATAGAAGTGATGAAAGAGGGCCTCCCTGTCTTGTTCCAGTTTTTAAAGGGAATGCCTTCCATTTTTCTCCATTTAGAATGATGTTGGCCTGGGGCTTACCATAGATAGCCTTTATGATGTGGAGATATGTTCCCGTTATCCCTAGTTTTTCTAGTGTTTTGAACATGAAGTAGTGCTGTATTTTGCCAAATGCTTTTTCTGCATCTATTGAGATGATCATATGATTCTTATCTTTAAGTCTATTGATGTGATAAATTACACTTATTGATTTCTGTATGTTGAACCAGCCTTGCATCCTGGGATGAACCCCACTTGATCATGGTGCACTATCTTTTTTGATACGTATTTGTATTCGATTTGCCAGAATTTTACTGAGAATTTTTGCATCTATGTTTGTTAGCGATATTGGTCTGTTTTTTTTCTTTGATGTGTCTTTGCCTGGTTTTGGAATCAGGGTAATATTGGCCTCGTAGAATGAGTTTGGAAGTGCTCCCTCTTTTTCTATTTCATGAAATAATTTATAGAGTATAGGTATTAGTTCTTCTTTTTAGGTCTTGTAGAATTCAATCGAATATCTATCTGGTCCTGGGCTTTTCTTGGTTGGTAGGCTTCTGATGGCCTCTTCTATTTTCTTGCTTGAAATTGATCTGTTTAAATTGTGTATATCATCCTAATTCAATTTGGGCAACTCATATGCCTCTAGAAATTTGTCGATGCCTTTAATATTCTCTACTTTATTAGAGTACGAGTTTTCAAAATAATTTCTAATTATCTTCTGTACTTCTGTAGTGTCTGTTGTGATATTTCCTTTTATCGTTAATTTAAAATTTAATTTTAAATATAAAATTTAATTATTGTAATTTAAAATCTATTTTTCTCAAGGCAAATTCAGGTATTACTTTTGTAAGTTTAAGAATATGTACATCACAAAGATAATAGGCCTTCTTTCTGGAAAGGGAAGAGATTTGGGGCATAAATGAGAGTTCCTTTTTACTATTTTGCCTGAATTTAAAAAAAAAACCAGTGTCTTTCTGTTAAATTTAAAATAAATATATTTTGAAAATGAGACATCAGGGCCTGCTTCCTTCCCCCACCCTGATGATGTCTCTAATTAAACCCCAGAAGGTAATGAAGGTGAGAGAATGTCCAAACCAGAGTTTTTGTCCTGAATTCAGTAAACTTGGGAGGGGAAAACAATTATGCCATTATTTTCAGCCTCTAACTAAAATATAGCATTTTCTTTTTGCATTTTAAATATAGGCAACAGATCATGGTAGTATCAGTACCTGCAAATTTGCCACCAAAAAAATCACAGACATTTTCATATTATTACTGATACCCTAAAATATCATATATGAAATTATGACAGGTATCACAGTCACTGACAAATTTTCTTCTTTAATGTATTAAACATGTATATTACTATATTGCTCAAAAAAAACAAAACACTGTCTCACTATGTTGCCCAAGATGGATTCAAACTCACAATCCTTCAGCCTCAGCCTCCCAAGTAGCTGGGATACTATATCATATTTAAAAATACGTTGATATCTGCATTTCAGCATAATTGGTTTCCTTTATTTTCCGGTGTACTTCACGTTGTGCATTTCAGAGCATTATTCTGAAAAGAATTATTGGATGTATAGATGGCCAAAGTGTTTCATGACTCGAATAAGGTCATGGGGAAAGAAGGGTGTGCTTAGCTAGACCCAGCCCAGTCTAGCCCCAGATAGCCTGGGACAAAAGCCCTGGGCTGGGGGAGCCCTGGGAAACCAAATCCCTGCGCAGCTTGTCCCCTGGACCCTCCTTTGAGGGACAGAGATGGGTTTCAGGAAAAAGTTCAGAAAGGTTTTGGAGAAAGCTCTATGAGTTGTCTCTGAAAGAAAAGGGACTCTGAGGCTCAGGGGAGTCCAGATAGCCCAGGGAGGGTAGAGTATGCAGCCAAGGTAGAGTGCCCTATAGGCACCTGCCTGCCTGTCATCCTACTTACCACAGATGTCCTAGTTTTCACCATCTCCATGACCCCTGTTATAGTTTCTCCAAGACCATCCCAAATAATCTGCCCCATCCAATTCAAGCACTGAACAAGCATGGCAGTTTCTCCATTTGCCCGCTGCCCCAGGGGCAAAATCTTTTGAGCCACAGTTTATACTTAAGAAAGAGTCTCCCTGCAAAGTACATTTAGGACAGAGATAGAAGCTGGACAACTATAATGAGGACAAGCCAATGAGGTTAGGAAGCTCCTCTGGCAGCCTTCCAAACCTGTCATGAAATATCATAGACTTGGAATGGCCTGGTGTGGTCAAGCCCACGTCTGAAGATGGAGATGGACCTACTGAGTCCTGGAACACCCTGACAGAGATCAGACCTCTCTGTTTGGCAGGTCACTTTTAGCTTTATCAGTCCAGGGACTTGTTTAGGCAGGGCTGTCTCATCACTCCTGAGAGACTGTAAACTTGCTTGAAGAGGGATTTAGTTTCCCTCCATGGTTTTCTTCACTGCTAGGGGGAAAAAAATGACCGAAAATAACCCAAGTCAAATCTGGGGATGATGATGGATATGGGGAGAACAAACAGAGATGGCAGCACTGAGACCTCTCTCCCCAAAGCCTGGCCTGGTCAGCACAGGTGTGAATGGATAGTGACCCCCAGGAGGAACAATTCTGTCCAGGGTGCCAGACTTGACTATCTCTGCACGCTGTCCTGTGTCCTCTTCCTACCCAAACCCTTATTATGCTCCCAGATTAGCTGGACTTCATTTCCCAAAGTCTTTTCAACCCTCAAGGCTGCCCTGGCCCCAACAGAGGGTGTGAGACTGGGGTCTTCTGGGGAATTGGAGCAAAGTCATCTAAATTTCTGAGGGGACAGAGAAGATCTCAAAGGATGTTCTTAGAAGTCAATTAATGAATCCATTGCCCAACTAGTGAACCCAAACTGGAAACCATGAGACTCGATTCTTCCTTTTGTGTGTGCTATAGTCCCCTCTGTCTTTTCTGAGCACTTATGATATGACCCATGCTGTTCTGGGTATTGGGGACACAAGGGCCAGCTAAACAAAGTCAGTGTGCTCAGGGAGCTGACACACTGATGGGAGAGACAGATAGCAAACAGGTTGTCTAACCTGTAAATAGACTGTGTCTGATGGTAGCAATACCCTAGAGACAAATAGAGCTGATAAAGTCAATAGGCCTAAAGAAATGTAAAGGAGGGAGCCATGATGATATTTAGGGGAAAAGCATTACATTTAGGGGTAATAGCCAGTGCTAAAGCCTGGGAGAGAAAGGGAAGGAGGAATGATGGGCAAGGAGTAGCAGGACAGAGATCACATAGGGCTTTTTAGATGTTGTAAGGACTATGGATTTTGCTTAGACTGGGTGGGAGCCATTGGAAGTTTTCAAGCAGAAGATGAACACGGGCTCAGCCTCTCAACAGTTACTCTAGCTTCTGTTTTGGGAATCACCTGGGGGGTTGAGAAACTAAGGGACTAATCACCTGGGAGAGAGAGAAACTAAGGGAGAAGTTGGGGAGAATGAATAAGGCACTCATCCAAGTACAGTGGTTGTGGCCCAGATTGGATAATGAAGGTGATAGTGGTTAGGTACTTTGAAGACACACAAGGTGGGGTTGCTGATGACTTGGGTGAAGGATACAAGAGTCAAAGTTTCTATACTGAACGATTAGTCCAGAAACATGGTAAAGTGGAGAAGACTACAGAAAAAGCAGTTTAGTGGTATGAATGAGGGTGCAGTTTGGGATATGAATGGTAGCTTCACAGGGTAGTTCATCTGTCTTGCTAGTTACAGGGAGAGACATTTTTCAGGGGGCAGGATAATCCTGGGTAAAAGTGATGCTAGGCTACAGAAAGACACAAATGTTCATAACTTTATTCATAGGAATCCAAAATGAGAGACAACTCAAATATACACCAATGAGGCAATGGATAAACGAATTATGGTCCATTCGTACCATGGAACACTACTCAGCAAGAAAAAGGAATGAACTACTTATGTATGCAGCATTCTGGATGAATCTCAAAGGCATTGTACTAAGAAACAAAGTGTGTAAACTGTATGGTTTGTTTTATATGAAGTTTAAAAACAGGCAAAACTAAGCCAAGATGGGGAGAGTCATTTCATTTGGAAAAGGGGATGGATCGGTGGGTGATGGGGCCAGTACATAAAGGGACTTTCTGAGGTGATGGTAATTGTTCCTATTTTTATCTGGTTAGAGATTACACAAATGGGCAAGAAAAATTCACTAAACTGAATCTGATGTATGCATTTTACTGTGTGAAAATTAAACTTCAATTTCTTTCTTTAAAAAAATAAGACAATGAAAAACAAAATGACTGTTGGAAATGAGCTCTACTTGAAACACCCAGCTCCTCATAACTGATGGTAAAAATAAAAAAATTTAAAAATGGAGTGCTGTCAAGAGGAAGCCAAAACATGAGTTGACTGTGACCACAAGGGAGGATTTTTGTAAAGCTTTGATCAAACTGGAAGTTGCCTCTTGTGTGTTGGGGAGGACCCAGTGTCCAGCTAGGGTGAAGGAAGGAGATTTGACCCTGGAATTTGGGTGTATCAGTTGGCTTTTATCACCTTTTACTTATTTATTTATATTTTGGGCAGCCTGACACATCTGGGAACCCTCCTTTTATTTGGAGAAGCCTAAGATTATGAATTGTTTTCTCCAGAGACAAGGGTATAGCAGCCCAGAACCAAGCCCAGCTCCCTCCTTTTCTTGCCTCCCAGAGCTCTGAAGCTAAGGTAAGAGCCACAGAAAAGCAGGGACAGTTGAGAATGTGATCACAGACAGAAAACAGTGGTGCCAGCAGCAGCAGTGCCTAGCCACGCTCCTCCTGTGGCCAGTCCTCTGATCAGTCCCATAAACCACCCTGTAATCATCTAATAACTCCTTCTTCGGCTTAGGCCACTCAGTCAGTTTCTGTGGTTTGTGAACAAACACCCTGGCTGGTAAGTGCTGTATTGGAAGAGTCCAGAGCTAAGCGTCAGAAAGATTTGGGAGGTGTTTTAGGTCACTCTGGTTTGTCAAGTCCTGGACAGTCAGAGGGAGCCGGTCCCATGACCAGCTCAGGTCATGCGGGAGAGCCATTGGACAGGGAGTGGCCCTGTAAAGACAGGGAGAGCTGTGGAAGGCAGGTCCAGGGCCCACTGGCCCAGCCAGGGAGACTAGTTGTAGCTCTGTGGGTGGGGGCTGGGGCTCTCCATTCCTGCTGGATCCAAGGTCAAGGTGAGGCAGTTTATGGGACTGAACCAAATCCACAGTGCTGGAACCTCACAACTTAGTCAGAGCTTTAGGAGCAACTTTTAGGGAATGAGGGCCAGTATGCTGCCTTGGGAATATCTCCTGGATACAAAGCACAGACTGGGCCTCAGGGCATCCTCAGCCAAAGAAGTGTGACCTTAAGATGTGAGATACATTTTAGAGGTCATGGCAGAGGGGTGTGCATGCATGCACACACACGTATTAGCTCCCTCAAAGAGGAATGCACGAAAAAGATGAGAGAGTACCAGGACAAACCCACTGAAGAGAGGAAGCCAAAACGTGAGCTAATGTG
This sequence comes from Ictidomys tridecemlineatus, assembly GCF_052094955.1. NCBI lineage: Eukaryota > Metazoa > Chordata > Mammalia > Rodentia > Sciuridae > Ictidomys > Ictidomys tridecemlineatus. The sequence goes on from NC_135481.1 coordinate 171,657,271, forward strand.
ACCACAAGGGAGGATTTTGTAGAAGCTTTGACCAGGCTGGAAGTTGCCTCTTGTGTGTTGAAGCAGACCCAATCTCCAGCTAGGGTGAAGGAAGGAGATTTGACCCTGGAATTTGGGTATATCAGTTAGCTTATGCCTTTAAAATAATAAGCATTTACTATTGTTCATGTGTCTAGGTCAGCTGGGTAGTTCTTGTAGTATCGTCTGGGATCACACATGTGTCTACTGTCAGCCGAGCTGAGTCCTAGTGGGTCTTGACCGAGCTCTCTGACATGTTTGGGCAGCAGCTCACAGTTTATCTAATACAGCCGGAGCTGAGAAGCTTGTCTCTGTTCCAAGTGGTCTCTCATCCTCCCGAGGGTTAGTCTGAACTTTGTTCACCTGATCATAACAACATTCAAGAGACCAAGCCAAAGCAGGCAGTGCCTCTTGAGATCTAGGCTCAGAACAAACATCACCTTCCATCAGCCAAAGCAAGTCAGCTGTCCAAATCAGATTCTAGGGTAGGGAAACAGACTCCACTTCTCATTGGGAGGAACTGTAAGATGAGGAGAAGGAGCATGAGGCTGAGCTTGCCCTTTTTGGTGAGTAGGACCCACCTGCTGACGTTGAGGAGCAAGATTTTCTCATCTCTTACCTCTTCTTCCCTTACCAGTTTCTCCTGGGCAGCAACCTCTCACTGATCCCTGACTCACATCAACCAGGCCTCCTTGGGGAAAGACTCCAGGCTCCAAAACCAGCCCCCTCTCAATTACCCCAACTTCTTGCAGGTCTTCACGATTTTTCCTTCTGCTCACCGCTAGGAGAAAAAGAACCTGAGAAATCCTCTCTGTCCTAGAGTCAGGGTAGGTTTAGCAACAGATTTCATCTCTAAACAGCAATAATGATGATATGAACAGCTTCCATTTACTTAGCATCTACTACGTTCTTCTCCAATATTATTCTGGGATTATTCTTATTGTTACTGGTACAACATAGAACATTCACTCTCTTGAGAGGGATTATAAGGCATTGTCTGAGGGAGTTTTGTGATCACTTGGCATTGTCTTCTGTGGTGGTAGCAGGCATACCTGATGGGGACTATAAGTCCTGTGCCCCTACAGGTGGGGCAGATCAGGATAGAGTGAGGCTACCAGTATTTTAAAAAGAACTCCACACTAAGAAAGATGTCTCCGATTTTCAGTGAGCAGATTCACTTGAGGTCCTCCGCATTTAGGGACCACACATGCAGTAGATACTGCTCTTGGCTCTTACCTCTTCCAACTACCAGTACCTGTGATTTTTTTGGGGGGGGGGCCCAAAGTTTTATTTGGCCAGTTGAACCTATTCTATTCATCTGTAACCAGTTGTTAACAACCTATCCCCAGTTGCCCTCAACTAATGGCTGATGGGTTATGTCATAAGTACCTGCTAGAATTTAGATCTAAAATGCCCCTCAAAGCCCCTTGTGTTAAAGTCTTGGACCTCAGTTTAGTGCTATCAGAAGATGGTAGAACCTTTAAGAGGTGGGGCCAGTGAAAGGTATTCAGGTAACTGAAGAGTGCTCTTGAAGGGAATGTGGGATGCTGGTTTCTTCTTTATTTACATCCAGCTTCCCTGAGGTGAGCATGTTGTTCCACCACGTACTCCCACTTTGATGTGCTCCTCAACACAGGGCCAAAGTAATGGGGCCAATTGACCATGGCCTGAAACTTCTAAAACTGTGAGTCCAAATAAACCTTACCTCGTTTAAAGTCAATTTATCACAGGGAAATGATTTGTTATAGTAATACAAAGCTGACTAATTCAGTTTTCCCAGCTCCCTCTCTGATTTCTCTCCCTGGTCTCACTTCCTCACTTTCCTACTAGAGATCCTGGGATCTCTTCACAAACCTTTGTCCCAGGATCTACTGAAGGCAAAATAGTCCAAGAGCCTACCTTGGGTGAGGCCAACCCTTCAAGCTAGTGGTCACCTGGAAGGCCCACACCAAGCCTGACCTCTGCTTAGTGACTAAGCTGCCTGAAAGTGATAAACATTTTCAGCTGCTCATTCAGAAATCATCTCCATCCCCAAGGCATTCAAGCCAGAAGACACACGTAAAAGGCAAATTTTCTCTCCTGGAAATTCTCTCTCACATACCTATGAACTCCTCCATATGGCTACCAAGGAGTCTTGACTGAAGGGCAGGGATGACACACAAGGTCCATCTCTAATTAATTAATAGAAGATAACTGGGTGCTCCATTCAGGGTCTATGAATATAATTAGTGACGCCAGCCTCACATATTGGAAGATTTTTTGGGGTGAGCATTAGCCTTATATTTGTCCCCATAGCTCTAGAAGTAAATGAGTTCCTTCACAGCAAAGTTGGATGGATTTTTCCTTGGCATTCCTGTTCCACCAAGGCTCTCTCTGGCTCTGGCTGAGGTACTTCCTTCATTTATCTGACTTGCTCTAACCCAACCAGCGAATTTGTGCAGTGAGCATGGCTACCCATTTTATGAATGAGGAAACCGAGGCTTTGAGCTAGTAAGTGAATTTCCCATCATCACAGAATTTATAAGGATAGAACAGAGGTTTTTAATCAGATCTATCTGACACCAAGCTCCCACCCTATGTCCTTCTTAGAGAAGGCAGTAGTAAAGGGCTTTAACCAAAGAGAACAGCCCCACATCTCTTTTAGTTAAAAGAAGCCTTCTGCCAACCCATGCTTTACATACTTAGCTATCTTCTCCAATCAGTTTCTTTGAAGGCCAGCTAGGAGACTTTCCCCAACCCACAGCCACCCCAAGTAATTCCTCTGCCAGGCCCAGGCCCCACCATCTCTGGTCCAGACTGTCTCACCTCCACCTGGGCCACACACTCCTACTTACTTGCTGTCCTTGAGCAGCTGTCTCTAAGAGAGGGCTGCAGGTCGCCTGGGAATGCCAGAGGCAAAATTTTAACTAGAGCAGATGTGATTGGGGAGCTTCCAAACCTCCAAGTTATGGAAAAACCCAGCAGAGGCCTTCCAGGATGGTGACTCAGCTCTCACAGGCAGGGGCTGCAAATGGGGTCTGTGGACCACAGCCCAGGCTGGAGCCCACTCACTAGGCTGCTGGCCTGCTCACCCAGGGTTTGTCTCCTGTACTGTTCCAGAAGCAGTTCAAGACTTTACTTCAGGTACATTCCCATTGCTGCACATCTGGGCCCTGTTCCTGAGGGTGATGACTTCCTACTCTGAGAAGCCTGGGGGTGGGACTCACAGTCTTTCCCACCCGCAAGTGTAGCCCCCAATTTCCCCACTCCCTACCCAGGGAAGAGGTTTCCAGCAGAGTCTCCGAGTATGCTGCAGGTGCTCTGTTTTGTGGATTGAGGCAGCAGGGAAGGAGGAAGTGACAAACCCACAGAGAGCTTTCTGAGGGCTAGGACTCTTGGCCTGTCCTCAGCAAGAACCCTCTCCCCCAAGGAGGTGTCCACTCCTGTTGACCTTCCACCCAGCTTTAGATGTACAGTGTTCAGTGGGCTAACTGAAGTCATCTAGGCCTGAGTTTCAATTCCTCACTAGCAGGTGTCCTGAGTCCCACTTCCTAGACTCAGAGCCTGAGATGCAGAATGGTGGGTGCATGATTTACCCAGGAAAGGATCTTAGGAAACAGGCAAGAAAGAAAGTAGGGTAGGAAAAAATAGTCCCAGTTGTAGTTCCTTGAAGGTAAGTTGTAGTTGTAATTGTAGTTGTATTTGTGAATAGTCCCAGTTGTAGTTCCTTGGAGGTTAGCAGGCCAGGTTCCTGTGTACCTGTGTCAGCCAGTCCTTGTCTACCACTGAAGAATGGGGGGGGCTGGGGATGGGAGAAGGAGGTGTAAGTTGCTAGGTTCTGGACAAATGCAGTCCCATCACTGAGGAAATCCTCTAGGGATGGTCACAGACATAAAAGCTGTGGCTGGAGCACTGGCAGATTCTAGTGAAGGAGGTGCACTGTCTGGGAAAAGAGATTCGGTTGGGGTACTAACACCACACTTCAGTTGACTCCTCTGTCAGATGAGCAAGATACCTACCTACAGGTGCATCAGAATAGTTCACCTGAATCTGGTCACTGCAGCACAAGGACCCCAATATAAGGTAGAGCCTCACTAACTGGGGGCTACCATTCCTATTGCTTTGTGAAGTTATTTCAGTAAAGAAGTTAATTTTATGTGTCAATTTGACTGGACAACACTGCCCAGATATTTGGTCAACTATTACTCTGGATGTTTCTATGAGGGTATTTTTAGGTGAGATTAATATTTACATCATGAGACTTTGAACAAAATAGATGTCCCTCCCTAATGATGGGAGCATGAGGCCCACCAATCACTTTAAGGCCTGAATAGAATGAGGCTGACCTCAAGCAGGAGGAATTCTGCCAGCAGATGGCTTTCAGACAAGAACAGCAACATGGGCTCTTCTCCGAGTCTCTAGCCTGCCAGCCTACCCTGCTGATTTTACCAGTCTCCATAATTAATTATGAGCCAAGAGGGGGAGGGGGCAGTGAATGAGTTAGAGGAGAGGGAGAGAGGGAGAGAGAGGGAGAAAGAGATGCATATAATTATGTTATTGAGGAAAAACTTAAATAAACTCTCTAGCTTCACTTTCTCTCCGTTGACTTTTCTGTTTTACCACTGTCTGGGGAGGTCTCACAGCTGGGAAATACATTGTTAGTCTCCCGCTAGCTTTGCTGTAGATACCACCTCTGTTGTGTGAGTTAAGATGTTAATGGTTACCTAGGTTACTCTTCAGAGACCTGAAGGCCACTTTTGCTGAAAATACTGACTCTTCACTTGGGCCTGTAGATATATGATGGGTAACTGGAATGGGATGAAAGGCTTGGCATCTCTGCCTTCATATTGGGGCTGTCTCTTCTATTGCCTTAATCTTTGGGTCAGATGCTCGTCAGCTCTGCATGTAGACATGATGATCATTTGAGATTTGTTTTGTGCAAAACGATAACATAGTGCTAATTTGACCTAGATTTGCCTGATCTCCCTCCCACCCCCTCTCCCACCTTTAAGCTAAAAACACTTATCAGCCACACTGAAAGAAAACACCAGACCATGAAAGAAATGACAAGAGATGGCACACAAGTTTCTGGAGGATCTCTGCATATTCCCAGAAAAGACATGAATGTGCCTCCCTTTTATGAGCTTACCCCCTCCCACATTATTGCTTTCCTGTAACTGCATTCCCTCAACGCCCTGGAGTTGAGAAGCTGATTTGTGAGAAATGCATTCCCTCTTCTGCATTCTTTGGCCACTGAATAAAGCCTTTCTTTCCCCACAACACTGATCTCTTGGACCTTGGTTTTTCCATGTAGTGAGCCTCTGAACTTATTGCTATGTTGTTACATAGTAGTTCCACTGCTTCTGTTTCTCCAAAGAACTCTTGACTGATACAGAAAAAAAGGGAAGCAGAAGGTGGGTAACCAAGGGCTCCATTGACACAAACACATGTATGTTCCTATGTACCCCCAAACATGCTTGTAGAATGCTCCAAATCCCCCCCCCTTTTTTTTAAGAATTTAACTTTTATTTTATTTATTTGTTTTCACGTGGTGCTGAGAATCAAACCCAAGGCCTCATTCATGCCAGGCAAGCACTCCACCACTCAGCTACAACCAGCCCATCCCCACTTCTTCTTAAGGCTCCTCTCCCAGCCTGCCTGGCATTCACTGAGTCAGCTTCCCAAGCAGCCCCTTCAGGATGTCACCTCACTCCCCAAGCACACCCCACCTGTCCTTATCAGCCCTGCCTCCAGATTTTTCATACCCTTGCCCTGACTAGCCTAAGGTGTCAGGAACGTGAATGATTCCCTGGGACAGAGGGAAGGAGACCCAAAAGGGACAGCTGTTCCTAGAGCTCACTGATTCTTCCCAACTTTAATGATCTCACCAGGATGCCAACAGCCCAGCACAAGGAGACAAAGGGGACATTAAGACCACAAATATTCCCCCTCTGTCATCTCAAACTCTGTAAGGCTCTCTGCTTTCTTCCTACCACAATGACTCACAACCTTTCTAGCTACCATCAAAACTGATAAACATATTACTGTGCCCCATCCCCAGGCTCAGGAAAAATTTTAAACAGGAGCCAGGGGTGATCCTACAGGAGGACACATTTAGAGTTGGACCCCGGGTAACAGCTGCCTGGTGGAGAATATATTGTTAGGCTGTGAACAGCCCCGGGAGTTTCTAAAGCCCCTTTGCAGATACAAGTCATTATCTAGGGAGACCTAACACACAAAAGAGGAAGTTCTTAGGAATGTCTTATCATCTGCAACTGGCAGAAGGCTCAGGCCCCAAAAAGATGATAACAAAGCATGACATGATGGGGTAAAAGAAAAAAATGTCCGAGTCAGTATTGCAGCTCCTCTACACAAAAGAAGCGGAAATAACATTAACCCTGTGATCTAGTTACCTGAATAGTTAATATGTTTCGACTTTGGATACAGTCTCTTGTGAAGTACTTCTCAGAACCACCCTGGGAGTGAGGGTGAGTACACCCATTTTAGAGATGAGGTAACTAGATCACAGGGTGCTCAGTCATTTTCACAAGGAGACAGGGCACTGGAATGAAATTAGAGCCCACCTGTCCAAGGAGGGAGCACAATCAACTGGTAGCACTTCAGGAGGAAGCATCCCAAGGACCTCACTGGACAGTTTGTGTCTAGCACTGTCCAGACTATGTAGGTACTGATCCTGGCTCATTAGAGTCCTATTAGAATTCATTTAGTTTACAGATCAAGCCTTCCAGTTTACACATCAAGCTCCTATGACTTGAACAAGTGAGAGTCAAGCCCTGGAAGTTACTAGTCACCGGACATGCCAAGGACTGAGTTTCTTATTTTTCTGATTAAAAAAAAAATTGAGGTATAATTTACAGAGTTCAAGTGTACAACTTGATGAAATTATATTTATGTAAAAAGATGCATATGCAACCTGAATCCCTTTTAAGATACAGAACACCAAAATACCCAAAACATTCCCACATACAGATTTTCTCATGCCCCTTCCCATTCAATACCTTCCTAACTATTCTGATATCTATCAGCTTAACTTTGCTTCTTCTTAAATTTCATACAAATAGAATTGTATAATGTGTACTGTTTCATTCATGTTGTTGCTTCTGTCCTCAGTTTGTCTTATTATTGCTGAGTAGTTTACCCTGTGTGAATATACTACAATTTGTATATTGATTCTGTTGATGGACCTTTGAGTTGTGTCCAGTTTGGGACACTATTAAAATTAAAGTTGGGCCAGACACAGTGGCCCACGCCTATTATCCCAGCCACTCAGGAGCTCAGGAGACTGTGGCAGGAGGATCGAAAGTTCAAGGGCAGCCTCAGCAACTAAGTAAGACCCTAAGCAACTTAGAGAGAACCTGTCTCAAAATAAAGAATAAAAAGGGCTGGAGATGTGGTTCAGTGGTGCAACAACCTTGGACTCGAGTCCTAGTATCAAAGAAAAGAGTGTGTGTAAGAGAGAGAGAGAGAGAGAGAGAGAGAGAGAGAGAGAGAGAGAGAGAGAGAGAGAGAGAGAGAATGCCTGAGGAAGGAATATATAAATAATAAATAAATAAAATAAATAAATAAAAATAAATAAATAAAGTTGCTTGGAACATTCTAGTACATGCCTTTTGGGAGACTAAATAACTTTTTTCTGTAGGTTATATGCCTAAGAGTGGAATCACTGAGTCATAGGTAATGGTATTATGGGTTGAATTTGTGGCTCCCCAAAAGATAAAGAAAGCTTTAATCCCTGTACCCACAAACATGATCTTATTTGGAAATGGGGTCTTTGTAATCAAGTTAACAGTCAGTAGAGTGGGACAAGCCCTAATCCAATATGACCGATGACCATAAAAGGGGAAATCTAGATGCAGACACACTCAGAAGAAAGGACCATATGAAAACAGAGACAGGGAGGATCTGTGTAATGATGGCTGCAGAATGGGGTGATACAACCAGCTGCATGCCAAGGGCCACCAATGATGCCAGAGATACTAGAAACTCAGACAAAGGCAGAGAATGGTCTCTCCTAGAGCCTTGGAGGGAGTGTGGCCCTGCCAACACCTCGACTTCTAACTTCCAGCTTCCAGACTGTAAAAGGATACATTTCGTTGTCCATGGCCACCCAAGTGTGGTTCTTTGCTATGGCAAACTGAAGAAAGGAATATAGCTGATTTAGTAGCTACGGCCCAGCAGTTTGCCAGAGTGCCAACCACTAAACGTCAGAGGGAAACCTGAGGATCAGATTCCAAAAATTGGTGCCCACACCCCTGTAACTGCCCTCCTAGGAGGTCTGCCCAACAGCCAGCTGCTGTTCTCCAGAAAAATCCTCCTAAACCACTACCACTGCAGTCAGGTGGAAATGAAAGCTCAGGGAGGTTTAGAAACTTGCCCAAAGTCACATAGCTGGCAAATGCTGGGGCTGAGTCTTGATTCTAAAGCCCTGAGATTTTTGTGACACTTGGGCTCCAAAGATTATCCCCACCTGATATCACATAGGCAAGTGGCTGCGGGTTTCTCCTGGGAGCTCCATTCCTTTTGGCTCACCTTAGGTTTCATGCTGTGAGTCACAGCAGCCAGACTTTACGAGCCCTCTAATGGGCCAACTACCAGATAACCTGATTATGCAAAAAGCCACATGTGAAACTCCCGCCCTAATAACTACATAATTTATAAAGCAATGAGTCTACCTTCCCCTAGTCTTTGGCTGCCTGCCCTCCACTGAGGCTCAGTGGAGTTTTTCAAGCTAAGGCAGGAAGCACCAATAAAGGGCTCCATCTTCTCCCCTTTCTGAACCCAGAGAGCCTCCATTGCCCTAGGCCTCTTTCCTGTCTTGGCCTCTGCACATTCCACCATGCACTGGAGACCCTGGAGGCTGGAGAGAAGGCTTGGAGGGGAGGCAGGAACAATCAAAGGAGAAACAAAGAGAAGGAGATGTTGGAATAGCAATGGACCCTGAGGGACAGGGCCATCCAGCATCCACTGCTCAGATATTGGGGCTGAAACAAAACTCACCAAATGAAATAGAAAATCTGTCCCCTTTGACTTGGGGAACCCAGACAGCAAGGCTGGTTCCAGAGTGGGACAGCACAACTATCCCTCCCCATTAATGCCCTCCTGGGATTTTCAGGTGAGGGCTTCCTTTTCTGATTCCCTCTGATGGGTCTCTCTCACTGCTTCTTTCTTCCTTCCCTCCCTAGTCCTCTTAAAAGCATTTGTCCTGGGCTGGGCTTGTGGCTTAGTGGTAGAGTGCTCACTCACCTATGTGTGAGGCACTGGGTTCAATCCTTACCACCACTAAGAAAGGAAGGAAGGAAGAAGGTGTGTCCATCTACAACTAAAAAAATATATTTAAAAAAAAGCATTTATTCTGTGTCAGGCATGGTGCTAGGCACAGAGAAATGAGATCACACAGTGTCTGCTTCCTGGTGTTTCCTGAGCACCCCCCTCCCCCTCCCCACTGCAGAGGTAATGGTGCTGGGAATGGAACTCGGGGTCTGGCATCATTCCCTACACTGAACTGCCTCCCCAGCCAGTCGTCCACAATAATCTTATCTACTTCCAAGACTTCATGCCTGTCCTTCCTACTCTCCCTCTGGAACTAGCCAATTCCTACCCATCTCAAAAGCCATCTCCTAAAAACAAATAGTTTCCCTCACTTTCTTTTTGTTTATGTTTTTCTTAAAAAAAAAATGGAAATTTAACAGACAAGTTAAATCCTCTCTTTCTTTTAGATTTCAACATTCTCTTAAATAATAAGAATTTGGGGCTGGGGATGTGGCTCAAGCAGTAACGTGCTTGCCTGGCATGTGCAAGGCGCTGGGTTCGATCCTCAGCACCACATAAAAATAAAATAAAGATGTTGTGTCCACCAAAAACTAAAAAATAAGTATTAAAAAATTCTCTCTCTCTCTCTTAAAAAAAAAAAAAAAAAAAAAAAAGAATTTAATCTCCACTATGTACAGGGCTCTGCCCTAAGGCCTTGAACTCCTTTAGTCCTCCGGACAACTCTGGGAGATCAGCACTAATGTTCTCTTTTTTGCTCAGTTCTTCCCTGCTGCCCTTGTCTTGGTTCACCATGGGTGTGGTACCCTTCCCTCTACCCCATTGGCTTCAGCCTTGTGACCTGCCTTGGCCAATGGAATGTGGGTGGAAGCAAGGTGACAGTGCTGAGCTCAAGGCTTAAGAAAGCATTGTGTGTTTTGCTCGCCACTCATGCACGTGACTTCTGCCATGAAAAGGGTATGCGTTGAATAGTTGCTGATAGAAACATGTAGACCTAGGGCTGGGGTTGTGGCTCAGCAGTAAAGTGCTTGCCTAGCACATTCGAAGCACTGGGTTGATTCTCAGCACCACATAATAAAAAGGTATCGTGTCCAACTACAACTAAAAGATATTAAAAAAGAAAAAAAAGAAAAAAGAAAAAAGAAACATGTAGACCAGACCTAAGCCTAACCTCAAACCTGGAAACCAGTCCACAGAACTGCAGTCAACCCATGGACTTGTGAATGAAAAATAAGAGTTTATGGTTGAAGGTCACTGAGCTTAAGGGTTGTTTGTTACACAGCATTAAGGCAGCAATTGCTGAATGATACAATTATCATTTCCCATCTTACATGTGAGAAAACTGAGGCTTTCAGAGGTTAAGTAACATTTCCAAATTTATATAACTAGTAAGAGGTGGAACTAGGATGCCAATCCAAGCATCTCAAGAATGTATATGTATGTCACATATAAATATACAATAATATAAATATATAAATTCTGACATATGTATAAACACATATATTACATATTTGTAAACTATATATAAATGGCAACATTACACATATCCTTTTGTAGGATCTTTTTTTTCACTCTGCATTATGTTTTTAGAGTTCCCTCTGATGATATCCTTTGCTTTTTTTGTCTGTTGTAATGCATTAGATGAATGCATCCTGCTTTCTATAAATTGGACATTTCATTTATTTCCAGTTTTTGCCATTTCAAACTATGCTGTAACAAACATTTTTGTACTTGTCTCCTCATATACATCAAAGTCTCTTTAGAGTATGTGACTGGAAGTGGAATTGCTGGGTCATAGGACATGCATGTCTTTTACTCTACAAGATATTATGAAATTGCTTTCCCAAGAGTTATATCAATTTGCATCAGGGTGTGAGATCACCAGCCTGATATGAGATTATCTGCGGGTCCACATCTCTGTTATGGTGCATGGTGTCAGTGCCTCACACAGACCCTCTTATTGGTTTATATCCCTGGCCCAGCTGCTATGTGGTCCCCTAGCTGGAGAATTGCCCTTGGCCATGACAGCCTCCTGGCCTTCCATGATCCCTGGCCACCATTCATCTTAGTTATTTTGAATTGGGTTCAAAGGGTAGGAAGAAAAATATAAGTGCAAGAGAAAGAAGCCAAAATTCCCAATCCCTTAGCCCTAGTTCTCCTAAGCTCCAGGGCAAAGAAGGATACAGGGAGAGGAAGAGGGGAAAGGAAGGAAGAGGGAAGGGATCCAAGGAAGAGGAGAGTGGGGAATGTAAGACTCAAAGCTTCTCCCCAGGGTAGGTGTGCTAGAGGGAAGGAGCTGAGCAAGCCTCTCTTAGCACACAACAAGGATCTTGCAAACGGCCACATCATGCCCTAGTAAGAAAAGCCTATTATGCTTCCATCACCCACTCACCCACTGGCTCCTCAAATCTTTGTCTTTGTGTTTCAATCACACCTACTTTCCTGATTCTGCTCACTCACTTTGATCATTGTTTGTATCTCCAGTGCAGAGAACACTGTCCAACACATGATAGCAGCTCAATATTTATTGAATGAATTAATTGGAGAACGTCATTTGGTACACCCAGATTTTCAATAGGAGACAAAAGATTCCATGGAAGCTCTCTATCTACACTTCTTCCTCAACTTGTTATCAAACCCTATATTTAACACTCATTGTCAAGTATGAAACCACAGCCCTGTTTCCCATAACAAATTTAGTTTCTGTTTCTCTTCCCCTCTCTGCTCACAGAGCAGGCAATCTTTATACCACCCAACAGACACCATCCACCTGCTGGTCTTCCTGGAGTTCTGGGTCACATACTCTTCCTCTCTCTTTTTTACTTTGGTGCATTTTGGCAGCCTTTAAAACTCTTCTTTGTGAAATCTGTGGTTCACCCTTTCTTGGAAACTCTGCAGCCCCACCTATGGGGCCACTTATTTAAAAGTAGACCCACCCTTCTTACTATTCCTTGTATTTCTTCCAGGCTGTTTCTGTTATCCTCATCCCACTTCCTCCACCTCCTTCCTCTCAGACAGACAGACAAACAGACACACACACACATACACATACACACACACACACACACACACACACACAAATATGTATATTTCTTCCTCTGTGTATTTCTCCATTTTATATTCTAGTCTCTTATGCCACCAAACCTGTCTTTCCCAGCACTGATTTCCTCTGTAAAGGTGTTGTTAACTCAGAACCCCTTTCATTCTGGATCTTTGACCATGGGCACTGTGCCAAGCAAAATTATGACCCCTTGAGATGTCTGCATCTTAGTCTCCAGAGCCTGTGGATATACTACCTTACATGGCATAAAGGAATTTGAGATGTGTTGTGATTAAGAACCTTGAAAAGGGGAGATTGTCTTGTGTTTTACAGGTTGGTCCAATGTAATCACAGGGTCCTGTCACTGTCACAAAATATCTGAGATAATCAACTTACAAAGAGGAAAGGTTTATTTTGGCTCATGGTTTTGGAGGTTGCCATCCATGGCCACTTGGCCCTGTGGCTTTGGGCCTACAGTGACACAGTACATCATGGTGGGAGTATGTGGCAGAGGAGGCCTGTTCACCTCATGGTATCCAGAAAGCAAAGAAAGAAACAGGAAGAGGTTCAAAATCTCCTTCAAGGGAACATCCCAGTAACCTAACTTCCTCCTACTAACTTCCCTCCACCCTTTTAAGTTTCACCACCTCCCAATATACCCAGCCTTTAACACAGGGACCTTTGGAGCCACTTATCCAAACCATGGCAAGTCCCTATAGAAAGGAAAGAGGGAAGCAAAAGAGTCAGAGGAGATGTGGTGACCAAAAAAAAAAAAAGATGTATTTGTATGTGTAGAAAAAAGGGGGAGAGGGAGAGAGAGAGAGAGAGAGAGAAAGGAAGGAAGGAAGGAAGGAAGGAAGGAAGGAAGGAAGGAAGAAAGGACAGACATGAGGGGTCTGTGAGACTAAAAGACCTAACATTTATATCATGTGAGTTTTAGTAGAAGAGGGGAAAGAGTATGGACCTGAACAGTATTTGAAGAAATAATGGGGTTTTTTTTTTGCGGGGGGGTAACAACAACAACAACAAAAAAAAAACATAAAATTGCACATTCAAGAAGCTGAGCAATCTCTGAACGTACTAAATCCAGAGTAGTGAACACCAAGACATATCACAGTTAAGCTTCTGAAAACTAGAGACAATTTTTTTTTTCTTTAAAGAAGAGAGAAATGATGCATTACCTAAAGGGGAAAACTATTAGAATGGAAGCAGATTTCCCATCAGCATCTCCAATGACCAGAGGAAATAGCATGACATTTTTTTTAAGTGCAAAAAGAAAAAGAATTTTCAACTCAGAATTCTATGCTCAGTTAAAATACCTTTTGGGAATGAAGGGGAAATCGGGACATTCTCAGACTAGAGAGAATTTGTTGCCAGAAACCCTACTCTAAAACAATGTCTAAGGAAAGTCTACTAAAGAGCAAGGAAATGATAAAGGAAGTCTTAAAACATCAGGAAAGAACAAAGAACAAAAGATCGAAAATATGGGTAGATTCAAGAGATTTTTTTTTCTCTTAAGTTTGTTTATGGTTGAAACAAAAACTCTTTCTAATGTGGTTCTCAGTGAATAAAGAGAAAACATTTAAGAAAATGATAAATGAGGAACAACAAAAGAACCTAGAAGCAGGTAAGTTTTCTACACTTCACTTAAACTGTAAAGTTTTATGCCAATAGACTGACAATAAGAGTGTTGGGGAGGAAATAACTAGAGCAAACACAACAAAAGTTATACAAAGACCTACATTCAAAAACAGTATAAATAAATCATTGGAATTCTTCTAAAATGTTCAAATAATCCACAGGAAGGCAGGAAAAAGAAAAGAAAGAACAAATACGGGGAAAGTGGCAGACTCAATTCCTAACATATCAATCATTATATTAAATGTAAATGGATTACAAATATCAGTCAAACCATGAAGATCATTATAGTGAATTAAAAATATTACCCAACAATATGTTGTTAATAAAAAAACTCATTCTAAATATAATAATGTATGTTAAAAATAAGAGTGTAAAAAGATATATTAAGTGAAAATTAAATAAAATAAAGCAGAAATGGCTGCTTTACTCTCAGATAAAGTAAGATTTTAGAGCAAAGAAAATTACCAGCAGCAAAGAGAAAAATTACATAAAGATAAAAGGAAACCATAAGCTGAATGTAGTGGCACATGCCTGTAATCCCAGCTACTTGTGATACTGAGGTAGGAGGATCACCAGTTTGGAGTCAGCCTGGCAACTTAGTGAGACCCTGTCTTTAAAAAGAAAACTATATGCCAGGAATGTATGAGGGTTCTGTGTACATACAAAAAAAAAAAACCCTCAAAATATCTGATACAAAAACTGGAAGAACTGAAAGGGAAATAGACAAATCCACAATTATAAGTGGATATTTCAGTTCCATTCTCAGAAAAAGATGAAACATTTTTTAAAATCAACAAGGAGAGAAGATGGTGGATTAGAGAAAGGAAGCCCATCCCAGTTCCTCGGCATCAGACTTACAGAGCAGGAAGGCTGCTCCTTAGTGAGGTAAGTAACTAAGGAACCTCACTGAAACTTAATCCTGAACTGTAAAAAAAAAAAAAAAAAAAAAAAAAAAAATCATAGAGCTTCAGAAAGTCAGTATATTTAAATATAAGAAATAATAGAAATAATACTTTAGAGATCAAGCAAGAACCCACATCCAGGAACAGAGCACTTTGCTCCTCTCTCAGAATGAACTGAGACCAGAAATCAGATGTGTATGCCCAAGAAAAGCAGGATTTCATCCAGTACTTCTCGCAGATGGTCAAGGTGCTGGCTGAGGATGAGATGGGCACTGAGAGACAGGAAATACTATTGCTCAACTCAAGGTGGTCCTGGAATATAATGCCATTGAAGGCAAATACAACCTGGGTTTGACAGTGATGGTGGCATTCTGGGAGCTGGTGGATCCAAGAAAACAGGATGCTGAGAGTCTCCGGAGGGCCCTGACAGTGGGCTGGTGTGTGGAACTGATGCAAGCTCTCTTTCTGGTTTCAGATGGCATCATGGATTCATCTCTTATCTGGCAGGGAGAGCTGGTATCAGAAGCCAGGCATGGGTTTGGATACTATCAATGATACTCTGCTTCCAGAAGCATATGTCTACCACCTGCTGACGTTCTACTGCCGGAAACAGTCCTGCTATTTGAATTTGATTGAGCTCTTCCTGCAGAGTTCCTATCAAAATGAGATGGGGCAGATCCTGGACCTCATCCCAGTCCCCCAGGATAATGCGGATCTTGGAAGATACACTGAAAAGAGATACAAATCCATTGTCAAGTAAAGAGAACTTTGCACTATTTCTGCCTGCCTATCACTGCTGCCATGTTCATGGAAAGCATTAATGGGGAGAAGGAACATGCCAACGCCAAGAAGATCCTGACTGAGATGAGAGAGTTCTTTCAGATTCAGGATGATTACCTTGACCTCTTTGGCGACTCCAGTGTAACAAGAAAGGTTGGAACTGACATCTAAGACAACAAGTGAAACTGGATGGTGGTTCAGTGTCTGCAATGGGCCACTCCAGAACATCGCCAGATCTTACAGGAGAATTAGGGGCAGAAGGACACCAAGAAGGTGGCCCAGGTGAGGGCACTATATGAGAAGATGAATCTACCATCTTTGTTCTCGAAGTATGAAGAAAACAGTTACAGCTACCTTATGAGTCTCATTTAGCAAGGGCAGGGAGGGGGGCTCTCAATAAATTATTGTGTAACCTTAAAAAAAAAGAAAAGAAAGGAAGGAAGGAAGGAAGGAGGGAGAGAGGAAGAAAGGGAAAGAAATAATGCCAGCAGTGGCAGCAGAGTGGAACAGGGAGCATAGAGAAGAGACAAGTGTCTGCAGATAAAGAAATTTTTAAAATAAAGAAAAAATGACTTGGGAAAACCTATGGTTTACAGAGGAAGACTGATTTTAATGGATACAGAGTTGGTAGTGGAAGTGTCTCAGTGAAAATGAATCCAAAGCATTCCACTGAGACGAAAGCATTCGGAGGATGGAAAACCCTCCACAGGCCATCAGCATGCAACACCATAACAGTTGAGGAAAATGTTTCTGGATGCTGAAAACTATTCCCACACAGCTTGCACAGCTGCCAACAGAGACAGGGGATTGGAAATTCATAAAGGAAGTTACCAGCATCCTGCAAAAAAAATTTCTAAAGGGTGCCTGAACCAGAGAGACTGAAATAGTTATGAAGAAAAATTTACCTGAACCATTCAACCTCTGGATCCCCATGGACAAAACTCCCATAAATGCTAGGACCCCATAAGAGCTATCACAAATATGCTCACTGCAACCACACAAGTGCATCTGCACTCCAGGGAGCATACCCAGTAATTCACATCCATCGAAGTGAAGGTGAAACCTGTGAGGATTTAGTCTCTATGCCCTAAAAGCAGATTTTACCAGAAGCCCCAGAGATCCAGTAGTCCAGCAGAGATCAGCAACGCCACACCCATAGTGGGTATGGACCAAATCTCAAATACCTTTCCATGGAGTTCCAAAATCCACCAAAGTCTGAACCCTAGCAACTAGAAACTCCAGTCTAGAACTCTACATCACCCCACAACAGGATTACACAATTCATCAGCACTCCCTAGACTATCCCACCCAATACTGGAAGATGGGAAGCTGAGAGCTTCAACATGAGGAACAAGATGACAGTGGCCAAAAATACAGAGCCAAAAATAAATATAAAAGAATTATCACTTAGTTGGTAGAGTGCTTGCCTCCTAAAGCCCTGGGTTCAATCCCCAGCACCACCACCACACACACAAAAAAAAAAAAAAAGAAAGAAAGAAAAAAGAAAATCCATACCTGCCAACAGATTTGATCACTTCAGGGGAAACACGCCTTTTCTCTCTCATTAATTTTTTTCCCTTTTTCTTTTGTTTCCTTTTTCTTATTTCTTTTCCCTGTATATTCTCATTTTTAATTCTTTTTAAATTTTAACTTTTTTTTCAATTGTTTCTAACATCATTTCATTGTATTCTATTATTCTTTACTTTTTCTCATTAAGCATGATTTTGTGTATATGTGGATATGTACGTGTCATTGTGCATGCTGTCACTGCATGGATAAATTTGAAAATATATAATATTCATATAGCTTATACATTAATATCTCTCTCCTGTACTTGTTCATTATTTAGCCTTGATTTAGACTTAGGTGGGGTGCAATTTTACAAGGGTTCAAGTTGTTTTGATCTTTCTTTTGCTGTCATTCATACCTAGGTTCTGGGTCCTCCTATCCTTGGTATTTTCCAAGAAGAACTGAAACCAGCATACCAGAGTGATACAGCCACTTCAATATTTATAGCAACACAATTCACAATAGCTAAATTTTAAAATCAATGCAGATGCCCATTGTTAGATGGATGGATTAAGAAACTGGTACATGTGCACAATGAAGTTCTACTCAGTTAAAAAGAAGAATGAAATTATGGCATTTGCTGGTAAATGGGTGCAACTGGAGAATACCATGCTAAGTTAAATAAGTCAGATTCATGAAGTCAAATGTTTTCTTTCATATGTGGAAGCTAGAGCAAAATAAAGAAAATTAGGGGGGAAGGATAGGATATCATAATGATATAGGAAAGCTCAGTATTGTAGAAGAAGGAAATTGAGAGGCAGAGTGGAGGAACAGAAAAGGAGAGAAAATGTGGAATGAATTCTTAAAAATCATGTTATACGGCCGGGCGCGGTGGCGCACACCTGTAATCCCAGTGGCTAGGGAGACTGAGGCAGGTAGATCGAAAGCTCAAAGCCAGTCTTGGCAAAAGCGAGGTGCTAAGTAACTCTGTCAGACCATGTCTCTAATAAAATACAAAATAGGGCTGGGGATGTGACTCAGTGGTCCAGTGTCCCTGAGTTCAATCCGTAGTACCAAAAGAAAAAAAAATCATGTTACATGCATATATAAATATACCACAGAGAATCTCACCCTTATGTATCAGTAAAAAGAACCAATCAATAATAAATAAATAGATGAGTGAAAGTAAGCCTAATAGAGTTGAGAAAGGAAGATGGGGGGTGTGCAGAGAGGATAGGAGAGAAAAAGGGGATTGTGAACTAAAACCAAATTCCATGCATGTATGATTTTGTTGGGATGAACCCAACTACTATGTATAACTATGATGCTCTAATTTTTTAAAAATCCACAAGGATATACAAGAACTGAACAACACCCATCAAAATCCACCAAAGTCTGAACCCCAGCAACTAGAAACTCCAATCTAGAACTCTACATCACCCCACAACAGGATTACACAATTGATCAGCACTCCCTAGTCTATCCCACCCAGTACTGGAAGATGGGAAGCTGAGAGCTTCAATATGAGGAACAAGAAGACAGTGGCCAATTGTATCAAGATACAATTGGTACATAAAAAACACTGCACTCAATAGTAGCAGAACATGCATCCCTTTCAAGAACCTATAAAATATTTTTCAAGATAAATGGACCAGGACATAAAACCTGGTCCATAAAACAAACCTTAACTGATTTATAGTAGTTGAAATTATACATGCAAAGTATTTTCTTTGACCGTTACAGGATCAAACTAGAAAATAAGAAAGGAAAGGTAACATTTAAAATACCTAAGCATTAGAAACTAAACACATTTGCATGTGTGTGTGCTGGGGATTGAACCCAGGGTAGAGCACTTGCCTAGCATGTGCGAGGCGCTTAGTTCAATCCTCAGCACCACATAAAAATAAACACATAAAGGTATTTTTTAAAAAAGAAAGAAAGAAAGAAAGAAAGAAAGGAAAGAAGGAAGGAAGAAAAAGAAAGGAGTTCTGCACATTGCTTTCTTTCCTGGATGAAAATCATATAGGTTCAAGCTGGGTAGAGCTCAGGGTGGCAATAAGATCCTCCAGTAGAGAAGACTGGGTAGTATATGTGGCAGGTTGAGCTGGCTTTGCCAGAGCTTCCAACATCCACAAAGTCTGGAAGTAATCAAATGAGTTGTTCATGTTTGAGAATAAGCCCCCCAAATGTGATAATCCACATCCCTTAGGGCCATCACAGAAACTCAGAAGACACTGTGCATCAAGAGGGACACAGGAGATGACTGAGAGATAGCAGGTCCCCAGGAATCTTGCAATCAAGGATAAGGGTTGGGCCACCAAGGACTTGTATGAACTGATCACACAAAGACAAGATAGAAAAAACACATCACACACAACACGGACGAGGCCACTGCAGATGCAAACCAGAGGCCATCTACCAATTTTTTAGATTCTTGGAAGCTGCTCAGAAACTTGTAAAAATACCCCCAACTGCCTGAGATTAAGGTAAAACTAACTGAGCATGGGGCTTACAATAGAAACTGAATTCAATTTAAGTTGTGAAAATTAAAAGGTATTTCTTGCACAGTGGTATTTTTCTGCTGAAATGCACATCCATTGCACCAATAATTTGCTAAAAGAAGAGAGCTAAGGGTTCTTCAAGTAATATAAGCTATCTAGGTTAAAAAAAAAAAAAAAGAAAAAAGAAATAAAGAAAACCAAAAAAGAGGCCACTGTTCACACTGAGGGATTGACTCTACCAGAGGAGAAGTTAGGCGACACAGAATGGATTCAGCAGGGGGAAAATAGCCCTGTTTTCTTGTGTGCTCATCCTCCCTTGAGCAGGGGATTCTTTCCTTTCAGAGGCCCACCTATCCCAAAAGCAAAAAGTCCCTACTCTTAGAATTCTTCCAGTGAAGCTCTGGGTTCATTCCTGTCTCAGCTCCTTCTCAGGCCCCTCTTTAGAAGCTCCCAGGGTTCTTCCCTACAGCTGCTTTGTGGTGTGTGAGGGTTTCAGCCGCTCACTGGAGGGCAGAAAGTACTGATGTGCTGATGCTGTCAGTACCTCACAGACAGTCCTTGGCATTCACCTCTGCATACTGAAAACTGCTTACTATGAACACCTGTACCTTTTTGCCTAGAGCCTTTTATCTCTGGCCACAGGAATGTGCCACAGGAACAGGGCAAGCGGGAAATGCTGGAGAGTTAAGGCCCCAAGAAACATTTTCAACCACTGATGAACAGGGAATCCGCAGATAAATACTCCAGCTCCTTCATCCCTTGGGCTAGATAGCTTTGAGGTGAGTGTTCTGTACTGGATCCCAGACACACACACACACACCGGGAACTGAGCTTGTTTCCCACAGTGATGAGAAACACACTAACACAGTGTATGAACTTCTTTCTTTCCCTTCACTCTGCTAACTGGTGCTTCTTGGGATCATCTCCCACATTAACTACTTGTATTGGAATTCTTGCCTCAGCATCTCATTTGGAGAAGAACTGAAAAGATCAGTGCTAATTGTTGGTTTGTATGTTAAACAAAATGCACTGTGTTAAATGAAAGAAGAAAGACCCAAAGGGCCTCATATCCATATGATTTCATTTGTAGGAAAGTCTAGAAAAGGAAAAATAACAAGGATGGAGAGACAGTGGTTTCCAGGAATTAGGGGAGCCCCAAGGGTTGATGACAAAGGGACAGTAGGAGAGTAAATTTTGGCGTGAGAAAAGTGTTCTGTATGTGATTCTATGTATTTTTACAAATCCCGCTGGACTGTATATACTACAAACAATAAGTTTTACGATGGTATGGATAGACTTGAAGACACAAGGAATTCTCTTAATTCACCTGAACTTTTACAGAGGATGATTCTAAGACCCAGGAAAATTACTTGCCAGAGTCCTATAGCCAGAAGACACAGCCAGAACTGGAAGCCAAACCTCAATCATATTAGGCAGGTTCTCTTTCCAACAATAACTAGGGTTTCTGTCTTTTAGCCAATTTATCCCAAAAATCTGTGCCTCTAACAAAAATTGGTTATGAAGATGGCATAAGGATAGTGGTCATCTTGTTGATGACAGTCTATATCATATTTGTCTCTTGAATCTCTCTGTTCCAATCGTCCTATGTTCACCCTATATCAGCTTTATGGGAATTCCCTATACTTATTCCCTTTGTTGGTTTCCCCAATTTCCTGTTTTCTCTGTCTTCCTCCTTGGCTTACTCTCTTGGTTTGTTAGAGCACCTCTTTCAGTTGCTTCCTAGTGAAGGAAACATGCAATTGTGCATATCTGAAATTATCTTTGTTATACTCATTTCTTGTGTTTGGCTAGGTATAAAATTCTAGACTGGAAATAATTGTCCTTCAGAATTTTGAAGATAGTATCTTAATAGTCTACCACGATTGCTGGAATAGTTCCAATGAAAAGCAGTCTGAGACCATTCTGATTCATGGGATTTGGTATATTGAAGCTTGTAGTATCTTCTCTTTGTCCCCAGGGTTCTGAAATTTCACAATTATATATATACCTTGGCTGGGTCAACCCTTACCCATTAAAGTAGGCCTTTTTATTTAAGTTGCTATTATCTGAACATTTTAAAATTTGTTTTAATTAGTTACACACAATGTTCTTGGCTATCATACATTTGAATCAGATAGGACATAATTTCTCATTTTTCTGAGTGTACAGTTTGCAGAATCACATTGGTCATGCAGTCATGTATATACCCACAGCAATAATAATGTCTATTTTATTCAGCTGTCCTTCCATTCCCCCCTTCCCCTCCCCTCCCCTCCCACCACTTCTCTCTACCCAATCTAATGTGACTCACTTCTTCTTCTTTTTTTTTTCCCCTCACATCTTCATATCTGTATTCTGTATAACGAAGGGGTCTTCTTCCCTCTTCCATGCAATTCCCATTCTCCCTCCCTTTCCCTCCCACCTCTCTTTCCTATCTAGAGGTAATTTTCTTCTCATGCTCTTCCTCCCTACCCCTTTTTGAGTCACCTCCCTTATGTCAGAGAAGACATTCAGCATTTGTTTTTTGCGGATTGGCTAACTTCACTTAGCATAATCTGTTCTAATGCCACCCATTTCCCTGCAAATGCCATGATCTTATTATTTTTTAGTGCTGAATAATATTCCATTGTGAATAAATGCCACATTTTTTTTATCCATTCATCCATTGAAGGGCATCTAGGTTGGCTCCAGTTTAGCTATTGTGAATTGTGCAGCTATAAACATTGATGTGGCTGTGACCCTGTAGTATGCCATTTTTAGGTCTTTTGAGTATAGTCAGAGAAAAGGAATAGCTGGGTCAAATGGTGGTTCTATTCCCAGTTTTCCAAGGAATCTCCACACTGCTTTCCAAATTGGCTGCACTAATTTGCAGCCCTACCAGCAATGTATGAGTGTACCTTTCCCCCCGCCATCCTCACCAGCACTTGTTGTTGTTTGACTTCATAACGGCTGCCATTCTTATTGGAGTGAGATGGTATCTTAGAGTAGTTTTAATTTGCATTTCTCTGATTGCTATCGATGGTGAGCATTTTTTCATGTACTTGTTGATTGATTGTATATCCTCTTCTGAGAAGTGTCTGTTCAGGTCCTTGGTCCATTTGTTGATTGGGTTATTTGTTTTTTTGTTGTTTAACTTTTTAAATTCTTTGTATATCCTAGAGATTAGAGCTCTATCTGATGTTTGAGGGGTAAAAATTTGTTCCCAGGATGTAGGCTCCCTAATAACTTCACATATTATTTCTCTTGCTGAGAAAAAACTTTTTAGTTTGAATTCGTCCCATTTGTTGATTCTTGGTTTTAATTCTTGTGCTATAGGCGTCTTATTAAGGAACTTAGGGCCTAACCCCACATGATGGAGATTAGGGCCTACTTTTTCTTCTATTAGATGCAGAGTCTCTGGTTTGATTTCTAGATCCTTAATCCATTTTGAGTTAACTTTTGTGCATGGTGAGAGATAGGGATTCAATTTCATTTTGTTGCATATGGATTTCCATGAACCAGGCCCTTTTGATCTGGCAATTTACATTTCCCAGCTTAAGAAAATTTTCTTGAATAATCTCATTGATAATTTTATCTCCCCACCCTTTTGGAATATATATTATTCAGATATTAAAACTTTCAGACTATTCCTCCTACAGTCCTCATCTTTTCTTTCCCATTTTTCATTTTTTATCTTTTGGGTCTATTTTCTATAAGATATCGCAGACTTCTTCCCCAAATATTCTGTGGAATTTTTCATTTCTGCTACGGTGTACTTATTTATTTTAAAGCTTCTTTTAATTTCCCATCCTTTTTCTTTTCTTTTCTTTCACTGAGAATCAAAACAAAAGGCTCCACAAATGATAGGTAAGTGCTCTCCCATTGAGCTATATCCCCAACCCTATTTCCTCTCTTAAAATAACATCGTATTCATATTTCATGGATATATTATCATCTCTTATCCTTAAGAATAAGTCATGATGTCTTTCAGATTATTTTTGTTTGTTTGTTTATTTTGATCAATAGTTTGCATGTTTGTTTGTTCGTTCATTTGTTTTAGGAGACGATAATTACAAGTGTAGAAATAAACTCCACACCTCTCTTCAATTTATTTTTGACAAATTATTAGGCTAATTCATTAGGGAAAGAATAGTCTTCCTTAAATAACGTTGGGACCATTGCATCTTTATTTTGATCATTATTTGTTCTCTTTAATGTTAGTAGTTTTCCTCAGATAGCTGGTAATCTGGTGATTTGTACTAGATGTTATTGGTATCCTGTCCATACCCCAGCTGCTGCTGTGTGACTGGTTGTTAATGGGTCAGAGTTGCCCTGTAAAGAATTGTCCTCTTTCAGGAACTGTCTTGTTTTAGTGTTTGTGGTCCCCTCCCTGGAAGCCAATGATTAATTAATATGTGTGTACAAGAAACAAACCTCTTGCTCCAAAGTGAGATCAACTCTGTGGTGCAATTTCCACTCACTGCGGAATCAGACTGAGGCCGTTCTGCTTTCCACCATGGTCTCTGCAGCAAGAGGGTCCTCACCAGATGCCAGCTCATTGATCTTGGACTTCCCAGCCTATAGAACTGTAAGAAATAAATCTCTGTTCTCTGTAAATTATCCCGTCTTAGGTATTCTGTTATAGCAGCACAAAAAGGACTCAAAGGGTTGGGGTTGTAACTCAGTAGTAGAGTGCTTGCCTAGCATGTGTGAGGCACTGGGTTCAATCCTCAGTACCGTATAAAAATAAATAAACAAAATAAAGGTACTGTGTCTGTTTTCAACTAAAAAAAAAAAAAAAAAAAAAAAAGAACTCAAACACTCCACACTCCCTCCTCCTGACCTCTCCCATCTCCTTCCTATATTATACTTTCTTTATAATAATTATATAACAATACAATAAATAATTATTAATAAGAATTGTTATTAGTGATCCTGAGAATTGAACACAGGGGTGCTTAACCATTGAGCCACACCTCCAACTCTTTTTAAATATTTTATTTAGAGACAGGGTTTTGCTAAGTTGCATAGGGCCTCACTAGGTTGCTGAGGCTGGCTTTGAGCTCCTGATTCTCCTTCCTCAACCTCCTAAACTGCTGGGATTATAGGTGAATTTGCCACCCAGCAAATTCTTCTTTTTTGGGGGGGCGTGGGTACTGGGGATTGAACTCAGGGGCACTCGACCACTAAGCCACATCCCCAGTCCTATTTTGTATTTTATTTAGAGACAGGCTCTCACTGAGTTGCTTAGCGCCTTGCTGTTGTTGAGGCTGGCTTTGAACTTGCAGTTTCCAGCCATTGGAATTATGGGTGTGCACCACCAAGCTCAGCAATTTCTTCATTTTAAGACAGGGTCTTAGTAAGTTTGAGAGGCTAGCCTTGAACTTACAATCTTTCTGTCTTCGCCTCCCAAGTAGCTGGTATTACAGACATGTGCCACTGTGCTCAGTCATTATGTCTCTTTTAAAGTATTTCCTCACTCCCAACTCATCTCAGAAAACTGTGCCCTTATCCATATGGTCAGAAGTCCTTCAAGACCCCTGAAAAAGAAATGATGTCTAATTTTAAATCAAATGTCTGTGACTAATTTTAGAATAGTAACTTTCTGTATAGTAACTACAGTGGGAGCAGGAGCTGGATTTAGTCATCTTTAGATTTGGCACTTAATGCATGTTTGTCAAAGACTATCTGACTAGTGAAGGAAAAATCAGTCTTTCAAATAGAAGCTAGAAATCAAAGATTGTCTAGAACCCAACCCCTCTTCCCTACCTGGTAGGGAAGGTAGGTCCTGGGGTGGGGGGCCTATCTTATCTGTTGGTTGGTGAACACCATCTCAGAATAAATATCCCTCCTCTGATCAATCACTTGAGTGTTTAATTAACCAGAGTTCTGATTGACACTTTCAAGGGTTGACCATACAATACTTTGACCCCTTGCACTGGGCCAGGAGAGGAGTCCCACAATTCTATGAGAGCAGGAGGTGTCCTCCTGTATTTCCTGAGTTCCTTCATTCCAGGAATAATTCCTTCATCCCTCCTTGTGTGGACCTCTTACTGGGATGTGACCTTGCCTGTGTGCGTGTGCGTGCACCCGTGCATTGGGGTGGGGGTTGCTTCTCAATGTGTGTGCATGACCATGAAGCAGTGAGAAAGGAGAGAATGAAAAGTATTTGTATGTGTGTGGCATCTTTGGGCATGGCTGTGTGTCTACCCTCAGGCCAGTGAAGTGGCTGGGAGCCAGGGATTCTATTTCCCCAGCCACCAACAAGCTATCTTACCTTTCTGGTACATATACAGGCCCAATCACCCAAGCAGTACTCAGAGTTCCCAAAATACAAGTATGTGCAGGATTCTGTGTGGGAGCTTCCTAGCTGGAACCAGACACAGATACAGAAGAGCAATGGCACGATTTCCCAGAGATGGTACAACCTACTCAGACTCACTTTCAGAATGTTTGTCTTAGTATGGATTCTCTCAAGAGTAGACCCTTGGGTGCAGGGATTTGGATGTAGGCAATTTATTTAGGAGGTGATCCTAGAAAATAGGAGTGAAAAGGTAGAGAGAAGAAGATATGGAAGGGAAAGAAACCAATAATACTAAGTTGAATTGATGGGCAAGTTACTGCCCAATTGCCCATAATTGAGACTTAATCCTATCAGGAACCAAGGAAACAACTTTCTGAAATAGTTCTCAGCATTGTTCTCCTGGATAAGGAGTGGACTGGGAGTATTTATCCACTGACTTCAATCTTCCCATTACTTATAGAAGACCATCAGGGAACTTTCCAGTTCCATCTGTGGAATCAAGCATGCTGTCCGACTCAGCTTCTCCAGCTATGGGTTATACATCTCCTAGCTGGAACTGTTGCCCTCACCATTAGAATGCCACCATCACCACAATTTCTGCCCCAACTGTGCCACTGCCTTTCTCTCTCCTAAGTTTTTTAGGTCTGAGCTTGAAAGAGAAAGAAGCAAAATGAGATACTTAACCCACAACTCATTTGAGTGAAAAGAAACTATGGTGGTTTTCTTCTCCCTTCATTTCAACCTATCTAATCTACCCAAGTAGCTTTCAGCCACCATCCTCTCATCTCAAAGCAAGGACGGGGAAGAGGGATAAGACAAGAAAACACAGGCGGGCTTTCTAGAATGTTCTCCAGCTGCTGCAGCATCCCCTCTAGGCAGGCTTCCCTGCTTATCTTGGCTTTCTGCCTTTCAACCTGCATGATTGTGTTAGTCAGATTTTTATTTCTGTGACCAAAGTACCCGACAAGAACAACTTAGAGAAAGAAAAATTTACTTGGGCTCATGGTTTCAGAGATTTAGTCCATGATGGCTGTTTCCATTGCTCTGGGCTGGAGGTAAAGGACGTGACAGAGGAAAGCTGCTCAGTTCATGGCAGCTTAGAAGCAGAGAGAGCAGAGGAACTAGGGGAATAAGATAAAATTCCCAATGACATGCCTCTGGAGACCGACCCACCTCCTCTAGTCATACCCCACCTTCCTACAGCTATCACCCAATAATTATTAAATTATTAATCCATCAAATGAATTCATCTACTGATTAGGTTATAGCACTCATAATCTAATCAATTCCCCTCTGGACATTCCTGCTTTAGGGGGATAACTCATATTCAAGCCACAATGATCATAATAAGGAGTCAGCTCTTTATGTTCTCAGAGATGGGCTCAGGCAGTGACTAAGGAAAGAAATTTGGTCTTGCTGGAGCAGGATCCTCCAGTGGGGGCAGAACTCCCATTCCAGGCCTTTAGCTCCATTACTTGGCATTTCTCACTTGCCTGTCAGTCATCTGAGGCTAACACTGGGAGGACATGTCTTCCAAATAACACTGAAGGTTTTCCCCTAGGATAAGAGGGTGAATTGAGTCTACAATCTACTTTTGCTTCTCCAGAATCCCACTAAAACTACTATAAGGGAATTTAAAAAAGAAAGATACAGATTCTTGAGGACAAAGAAAACAGAAGAGACAATAGCAAAACAATTTTGGAAGCTAGAAAACAGAGGGGTGTATGGTAATTGACTTAGAAGTTCCAAGAAAGCTGAAACCCAAGGAAAGCTAAGAATGGCCCTATTTTCAGGGCAAAATTAAAATTAAAAAAAAAAAAAAAAAGGAATTGGCAGTCTCAGGTTCTTCTAGAACAGCAAGCCAAAATCAGGAGAACTGGGTGAAAGGTAATTGGAAAATAGTCTTAGTTCATGTTTCCTATTCTCCAAGTTGCAGTTCTTCCCTCACCAGGCAGAGGACTGTAGATTTAGTCTCTAGAGAGGGTAAAACAGAGGGCCCCTGGACTGGAAGCACAGAGATAACTGAGGACAAAGTTACTGTGTGGAAAACAGGGGTATTAAGTGACTATTTCCTCACTACATACTGGGCTTCTCAACTTCCTCTCTGCTTACTTCCCAAATCACTAACAGTTCCCCTTTACCTCTCTTCTCTAGAAACCAGTCAAGAAGAAAAGAACGAAGGATGTTGGTGTTAGAGATTC
The DNA here is from genome assembly GCF_052094955.1 of Ictidomys tridecemlineatus. Lineage (NCBI taxonomy): Eukaryota > Metazoa > Chordata > Mammalia > Rodentia > Sciuridae > Ictidomys > Ictidomys tridecemlineatus. The sequence goes on from NC_135481.1 coordinate 171,685,413, forward strand.
CAATAAACAACTACTCTTGTCTTCCCTTCAGTGAATCTCTGCTTTGATAAGTTGGACCCCTGCTCCCAAGGCTTTTCAATAAGTTTTCAGACCTTTACTGTTAATCAAGTGTAGAGAGCTACATATATCTTAGGTTCCCTAGAAATAGGCTGTGATGGGGATTTGGGTACATGCAATTTACTGTTGGCGGGCTCTCAGAAGATGTTCCCAATCCTCTCCCAGAAGTACCAGGGAAAGGAGATCAAAGAAAGAACAGCCCAGACCTCCCTTGATGCCCCTGTACTCCTCCATCACATGTATTTTGTCTAGAGAAATGGTAGTGGTTGGGAGTGGGGAGAGCAGTGAGTTGACCCTTGTGCATTGCTAAGCAATTTTCTCTTTCTCTCTAACACCTAATTTTCCTAAGGACAAAAGTCATGAAGCTGGAGCCACTCCACCCTCTACCCTGTAGCCTGTTTGGACTAGCAATTACTAGCCAAGCTTTATAAACAAAGAAAACTGGTTTCCAAACACAGGCCTAGGGAAGGAAGCCATAAGAAAGGAGAAGAAAAGGAACTCAACATTTCTCTCCTACTTGAAACCTCCCTGGGCTGCCAGGAAACATTGCCTCCACCAACAACTATTGCATGTCCACTGTGCACCAGTCACATGCTTGGTTCTAAGGAAACACTGCTCTTGATGTTGAAGGACTCATTTTCTGGAGGGAGCCAAAATATGCAAATAAGCGGGACCTCAAAGTATGCCTGGCGCCCAGAGAGAAGGGTAAATGACACAGGTGGGGATTTCAAAGGAAAGGATGTCAATGGGTGAAGGGAGTAAGGAGATCCTCCCAAAAAGTGAATTCTTAATATTTAATTTTTAAAGAACAGTTTTAGGTCCACAGAAAAATGAGAGGAAGATGCAGGAACTTCCCTATACTCCCCACACATGCATAACCTCCCCAGTTATCAACATCCTCCATCAGACTGGTACATTTGTTACAACTGATTATTACCCAAAGTCCATAGTTTACATTAGGCGCTGAATTACTCTTGGTGCTATATATTCTACAGGGTTGTTCAAAGGTATAATGACTTATATTCACCATTATATTATCATACAGAGTTATTTCCACTGTCCTAAAAATCTTCTGCGGATTTTTAGAGGAAAAAGCAAGATGAGTGTTGCTTTCCTTGTAAAGAAATCAACAGGAAATGAAGTCACTGATGGTGAAACACCATGAAGGTATTCTGGAAATGGCTGGAAAATAAGGTTTAAGGAGCTGGATGGAGCAGGAAATGAGAAAAAGGCAGATTTGCATATCATGAGACTAGATTTGCATGGGAATGGATTTAGGTGCCTGCAGGAACTCAGGAGACAGGTGAGAAGACCCGATTTAGACAATGACAAATATCAATATCAGGAAAACTGAGTTGAAAACCCCCTCCTGGTAACTGCTGTGACTGAGAGCAAGGTAGGTAGCCTTCCCCCAGCGTCCTGGCTTGATTGGCAGAGAAGATATGGGTCCAAAACCCCAGGACAGGCAACTCTGATGGAAGGGCTACTCTCTTTCCCCAGCACATGCCTGTACTCATCTCTCACCTTGGGGTACTGTGATCAGTGAGTAGCAGGCTACTTCTTGAGATGTTCACTGATGTTTCCTCTTGACTTCCCCTTGTTTTGAAGGCTTATGGTTTGCCAAAGCAGGAGGAACAGGACTGCAGGCATTTTCCATGATGACATTTTGCTTCCTAAAGTTAAGCTACTAAGCTATTTGTGGTTTATATGAGGGGTCCGGGAGGGTTGGGAAAGGAAGGAGAACTTTAGAGAGGGACATAGGGATTAAAGAAGAGGGGCAATCATTTTTGCAAGTCTTGAGCTGCAGTGCCCACACTGCTGAGAAGCTTCAGAAGAGGTTTTGAAGCCTGTTGTTTGCTCCCAGCGGAGGAGCGGCAAAGTAAAGGGACTGGGAACAAGAACACACTGCCTGCTAAAGACATGAGATCCTTGGAGCTGCATTAGACCCTTGATCTTGGTATTACAAGAAAGGCTGAACCCCCACCAAAACAGGTCAACTTCTTGCCTGTCCTTTAGAAAGGAAGTTGGGGGTTGAGAGCAATAGGTAAGACATAATTAAATAAAGACATGCACTGTTTCTTGCACACACTTCTCTCCACTATCTGGGCAAAGTCCAGGTGGCATCCATCACAGTGTCCTGCAAAGACAGATGGAGGGGGGAATTGGTGTACACGTCTCCCCATCAAACTAAGGGCACCCCATTTCATGCACATCCCTGTGTCCCCAAGGACTCCTAGGCGAAAGACATGGTGTTCCAACCTTTCCCAGCGCAAGCAAAATTCTAAATTCTGCAGCAAGACAGGCTAAACCCCCGCAGTTTCGCGGTTAGACCACGCCAGCCGGCGGGGCGGGACCAGGCCTGGTCAAGGAACCGCGCGCTTGCGCACTGTCAACGCTGAAGCCGAGGGCCCTCAGCAAGGTAGGCGGGGACTGCCCGGGCATCCGGGTCCCTCACCCCGCCCCCGCTGCATGAATGAGAGGCGCGGCGAGCGCCCCTCCCCCGCCGGGCCCGCCCCTCACCGGGGGCCTCCGAGCGCAGTCTGCAGTCGCCACCTCAGCCGCGCTGCTCCCGACGGACTGTTGCCGCCCGCAACCCGCAGCCCTCTGCCGGGCGCTGACGGTCACGCACGCCCGCCGCCGCAGTAGCCGGCGCGCCCGAGTAAGTGAGCGAGCGAGGACCGGGACGCCGAGACCGCCGCCCCCGAGCTGGGTCTTGAGGGACGGGGCGGGTCCGGGATGCTGAGGAGACCGCGGGCCCGCGTCAGCCTTCCCTACACACTCTGGGGCGCCTCGGCGGGCTGGGCGAGGGGTGGAGGGCTGAGACATTTGCCTCAGGCCGGGAAGAAACGCGTAGAAGGGTTCGGCGCGGCCCGGGGCCGGGGCCAGGGAGCGGTGAATCCTGCACAAAGGGCGGCGTGGGGCTGTCATCCGGAGGTCACCCAGGGCAGGTTCGCGGCCCCCCTTTTGCCCTGCCGGCCAGAGCCCTGGCGTCGGGTCCCCGAGCGTGGGAGGCGGCGGGAATGAGCAGGGAGGCGACGAGGAGGATGTCGAGGACGGCTGCCTAGGTGCTGGCGGTGTGGACGCTCCGTGGGGGGCGCGGCGTGGCAGTGTTTTCCTGGTCCCGATCCTCTCCTTCGCTTTCTTTGTGGTGCTTGGCTCGTGCCTGGTTGTCACAGTGTGCATGGCAGTGGTCTGCGCTGAGACCTCTCTCCTTGGCTTACTCATTATGGAAGTCATATGGTGGCCTCATCATGGGGGGAGGTGTGCTCCCACAGGCCAGAGATTTGAGGAGCCTCCTTTGTTTCCGGAGACCTGCTGGGGTGTATGTGAGAGAGAGACACCCATGAAATGAGAGAATCAGATCATCAAAAAGGACATAAGGGGGTAAGGGGGATTGAAGGAAAAAAAAAGTAACTTCACACCTTTACCCAGTTCTGCGGTATTATTTTCAAACAGCAGTTTTTTGGTTTCTTATTGTAAAACCGGTGGTTTTCGTTAATTGAAAATATGCATGTTTATTTTCTTCTGGCTGTAAATGTGGAATACTTTGCTTTGTGGGGGTTAGTTAATGGCAATATATATGTGTACGTGGGAATACTCCGACTCATCGGACAACTCATCTGGCTATAGTTCATTGATAATGTCTTTATACTTGAGAACAAGTCTGTAGGAATACTCCAGTATATCTAGGACACTGTTTTCTGGAATCCCCAGTATAGGCAGATTTCGTTCCTGACTCCCTGTGTTAAGAAGGTGGTCCAGCAGGTTCTTTCCACCTCTTTGCTTTTTTTTTTTAATTCCTAATACTTTGGCAAAGATTTTTATTGCATATTACCCTGGCATGCGCCCTTCTTTTGATCTGAATTTTCCTGTATTCTGTTGTCTGGTTTTGCAGCCCAGCTCAATGGCTCCTCTTACAGGACTATTGGAAAACAGAACACCTTTTTTCATTGTCCTCTTCCCCAGAGAGAGAGAGAAAGAGAGAGGGGGAAGAAGCATTACAGGTTCCCATAGATATTGTCTGGATGGGACTGCCTGTCTGATTTTGTTGTCTTGGTGAAGTTATGAGGAGTTATAGTTAATGTAGACCAATTAAAAGGAGGCCGTTGTGATACCACCATCTATTCTTTGCTATTTTTTAAAAAAATTATTTAAATCTTAGAAGACACTTGTTTTGTTGGATGATTTTCAGTTTCTTTTCCACCCTTCTAATTTTGTAGAGTGATGGTAAATTAGGTAAATTCAGTTACAAAAACACACTTTCAAAGTATTTTGCATTATGACATTTTAATTCAAAATAGGGGAGGTTAAAAAAAAAAGAGAGAGAAAATTAGGAGCTAGGTGTAGTGGCACAGCCTATAAACCCAGGGACTCAGGAGGCTGAGGCAGGAGGATGCAAATTTGATACCACCTTAGCAACTTAGTGAGGCCTTGTCTCAAAATTTTAAAAAATTTACAAAAGGGTGAACGAGGGATGTGACTCAATGGTTAAGCACTCCTGGGTTCAATCCCTAGTACTCCCCCCCCAAAAAAAAATTAAGAGGAATTTATATTGGATGGCATGAATAGTTGGGTATATTCAATGTTCTAAGATTATTTATTTATTTGGGGGGTACCAGGGATTGAACTCAGGACTCAACCACTGAGCCACATCCCCAGCCCTATTTTGTATTTTATTTAGAGATAAGGTCTCACTGAATTGCTTAGAGCCTTGCTTTTGCTGAGGCTGGCTTTGAACTGGCTTTGAACCTCCTGCCTCAGCCTCCCTAGCTGCTAGTATTACAGGCATGCATCACCATGCCTGGCAAAGTATTTTTTTAGTTGTTACTGGACATTTATTTTATTTATATGTGGTGCTGAGAATGGAACCCAGTGTCTCACACATGCTAGGCAAGTGTTCTACCACTGAGCCACAATACCAGCCCTAAGATTATTTATTTTTCAATCATATGTATTTTAGTTCCTAGTAGTTTGGGATGCAAAATGAAGTGTCAACCTTCACAACATCTGTTTATTTATATTCCCTCTGTTTAAAACCTTTGCTTTTTAAATTGAAGGAGAAATTTTCCTCTGGTTGGTTCAAGCTCTGTTATTCTTGGTAATATGCTTTTCTTATGCTACCAAGTTCAAATTCTTTTTTTGTAAGAGCTAACATTATTAAAAGTTGACTTTTTTAGTTAAAAAAGTTTGGGTTTTCTGATGTTCTATTTAAATATCAATGAATTTAGCTTAGGTAAATTAACTTAAAAACTATGTCACTAATATTGAAGCAACCCCAATACATTTATAAATTGCCTGCATAAGACATTTTTTAGAAGTACTTTTAAAATAAACCATAAAGGGAAGTTTTAGATAAATAGTATAACCGGATTATCACTGTAATAGTCTTGTATTGTACTGTAATTTCATAGAACTTTAATTTTGCAAGAGTGACTTAGCCATTTTTTACATCAACAAAGGAACCATTTCTGAATTTGCATGTCATCCTTGTGCAGAGCTCATGCTAATCTCTTTATCATTCACAGTTTTAGTATATGTGCTGCTGTAGCAAGCACAACAAAGGACTCCTAATACAGCCTGACCTTGTTATTCAGCATTCTGTTAATCAAAATCTTTACTAACCTAGAGTCTAATGTTTCTGTAAGTATGGTAAGTGAAGAAAAATTCTGCAGTGACATCTAAAACATTGAAGTAGACTAAATTATGTTAAATGTTTTAGTAGTAAGTATATTATTTACATTCATTAGAATACTAATATTATTATATTAGGCATGGTGTAGTTGTATACATGGTGACTTTTTAAAAAATATTTTTAGTTGCAGATGAACACAATATCTTTATTTTTTTATTTACTTATTTTTATATGGTGCTGAGGATCGAACCTAGTGCCTCATATGGAGGCAAGCATTCCACCACTGAGCTACAGCCCCAGCCCACCCCGTGACTTTTTGTTTTTCCAAAACTGGGATCCATAATCTTCCCAACAATGTCTGCTAACGAAAGTAAAATGTTGTTCTATTAAGTATCCTTTATTAATAATTATTTTTATTTTAAAATTAGTAATTTTATTGTAACATTAGCTTGAAGCAGATAAAATCTTTTTTTTTAGACTGGGAAATTACTTAAAAATCATCAATTTCACGTGGTTTAAACTCTGCCAACTCTTAGCAGTCACTTTTGTAATTCCTTATTTATTTTGTTTTTAATTTTCATACTACTGTTTCTTGTTTTATTTAACCTTTGGGGGAAAAAATGGACTTCTACTTTGGAAATTGAAGATTTAGCTATTCCATGTAACTGTCCTTCATCCTTACTGGTACTTCACGGTTCCCAGTTACGTCAGTATTTAGTATTTTTATGACTATGACTATGCCTATTATTCACAGATGAACCATGTAGAGTACTATTATTACATCTTGTTTTTCATTTGCTTAGTTGTGTTTGTATCAGTCACTAGTTCTTCCTCCAACTATGACAAAACTGATTATTTTTCAGTATTTTTAAAGGTAACCTCGTGGTTTCACTTCATTTTCCTGGGGATTGGTCCTGCTGGAGCCCTCCCTTTCCTACTCCAGTTTGTATTGTTTTGCTCTCAGAGTGCATAGCCATCATCCTAGGACTTCCCTTTGTCATCATTTTAGGAATTCCCTTTGCCATTCCCCTGTGTAGGATCTCCTTTTTCTTGGATCCTGTGTCTTCCTCATTCCTTAGTAGCTTCCTGAGAAAGGGTACTTAGAAAATCTGAAATTCCTTCCTGAATTTAGAATTTGCATATCTGGAAATGTCTTCATCTTACCCTCACATTTGATGGGGGTCTAGTTCAGGGGTGAAATGTAGATTGAAAATTAATATCCCTCTTTGAAAGCATTGTTCCATTGTAAACTTCCAGTGTTGCTATTGAGAAATTCGATAGCATTCTAATCCCTAATCCCTTTTTCCCATTCTAGAAGATTTTAGGGTCATCAGTTTATTTGTGGCATTCCTAACATTTCCTGATATATCTTGGTATAGCTCTTTTTCTTTCCTCTGGCTTATGGAGTAGATTATATTTTCCAAAGTTATCTGCATACATGTGTACCATCTCATACTCTTCCTCCTCATTCCTTCTTTACCTCATACCCCCTCATAATTCCTAACTCCTACATTTGAGCCATGCATCATCAACTCTCCAGGGATCTATCCATGTCAGCATACCCACATGCTCCCATGTTGCTCATCTTTAAAAAACATAACAAATTATAACTTTCCCCACCTCCCATCAATCACCTCCTGTTTACCTGCATAATTGAAGTCTCACATGAGATGTGCACATTTCCTTTCTACCTCATTTATAGTACCTGTCACATTTTGAAATCTATTGTTTACTGATCTTTTTGTCACCTATGCCCCTGGAATGTCAGCTCCAGGAAGGCAAGGACTTCATCTGTCCTGTTTACTATTATGTTCCCTAGAACAGCTGCTAGCAGAAGTACCTATTCAATATATGGGCAAAAAGGTATAATTGACATTTTTAAACTAGTAAAATAGCTCTTGCTTTTTGAAATTTTCTAATAAGAAAATACATTTTCATTTGTTTTTTATTTTCCGCTTTTTGCTTCACTTAGAGTTGGAAAAAATTGTAAGTACTATACAAGTACTATATCATGATTGAATTTTTCCCTAGGTTCCATTTAATTCTTTCCTATGTATAGTTTAGTATTGGCAGTTTTCTGCCAGTATTCCAGCATCAGATGACTTGGAGTTGCATTCAGCTCTTACTTTTTAACAAGTAACTATGGGCAGGTTAACATCTGTTTTTCCATCTCTAAGATGGAAATAATGATGGTACCCACTGCATGTACTTATTCTGTGAGTTAAAGGAGATAACGTGAAATGACAAATTCAATACTTAGAATGGCAGTGAACTTAGTGAAAAACAATTATTATTGCAGCCTCCTCCAATTTATAACATTTGGTTATGACCCAGACTCTTTAATATTTTTGTTCAGAATGCTTGTGTCTCTTAGCATATATTGGCTATGAATATGACTCAGCTATTTTTTGGTTTTATGTTGTTGTTTTTTTTTTTTTCCTGATTCCTTGCCTCTGCTGCAGATTATCCTGTGTTGGATACAATGATCTACAGTTGACAAATGAGCACCTTGTAGCACTTACCAGCAGTTTGGGTCATTTGATAAATCATTTTGATCATTTGATAAAATACTTTTTATTTCAAGCCATATCCTGTTTTATTTATTTGTCTTGCTCAGAGATGAAGTGCCTTCTTCATGTTATTCCACATTAACTCTTCTTATTTTATATTTACTTAAACTTTCTTTTTTAAATATTTTTTTCATTGTAGATGGGCATGATATCTTTATTTTATTTATTTATTTTTTGTATGTGGTGCTGAGGCTCAAACCCAGTGCCTCACACATGTGAGGCAAGTGCTCAACCACTAAGCCACAGCCCCGGCCCTATTTATTAAAACTTTCAAAACACCCAATATGTCATCAAACAGATTTTTTTAAAAGTAACTCTAAGACACTGATATTTTCAGATACTAGCTAGCTGGGAAGATAAATATAGGTAGCAATACAATATAAGTCTACTTTGAGTCACATGAAAAATACAGACAGGCTATAAAAATTCAGAGTAGAACTAGGTCCTGTCAGTCTTATGGGATGCTTTTATGCATGTTAAAATGTTTGCTTTATCTTATTCCCTAATTTTTTGTCTTGATTTTTATTCTGGAAGTTTGCTTAATAATCATGGGAATGTTTTAAGAGATAATATACAAGCTAAAATTGAGAATAATTTTTAGTTTTAGAAATTGTTTCTGGAAGTAATTTAGCAATTACCCTGCCTTTTTCTTTTCTTCTCTAGATAGGTAGTAGGGACTCTTCAAATAATTTGAGCATTTCAGACCTCAGAGTATAGTGTTGGGTAAATTGAGGGTTCTTAAAAGAATGCCAGATGGTTTGAAAGAAGTTGTGAGCACTCCAACTAGCGCAGTCCTTTGAAAGCCAGCTGGCTAAGTCTCTTCTGTGCTGGAGGTAGGAAGCAGACACTTTGTTCCATGCCAGCTGGCACATGAATAGCTGGCCAATGGCTTTACTTTTGGTTGGCCACTCTTGGGAAAGACAGCCTGTGCCCTCCATATGCCCTAAGGATAGTCTGGCACCAGAAGAGTTGTATTAGGCCTCCCTGGTGCTTGCTCCAAGGGCTGGAGCCAGCCTGCAGTAGCAAGGGAAAGGAAGCTAGCTACTTCTTAGATAGCATTACAATTGAACCTCATGTTATTAATTGCTTTGGAAAAGTTTAATGCAGCTTGAATTTTTATGGATTCAATGTTAAGTATAATAAAGTTGCTTACAAATAAAGGTGAATGTTTTTATATTCTAAGTAACTACCAGTTTACATGCTTTCAAAGTTCCTGATTAACTTTTCTTAAAGGGAGGTTTGCCTGTTCTTTTTATGGTCATCGTCATCTCCTAAAGTTTTGGTCATTAGGAAGTAAAATTTTTCCTCATATCATAATGCTTGCTCCTATATAAAGTATAGGTTTCAATAAAACGCTAATTTTGTATATTTTCTTAAAATCTATCTCATTTTGTGGCCAGACTTGTGGCTCAGTGGTAGAGTGCTCACCTAGCACTTGCGAGGCCCTGGGTTTGATCCTCAGCACCACATAAATAAATAAAGATATTGTATCCAACTAAAAAATAAATATTAAAAAAAATCTATCTCATTTTATCTGTTCTTCATATTTTCTTAGGCAGGCTCTTGTATCAGTCAGGTACAGTTCCTCACTTCTTTTAGCAAACTTAATTTCAGTGGTTTGAGAATAAAAGAAATGCCAATGTGGCACTGCAGGTAATGTGAGCATTTTTATGATGATATTGTCTAGCCTCAAAATTAATGATTTCACTACAGTCTATCTCTATGCTTTATGTTGTGCATACCTCTTATCCCAGTGTCTGGGGAGGCAGGGGCAGGAAGATGGCAAGTTTAACGCCAGTTTCAGCAAGACCTTGTCTCAAAATAAAACCATGAAATGGGCTGGGGAAATAACTCAGTGGGGAGCACCCCTAGGTTCAATCACTGGTACCAAAAAAAAACCAAAACAAAACTTTTTTTTCTTACAAATTTGGAGATTGAATGGTGTTGCATTACCTTTACTTGTTGAGTTTATCTAGGCAAACAAAAAATTTATGGACTATCTGTATCTCTGATTCCCTCCCACATCTGAACATTTGAAATTATGCCCTGTAGTATAAACTTGTAATAGAATCTAGGCATCATATCCAAATATTCTTTTGATTTTGAACTGAATAAAAATTTGGCAGATAATGAAACATCAAGTTATGAGTTAATGTAGTTTGTGGGAAATGGGTAGGTAGGGAAATCAGAATTGTAGGCTGTCATTCTTTTTCTTTAGCATAAAAGAAATTACCAAACTCTCCCAAATGTGTTAGAAATCTTATGCATTGCTATAACTAATTTTTTTTTTACTCAAACTTGTTGATTATCTCTGAAAACAGGCTAGAAGGATATCTTGTGGAAGTGACTAAGATTATTTTAAAAATCACAAAGCAATATATTAATTGGGCAATATATTATACTGAGAAATCATCTTTCACATTAGTTAATCTGTACTGAAAACATTTCATGCCTGTAGTTTTACATGTGTTTCTTATTTACTCCTTACAACAGTCCTCAAAACATTATGTATGATAAAACTAAAGATGAAAAAAGTAATCTGTTCAGGTTCACAGGTCAAAGGCCAAATTTAGAAGCCAGGCCTTTATCCTCCAATGCCCATCACCTGTCACATTTGATGACTTTTAGAAGAGAATAGTTGGAAATAAGGACAGATTTAGGGGACATCTACATGTTTTTGTCTCTTCTAATATTTTTGTAGAACTACTGCAGAAAATAAAAAAGGAAATAAAAATTATTTTTTAGAATTAGAATGGGTCAAAGGGGGTGTATGAGTTTCCTAGGGTTGCCATAACAGATTATCACTAAATTAGTGGTTTATAACAACAGAAATTTATTTTCTCAGAATTCTGGAATCTAGAAGTCATAAATCAAAATGTCAGCAAGGCTACCTGCGACACACCCTTCAAAGATTCTAGGAGAGAATGTTTCCTTACTTATTCCAGGTTCTTTCAGTGTCTTCATGTGACTTTCTCTTATTTCTCTCTTATAAAGTCACTTTCTGCCATTGGATTTATAGTCTACCCAAATAATCCAAAAAGATCTCATCTCCAGATTTTTAATTATGTCTGCAAAAACTCTTTGTCCAAATAAAGTCATATTCATGGGTTTCTGGAATTAAGATATGGACATATCTTTTTGGGAGGCACCAGTCAACCCACTACAGGAGGTAAGAACTTTATTGGTGCTAATTTTCTATTTCACTGCTGTGTCACACAGAATCATACATTAGACAAGTATTCAGTAGATCAAGATACAAAATAGGCAAAGGTATTGGAAGTATAGAAGGACAAAAAACTAAAGTTCAAAGGAAGGTTTGGGGAATTAAGGCAGATTTCATGGTAGTATTCCTTGAAACAAATCATGAAAGATGGACAGATTTATTTATTTATTTATTTATTTATTTTGGTACTGGGGATTGAACTCAACCACTGAGCCACATCCCCAGTCCTATTGGTATTTTATTTAGAGATAGGGTCTCACTGAGTTGCTTAGTGCTTCGCTGTTGCTGAAGTTGGCTTTGCACTTAGGATATTCCTGCCTTAGCCTCCCAAGCAGCTGGGAATGGACAGATTTTTATCAGATAGTTGGGGAGTGCAGGTTGTGAAAGTATCAAAAATAAAGATAGGAAGGCATCTTTGTGCAGCCATAACTAATGCATTTGACTAAAGTGTAGGATTTAGAGAAATAATGGAAAAAGAGGTTGAAAAGCTTCAACCAGTTCATGGAAGGGCTGTAGTATTGGGTTGATGAATTTGTATTTAGTCTAGAGTTATCTACCCATGAGAACATATTATAAGAGTTTCTTACAGGTGCCTTCAGAACTATTATAAAGCCCTTTGAAAAATATATATAGTTTTTTTTCTATAGGAAGATTTTCAGAAGGGTTCATAACTCCTAAAAAGATTAAGAGGAACACTGCTTTATTAGGAATGAAATGTTTCATGCTTTGGAAATGTTTCAAGAAATCTATTGATTTTCTTTTTGGTTTACTTTGAATTACTACTTGAAAGATAATTTTAAAATTGAGCTCCAGAGAACCTTAGTCAACACTATCTGTGGAATACATTGTGAATGTTGCATAATAAAAGTTCAGATACTATTTCAGGAGGGATATGAAGGAGGCCATGGGTTCTTAGAAAAGTAATCAAGGCTGGGCGTGGTGGCGCAAGCCTGTAATCCTAGCGGCTCGGGAGGCGGAGGCAGCCTCAGTGATTTAGCGAGGTGCTAAGCAACTCCGTGAAACCCTGTCTCTAATAAAATACAAAATAGGACTAGGGAGGGATGTGGCTCAGTGGCCGAGTGCCCCTGAGTTCAATCCCTGGTATTCAAAAACAAAACTTTTTAAAAAAGTAATAAAATGATTACACAAAAAGAAAAATGCACAGCATTCAGTTCAGAATGCAGCTGTGACATCTGTTTTCTGTTTCTCTGTTTTCTCTATTTCAGTTTGCTCCACCACCTATTTAGAACTTTGTATATAAAAGCATGACCAGTTCTGAGAGAAGGGATACACAGCTGCATTCCTAAAAGTTTGTTTGTTTGTTTTAGTATATTCTGTAAAACTGCTTGTTCTTTACAATTGTTTTTCTTGTTTTTCAGTGAAACAGCCTACTTCAGGAGTAAAACATGTAATAATTTTCACTGATCCCTTTGTTATCTATCTGAGATTAATATTACTCAATAGATTTACCTGTACTGTTTTTTAGATTTCTCTGCTACTGAAATTCTTTTTTATTATGAAAATTTGTATACACTCAGAATTAGAGAGTAGCACTAAATATCCTCATATGCTATAATCATTCAGATTCAACAGTTAACAAAGTTTGCCATATTTGTTTCATTTATCCTTTTCTCTTTCATCTTTCCTTGCTGGAGTATTTTAAAGCAAATTCCAGATATTTACCCTACCAAACGTCTATACACATATCTAAAAAATAAGGACATTTCCTTATAAAACCAAATTGCCATTTTCATACCTAATAAAATTAGCAATTAATTTTTGGTATCATCTCATAGCTAGACCTGATTTAGCTTTGCCTGACTGACTTAAGAATCTTTTTTTAGAGATTTGTGGGATCCAGAGTCTACAGATAACATTGTCATTTTGTCTCTTGTGCCTATTTTGGTCTAGGGCAATTCCTCCTCCTCTTTTTGTTTTGTGTCATGGACTCATTGAAGGAAATGGGTCAGTTATCCTGTGAACTTTCTCACATTTGTGTTTTGTCCACTTGCTTCATCATGGTGGTGGTTTTTGCTCCGTTCCTTATATTTCCTATAAATGGAAGTTAACTCTAGAAGCTTGATTAAAGTCAAATTTAAATTTGTCTATTTTTGGCAAGAATGCTTACCAAGTGCTTAAATTGCATCACATCTGGAGGCCTGCTGTGTCTGGCTATCCCACTTCTAGTGTTGTGAAAAGACCCCATTGATGGTAACATCATATAGGTATCTTATCCAAAATCCAAAATGAGGGCTGGAGTTGTGGCCTAGTGGTAGAGCACTTGCCTGGCATGAGTGAGGCCCTGGGTTTGATCCTCAGCACTGCATATAAATAAATAAAGTAAAAGATCAATTTACAACTAAAAAAAAAAAAACATTTAAAAAAAATCCAAAATGATTTTTCTTCTGTTGTCTCTTCCACATTTATTAGCAAGAATTCTGTAAAGAAAACCTTTACTTCAACAGAGGTATTTGGGGTTACCCTGAAATACAGTTTGTATGAGAGGCTACCATAAAACTTTATATTATTGTGTCATTGATAAAAGATAACAAGTTTTAATCAGAATAAGTGGAATTGAGTTCATTGAATTGAGGATTTAATCTTGTTTTAATGAGACATTTAAAAATTTTTAGTTCTATAGCAATATGTGAATGATTATTTTTCTGTTATAGTTGAGGTATGTACTCCAGTACCTCTGGAAGTTAAAGGTAGAGATACTTGAAAGCCTTTCATAAACTTGAATCAAGCAGTGGAGAGGAAAGAGAATTAGATTAGGGTCAGGGGATTTTCAAAGTTGATTTGGCCCAGCCTTCTTCCTTTAATGCAGCTGAATATCTAATCCTTTCATTTGTCATAATAGAATCTCTTTGGGGGTATAAATATCACTAAGTTTCTAAATAGTCCTGAGTCTTGGAATAAAGAAAAATTTATAAAGAAATAATTACTATAAAAGACGTTGTTCTAAAATTTATTTTATCAAGATGAAATAATGATGGTCATATTCAAGCATCTTTTGCTAGACTGTTTGCTTCTTTTTTAAAATGTTTTTTAGTTGTAGGTAAACACAACGCCTTTATTTTTATTTATTTATTTTATGTGGTGCTGAGGATCAAATCTAGTTCCTCACCCATGCTAGGTGGGTACTCTACCACTGAGCCACAACCCCAGCCCCTAGACTGTATGCTTCTTAAGCAAGATATTATTCTTAGTTAAACTTTTGATCTAAAATTATTGGGTTACAAAATGAACTCTGCTCCTCTACTTATCCTACCTCTGCCCCTACCCTTGACTAAATTTAAGAGATTTTTTTAATAAGAAAGAACTTCACTTGCCTAATTTTTATTATTTCTCAGAAATATTGCCTAGTGATTCCAAATGCTTGATTACCCTGGGACTCATACTATTGGGTGGGGCCTAGTTTGAATACAGTCTAATCTGAAGTTTCTCTTTAGTTGTTTCTTTCCCCCATTTTAATTTATCTTTAAATCTTTCATGTAAAAGGAGCTTGACTCAGATCCATGGGGTACAAATCACAGAAATGAAAAACATAGGACATGTTGTGCCTTTTTAATGTGGTCTCTTATGTACTTTCTATCAATCAATTACTGGTGTGTGTGTATATCCCTAAAGCATTGACAGTGTTTGGGGGAAATTGTGAATAAAGAAATTGTAATTGTGTATTATAGAATTAATGCTTAAATATTTTAAAGGCTGAAGGAATTCTTCACTGAATGTTGTTCTTTTTATTGAAATTTTTCTTTCTGAGAGAGAGTTTCTTGATCACCAATTCTCACAATACCTTTTGTTTAACTTCATGTCTTCACTTTTTTTTTCTTTTCTTTTTTTTTTTTTTTTACTGAATAAAAAAATGCTGAGCAAAGAAAGCCTTACTTGTTTGTCCTGCTGCATTTCACCTTAAGACTTTTTATGCATTTTCTGAACCCTTGTGTTCTGGAAAATGTAACCTTGATATCAAATGACAATTAAACAGATCAATATTCTTAGCTTGATAACCATCGATAGACAACCTCTAATTATATTATTTGAGAAGGCTATTAAAAGTATATGCTTAGTGTGATTTCTCCATAGGCAAACACTTACTATGAATATACTGTTTATTTAAAAATAATAATACTGTCTTCTGAAAAATAAAGAATGCCATTAGAAAGGGATGTAGCTCAATGGTGAAGTACTTGCTTAGCATGCTGAAGGCCCTGGATTCTATCTCTAACACCACAAAAAATAAACAAACAAGATCATAGACAAAATCAGAATAATTGTTTTAATTGGCTGAGCTAAATATGAAAACTGATTATTCCTCATCTGAACTCTAAAATGGTTTTAGTGCTAAAAATTACATTTTCTATTTGGGGAATTAAGCACAGATATGGAATACCTAGTTGTGTATAAGATGCTAGGTGCTGAGCAGAAGGGTTGAGTTCATCTATGGGATGAGGAAGATGTACTTCCTTTTTGTTATTAACCTTTCTAGGAAATTGTTCCAATGCTGTTGCTTCCTAGCCCTCCCTTAAAGCAGCCAGAAAGCCCACTGTGCTTGGATATGGTTTTTCATCCTTTGTCCTCTTTGCTTGTTTGGAACAAGGGGGAGGGGAGGGGATGAGATAATAAAGCTAGAAACTGGTAAACCACAAAAGTTAGCAGCCTGCTCTTTGGAGGCTGCAAAACTTGTACATTTCTACCAGAAAAAAAAAAAAAGAGAGAGAGAGTAGTTTTTTTCTTTTTAAGAATATTTCAGTTATTTAATCAAATTCTGCTTGGATTTATTACCCTACCATTATTCACAACTCATTTATTTATAATCTCTTATATGCCATCATGTATTGTTCAGAATGAACTTATAGAGATGAAAGTTTTTTGATAAAAAGTGCTTGATGAATTAACTCCACTACTTTCATTTATTTTATTAAATGAAATTGTTATGGTTTAATTCTGCATTTATTAGATTTGAGGTTGTTATTTTGATATTTTTTATTGGCATTTTTGGTATTATCTGACTTAAAATTTCCTGTTAAGGTGAAGAAAACTGAATTCTCAAAGGAATTTCAGTACTCTTTTGACTAAGATAACTTCCTACAAATGCAGTAAAATCAATGGAGCCTGCATTTAGATTTTATTCAGGCTAACTTCCAACTCTCTTAAAAATCTAAGCATATTTTCTTTTACATGGTAAATTCCAGATTTATTTTCACAAAGGCAAAAAAGTAGAATGATGTAGGGAAAAGTATATGGAGTTTAAGCAAGTTCTGACACTATTTGTTTACTGTGTAGCCTTTGTCTACTAAAATCTCTCAACTTCATCAGCCATTCTCAGATGGGGTAATTACATTGAAATCTCAGCCATTCTCAGATGGGGGTAATTGCATTGAATACTTTCAAGTTGTTGTGGTAGTTCAGCTTCTTTAATAAACTGATTTCCTAATGTTTATTGTTACTGTATACAAAGGATGGGACCATGAAAGAAGTATACAAGAAAATCTCAGTCGTCGTCTTTTCATAAATATAAGGCCAGTTATGGTGCCAGGCTAAGCCTAGTTACTGAGCTATGCTGGATCAGAGGTTTCATTCCAGTGGTTATCAGATGATGTGAAAAATTGTTGCTACTTAACTGCATTTACTTACTTTTTTTTTAAGATTTTTTTAAAGATGGACACAATATCTTTATTTTATTTATTTATTTTTTTTTATGTGGTGCTGAGGATCTAACCCAGTGCCTCACATGTGTGAGGCAAAGCTCTACTGCTGAGCTATAACCCCAGCCCCTGCATTTACTTTCTTAACTTTAAGGAGATATATATGTATGTGTGTACACACACACACACACACATATAGACATATATGTGTATATATAAAATTTTTGATGGTTGTTTTAAGTCAGTTCTACCCACTTTTGAACAGTTGTATTGAGATGTAATTTACATTCCATATAGTATGTTCACTTAAGTGTAAAATTAATTGGAATTTAATATATTCGCAGAATTGAGCATGTT
Organism: Ictidomys tridecemlineatus; assembly: GCF_052094955.1. Taxonomy (NCBI): domain Eukaryota; kingdom Metazoa; phylum Chordata; class Mammalia; order Rodentia; family Sciuridae; genus Ictidomys; species Ictidomys tridecemlineatus. The sequence continues at coordinate 171,702,903 of NC_135481.1, forward strand.
AGCATAATTTTAGAATATTTTCACTATATTTTTAAAAATTCTTTTATTTTAAAAAAATTTATTGTTTCTTCTTTTTAGTTACATATGACATTAGAATGTATTTTGACATATGTACATGGAGTATAACTTCCCATTCTTGTGGTTGTACATGATCATTATCATATTTCAAGAACTGGGAACCGTGGCATATGCCTGTAATCCCAGCAATTTGGGAGGCCAAGGCAGGAGGATTATAAATTCGAGGCCTTTCTCAACAATTTAGCCAGACCCTGTCTCAAAATAAAAAGGACTGGGGATATAACTCCTGTGGTAAAGCACCCCTGAGTTCAGGCCTCAATACCAATCAATAAGTATATAAAGTAAAAAGAAGAAATGACTCATTCCTTAAGTCATCACTCCCCACTCTCCCCACACTTCTTTCTGTCTCTATTGATTGGCCTATTCTGAGCATTTTATATAAGTGGAATTATACAATATGTGTCCCTTGTCACTGGCTTCTTTCACTTAGCATGATGTTTCAAGGTTTATCCTTGTTTTCTTTTTGTTATATTAACCTGACAGGCTTGTTGACCTATCTGTAGGATAGGAAGGAGATGAAGTGACTTTTTTGTAATAAAGAAAATTGACTTGTGTCCATGGCTCATTATCAGTCACAAATGATGAGAAAAGCTCTCTAAAAGCTGCAGTTGCTGTAGCTGCAGACCAAAGAATGGTGTTCTTGTACAGAATGTGGAAGATTCATGTCCCATCATTCTGTTTAGCTGCTTCTGTGTGCCTGAATAATGCCATGATTATTAGTACATCTTTCAATAACAGAGACTAATACTGTGTAACTGTATGGGACTATTGTAACCAAACTATTGCACCACTGTCATTTTTATTTGCTATTTTCCTCTTGTAACTGATTTTTCTGTTGACTGTTCTATATAACTCAGACATTGTTATATAATGCTAGGATTACATGCAGTAGTTTTAGTTATTATGTAACTTTATGAGCTAAATGCTAGGTATTTTATTTTGGGATAACCAATTACTGTATATTACAGATTAAGCATCCCTAGCCCAGAAACCTGAAATCTGAAATGTTCCAAAATCTAACAATTTTTGAGCACTGACACGACAGTTGGATAATTCTATACCCAACCTAATATGACAGGTTACAATCAAAACACAAGTGTTGTAAAAATATTATGTAAAATTAGATTCATGATGTGTATACCTGAAACATAATGACTTTCATGTTTGGACTTGGGTCCCATCACCAATATTTCTCATTATGTGTATACCAATATTCTAAAATCTAGGGGAAAAAATCTGAAAGTCAGTACCTTTTTGGTCCCAAACATTTCAGATAAGAATTATCTATCCTGTAGTATAAATGAGATGTTGGAGACAGGATACATAGAAATACAATCCTCAGAGCACATTCCTCCCAAATTTGTGGATATAGTTAAAAAAGAAAAATAAGTCAGACAGTCATTTTGAAAATCCAGCCACTGTGCCTTAGTTTCTTCTGCAAAGTGGGATGATGGTTGAACTGTGATACTTAATTAGTGCTGAAAGTCTTTTTTTCTTGTGGTGCCAAGAATCCAATCCAGGGTCTCATTCATGCCAGGCAAGCATTCCATCACTGAGTCATGTCCCCAGACCAGTGCTAAAGGTTTTTAACTGTGGTTTTGTGAAATTAATTGGTAAGAAAAAGCATTGCTAGTGATCCTAGACTACTTCTATATCATCTCAAGAGTATATTGTAGTAGCAAGTTATAGTAGTGCATGCTTGTAATCCTGGCTATGCAGGAGGCTGAGGCAAGAAGATTGCCAAATTTAAGGTCAGCCTGAGCAATTTAAACCCATCTCAAAATAAAAAGCTGGGGATGTGGCTCAGTGGTAGAGAGCCCCTGGATTTGATTCCTAGAAAAAAGATTACCCGGTAATGTCAAATTTCCTGTTCTAATGAGTTATCTAATGTTGGTGCCATGATAGAAAGCCAGTAGTATAAGTCTCAGTAAAAATCATGTTTTTCTGAACAATAATTAGGATTTGTGGTCTGATGTTCTGAATGGTCTGTGAATACAAAATAATTTAAAACATTATGATATCAATATTCAAAATGTTAGAATTTTAAAATATTAGAACATCACTGTATGAGATGGTTTCAGCTGTTAACAGAAAACCCAAAACAGCAAATGGCTTAAAACAAGATTAAAAATATCTCTTATTCATGTAAAGTTGGCACAAGCCTGATATGGAGTTTAATGCCGTAAGGGACCTTATACTTCTTATCTTCATTTCTCTTTTACCATACCCCCGCTGCAGTTGGATGTAAATCTCATTCTTATTCAGCAGGATGGTGGCATTCATATTACTGTGAACAGGATCTAGAAAGGAATGAAGCAGAAGGTAGAAGGCACCTGTGAATGCTCTGTTAAGCATGATTCCCAGAAACTTTCATATACATCTGTCACATTGGCTAGAACTAAAACATACTGACATGCACAGCTGCAAGGAAACTGGGAATTGTAGCTGTATGCTTAGCTAAAAAATCTAATTTCAGTGAAGAAAGAAGAACAGGTACTGGGGAATGGTAAAGAGGGCGCACCGTCAATCTCTGCCACAATCTCATTAATAATAAACAATGGGGAAACCCAAGGGGCATTTGCCATTATATATCTCTTCCTCTAAAGAAAGAAGGGTTCTGTTTCTAATAGTTGATATTACAACCTAAATGGAAATGTCCTTTTAGAAGAAAAAGGCTGACAGTAGAAACATTTCTTAAGAATGTCATTCTCTTGGACTGGGATTGTGGCTCAGTGGTAGAGCGCTCGCCTACCATGCTTGAGGTACTGGGTTCAATCCTCAGCACCACATAAATGTAAAATAAAGATATTGTGTCCACCTAAAAATAAAAAATAAATAAATAAATTGAAAAAATTAAAATAAACAAAAAAAAGAATATGTCATTATCTTTTCTGTAATCGGATTAGCACAAGAGGATTATCCAAAAGAGATATTTCCTTGCTTAAATGCTAGAGTTGAGTATAGTTTAGAAGCCAAGCTCTTGTGAGTTGAGTTAGTGTCAATTTTTCCACAGAGCCAAGTAGCCCCTGAGGAAGCAAGGAATAGATCTGACCCAAATATACAGTGATCTTACCTGGAACATACACCTTGTAAGGCTTAAGTCTGGCCTGAGCTCCCATCTCATTCTTTGTTTTGTAGTGGGGAAAGTCCATACATTCTAATGTGTGCATCTGTAAAATCAAGATAATAGTGCTTTGCATGATGATAATAGTAGTGGTCTTGTAAAATGTTTTCATAAAGGAAAGAAAACTTCCAGGGCTTATGATATTGTAAGTCTTGGCTCTTTATATTCACTGTTCCAGAATGATATGACCTTTTCAGAATTTTTCGAAGTATAAAATCAGCAGAACCACTCACTTCCCAAAATATTCAAATAATATATTTTACCTGTCCCATTGACACAGTTATTCCATCCTCCTAAAATCATCTTAAGGATTTTTTTCAATACCTTTTTCTTACTTATTTATTCTAAGGATTGAACCCAGGGCCTTGCACATGCTAGGCAAGCACTCTACCACTGAGCCACAACCCCAGCCCATCTTAAGGATTTTTTTTTTTTTTTTTAAGAACAAGGAGAGTCTAGTAGACAAAGGAAGGGATTTGGGGTTTTTAGTTTTTTAATTATACTGAGGATTGAACCCAGGTGCATTCTTATCACTGAGCTGCATCCCCAGACCTTTTTAAATTTTATTTTTGAGATAGTCTCACTTAATTGCCCAGGCTGGCCTCAAACTTAATATCTTCCTGCTTCATCCTCCAAAGTAGTTGGGATTACAGGTGTGAACACACTACCTAGCCAAACAAGGGATCTTCAGGCAGTGCCTAGAGCTATAGTTTTGGAAATTTCAGGTAATTATCATCAGTGTCAAAATACATAAAAATCAGCCTGCATACTTTTCTGGATTCATAATTATGTGAGGATTACTGAGTTAGTCATGAGCTTGGTAGATGCTGTTTTATAGCCATTAAATTTTCTTTCCTTCTACAAAATTAAGATCCAAGAACTGATAAGCTTTTAATTTATACAGATTAACCATCTGACATTTTTAAAGAAATGGAACTAAACCGATACCTAGTTCCCAAAATTCCATATTCCACCCCAGTCACTTCAGAAAGGAGTTCACCTGAAGCTCAGAAAGATATAGTTCAGACTATATCTTTCAGTGGTTCCTGACTCAGGAAAATTAAGACACTAACCCCAATACCAACCTTATACCAGAAAACCAAAGGAGGCTTTGATGGCAGTGACGAGCACTCATATGTCAGGCACACCCCTGGGGAGGGGGGGCGGTGGTGTCATAACTATCCTGGTTTTTCAGATAGGAAATTGAAACTTGCCTATGGTACAAGTTGGGGGAGTGGCTAAGCTGGAGGCTGCAGGATTAATGCCTCTGCCTTAGGCTTTCTCTGGTTTACTCTCTCCTTTCCTGCTGATGAATTTCTAAAGCATGGGTTACATTTCCTGTCATTTTAAAGACTCTTCAATTTTTCATTTGTATGAAAATGTTTTTACCATTCTAAAAGTGCTTGTTTTACAAAAACTCTTTATTCCATTTTTAGTATATACAGTTTATGGCTTGTAATCTTTCCTCTCCAGGCATTCTAAGCTTCTGTTGGAATTCTGAAAAACCAGTACCTTTTCTGGTAACTAAGACTTCACCGGTGGGCTAGCAGCGTAGCTCAGGGGTAGAGCATGTGCACAGCAAGTATGAATGAATTCCTGAGTTTGATTCCCAGCACCACCGCCAAAAAAAAAAAAAAGGAATTTACCAGTAAAGTCCTGCAATTAATATGCTCAACCCAAAGCCCTCAAGAATAAGAGCTCTTATTGCAGTTTACAAATGACCATCTTGCTATTTCTCTCAAGAGTAGCCTGAATGAGGTTTAAAGACTGTAAACCTCCAAGTTTGAATTAGGGTCACTCACAGCTGGGCAACTTGTTACCAGTTAGAAAAGGGAGTCCACACGTGGAGAAAATTTAGTGCTTTCTAATAACCTTTGATTACTTGAATTTTGTTATTTTTCTTTGAAGACTATAGACAAACTCAAGTTTTTTCATTTAAAAACAAAATAAATAAATCCTTCATAACTGCACCATTAAACAATTATAGCTGGGCATGGTGGTGTAATCCCAGCAGCCCAGGAGGCTGGGGCAGGAGGATTGTAAGTTCAAAGCAATTTAGTGAGGCCCTAAACAACTTAGTGAGACCTTATGTCAAAATAAAATATAGAAAAGGGTTGGGGATGTGGCTCAGTACCTCTTGGTTCAATTCTTCCCCACATCCCCCACCAAAAAAAAAAAAAAAATCAGAATTATATTGATATCTGTCTGGTGCCCTGTGCTTTTCCAGGAATTGACTATTGATTTATTATGGATAGGTATCTTAAGTATCACTGACCTATTCAGATTATCACATTCTTCTTATTTAATAAATGATTCTTTTTTCTATCTTTAGGATAGCTCTGGCTCATTGTTTCAGGATATTTCCTTGATCATCACATAGACCAGCAATTCCCGAGTCAGATCTTCCACATTCAGTGCTGTTTCCAGAAGTACCATGACATTTTAAAACTTTTTTTAATACCTTTATTTTATTTATTTATTTTTATGTGGTGCTGAAGATCGAACCCAGGGCCTCCTACGTGCTACGTGAGCACTCTGCCACTGAGCCATAACTTCAATCCAGCATTTTCAGAATAAAATGAACCTTGACTAATTTTAATTTAAAATTTTCAGTTCTCAGACAGGCACGATGGCTCATACCTATAACCCCAGCAATTTGAGAGGTTGAGGCAGGAGGAATACAAATTTGAGGCCAACCTTGGCAAGTTAGCAAGACACTGTTTCAAAATAAAAAGGGCTAGGGAATGTGCCTCAGTGGTAAAGTGCCTCTGAGTTCAATCCCCAGTACAAAAAAAAAAAAAAAGAAGACAGTCTTTGTCACAGATTAGAAGAGCTGGGGACCAAACCTGGTACCCCACACATCCCAGGCAAGCTCTCTACCACTGAGCCACAACCTCATCCCGGATAATTTACTTTTGAAAACAAAGTATAGGGTTATTTAGTCTCTGATAACTGGTAAATTGGGCATATTGTATCCTTATAGGGCTCTCCTGAAAATACTTCCATGGATTATACTAATGGCTTTGGCTTAAAATTTTAGGAAAACTAACAGATTTGAGGCTCTCATATTTTAAATTCTCTTCCTAATGTTATAATTTTCAAAGCAAAAGGACTAGATGTTGGCTTAAATAAAATAATGTGCAAGTAAAATCTCTATATTAAGTAGATTATAGTGTTCAGCTGAATTCTTTGGGTTTGTCTACTGCTTAGGTCCCAACTGATTGTTAATAATAAAAGATTAAAAATATCAGAAACATAGTCATGTCATCTGTGTATTTCAACTTCCCTCAGTACAGTAATACAATTAATGTAGGAAAAATTATAGAAGAGAGCAGCTTAACATACAATCCATGAAACTAGAGAATCTTTTTCCAAGCAATTCGATAGAATTGTAATCAAAAAGAACATTTTGCATAGTGCTTTACAGTTAAAGACTACAATTCACATACCTAGTTCGTATTATTCTTTATAGTCACCGTGGGATGGGTACTATACTTTCCAATAGCCTGAGAAAAGCCAAATTAGCTGTCCAAACTGAAAGTATTAGTGGTGAAAGGAACTAAAACCTACGTCTAAAACCAGATCTCTTACTCTTCTCATGGGCTCCTGTGAGATCCTGTTGTTTTTCACTTTAGTAAGCTTGAACCTAACCAACAGGGTTAGAATAAATGCACCAGTGAAACAATTCCTGCCACAGGTTCCTGTGTGCAGGCAGTTAGCATCAAAAGGGCCAATCATAATTCTTAAATAATTTGGAATAAAATATTTATTTTAAATTTTGAGACAATTTTAGATTTAAAGAAAAACTGAATAAGGAGAAATAATAATAATAATAATAATAAAGAATTGGTAAAATAACAAAATCTCTATTTCCCTCAAGAAATCATTTTTCGACTCACTAAATAATAGTATTATCAGGAATAAATGAAACTTCTTTGGTGTTTTAGTTGGCTTTTTCTCCCTGTGACCAGAATATCTGACAAGAATAACTTAGAGGAGGTACAATTTATTTGGGGCTCATGGTTTCAGAGTTCTCAGTCCCTAGACCACCGACTGCATTGCTTTCGCCCAAGGTGAGGCAGTACAACATGAGGGAAGGGCCCAACAGAGGAAAGCTGCTCAGCTCTTGGTAGGGTCAGAGGGTTCAGGGAGGCACTGAAGGGAAAATGCAGGGCAGCTCCCAATGATCACCTCCTTCATCTGTGGCCCACCTATTTACAGTTAGTCCATTGAAACTAGAATTGACTGATTAAGTTATAACTCTCAAAATTTTATCATTTTACCTATGAATATTCGGCTAATAGGGGCTTGGGGGGTCACCTCATATCCAAACCATAACACTTAGTATGGTAAATGTGTTAGGGGACAGGATGTCTTCAGCCACACATATTATGTTTATTCATGAAAGGGCAATCTCATTAGAGTAAGAATAAGAGAAGAATTTTTATTATTAACATTAGTTTACTATCATTTTAGAGATACTAGACAACTCAGAGCAAAAAGAAAATTATAGCTGATTGTAAAGAAGGAATTAAAACTATCATTTGATCATTACCTTATCTAAGCAAATGCTGATTTAAGACAGATAACCATAGGATATTTATGCAGTAATAATCCTTGTAATTTTTTCCTTATCATATCTGCCCAGAAAAGGCCAGGATTTTCAACTTAGTCTTTTAAATAAATATCAAAAATTTTAAATCCCTATGAATCTTCATAAACAACATAAGAAAACTTTTATGTTCTGTTTAATAGTAGCATGAACAGATATTTTTAAATACTAAAAGTATTATGGGCAGATATTCAGTGAAAAATTATTCTCCTTCCAGTCCTTTCAGAGGCAATCACTGATAAGAGTTTTTTGGGGGGAGTGGTTTGTTGTTTTGTTTTTGGTGGTAATGGAGATCAAACCCAGTGTTCACACATACTTGGTAAGTGCTCTGCCATTGAGCTATACATCCCAGGTGTGTTCCCTTTCAGTCTGTCTCTGTCTCTGCCTATCTCTCTAGTGTGTGTGTGTGTGTGTGTGTGTGTGTGTGTGTTTGTTTGTGTAGGGTTTTTTGTACCAAGGATTGAACTCAGGTGGTTTACCACTGAGCCACATCCCAGACCTTTTTTTTTTTTTTTTTTTTTTTTTTTGTATTTTATTTTGAGACAGGGCCTGGCTAAGTTGCTAAGGCTGTCCTTGAACTTCCAGTCCTCCTGCCTCAGCCTCCTGAGTTGCCAGCATTACAGGCATTGCTCACCTATTGTGTTTTGGTTTACTTTGTTGTAGAAAAACATGTTGCAGAACAAAATTAGCTTTTTTCCTGAAATTAAACAGGTATTATATTACACCTAGAGTTTATTTCATGGTGAAATGGAACTGCTTTTTGCTACCTATTTCTTCTCATTGCCTTTATGTAATTATGACTGTAAAAGTTCAACTGGAAAGTATTTTCCTCCTTCATAACTTGTCATCCATTTCATCCTTCTCCTGTCTCAACATTACTCTGTTTTCTTGCGCTGCCCCCAATGCATGCTCATAAATGAATTCTGCCCTTAGTACCTGGCGCATTGCCACATGCCTGTAATCCCAGCTACTCAGGAAGCTGAGGCAGGATGATTGCAAGTTTCAGGCCATCCTAGACAATTTAGTAGGAACCTGTCACAAAATAATATAAAAAGTGTGTGTGTGGTGGGGGGAGCTGGGGATATAATTCAGAGTTAGAATGCTCCTGGGTTTAATCCCTAGTAGAACCAAAAAACAAAAGAATTCTGCCCTCAGTTAATCTCAAAACTGTGAAACAAAAGTCAGTAATTAAAAGCTGATAAACAGATTATTTATAAAATTTTAGTGGACTGTGTTCCTTGGATATAGAGGTTAGAAGGGAATATGAGACATCAAATTTGAATCCCTTTCACCAAATGTAATCTCAGAATTATCTGATGGGATTTTAAAAAAATTGAAAATAGAAACTTAATCATAAGAATGGAAAGAAGGTCTTTATGATCTGACTTAGAGAATAAATACTGGGAACATGGTAGAGTAAAAATAAACATATCAAAATGACAAACTTCTAAAATAAACAAAAAGTTTAAGAAACACACTTCAATTATGGTAAAAAAAAAGACACAAAGACTATTAAAAGGAACTGGTTAAGCTGGGCAAGGGTCAAACATCTGTAATCTCAGCTACTAGGGAGACTGAGGCAGGAGCATCACAAGTTTGAGGCTAGCCTTGGCAACTTAAAGGCCCTGTCTTGAAATAAAAAATAAAATGAGCTAATTTATGACATTCTTTAATTTTAAAATGGAATCAAAATAATGGGATGGTCAGTGAAATGAGACTAAATGGAAATATCCAGATTAAAGTACAGCTGGGATAGAAAAATAGGTTATAACTATTCCAATAGATGTAGTTTTTTTTTTACTTCCAACTCTCCTCTAAATAATGGAAAGGGGATACAAATAGGAGGAAGCATTAAGAAAGAAAATATTACATAAATTACTACAGAGAAAAATAGAACCCTTAAAAACAGAATACAGATACCTAGTTATCAGTTTCTTAGAACTGACTGAAAAGAAAAAAGAACTATATTCTGAGGATAACAGATAAAAATTACTTTAAACTTTAAACTCAACAGAGATGAAGATACACTTAGGGAAATATTTAAAGAATACCAGCAAATTATCTTGTCTAGCTCTCTGCCTTTTGAATACAAAAGATTTTACAACTCTGATAGAACCCTAAAAAATCTTTTTCTAATAACCAAGTACCAGAAGAAATTATAAAAGACTGAAATGCAGAGGGACATCTTTGAAATATATGTCACAGAAAGACTGGAGTTCTTAGAAGGAAGTGCAGCACTAGTGTCATCCAGGAGCATCAGCTTAGGTGCCCAGGAGCAATACCTCCTAATGCAGGATCTCTGTTGGAGATACTGGGCCTCAAATTTTCTAGGGCCTGGGCCTCAAATTTTCACACTCTTTCCCTTAGGTAAATCACATGGGACAAACAGAATAAAATCAGTATATATTTTTGATGAATTTAGAATTTAAATAGAGGTATGTAAGTGGTTTTAAAAAGTATTTCTTTCCTGTCATAAGGATACTTTCTGGAGGACCTATTTGACTAATTCACTGGTAGGTGTACAATGGATGTGGCAGAAAGTGTGTGTTTAATTGTATCCTTTACTTTCATATGCACAGACTTCTTGTAAGTTCTTTAATATCCTTGTCTCTAATGTAATATGTGGACAAATATTGGTTACATATATCACTGTTTTTTTTTAACTTTAAAACATATTTTGAAATGATAGTAGTATTATTCAAAATTCAAATGATACAAAAGAATATAGACAATGAAACCTTCCTAGGTTCCTTGTTTCCTCATCAAAAGCTGCTTATATTATTAATTTCTTGGAAATCCTCCAGAGTTTACACATATTTAAAGTAAATTTCTATACTCGTTACTACTGAAATCTACCCCCATCTATCTAGTAATCCATGTTGGTAATTTTATTGGCCTCTGATGTGGTGGAGAGCAGTTTGCTATGGTCTGAGCTACAAAAGCTTTACATCTATTCCTGACCATTAATACAGACCCAGAGCTAATTCGCCCAGCTCAGATGGTCGTGTTATAGCTGGAGGGAGACTATACTGTGGCTCATTGCTGAATGTTAGCAAACAGAATGGTCTCTTCTGAGTTGGTTCTATAGTAGCTGGTTAAAAGAACAGAGATGTATCCTGGTTTTCTTATTTTCTTCTTCTTCTTCTTCTTCTTCTTCTTCTTCTTCTTCTTCTTCTTCTTCTTATTATTATTATTATTACTATTATTAGTGTGTGTGGGGGTACTGGGCTTTGAAACTGCTCTATCATTGAGCTACATTTCCAACTCAATTTTACTTTAAGATAGGGTCTCCCTAAATTGCCCAGGCTGACCTTGGACTTGGAATCCTCCTGCTTCAGCCTCTTGAGTAGCTGGGATTACAGGTGTAAGGCACCATGTCCAGCTTCTTATTTACAATTTGTTACTGACATTACCTTTGGTTAAGCTAGAAAATGAAAAGATTGCATCTCCTAAAGCATAGTGTGCCTTCATGTTCCCTATTGGGCAGGGTCTTGAGAGGCTACTTGCTTGCTTGTTATCAGAAAGATGAGCTAGAAAACAGATACCCCCAAACAAAAAAATTTATTTGGTGGTATATAGTTTTTATAATTATTTTAGGTAATATGTAAGTATAAAGATCATATAGAATGTCATGTTCAATTGCCTTGACATGGGTTACAACCATTTTTTTCTGGAATATTGACTGCTCAATACTAAGTGTTCGGGCTGGGTTGTGGCTCAGTGGTAGAGTGCACACCTAGCACGTGCGGGACGCTGGGTTTCATCCTCAGCACCACATAAAAATAAAATAAAGGTATTGTGTCCAACTACAATAAAAACAAAACATTAAAAGAATTCTAAATGTTCTGTGGGTGCTTTACTAATATTTATTTAAATGGCAGGCAATTAACTGCATCTAAAATTTTTTCAAGGTTAGGCTGCAAAATGAACATGCAAAAAATGTAGCTTTTCTATATGCCAGGAGAACCAATTTAGAAAATATAATGGGAAAAAACCCCACTCCTATATGTAATAACTATGAATAAATAAAGTGTAAGACCTGTATGAATAAGCTATACAAGTTTATTTAAAGGAATTAGATTAGAATAAATGAAAAGATATATCATATGTCTGAATATAAAGGCCTATTTTAGTCCATTTTGTGCTGTTCTAATAGAATATTATAGACTAAGTGATTTTAAATCAACAGAAATTTGTCTCACAATTCTGGAGGCTGGAAGTCCAAGATTAAGGCAAAGGCCTTCTTGCTGCATCATAACATGGTGGTAGAACAGAAAGAGGGTGAAAGAGAAGCAAAGGGGAGCAAAACCTATCCTTTTATAAGGAACCAATTCCACTGATAATGATATTCATCCATTCATGAGAGAAGAACTATTACAGTGACAATTATATTTTAACATGAATTTGAGGTGAGGGGACAAACATTCAGACCATAGCAAGACCCATTCTCCCTAGTTAGATAAGCTATTAATTTAATGTGTTTTCAATCAGTTTCCCAACAGGTATTTTTAAACTTGCTTATTGAAAAAAGATTATATAAGAATATGCTTGAAAATATTAAAAAGAAAGACTGACAGAAATGTTACCCTATCATGGATTATTGATAGGCTGAATTATATTAAAACAAAGCATAGGATACTGATGTGGGTCATCATAGACAGGAACAGGGGAAAAGTCTCTAAATTTCAGGGCTGGGGAATATGGCTCAAGTAGTAGCGCACTTGCCTGGCATGCGTAAGGCACTGGGTTCGATCCTCAGTACCACAAAAAAGCAAAATATTGTGTCCACCTAAAGCTAAAAAATAAATATTAAAAAAAAAGGCTCCAAATTTGAGAAACAGAACCAGTCATATGTAAGAACTCTGAAAAATGGTAGAATTTTAAGACAGTGGAGAAAGGATTTCATAAATGTCATTACTGGAACAAATGGTGATTTGGGAAAACCTTGGTCTTTTTTGTTTCATGCCTAACATGTAAAACCATTTAGATATTAAAAATATATAAATGGTTGTTTTTAATAAACTGGTGCAGGAAAAACAGAGAAAGAAACCATAAAACACAGACAAAACTCAGTGCTAACAGGGACCAAGCAAGAATTTGAAAATAAAGTCATGCAGCACTCAATTTCTTTTATTATTTAGATAGAGTTAGAAATATTTATCTACTTTGAGAAAAATAATGAAACAATAAATGGCAGCCTACATTTGGTTCAAAGTTAAGAAGTGATCGGGAACCTGTTGACATAGGCCCAGGGGCATTCTCACACTGTAGACTTCAGGAATGCCACTCACCTATCCCAAATTGTGCAACAACATGGCAGCCTGGTAAAAGGCCACTTAGCTCCAAGCAGTTTTTGCCATGCAATAATGCCCAGGGTTATCAGATCTTTTGGCTTTTTTTCATTGTGAAGCTGGAAATTGCTAATTTTATGTTAAATCTCACAAATTTAAACCATTGTCTTAGTTCTTTAAAATTTTATAGGCCAAATTAAATTTATTTGTAGGCTAGATTCAGTCATAGGCCTTGAATTTATAAACTCCAATGTATAGTTTTGGTTTTTGTTTTGGTTTCAGGATTGTACTTACCTTTTCAACATTTTTCCCTCTACACTATGGATCAGTTTTCATAGCAGAGGAATTCTCTATGCACATTTACTGAATTCCACCTCCATTGCCTCAAGGTCTAGGGCTATTGCATGAAGATATTTCTCTGTTATCATGGTTTCTTCTTGAGATAGTTTGGATACTTATATTCCTATAAGTTTTATTTAATCTAGGTTTTAAAATTAATACTTAAATTTTTTAAAAGATTTTTATTAAAATATCAGTATAACAATAGTTTTTATCTTTTTCTCATTAATATTCTGGTTGATTGATTGGTTGATTTCGATGCCCTTTAATTTTTTTCATCTATTTTTATTTTAACCTTATTAATTCCTTCTTCTATTTTGTTTAGTTTGTTCTTTTTCTATCTTATAAATTTGAATTCTTCATTTTTTTCCTTTTCTTTTTTAATGTTTTTTTAGTTGTATATGGACACAAAAGACATTTCACCAAAGTGGGTATACATATGGTAAATAAACACATGAAAATATGTTTGAAATCATTAGTCATTAGGGAAATGCAAATTAAAACCACAATGAGATATCACTACATATACATCTGTCAGATGACTAAAATAAAAAATGACAATACTCAATGCTGGAACATTTGTCTATTTATTTATTCATTTATTATTATTTCTTATGTGGTGCTGACTGAGATTGAACCCAGTGCCTCACACATGTGAGGCAAGCACTCTACCATTGAGCTACAGCCCCAGTCCTATTCATTCATTTTCATTATTTTTAGACTTCATGCAGAATTAAAAGCTATGCATTAGTCTCTCAGTAGAAGGATTTTTCCCTACAATGTGATTTAATTTCTAAATGGTCTGTGATTTACTTTGATTTGCTTTGATTTTTTTTTTACTGAAACCAAAATCATTTAAAGATTATTTTTTTGAATCCAAGTAGTTAATTTTTTTGTTGCTGGGTATTTGTTGTTGTTGATGATTTAATTTTATTTCATTGTGGTCTCAGAATGTAGCCTATACAGTTTTCATTCTTTGGAATGTTCTTTATAGAATAATAAATAGTTTATCTTTAAAAAAAAGTTCCATATTCATTTGAAAAGGAACTGCCCTCCTGTAAAGATACAAAGCTCTATGTGTATATTTATTATTTGTTGAATGGTATTTATATCCTTTCTTTCTATTTGAAGATTGATATCTTTATTACTATAAATATCATTATTCCATATAATTTTTTGTTTTCACTTCTACTTTTTTGAAAATTGGCACTCCTACTTTCTCTCTATAATATTTGCCTGCCATTTTTTGCTCTCTTTTTTTTAACATTCCCATTTAAAATTTTCTAAGTCATTTAAAATGTTTTATTAAAACTAGCCTTTAGCTAAATATTATTTGTGTGTAATATTAGAGTCTTTCTTAATAAGGAAACGTAAATCATTTATTTTATTTTCATTAAGAGTAATTTTTACCTTGTTTCTATTCTTTGTTTTATACTTCTATTATTTCCTAACTTTTGACTCACCCCTCTCTCTTTTTATCTTTTCTTTTTATCTTTCTTAAATATCCACTTGTCTTTGCTTCTTTTTCCTTAGTGATGGTGACAAAGTAATATTATCTCATTGCATTAGAGCTGCAAATGAGATGCATTACATTTTAGCATGATATTTGAAATTATACCTTATAGAAATTTTATTTAGTAGTATACCTTTTCAAAAATGAAATTTTTAGTACAATTTAACCTTTTTTTTTTGGTGCCAGGGTTTGAACCCACAGACACTTAAACTGAATCACATCCCCAGCCTTTTCTTTTCTTTCCTTTTTTTTTTTTTTGGAACCCTGGTTAGTAAATCCCTATCTTGATTTCAAACTTATTTTCAGGTACTTATTTATCATATGTATACCCACTTTGATGAAATGTCTTTTTTACAATTTCCTAATTGAATTGTTCGTTAGTTCTTAGCTCCACCATGACAAATAATCACAAATTAGGCAGCTTAAAACAGTAAAAATTTATTATCTCACAGTTCTCAGGTATAGAAGTCTGAAATTAAGATGTTGGCAGAGTTGGTTCCTTCTGAGGGCTCTGAGAGTGTGTTTTCTCCTAGATTCTGATGATGGCCAGTAACTTTCAGTGTTCTGTGCTGATTGCTGCTTTGCATTCTTCAGTTAAATAGCATTCTCCTCTAGTCTGTTTCTTTGTGTCTATTCTTCCAAGGACACAAGTCATATTAAATTAAGGATTTACCTTTACTCTGTGTGATTTCAGTTTGTTAATTACATCTACAACAATCCTGCTTGAAACAAGGTCACAATCTAAAGTAGTAACTTCACCATTTTTTTTTTTTTTAGGACACAGTTTAACCCATAATAGTTTTGTTTTGTTTTTGAATGTTGAGTTTTAAGTATAGATATTATTAGTTCTTTGTCAGGTAAGTTATTTTCAAACTTAGCTTCTTTTTATCTTTTTTTGGTTTTATTTTCTCTTCCTTTTTAAAATAATGCAATTCATTTGGACAGTTTTATGCTAACATATAAATTGAACAGTAGTACAAAAGATTCTCCCTACCACCACCCAATTTCCTTTCTTTTTTCTATCTATTTATTTTGTGTATATTTTCCTAAATGATTTATTATATTAGAAATCAGTCACATTAAGATATATAGAACCCCACCCCCACATGTCACATATTTCAAAATTAAATGGCACACTTATAAATGTCTCAGGTCAAGGAAGAAAGCCCAAGAAAAGTAAAATAAAAACTGCTTTGAACTAAGTGATAATAAGAGCTTTAAATATCAGGATCTCTTGGATGAAGCAGTACTTAGAACATTCATAACTTAAAGTACTTGTATCAGAAAAAAGCTAGAATATCAATCAAATTATTTTCAAATTATGTAGTAGGAAGGAAAAATAAGAGTAGGAGCAGAAATATATGAAATAGAGAAGAAATAATACACTAAAAATTTGATAAAAATCAAGTCTAATCATGAAAAAAGCAATAACACAAAAATTATAATCAATGGAAAGGAAGCTATCAAAATAACCATACAGATGCTAAAAATATGTTTTTTAGGGTGTTTTTTTGTTTTGTTTTGTTTTTGGTACTGGGGATTGAACCCAGGGCCTTTGTGCATGCAAGGCAAGTACTCTACCAGCTGGGCTATATCCCCAACCCAACAGATGCTAAAAATATATTAAGGTAATATTACAAAATTGTATGCTAACATATGTGATAGTTTATCTAGCATGGTCTGTATTAGAGAAGGATCCATGTGCTGCTGACAAGAAAATGTATTCAGTCATTGACGTATGAAATATTCTATATATGTCTGTTAAGTCAAATTATTGATTGTATTTTTATAATTTATAGCTCCCTTTCCATTGATAATAATTTTATTATTAAATGAAATATAAATCATATATTTCTGCTCCTACTCTTATTTTTCCTTCCTACTACATAATTTGAAAATAATTTGATTGATATTCTAGCTTCTTTCTGATGCAAATACTTTAAGTACTGAATGTTCATCAAAGTTCTGTTTACTTCTATAGCTTCTTTAGTTTTTGTTTGGAGGAACTATCCAGTGGTGACAGAGGCATGTTAAAGTCACCCAGTGTTATTGTGCTGTGGGCTATTTGATTCTTGAAATTGAGAAGGGTTTGTTTAATGAATGTAGATGCTCCATTATTTGAGGCATATTTACAATTGTTATGTCAATAATAATAATAATGTATAATTTCCTTAAGCAATATGAAATGGCCTTCTTTGTCACTTCTGATTAACTTTGGCTTAAAGTCCACTTTATCTGATATGAGGATAGAAACCCCTGCTGTTTACGTACTCCATGTAAATTTGTTTTTTCCCATCCTTTCATCTTTAGACTGGATGTCTTTTTGCCTATGAGGTGAGTCTCTTGGAGATAGCATTGTTGGGCCTTGTTTTTCAATCCAGTCTGCCAGCCTTGTCTTTGAATTGATGAGTTTAGGCCATTAATGCTCAAGGGTTTTATTGAGAAATGATTTGGATTCCCCATCATTTGGGTTTATTTCTAGTTTTTAATTTGAATTAGTTTCTTCTTTCATTGACTAGTCCTTTAGTGTAGTTTCTCCCTTTGCTGGCTTTCATTTTTTTTTTTTTTTAATTTCTGTTTCATCTTCGTGGAATATCTTGTTGAATGTTCTATAGTGCAGGCTTTCTAGTTGCAAATTCTTTTAACTTTTGTTTATCATGGAAGATTTTTATTTCATCCTCAAATCTGAAACTATGCTGGGCATAGGATTCTTGGTTGGCATCCATATCCTTTCAGAGTTTCATGTATATGTTATTCCAGGACCTCCTACCTTTGAGGGTCTGGGTTGAGAAATTAGCTGAGATTCAAATTGCTTTCCCCCTATACATAATCTGATATCTTTCTCTTATAGCCTTTAAAATTCTATCCTTATTCAGTATGTTAGTCATTTTCATTATAATGTGCCTTGGTTTGGGTCTGTTGTAATTTTGTACATTTGGGGTCCTGCAAACCTCTTAACTATATATGATTTTCCATTTCATTCTTTTGGTGTGAGAAATTTTCTGATAGTACTCATTGAGAAGATTGTGCATTTTTTTTTTTTTTTTGGTTTGTATGTCCATGCCTTCATCTATCCTGATAAAAATCTTAAATTTGGTCTTTTCATGTTATCCCATAGTCTTGAATTTCTGCTCATGGTTTCTTAACATCTCTCTGTGATCAACTCCATTTTCAAAATTATATATTTTGTCTTCATTGCCTGATGTTCTGTCTTCCAAGTAGTCTAATCTGTTAGTGATGCTTTTTATTGAACTTTTAACTTGGTTTATTGTTTTCTTCATTTTGAGAATTTCTGCTTGATTTTTTTCTGCTTCTTTACTGAAGTGATTTTTCACTTCCTGTATTTTCTGATTTCATTTCTTATAGCATTCTTTACTTCACAGATCAGTTTAACTATGTCCTTTCTAAACGACTTCTGACATTTCTTCTACTGTAATGTCAATGGATTCTGTTATTAGAGTATCTTGGTTTGTTTCGGGCACTTTGTTCACTTGTTTTTTCATGTTGTTTGTGTGTCTGCCCATCTAATAGTATGGATCTGAGGCAGTAGAGTTTCTACCCTGTAGACTTATAGTGTTCCTGAAGGTTTCCAGTCTCACTGTTTACAGGGAGACAAATAAGAACAACAATATACAGCATTAAGCCAAATAAGTCCTATTATGATGTCTACATATGCCAGTTGGTCTAGAGATTTTAAATCAGTGCACCTCCAGCACCCAGTACTTGCTGGTCCACACTGGATGACTACTCCAGGGATCTTCCTTGGATTCTGCTCTGTTGGTGGGATTGCCAATTCTTAGTTCTACATCACCTTTGGATTCTAGGTTTCCTGGTCTGGCGTTCACTCTCCAAATAATAAGATATGTATGGAACTTTTCTTACCTCCGCCCTTCCTGGTTCCAAACCACATGCATCTCTCAGCCAGTCCTGCTAGTGTTGGATTGGAGGGGGAGGGTAGAGCCAGGGGATTTCCACTACCCATTGTCTCCTGTGGAAACCTCTCTCCACATTTGATTTTCTCCTGGTCACTTAAGCACACTCTATATCAAGTAGCGTGTGTTCACTAGGCCTGTATTTCAGGCCAGACTCAGGTTTGCCAGGAATTGGCCCCTTCAGCTGCTGGCCCCCACAAAACGCCTGCAAAATGGTTCCTTCCTTTGTCCCCCAAATGCTACCTGGAGAGATGGTGGCTTCTTTCCCCCATGCACACACATATTGTACAGCATGCCTTTCAAGTTTGCCAGGTAATGTCCTTGATGTCTAAATGCTCCATACCCTGACACTCCTCTGGCCTCCCATATCGTGAGTTCCTTTAATTCCCTTATCCCTCCACTTTGCTCTTGGAGGGACCGCTCTGGCTGGTAATCCCAGCCCAACTGTGGCACTGGCTATACCACTGGGGAATTCTTTCTTATTTTATTATATCCAACCTCCTAAGTTCCTGGTCTGCTATGAATGTCCAGTTTTAAATTCCAATAAAGTACCCCCAGGTTTTGGTTCACCCATCTTACTGACAAGCTGCCTGTCTGCTTTCTTGGTTTCACTCCATGGAACAGCCAGGAAAGCCACCTCCTCTACTCCACCACTATGAAAATCTTATTTCTTTTGGTATCCTTTTAACAAGGACTTTCATAAGGAAGAGCTTGTTTTTTTAAAAAAATGATATCATTCTTTTCCTTTTATGGACACATTTTCGCTATCAGATCACTTTCCCCAATCCTAGATCTCAAATATTTCTTTCTGTTTTTGCCAACTGTATGATAATTTTACATTTTGTATGTAAGACAATGGTCCACTTGGGGAGTTACTTTGTGTGTGTGAGATTATGATCAAAGTTCAGTATTTTGCCTATAGATGTCCTGTTGCTTCAACACCAGTTGTTGGAAAGACTGTCCATTGAATTATTTTTCCACATTTCTCAATATTTATTTAGGCATAAGTATATAAGTCTGTTTCTAGATTCTCTGTTCTGTTCCATTCATCTATGTGTCTGTCCTTTTGCCAATAGTACACAGTCTTAATTATTATATTGTCATTAAATTGAGTAGACTGAATCTTCTCCCTTATTGCTTTTTAAAACTTGTTTTAGCTATTTTAGTTCTTTACCTGTCTTTCTTACCGGAATTTTGGTAGGAATTATGTTAAATCTGTTTATCAATTTGGAGAAAATAGTTTTACTCTTCAAATGCATGAACACAGTTTGCCTCTGCATTTATTTAGATCTTAATTGATTTATTTAATCAAAATTTTATTGTTTTCATCATTGAAGTTCCATATATATCTTATTGGATATAGTCCTTTTATTTTATTTTTTTAATAATTGTATAAATTCATTGTATTTTTAATTTCAGTATTCACATGTTCATTGTTAATTGATTTTTGTATGTTTATTTTTTATCTTGCAGCTGGTTAGACTCACTTATTAGTTCTGGAGGTTTGTTGGGGTTTTTTGTTTGTTTTTATAGGTTCTTGGGGTTTTTTTATTTCTAGTAGATAGTGATGTTGTCGGCAAATAGGAGCAGTTTAATTTCTTCCTTTCTGATGTGTATGCCTTTTATTCCCTTTTCTACTTTATTGCACTGGCTAGAACTTCCAGCACTATGTTGAATAAGAGTGGTGAAAGCAGATATCCTGCCTTGTTCCCGGTCTTAGGGGGGTAAGTATTCAGTCTTTCACCATTAAGAATAATTTACAGTTTTTGTTGTTATCTGGTTGAAATGTGTTAGTGTTTTATAGGTGCTTTTCATCAAGTTGAGAAAGTTCCCTTCCATTTCTAAATTTCTGCAAATTTTTAATCATAAATGGATGTTGACTTTTGTGAAATGCTTTTTGTGCATCAGTTGATACGACCCTGTGATTTTTCTTCTTTAGCTATTTAATATGGTAGATTATACTGATTTTAAAATATTAAGCCTGCCTTACATCCCTGGAATAAACCCTATTTGGTCATGAAATATCTGGACCTGAAGCATTCTTTCTTAAGAATTTTTTAAATGATGAGTTAAATTTCTTTAATAGTTGTAGAGCTCTTCAGATTATCTTTTTATTGGGTTAGTTGTGATAGTTTTTTTAGGAATTTGTGTGTTTTATTTATGTTGCTAAATTTATGCCTGTATATGTGTACATATCTTTATGTGTACATATCCTTTTGATGTCTGCAGAGTCTGTGGTAACATCATTTACTTAATTTTTGATACTGGTAATTTGTGTGTTTTCTCTGTTCTCTCCTTTCTCCTCTGTCCCCCATGCTGGGGATCAAATCCAGGGGCTCTAGCATGCTACACAAGCACTTTTCCACTGATCTGTACCCCAACCCTTGTGCTATACCCAACCCCTTTTTTCTTTTCTTTGTTATTCTTCCCAGAGGTTTGTCATTGATCTTTTCAAAAAACAAACTCAGATTTTTGTTTCACTGATTTTTCTCTATTGTTGCCATGTTCAAATTTTGCCAGTTTCTCCTCCTTATTATTTACTTCCTTCTGCTTGACTTGGATTTTTTTTTTTTTTTTACTCTTTTTCTAGGTTCTGAAGTAAGCATTTAGATTACTGACTTGAGATATTTTTCTCTCTTCTAATGTATACATTTAGTGCTGTGAACTTCCCTCTCAGCATTGCTTTACCAGTGTCCCACAGATTTTGATATGTTCTGATTTCATTTCCAATCAATTCAGTTTTTTTTTTAATTACCCTAAGACCTTTTTGACCCATGGATTATTTTAAAGTGTGTTGATTAGTTTCTAAGTGTTTGGGCATCTCTCCTGTTAGGTTTCTGTTTCTAGTTTGATTCTAATGTGTTTAGTAACATAGTTGGTATGATTTCAGTTTTTTAAAGTTTATTGAGATCCATTTTATGGCTGAGTTGTGGACTTTCTTGGGTACTTGAAAAGATTGTGCATTTTGCTCTTGCTCAATGGAATGTTCTATAAATTTTCATTTGATCTTATTGGCTAATTATGTTGTTGAATTTTTCTTTGTTCTTGCTAGTTTTCTATCTAGTTGTTCCAGCTTTTGTTGAGAGAAGGTTTTGAGCCTCCAAGCATAATTGTGGATTTGTCCATTTCTCCTTTCAATTCTCTTTCAATTCTTAGTTTTTACTTTACACATTTTGCAGCTCTGATGTTATACTCACACATTCATAATTGCTATGTCTTCTTGGTGCATCGACCTTTTATCATTAGGTAATGTTTCTGTCTCTGATAATTTTATTTGTTCTGAAGTCTAATATAGCCACTCCTACTCTGTTGATTAATACTTGCATTGTTTTATTTTATTCTTGACAGCCTACCTAGATCATTATTTTTGAGGTGAGTTTCATGTAGACAGTATATTGTTGGGCCATATTTTTAATCCATTCTGCCAATCTTTGCATTTTCATTGGCATATTTAAACCATTTATACTTTTAAAAAATTTTATACCTTTATTTTAGTCATTTAATTTTTTTTTATGTGGTGCTAGGGATCAAACCCAGTGCTTCATGTGTGCTAAGCAAGCACACTACCACTGAGCCACAACCCCAGCCCAAACCATTTATACCTAATGTAGCTATTTATAAATTAGGGTTTATGCCTGTTGGTGGGGGAGTTTGTTTTGTTGTTGTTGTTGTTGTTGTTTGTTTTGTTGAGGTAGGATCTCACTAAGTTGCCCAGGCTACCCTTGAATTTGTATGCCTGCTACCTCAGCTTCCTTGAGACCACACACATTCTGCCAGTCTAGGTCTGTCATTTTGATTTTTGTGTTGTTTGCTCTCTCTGTACCTTATTACTCTGTTACTTGAATTGTTGTCTGAAGTCCATTTGAAGTTTCCTGTAGTGTTTGAGTATATCTCTTTGTGTAGTATTTTCAGTAATTGCTGTAGGTATTTTATTATATGTGAAGCCTTCTGGTGTCATGATTTTACCAATTAAGTGAAAACTAAAAGTCTTACCTCCCTTTGTATCTCTTTACCCTCTCTTATTTTTAATGTCTTCAATATTTCCTCTTCATACATTTAGAGTAATTTAGACAACTATATTTTTCCTTCAACCATCAAACAGAATTTAGAAAACTGAAAAAGTTTATTGTGTTTACCTATATTTTTGCTTGCAGTTTTTCTTCCTACTTGATGTTCCAGTGTTCCTTTTTTAATCATTTCCTTACTGTTAAAATAAGTTCATTTAAGTAACTTAATTTAGTCATTCTTCAGAGTAGGCCTTCTAACAACAAATAATCTTTGTTTTCCTTTATATGATTTATGATTTCCTGAAGGATATTTTTGGTGGATGTAAGATTCTGAGTTGATGACCCTTTTATTTCAACACTTGAAAAATATGTAATTTTCTTCTTATTTTTTAATTTTTATTTTTTAAATTTTTTACAGTACTGGGGGTTGAATCCAGAAAGAGCTTCACACATGCTAGGCAAGTGTTCCATGTCATTTTCCTCTTTCCTTCATTGTTTCTCATGAAAAATCTCTTATCTTTCAAATCATTTTCTTTCTAATGGTAACATGCATCCCTCTCTTGTTGGTTTCAGGTTTTTTTCTTTGTCTTTAGTTTTCAGAAGTTTCAGTAAGATGTACCTAAATATAGATCTATTTGGGTTTATTCTATGTCAGCCCTGCCCATTTTCTCTTTTCCCAGAAATTCAGTGACATAAATGTTAAATTTTTTACTTTAGTCCTCATGCTCCTGAGGCTCTGAATTTTTTGCTATTGTTTATTTATTTGCCCTTCATTCTAATTTCTCTCTGTTGTTCTTATTGGCTATTTTCTATTATTCTGTCTTCTAATTCGTGAATACTTTCCAGATTCTTCAGCATTTTGCTATTGAACCCATCCACTAAGTTTTTAATTTCATTTCTTAGGTTTTTTAAGTTCTGTAGTTTCAGTATTATGTCTTCTATTTTCTTACTGGGACTTTCATTATTTTCACTTGTTTCAGGCATATTCATAATTACTTCTTGGAACTTTTTTATGATGCCTGCTTTAAAATCCTTGTCAGACATTTCTGACTTTTTCTCTCATCAGTATTGGCGTTTGTTTTCTTTTTTCATTTAATTGACAATCTTCCTTGTTCTTGGTATGAATCATTTTCATTTGAAATCTGGATAGTCTAGATCTTATTTAAACCTTCTGTTAGCTGGCTTCCCTACGTCACTCTGACAGTAAAAAAGGTGGAGATATATAGTGTTGCCTCTTTAATGCTAGGTGAGGGTAGAAGCCCAGCTTTCCCTGCAGCCTCTGTTGACATGGGAGAGTTAGGAGGCTCCTTGTTATTAATTACCAGGATGGGAGTTCCAGCTCTCCACCAGGCTTTCACTGATATTCTGTGGCTGAGAAGTGCTTGTTGCTGCTTACGGTATTAAAATTCTAATTATTCACCATATCTCCTCTTGTCACTACTCCAGTGGGGGAAAGTATAGTTACCTCATTAGTGGAAAGAGGTGTAACTTAGGGTCCATATGTTGCCTCCACCAATACTACAGAGGTGAGACTTCATTACCACCTGGCAGTGTAAAAATCCCAGCTTCCAAGGAAGACTGTTCTGATACTATCCCAGCAAACCACCTGGGGGCACCTCATTATGTCTCAGTCAGGGTAGAAATCTAGGCTCTCCTTTTTACTTTAGCTGGCATGTGTAGGGATGTAGCTACAGTGCTTTTTGGGATATGTTTAGCTTGAAATAGAGCAATTATTACCTAAAAGTTTTCTGTCCTCCCAGGCTACCTTTTTGGTGGTCCTTTGACTATAGAGAACAGATTTGTTGTGGCTCTTTTTTGGTCTTTATCTGTTGGCATTTCTGGTTTGCCAGTTTCTCCAGCTCTAAGTCTAAGATATGTAGACAAAGAAATCGCAGGGAACACACTGCTACACAGTTCCTTGATTCTCTTGAACTTTGTTGTATTTGTTGTAAGTAATGTCCAGGGGTTTTAGTTGTGTTTAGCCTGAAAAGTAGGAGAATGAATGTCTACTCCATCTTTCTAGAATCAGAAGTCTACTTGGATGTATTTTGATGGAGGTATAGACAGGAACTCTATTATCTTTTATCATTCAGTGTTTTAGTTAATAATGATAACTGACTTTTCTCATGTATACACTATGTGTTCAGGTTTTCCTCCAAGTGCTTTTCATATATTAAGTTACTTAATTCCTGTAAGACTCTATGAAGTAGTTACTAATGTTTTTCTGCTTTTATCAAATGACGAAATTGAGACATAGATAAGATAAATAGCATACTCAAAATTTCTGGCAAATTCATGATTAAATTCTAGGCCCTCTGACTCCATAAGCCTCTATTATGTGTGACCTGAGACAAGTCTAGTAATAGTTCTTTATGCTTTCTATTATAGCACCTTGACTTTTCTTTCTGGAAGCTTATCATAGTTCTTTATCTTAGAATTCAGAAATTTTATTAAGATATGTGTACATATAGGTCTTTCGCCAATAATAATTTTCTTTGGAACCCACCATATCCTTTTTATCAGAAAACTTAAATATTTCTACTACTCAGTAACATATTTTTGAAATTTAAAAAGTTTCCTCTTATCTACTCACTTAAAAATGTTTTTTTAAAAGACCGTGTTTCAAGAGACTAAAAATATACTTAGTAGGGCTAGGTTATGGCTCAGTGATAGAGTACTTGCCTCACACATGTGAGGCACTAGGTTCGATCCTCAGCACCACATAAAAATAAACAAAATAAAGATATTGGGTCCATGTATAACTAAAAATATGTTTTTTAAAAAGATACTCAGTAAAGAACAAATAAGTGAATTACTTCTGATTTGCCAAGAGCTTTCTTTTTTAATAAATTAGAGAAAAAAATCATAGTTAAGCATGACAATTAATCTGTGAGAAATTGCTTGTACCTTAAGGCTTATGTCATAATTTATATGAAACTGGAAGACTTGCTTGGTTATAGCTCTTGATGTGAAAAAGAAAAGTGAGATGAACAAAAAGAAAGTGTACTATGAAACCAGAGTCAGCATCCCTATTTACTGTTATTTTTAATCATTTCAAAAAGTAAATGAAGCCAAGCATAGTGGCACATACCTGTAATCCCAAGCAACTCATGAGATTGAGGTAGGAATATCACAAATTCAAAGGTAGCCTTAGCAATTTAGCAAGGCCCTAAGCGACATAGCAGAACCCTGTCTCAAAATAAAAAGGTCTGGGTATGTGGCTGATTGGTTAAGCACCCCTGGGTTTAATCCCTGGTACCAAAAAATGAAAAAATGACAGTTACATAATACAATAATTGCAAAAAATGCATCACTGAGCTTATAAATATGAAGATTTAATCTATATGACCATACTAGCGCAAAAAGTAGGGGATGAGGTAGGCATGGTGGAACATGCCTGTGGTAATCCCAGTTAGAGCACTGAGGCAGGAGAATTAAACTTCAAGGCTAGCCTGAGCAACTTTACAAGACCCTGTCTGAAAATAAAAAGGGCTGGGGGTGTAGATATCATAGAGTGCCCCTGGGTTTGATCCACAGTACAAAACAAACAAACAAACAAACAACCCAGGGGAGGGGAAATGGAGTAAGGAAATATCAGATGGTAACTCAAAGCCACAGGTAGAAATGAAGAATACTGGCCATGCATGGTGGCACATGGCTATAATCCCTGGGACTTGGGAAGCTGAAGCAGAAAGATGACAAGTTAGAGGCCAGCTTCAGCAACTTAGCAAAACTCTGTTTCATATTAAAAAATAAAGTAAAGGCCAGAGAGCTCAATGGTACAGCAACCCTAGGTTCAATCCCTAATACAGAAAGGAAGGAAGAAAGAGAGGGAGATACTTGAAACAGTAAATATGTAGGTGAATATAAAATGTTCTGTAACTATTATATTTTCTGTTTTGATCATATTTAAATGACAAAATTATAAAAGTAGTAATTATGACCTATATTATTGGGTTTAAAATATGTAGAATGTATGATGATGTTAAAAAGAACGAGTAGGAAAGGATATATATATATTGGTACAAAATTCATGTGTTTTACTGGAATTAAGTTAGTATTACTCTAAAATATATTATAATAAGATATTATAATCCCTAGAGTAACTACTAAAAACTAAAATATATATAGTTTAAAAATCAACAAAACACTCTTGAGCATATGTCATATAGAGATAAAAACTTAGGTTTACACAGAAACGTGTGCCTGTATTACAAATAAAACATAACAGTTTTATTTATTTATTTATTTGTAAATAAAACATAACAGTTTTATTTGTAATAGCCAAAATCTGGAAACAACCAAGATGGCCCTCAACAGGTGAATGGTTATACAAACTGTAGTACATACAGACCATGTAATACTGCTTAGCAGTAAGAAGAACAAACTGTTGATACACACAGTAGCTTAGATAAATCTCCAAAAAAAAAATGCTGAAATTCCAGAATGTTAGATACTTTGATTCCATTGGTATATCACTTTTGAAATAAAAAAACTTTAGAAATGGGGGCTGGGGATGTGGCTCAAGTGGTAGCGCGCTCGCCTAGCATGCGTGCGGCCCAGGTTCGATCCTCAGCAGCACCACATACCAACAAAGATGTTGTGTCCGCCGAGAACTAAGAAAAAATAAATAAATGTTAAAATTCTCTCTCTCTCTCTCTCTCTCTCTGTCCCCCCTCTCTCTCACTCTCTCTATTTAAAAAAAAAAAAAAAAAACTTTAGAAATGGAGGATTTCTTGTTGTTGCCAGAAATTAGGTACTAATGGTGAAGGTGAAAGGTAGAAGTGTGTGGTTATTAAAAGGGTAACACTAGGGATCCTCATGATGTGGGCACTGTTCAGTATCTTACCTATTATGATAGATACAGAGCACAAATTAGTACAAATAAGTAGAGAAATCAGAATAAGATTGGTGAATTCTGTCATCATTCATACTGTTTGTGATATGATATTATAGTTATATATAATTAATATATAGTTGTGATATTATATGTATAGTTAAACTATACATGGGAAACTAGGCAAGATATACAAAGGATTTCTCTGTGTTATTTCTTAG
Source organism: Ictidomys tridecemlineatus (assembly GCF_052094955.1). Classification (NCBI taxonomy): domain Eukaryota; kingdom Metazoa; phylum Chordata; class Mammalia; order Rodentia; family Sciuridae; genus Ictidomys; species Ictidomys tridecemlineatus. The sequence goes on from NC_135481.1 coordinate 171,730,857, forward strand.
AACTACCTATGAATCCAGAAATAATTCAAAGTATACAGGAGGATGTGAATGGGTCATATTAAATACTACATTTTTTATGACAGATTTAACATCCATAGATTTTGGTATGAGTGGTTGGTAGGGGGATCCTGGAACTAATCTCCCTCAGCTATTGAGGGACAACTGTAACTAAACAATAATAGTTGAGAAATTCACTTCATCACTCTCAGTAAAGTTAAAAAATCACCAAGCATATATAAGAATTGAACACATTCAGTCACCAACTTGACTCACATTTATAGTACGCTATCTAATGACTATAGAATACACATTTTATTTAGCACACATGGAACATCATTCCCCAAGGTATACCATATTCTAGGTAAAAGGTTGATGAAAAGGCTTTTGTTTTGTTTTGTTTTGTTGTTCGTTTTTTGTGTGTGGTACTGGAGATTGAACCCAGGGGTACTCTACCACTGAGCTATATCTCAGTCCATTTTTTTGTTTGTTTGTTTGTTTGTTTGAGACAAGGTCTTCCTAAATTGCTGAGGGTCTCATTAAGTTACACAGACAGACCTCAAACTTGTGAACCTCCTGCCTTAGCTTCCTAAGTAGCAGGGATTATAGGTGTGATCCACAACACCCAGTTAATGGTAAAAAGTTTTTTAAAGGGCAAAAAAGTAATGTTTTGGGCGTGCTCTTTATAAAACTTGAATATAAGAACTAAAATTCTTAGAAGAAAACATGAGAGTACATCTATATGCCCTCATATTTGATAATGGAGTCTTAGATGTAATAATACCAAAAACCACAAGTGACAAAAAGGGAAAAAAAGCAAGAAAAGATAAATTGAACTTTATCAGAATTTAAGTTTTTTGTACATTGAAGGAAATTATCAAAAAAGTAAAAAGACAACCTACCAAATTGGGAAAAATATTTGCAAATCATGTGTCTAGAAAGGGCTAAGCATCCAGAATACATTAAGAATTCTTAAAACTTAATAACAGAAAGACAATCCAGTTTTAAAATAGGTGAATTGAATAGCCTTTCTCCAAAGAAGATGTGTAAATAAAGTAAGTATACGAAAAGATGTTCAACATTATTAGTCATTAGGGAAACAAAAAACCTCAGAAATGACTAGGCAAGAGAGGCTGGGGCTGGAAGATCTTGAGTTCACACCCAGCCTTGGCAACATAGTGAGACCTTGTCTCAAAACACGCACACACACACACACATACACACATGCATAGATAATGCTTCACATCCATGAAGATGAGTATTTAAAAAAAAAAAAAAAAAGTGAGCTGGGGATATAGCTCAGTTGGTTGAGTCCTTGCATGCACAGGGCTCTGGGTTCAATCCCCAACACATCACAAGAGGCTGGGGAGGCTGAAGCAGGAGGATTGTGAGTTCGAAGCCAGTCTCAGCAACTTAGCAAAACCCTGTCTCTAAAAAGCTGGGGATGTGACTTAGTGGTTAAGCATTCCTGGGTTAAATCCCTGATTAAAAAAAAAAAAAAAAAAAAAAGAAGAAAGAAAGAAAGGAAAAGAAAGAAATTAATTTAAAACAAGGGTTGATGATATGAAAAAATTTGAACCCTCGTACATTGCTGTAATTATTGTAATGATGTAAAATGGTATCACTTCTGTTTGGTTTTTCCTAAGAAAGCTAAACAGAATTTACTACATGACCCAGCAATTCAACTCCTAAGAATATACCCAAAAGAATTGAAAACAGAGACTGAGACACTCCTTATACACAAATAATCTTAACAACACTATTTTTTTTTTTAAAGAGAGAGTGAGAGAGGGGGAGAAGAGAGAGAGAGAGAAATTTTTTTAGTATTTATTTCTTAGTTCTCGGCGGACACAACATCTTTGTTGGTATGTGGTGCTGGGGATCGAACCATCGAACCAGACGAGCGCCAGACGAGCGCGCTACCGCCTGAGCCACATTCCCAGCCCAACAACACTATTCACAATAGCTAAAGGTTGAAAGACAACAAATGTTCATCAGCTGATGACGAAATACTGTCATTTCACCCATAAAAATAAGATAAAGTGCTAATTAATACATGCTACAATGTGGATAGATTTCAAAAACATTATGGTAAGTGAAAGAAACCAGATATACCTAAGTCCTATAACTTAGGATTCCATGTATACAAAATATCCATAGTGGCTAAATCTATAGAATCAGAAAACAGATTGGTGATTGCCAGGGGGAGAGAATATATAAAGTAACTGCTTGATGGGTAGAGGTTTGTTTTTGTTTGGTTTTTTAAAATATTTTTTAGTTATACATGGACACAATATCTTTATTTTGCTTATTCATTTTTATGTGGTGCTGAGGATCGAACCCAGTGCCTCACATGTGCAAAAGCAAGTGCTCTACCACTGAGCCACAACTCCAGCCCTGGGTAGAGTTTTATCATACTTGGAGTGATGAAAATGTTTTGAACTCCTAAAAAGCAAATGGTTGCATAACATTATAAATGTCTTAAACACCACTTGTTTGTTGATTTTAAGATGATTAGTTTTAAAATTTATTTTTGTTTTTATTTTTTGTTCCTTAGTAGCTGAAATTATAGATGTGCATCACCACACCCAGTCATAGATGCATTTTTTAAAATTATATATTAACTTTTTTTGTGTACTGTGTATTGAACCCCAGCATGCTCTGAGCCATACCCCCAGCCCTTTTTATTTCTTATTTTGAGACAGGTTCTCACTAAGTTTCTGAGGCTGTCCTTGAACTTTAGATATTCCTTCCTCAGCCTTCCAAGTTGCTGGGTTTACAGGCATGCACCTCAAGGCCTGGCTTATATCTATTTTAAAATATATATATATATTAAGAAAGTCTAAAGTAGTTTTTCCTGATTTTTTTCTTGGACACTTTTTATTTATAAGAAACAGATGTAGTTTTATGGTTTGTGAACAGGAAACTATAAAATACAGCATTATTAATTACTGGTGGCTCCCTTTCTAAGCATTTTTAAAGTAAAAGTAGAATACTAACTTCTGGTAATGTAATATTGTCCAGGGAACAGAAACTGACTGACCTAAGAAGAATATGACTACCAAATATGCTTTGAGAAAGGATGCTGCAGCTGTGTTATATACAGTCTATATACGAATCTAAATCTCATGTAATCTGTCTGTCTTAAAACTTTCTTGCTGAGAAGTCCTATTGCTGATAAAATGTTTAAATCTTCTTGCCTTTGCTTATTTTTTATTTATTTATTTATTTGTTTGTTTTGTTTTTATAAATTAATTAGGTGATTTGAAATTAAAGCAACAAATTTCAGAATCTATTAATTACACTGGGAAAAAAGTGATTTTCGTGTAAATAAGTCAGAAATTCCAAGATACAATGGTGCATTCTCTACAAGTTCCATTTCTCTTCTTCTCTCCCACAAGGAGCAATTACTAAAGAACTTTTTGCATCATAAGACCTCAATAGCAAAGCATTATTATTACTCAAATGATGAATATGTAGTTCTTTCCATGCTGAGTAGTATATATACTATCCAGCCCCCAGGATCACTGAGGCACATATCTCTTCTCTTTGATGACAGCACTATCTCTAATGTTTCATATGTTTGTATCTCCATTCAGAATTCTACAAGAGTTCCTTGATAGTACCATCCAGTGCAAGGACCCCTATAGGGTATCATTCTCATAGCACTGCATAGGGCTCACCCCAAGTTGGTCTAAATTGAGGGCTTCTGTTGGTTTGGTTTCCAGTTCTTGCCTCTAGAGGCCAGGTTAGTAGACTGCTTGATACAAACCTTTGTAGTGTATGTGGAAGAATTCTCTGATAAAAGGGCACTTGGTTTGATGGAATCTTTTCCAGAGGCTTGGTCTTTATTGAGATTTCTTTATTCCTTGTATTTCACATGTAACTTCCTTCCTCAAACATGCATGCATGCATGAGAGCCCATACATACATACACCATACACATCCTAAAGCCTCAATATTTTTGTCCTCTTAGAGGGTTTGTTGTTTGTTTTTGGTACTAGGATTGAATCTGGTGGTACTTTATCACTGAGTTATATCCTCAGCCCTTTTTATTTTTTTATTTTAAGACAGAGTCTCACTAAGTTGCTGAGGCTGACTTTGAACTTGAAGTCCTCTTGCCTCAGTCTCCCAAGTATGGGATTACAGGTGTGTGCCACTATGTCCAGCCCTCTTAGAATTTTTATACTCTTCAAATTCTATTATTTTATCCTTCTAAGAATTATTTGAAGTTAATAAGATAGGCATTTTTCTATTGAAAGGTGAGAAAATTTAAATATAGTTGGGACAGGTACTGACATTTACCTGGTGACATCCTGAAAACAAGCATCCAGATTTACTGACACAAACAGTCCCTTTTTTTAACTACACCACTTTGTTGCCCTATTTCCTTTCTGTTAGCCAACCTAGCACAGATGTTTAAACTCTTATTTCCTAAGATGAGAAGTATTTTACCAAGCCCTATTTGTCTAGAAGTGACAATTTTAGGGATTAAAGTACAGTCATCCAAGTCTTGGCCATAGCAGGGGTCATCAAGTGTGGCCTTGTCCACAATGTAAAGTTGAAAGATAAGTTTTGTGCAGCTATAATTTTCTGATAACTCTGCAGCATATGTGCTGTGTATATTTGGCAAAATAATCCTTAGCTACATCTTCCCTTCCTAAGAAGATCTGAGCATAGGAAAAAGGAAATTATGTATTTTAAATAAAAACTCACTTTAAGCAAAAATGGACAAAGATTTAAAACTGATTAATATCATTTATATTTGGCAGTTCTTGGAGAAGAAATACTATGTGATGTAGTTACTCTTTGCAGCTGTTGATTTATTGGTTCAAGATATTAGAGACTGGATATGATACAAAACTAAAGGTTTGAATAAATTATAAAAGATTGTAAAAGTTTTTAAAGAAAGCAAAATTTGTGAAGGATTTCATATGTGATTGAGTTGATAAATTTATGGATTTTTATAGGTGCTAAATAGATAACAAAGATGAATTAATGTTATTATAAAAATTATGTTCTGTGGTTCAAAGCTATTATACAAACTGTATGTTTTTTGTCTTGTTAATTTCATTTTATATTTCCTTATAAACATTGCCTGTTAGTGTTTTGCAGAAATATTACTTCTAACTAAACAACCTGAGTTAATTTAAGATAATAAGACATCACCCACAAGACAGATAATAGATAATGCTGACTCCCAATACTAGTGTTGATCCCAATTAAATTAAAGGGGTAACTGTAAAAATATAGACATTAATGTTAAAACCCATTACTCTCAATTCAAGACTGGTGGGACTGGCCTGCTGAATGTTTAAAGACCAAAACTCAGAGACTAAAGCCAAGGAAGTAAAAACGCTAAGGAGAAAAGCCAGTATTTTGGCCCGACCTCTAAATAGTCAACCAGGACTCAGGAATGACAGGACCCCTCTAAGGGACCTGCAACTCTGATTAGTCACTCAACCTCCCACTTAGGTATCCTGAGGACCCTAGAGAACTGAAAACCAACCATTGTACATTTTGCAAAGAGGAGGGTTATTGGAGAGGGAAAATATCCCTGATGCTTCCAAGGGAAGTCATGTGTAGTCAGTAAGACCATAATAGTAAATCAGAACAAGGTCAATTTTTGACCAACTTGGTCTTAAACACCTGGCAGGAAAGTATAAGCAAAGAACAGTATGGGCATTTAAAGAAAAATGCTTTAGTCCTTTTAAATGTAACTTAATGTGCATTTGCATCAGCCCTACCAGAAGTGAGTAAAGTTTATAGAGAAAGGGTGCTTACACATGAGTGTCTGATAACTATCAAAAGAGACTCTGCAAGACTCAGGCTGTAGCTCAGTTGCAGAGCGCTTGCCTAACGTGTGAGGCACTGGGTTCGATCCTTAGCTCCACATAAAAATAAACGAAGGCATTCTGTTCATCTATGGCTATAAAAAAAAAAGAGGCTTTGCTAAAGTCATAAGTTTGTGCTTAGTTAAGTCCGATCTGACAGTCTGTGCTTTTAAAAAACATCCATATCTTGAAATGTATAAGCAAATAAAACTATTAAAGCTTACTTAAGTAGCCCCATCTAGCTGTTATCACTATTAGGACCTCTGGTAATTATACTTCTTCTCTTACTGATCAGCCCTTGCCTTTTAGCCTCCTAATAAAGTTGTATTTTCCAGATTACAACAATTCATATTAAAAGCATGACAAGACAAGGATTCCAACGTATTTCAACAACTAAGACCAATCTCTCTTTGTCCCAATAGATGAGGCAGGAAGAGACTTTATGGGTAGATTAGGACAACATCTCATATCAGCCTAAAGTAGATACAAAAGCTGAACTTTTCCCCTTCTGCACCCCTTAAGAATAAGGGATCCAAGCCTTGGGTAGGATGCGGGGCAAGATAGAAATTTGGGATAAAAAGAGGTCTCAAAGGAAACACTCATGAGCAATTGAAATGCAGAAAGCACACTGGAACAATTCTAACTTCTAAGCAACATTACCCTTGGCCTCCCTTGTAAAATAAGGGAAATGCACAAGCACAAGAAAAACTAGCACAAAATTATGGGGCACCTTATAAAATGAGGCAATACACCGTCACAAGAGAAATAACACAAAATCGTGTAATTCCACCTTAGCTCCACCTCTAGTTCAGCTCCTAGTACTAACCCTTTGTAAGTATTAACAAATCATATCAACAGGTTACTGTCTCTCTTTCTGGAGATAGCCTGCATTCTTCCTAAAATACATATTCCTTGCTTTACTCCAAAGGCATCTCTCTGGAGATTGCCCACATTCTCCTTTGAATGTATATCTACTTTCCTAAATAAACCTCTTTCTATGCCTTTGGCAGGGGGAAAAATATATTAGGACTGGAAATTTTAAGTAATGATAAGACTTACATTTCAGAAACAGCCAGTCACCATCTCAATGGTGTCAACAGTGTAAATATGTTATAATTCTGAGAACTAACAAGAACACTAAATGTGTATAAATTTTTAAATTTTCTATGCATAAATAAAAGTAGTTTTATTTTCTTGGTAAGGCTTTTTTGTTCTGATTTTGGTAATAGTCATAGTTATAATTCAGTTATTCATCTTTTGTCTTAATAAGCAGGCTTGGCAGGAGTTTTTTTATTCTGTGAGGAATCAACGACAAGGGAAGTTCTAGTGAGAAGGTGTGATAAGTCGTTTTATCACTATAGCTTATCACCTAAATGAGGAGTCAGGTTCCATTTATAAAATTTTAACTTTGGTAGTGATCATTAAGTATTACCAAGCAAATCTACAGAAATAGTTCCCTTTTAATATTTTAAAAACATTGGCTCTTGTTATAAAAGTAATACAAGAAAGGTAGTAGAGCAAATTGATTGAGAGCACTGGCTTTGGAGTTGGAGGGACCCAAGCTCCTCTACATAGTTGACCAGACTATGTGACCAAAACACTCTCAGCTTTAGTTTCCTCATGTATAAAACAGGGAATAATTGTGGTACCCACCAGAAAAGTTTGATAAGATGATTAAATAAAATAATGTCAGTAAAATTATTAGTACAGAGCCTGACTTGATAAAAGATGTTTAAAAAGAAGAGAATAAAATTCTAAGCCACTGTTAGTATTTTGATAAGTTGCCTTTCAGGCTTTCTCTCTCTCTCTCTCTCTCTCTCTCTCTCTCAATTGACAAAAGGTAACACTGCAGTTGAGAGGGTAATAGATTTGGCCAGTAAAGATTCATGTTGATTGACTCATAATATATATACACACACACACATATTTGTATTTGCAAAATGGGTTTCATATTTTATGTGCAACCTTTGTTTCATTTTTCCCACATATTTTTATTTCTCTTGAATTAAAATTAACTAAAAACATCAGCTTTAATAACTCCATAAAATAATAACATATGATGTAATTGCTTAATCATCTCTTTGTAAGATATCTATGTCAGATTTTTTTTTTTGTTTGGGTGGTTATTTGTGGTTTGGGGGTTTGTTTGTTTGGTAATGGGGATTGAACCCAGGAGCATTTTACCACTGAGCTACATCCCCAGTCCTTTTTATTTTGTATTTTCAGACAGGATCTTATTAAGTTGCTTAGGGTACTGCCAAATTGCTGAGGCTGGCCTCAAACTTTCAATCCTCTTGGCCTTAGCCTTCTGAGTCACTGAAGCCACTGCTTCTGGTCTGAGTTTTTAATACTTTTATTATTACTATTTAATTACTATTTAATACTATTTACTTACTAAAATAATTACTATTTAATACTTTTACTATTATAAATATTAGGAATTTAAGAGTTGAATTATTAAGTCAAAGGTTAAAGTTTGAAAATTCTCAAGATTTTTTTTTCCTTTTTGCACTTCTTTGAGGTTGAACATTTTTGTGTTTATTGATTATTGGCATTATTTCAGTGAAATATCTTAATGAATGAATGCAACTTGCAGAGCTTTTTCACAGGATCTCTATTCTCTAGAATAATGCCAGGTAAGTAAGCACGTAGTAAATATGTGATACAATGAATGAATGTCTGTCTGTCATACTTGTTTCAAATGAAGTCAAGCATTAGAAAACTTTTGCCCCTATACATCTTGGTTCTTAGTCTTTATACCTAATTCTTTTCCATTCTTTTCTTCCCCTACAGTTTATCCATGAGCTCAGATTTCCCACATTACAACTTCAGGATGCCTAATATTGGATTCCAGAATCTGCCTCTCAACATATATATTGTGGTTTTTGGCACTGCTATATTTGTCTTCATCCTTAGTTTACTCTTCTGTTGCTACTTGATTAGGTAATTTTCATTTTATGTTACTTCAGAATATGTTAAGCAATCAAGTTTCTACTCTAAGATTTTTTAATATATGTGTATATATTCTTATATGAATATTCATAATATATATGAATATACGCACATACTTTTATATATTCATATATAACAAATATATATGTTAGCTGTAGATGGACACAATACCTTTATTTTGTTTATTTAATTTTTTAATGGGGTGCTGGGGATTAAACCCTGTACCTCACACATGCTAAGCAAGCTCTCTATCACTGAGCCACAACCCCAGTCCTACCCTCAGATTTTAAAATATTTAAACTTAAATGTGATAATGGCAAATTTTCTAAAAGTTAATATGCTTATTGTTTTAATCTTCTTTGAGTTACTAATCAGTAATACACCTTTATGCAGTCTTCAGTCCTATTTACTGTTAAGTCTTTTATAGGAGAAAATTGTCTTTATTAATTTGTTCTCCATATGAGCATCTGGTCCAACTATACTTACATTATTGTCTGTTTTCAAAAAAAAATATTTTCACAGGGATTTCAAATTGTTTTTTGAAAGGGTGTTGCATCATTGTTAGCTAAAGTCATTAGGGATCAGCAGTGTCCAAGACAAGACCCATGCCTTTAAAAAAGCTCCTTGTGGTCCTTCAAAAAGATTTTAAACTCCTAGTTGTTGTCCAGCTAGTTGAATAGTCAGATGATTGGTTATCCGAAAAAACCACTACATATTCTACATTACCAATAGTACATGTAGAGACAATTGACAAAAGGTAACACTGCAGTTGAAAGGGTAATAGATTTGGCCAGTAAAGATTCATGTTGATTGACTCATAATTATTTAAGCATTTTTACTTTTTAAGTTTTTTAATAGTGTCTAATTTTCAAAACCAAGACTGAGACTATATAAAATTTTATATGATATTCTTCAAAGAACTTTTTGGAGGCCTAGAGTTGTGGCTCAGTGGTAGAGTGCTTGCCTGGCACTTGTGAGGCACTGAGTTCGATCCTCAGCACCACATAAAAATAAATAAATAAAGTAAAGGTATTGTGTCTGTCTACAACTAAAAAATATTGGAGGAAACAGCTTTTTGGAGCTGAAGACTGGGAAGGCGTAGCAGCAGATAAGAGGAAAATCATGAAAGAGGCGCCCACAAGTATGATTTCAATGGATTGAGTCAGTTGTGTCAGCTGCTCCCAGGGAGGTCCAGTAAGATTTGAATATTTCCCATCACCTTAAACAATTAGGTTTGTATCCATACTCTTAGAAAAGTTCAGGATAGGGGAATAAAGAAAGGCAAGCTATAATGTGGCAAAACCTGACTAGTGAGTGAAAATGGATACAAGACATATAATCTCTTTGAAGAAATTTGGCTGAAGAACTATTAAGTTTAGGGGAGAGGCAGAGGCTGTAAAATCAAGGAAGTATTTTGATGTTTGTTTTTTGTTTGTGTATGTGTGTGTGTTACTGAGGATTGGATGCCCAGCCCATTTTTATTTTGAAACAGGATCTCACTAAATTGACCATGCAGGTCTTTTTTCTTTTTAAAGATTTGCCGTTTTTAAAAAAATTTGTTTGTTATTTTTTTAAATTTTTTGTTTTTTTTTAGTTACACATGACAGTAGAAAATATTTTGATATATCATACATACATGAAGTATAACTTCCCATTCCTGTGGTTGTACATGATATGGAGTTACACTGGTCATATATTCATATATGAACATAGGAAAGTTATGTCCAATTCATTATACTGGTTTATGCTGGTCTTGAGCTCACAATCCTCCTACCTCAACCTCCTGAGTCACTGGGATTACAGGCAGGCATACACCACCAGCTAACCTGTGTGTATATATATATATATGTGTGTGTGTGTGTGTGTGTGTATATATATATATATATATATTCTTAAGTTTTAGGTGGATACATCTTTAGTTTACATTTATGTGGTACTGAGGATCAAGCCCAGTGCCTAGTGCATGCTAGGTGAGCACTCTACCACTGAGCCACAACCCAGCCCCTATTTTTTGTTTTTAAAGATAGAAACCAGCTAGTTGTGGAGGATTTGTGAGAAAGAATAAATCATGTATGTTCAAAGAGACAAACCTAAGGAATACAGTGATATAGTCCTAAACAGAGTACCTGTAGAGAATAATTGCTCATGTAAGTCAGTAAGTCTGGGAATGAGAGAGTTTGCATATGTGGCAGTCTTCCTTTATTTCCTGTGAAATAAAAAATTACAGTTGAAAATGATAGGGAGGTGGTGCATGTCTGTAATCCCAGATATTATGGAGACTAAGGCAAGCAATTGGGAGTTCAAGACCAGCCTCTCAGCAACTTAGACCCTGTCTCAAGATAAAAAATTAAAAGGCTGGGGATGTAGTTCAGTGGTTGGGTACCCCTGGATTCAATCCCTAGTACTGCAAAAAAAGAAAAAGAAGAAAGGGAAAAGAAAAGAAAATGATGGAGAGAATGTGGTACTGTTAAACTTAAAGAGTGGCAAGGGTTTGAATCAACCACTTCATGGAAGCTTAGGATTCTAACCATGAACATATAGAAGGATTAGAGAACAATGTGGAGTAGCAGGCTGAGAATAGTCTTAGTGGCCATAAGCTACATGGTTTTGTCATTTTCTCCAGCACTGTTCAGCATTGTTAATCATGCTCTCTTACATATTTTTAAGATATTTATTTAGCAATGCAAAATGAAGTAGTATAATCTAAAATATTAATAATTAGTGAGACTTAAAGGAGTAATCAGTAAGGGGAGTTAATTTGAGAATTTCCTAGAATAGATGGAGTTTGAGCCACAGATTGAAGAAATGGGAACATAATTGATCCCTTTTATGAGTGGAAGTAACAAGTTCTACTTTGGGAAAATATTCAGATGCAACGGAAAGATTCAGTTAAGCAAAAGGAAATTACAAATCAAGCCTCATTTTAATGAATTCTAATAGAGTTTATCTCTTTTCTTTATATGAAAATGTACTGTACACATTTTTTAGTAAAGAAGCAGACAAAAACTAGTAAGCATATAGATAATTTGAATAACATTATCAAAAAAACTAAAGAAACAATTCTATTTATAATATCCAAAATAATAAAATTCCTAGGAATAAAGAGGTGAAAATATATTTTTTTAGAAAGAGAGAGAGAATTTTTTAATATTTATTTTTTAGTTTTCGGTGGACACAACATCTTTATTTTATTTTTACGTGGTGCTGAGGATCGAACCCAGCGCCCCATGAATGCCAGGCGAGCACGCTACCACTTGAGCCACATCACCAGCCCAAGAGGTGAAAATCTTGTATACCGAAAACTAAAAGCATTGCTGAAATAAATTAAAGAAGACTAAATAAATGGAAAGACATCCCAGGTTCATGGATTTAAAGACAATATTGCTGAGATTGGAGTATTCTTCCAAGCTGTTGTTTCAATGCAATTCCTATCAAAATTACAATGACTTTTTTTCTTTTTTCTAGAAATGGAAAGATTATTCCTCAAATTCATTTAGAACTATGAGGGGTTCCAAATAGTCAAAATGATATTGAAAAAGAAAACAAAATACAAGGAATTACCCATCCTGTTTTTAATCAAACGTACAGTAATCAATACATTGTCATTTTGGCCTAAAGTTAGAAATTCAGCTGTCTCAGTGGCACACACCTGTAAACCCAGCATCTTTGGAGATTGAGGCAGGAGGATTGCAAGTTCAAAGCCAGTTTCAGCAACTTAGTGTGGCACTTAACAACTCAGGTCTGTCTCTAATAAAATATTTGAAATGGGCTGAGGATGTAGCTCAGTGGTTAAGCACTCCTGGGTTCAATCCTAGGTACCAAAAAGAAAGAAAGAAAGAAACATAAACCAAAAGAATAGAATTGAGAGTCCATAATAAGTAAACCTAAACATCTAAAATAAGAATGCCAAAATCATTCAGTGGGTAAAGAATTGTTTTTTTAAACCAGTAGTGCTGAGACAGCTGCATATTCACATGCAGAAGACTAAAGTTGAACCCCTGCTTCACACAATAATTTTAAAAATTACTCAAAATGGATCAGTGACCTAAATATTAAGAACTAAAACTATAAAATTCTTAAACATGGGGTAAATATATTCATGACTTCAGATTGGCAGTGGGTTGGTACAAAAAGCACAAGCAACCAAAGGCAAAAAAAATGCAGTTGTAAAATATTTTAAAAGGTGAGGCCCAGTAACTGGGGAGGCTTAGACAGGAGGGTTACTTAAGCTCAGGAGTTTAAGACTAGCCTGGGAAACATAGTAAGATATCTCCTAAAAGATAATAATAATTATTATTAATAAAAACATTTGTGTACTAAAGAACATTATCAAGAAATCAAAGAGCTGGTGGGGAATAAAACAGTGACGCTGCTGTGGGAAAAAGTTTGTCAGTTCCTTAAAATATTAAATAGATTTATCATATTACCTAGTATTTTCATTCCTTGGTGGATACCTAAGACAAATGAAGAGAGATGTCCACACAGAAACTTGTACGGGACTTTTTTTTGGTTTTGGTTTTGGTACCAGGAATTGAACCCAGGGGAGCTTAACCACTGAGCCACATCCCTAGCTATTTCTATTTTTTATATTGAGACTGGGTCTCACCAAGTTGTTGAGGCTGGCCTCAAACTTCCCACTCCTCCTGCTTCTCTCCCAACTCATAAGTACTAAAAGTGTGCCCCACCACACCCAGCTGTGTAGAAGAATATTTCTAACAGCATTATCCATAATAACCAAAATGGATAATCAACCAAATGTCTATCAACATAAACAAATTATAGTATGTACATGTAGTGGAATATTATTCAGACATAAATGAAGTACTGATATATACTGCAACTAGGATGTACATGAAAACATTATGCTTACCGAAAAGCCAACCACAAAAGGTTGCATGTTGTTTGAGTTCTTTTCTAGAATATATCCATGATATGAAAATCCATAGAGGAGGGATTAGAGATTGCCAGGAGATGGGGAAGGGGGAAGGAAAGCATGATTACCTAATGGGTGTCAGGTGTTTTATTGGAGGGTGCTGAAAACTTTTAACATTAGAGACACAACTGTTGATTGCACCAACATTGTGATTAAATTATCATTGATTTGTACACTAGAAGATAGTTAATTGTAATGTGAATAAAAATAACATTTTTAAAAGAAAAACTGACAAAAGTAATAGAAAATATGAATAATTTATATGTAATGAATATTGAATGATTATTAATGCATTCCCATAAAAAACTTGCAAGCCAAGCAATTTCATCAGTGAATTTTTTATGTTGAAGCATTTTAGGCAAAAATACTGCTTTTATACAATATTTCCAAAGAACAGAAGTAGAGGAAATGCGTCTCAGCACATATAATGAGGCCAGCATAATTTTCTTTCCACAGTCTGATGGTACATGACAAGAAAGGGAATTATAGACCAATCTTTCTCATGAACAAAATATTAGTGAATAATATATGTGCAAAAAAAGAGTAATGCATTATAACCAAATAGGAATTGTTCCATGAATTAAGGTGTTTTTAATATTCAGAAATCAAAAAGTATAGGTTTGGGGATAAAATTCAATGGTAGAGTGCTAGTCTTGCGTGCTTAGGGCCCTAGGTTCAATCCCCGCTACTGCCCCCAAAAAAGCAATATAATAACCACATTAAAAGTAAAAGAAAGGGCTGGGGATGTGGCTCAAGCGGTAGCGCGCTCGCCTGGCATGCGTGCGACCAGGGTTCGATCCTCAGCACCACATACCAACAAAGATGTTGTGTCCACCGAGAACTAAAAAATAAAAATATTAAAAATTCTCTCTCTCTCTCTCTCACTCTCTCTTTAAAAAAAAAAGTAAAAGAAAGGGAGAAAAATAATATTTTATAAAATGTAATACTTACACATAATGTTTTTAAAATAAGCAAACTAGAATAGAAGGGAGTGTTTTTAAAATTCAGTCAGGGCTGGGGATGTGGCTCAAGCGGTAGCACGCTCGTCTGGCATGCGTGCAGCCCGGGTTCGATCCTCAGCACCACATACCAACAAAGATGTTGTGTCCACCGAGAACAAAAAAATAAATATTAAATTTCTCTCTCTCTTTCTCTCTCTCTCTCTCTCTTAAAAAAATAAAATAAAATTCAATCAAAGCTGTCTACAAAATACCTAATAAAACATCATACTTAATAGTGACAATATTGATAGGCCATTGACTATCACTTTTATTTAGTATTGTATAGGAGCACTGTTATGATTTATATATTTTCCTAATCTTGAGCTACAAAGAGATTTTGTTAACTAGATACAAAAAAAAACTAACAGTAATTGGAGAAAAGATAATGAATTGGACTACATTTAAATTTTCAATTTTTTAAAACTGAGCCCATTAAATAATGGCAAAGATGTGGAACTAGAACTCTCAGAAACTGCCTGTAGGAGTAGAAATTGGTACAAGCACTGTGGACATAGCAATTCTATTTCTAATTATATCCTCATCAGAAATGAATCTGTATGTCCACTAAAAGACAAGTAGAAGAATTTGTGAAGCTGCTTTATTCAACAACAGAATGGATAAATTGTATTATATGCACACAGTGGAATACCATGTCAGTCAAAAGAACAGAATATAACATGGATGACTCTCAAAAAGGATTGTAGACTGAAAGCCAAACACAAAAGAATATATGCCAAATGATCCACTTATATGAAATCCAAAAAACAGATATAATCTACAGTAACCAGCAGTCAAGATGGGGGTAACTCTGGGGAGTAGGTACTGATTGAGAGGAATCATTTCTGAGGCTTCAAGGATACTATAAATGTCCCATTATCTTCATATGGATAATAATTATACTGGAATATACATTTTCAAATTTTTGAGCTATATAATTAAAGTCTTATACTATTTATTTATTTATTTATTTATTTATTTATTTATTTATGTGTGTATGTATGTATGTATGTATGTATGTATGTATATATGTATGTAATGGGGATTGAACCCAGGGGTACTTAACCATTGAGCCACATACCCAGTCCTTTTTTATTTTTTATTCTGAGACAGGGTCTTGCTAAGTTGCTTAGAGCCTCACTAAGTTGCTGAGGCTTGTCTTGAGCTCCCAATCTTCCTGCCTCAGCCCCCTGAGTCACTGATATTCCAGGAATGTGCCACCATGCCTGGCAAGATTTTATACCTTATTAGATGTATATTATACTTAAATTTTTATTTATGAAAAATGTGATATAGCAAATATTATTGAAAAAATAGATATTTGCAATTATAAAAAGAACTGTCATCTTCATTAAAATATTTATTGTATTAGGATTTTGTCTTAATGAAATATCAATAGAACTTATATTTGGGTAACATTTCATGATTCACTTTCTCCTAACCTGGCAAAAGAGATGTCATTTAGGTGTATTATTGGATAAAGACTGTATTTTAAACCATAAATTATATAAATTAACACTAAAATAAATAAAAAATTTTTTTTTCAATTATTAGAAATCTCAGTAACTCATTGCTTATTTCTGTCTTTTAGGTTAAGACATCAAGCCCACAAAGAATTTTATGCATACAAACAGGTAAGAAATTTAATTCAATATGTTAATTAATTAATTAATTAAGATTTATAAACATCTACTCTTTTTTAATGTTTTTTTCAGTTGTAGAAAGCCACAATATCTTTATTTTATTTATTTGTTTTTATGTGGTGCTGAGAATTGAACCCAGTGCCTCACATGTGCGAGGCAAGCGTTCTACTGCTGAGCTATAACCCCAGCCTCCAAATTGATTTTGATCATGTTTTTTTCCTAAAAACTAAGAACTAAGATTATTTTCACTCAAATTTTAAACTAAGACTGGATTTACATATTTTCATTTTAGCATTTCTGTCAATAGAGTTGAGACATTTCACTAAATGAATTTTCTCCTTCTCCATTTAAAGACATAGCAGTTCCTCAGAGATGACCAGCTATGGTACAGTGGTCTCATCATTCCCTTTTGTACTTTAAATGTTAGTTCAGGTCTCGCATTAGAAGCCCACAAACTTGGATCATAGCTGTTAACCCTTCTATAGTTCCTCACTGGTTTGTGCTTTAATAACTCAACTTTTCTTGAAATCCAAATAAAAGTAGTTTTTTTCTTCCTTGTGTCATTCTTTTAACATTTATCACTGACACCAAACAGTGGGCCTAGATTTTCCTTAATTCTCTTTTGGCTCTAAGCATAAAATTTTTGTTGTCCTTAGAATTTTAGTATGTGTTTATATGAGTTTAAATATAGGCAGGGAGGGAAAGCAGCTTCAGCTTGTTTGGGTCATTAACCTTATTGACACTGATGTTAACAGGACTATGTCATCATTTTAGGAGTGTATATCTTTCTATCCATTTTTTATTCATGTATCCTTTTTTAAAATATTTTTTTAGTTGTAGACGGGCACAATATCTTTGTTTTTACATGGTGCTGAGGATCGAACCCAGTGCCCCACACTTTCGAGGCAGGAACTCTACCACTGAGCTATGGTCCCAGCCCTTATTCATGTATCTTTGATATCTGAATTTATTGGCTTGTTCCCTAGATGTACACACTGATGTCTTGGTTAATCTCACATTCTTCCCCATAGTTTTCATATGAGATTCAGAGTTGAATATTTTAGTTTTAAGTGAATCTTTTGTCTCAGTTTTGTCATAATCTTGACAACCTAAGCATGTTTGTATATAGGCTAACTAGAAAGTAAAATTGGCCTTAGTGATCATTTATACATGAAATTGATAGAACTAATTGGGTCACAAGACACATGGTAAATTTAATCTTTAAAATATACTGAATATATTTAAATATATTTATATTATATAGTATATTGAGCTCAAGTTAAAAGAATGTTGTTAAAATGTTCTATCTCAAATTGTAAGAGATTATCTTCAATACTGAATTATGAAGGAAATTTTATTTGTGTGTATGTACACACACACACACATATATACACATACATATATAAATATAAATATTTCTAAGTGGAATGAAAAATGTTTTAAGTTACAAATTTAAATAAGCACAAAATAATTTTTTGTTCTTACAGGTTATATTAAAAGAGAAAGTAAAAGAATTGAATTTACATGAGGTAAGTTGCTTTATAAACATTTTAATATTGTCTTAAACTATTTTCTAATAGAAATGATATGCTATAGTATGCTTAAATAACTTTATTTTCAGAAGCTGAAAAACTTAGGCTTGTTTTGATTTGCTTAATAGACCATTTGAGGGTGAAGTCATATAAAGATAAATTATGTGAGGCCTTAAAGAGAGTAACATAATTACTGTTTTTAATAGGGATGGTGCCAATGTAAGATTTCATAGCAACAGGGAACGCTGCTTACTGTCAATGCTATATAAGGTGCTATTTGAGGTGAATTTGTACTAATTCCACTCTTGAAAATGTTCTCAGTATTACCTTCCTACTGATGGCACACACGCGTGTGCGCGCACACACACACACACACACACACACACACACACACACAAAGTATGATTTTCTAATAGGGATAGGTGTGTGAGAAAGTGAGGCAGAAGGATGGAATGGGGAAGGGCACAAAGGTAGCAGTAGAAATCCTGGGCATTGTCTGAGTGTTAAGTTGCAGGGTTGATTCACAAGTGCTCACTGGTAATTTAAATATAAACTTTTGTGTGTGTATCCTGTTCTAGACATTAAGACACATAGTGTATAAAAATTCTGTTAATTTTAATGTTATTCCTGTGTTGCCTGTGGTGAAGCCACATTGTCAGTCTCTCAAAGAGAGTTAATTTGTGAAGTTATTTGAAGAAGAATAATTATTATTTAAATTGTTGTTAAACACTTTGAAATGATCTGATGCTCCTTGGGTAATTTTACATATTTTTCATCAACGAATTGAATACATTCCTGCTTAACAGCAGTTTACTTACAGTTTTGGATTAAATTTAAGCATCAATTACTGTTGGATATTTAACTTTCCAAAGGTTAATTTTAACATGTAGCCAAAATTAGCATAAAATAATAGAAGATGATCTCTTTTCTAATTAAGATTTTTTTCTTTTTGTATTTTATTTGAGGCAAGGTCTGAGTTGCTTAGCGCCTTGCCATTGCTAAGGCAGGCTTTGAACTTGTGATCTTCCTGACTCAGCCTCTCCAGCCCTGGGATAATAGGCGTGCACCATCATGCCCTGCTTTGAGATCTTTTTGATAACCATAAATGAAATTTTAATTCTGACATACATTAACAAGTTGAAAAACCAGGTTTGTCGGGAACAGAAGTCTTCAGTATTGATTTGATCGATTATTTTTAGAAAGTTAATCCTGAATAAATGTATTATGTTGCTGGCATGATACATGTACCTATAATCCCAGCTACTCAGTAGGCTAAGGCAGAAGGATCACAAGTTTGAAGCCAGCCTGAACAACTTAGCAAGATCCTGACTCACAAGTTTTTTTAAAAAAGTCTATGGATGAGCTCAGCAATAGAGTGCTTGCCTAGCATGTGTGAGGGGCCCTGGGTTCAATACCTAATAATACCAAAAAAAGGAAATTGCTGCCTCATTACATATTAGAATTAGTGCCCCCAGCTGTTCCTAATCAATTTATTTTGCTGAATCTGGCCATTTGTATTTAGTTATTTGCTATTTGTATTTAGTTATGGTAAGAAGTTGCTTTTATCATTAAATTTCTTTTGTACCTTTGTCTTCAATTTTTACCTGTGATTAAAAAGAAATTCTAGTTATGATGAGAAGTTGATTTCGTCATTTTCTTTTGTACCTTTGTCAAAAAATAAATGGCCATATTTTTGTGGCTCTATTTCTGTATTCTCTCTTCGGTTTCCTTAATTTATGTGCCTATTCCTTCATTAGTACCACATTGACTTGATTAGAGTAGTTTTATATTAAGTCTTAAAATCAAGTAGTATGGGGGCGGGGGCGGGGGCTCAGTGGTAGAAGCACACTTAACCTGGAATGTGTGAGGCACTGGGTTTGATTCTCAGCACCGCATATAAATAAATAAAAAATAAAGGTCTATCGATAACTTAAAAAATTTTAAATCAAGTAGTATGGTTCCTCTAACTTTAATCTCTTCCCAAACTGTTTTAGTTAGATGTCTTAGTCTAGTTTCTGTTGCTATAACAAAATACTTGAGGGTGGGTACTTTATAAAGAAAGGAGGTTAGTTTGGGCTCATGTGCTGAAGGTCCAAGAACGTGACACTGGCATTGGCTTTGCTTCTGGTGAGGACCATGTGCTGCTCCATGTGTGGTAGAAAAGCAAAAGTGAAGTAGGCACATGCAGAAAAAAGGTCAGATAGCAAGAGAGAGACAGAGGGAAACCTGAATAGCTTCATAATCTTTATTACAGTAACTAGTCCAATCTTGTGAGGTTCTAGCTCAGTGGTGCTAAACTTAATCCAGTCTCAAAAGAATAATCCAGTCTCTCAGGAAATATGAAACCATTCATGAAAGAAGTACCTTCATGACCTAATTACTTCTGCTAGGTCTCATTTCTTAAAAGTCCCACTGCTACTCAACACCATTACATTGAGGGCCAAGCCTCAACATGAATTTTGGTGGGGACAAACAAAGTTATAGCACTAGTCTAGTTCTTTTGCCCTTCTATGTATAGAATCAGCTAGTCTATATCAGTTTAAAAAAAAAAAAAAAAAAACCTGGGGCTGGGGTTGTAGCCCAGTGGTAGAGCATTTGCCTTGTATGTGTGGGCTCTGGGTTTGATCCTCAACACCATATTAAAAAGGTGAATAGTGAAATAAAGGTATTGTATCTATCTACAACTAAAAAAAAGTAAAATAAAGGGAATAACTGAATTCTATTTTTTAAAAACCTGAGTATTGATTAGTATTATATTAAATATATAAATGTATTTGGAGAGAATTGACATTTATTATATTTATTTTCTAATGTATGAATGAATGTATTATATCTTTTATTTATTTAGTAATTTTTTTGAAGCACTATTGTTTAGGCTGTTACACATTTAGGATTTTTATGTTTTGGTGATTTACCCTTTTATCAAGATCCCTGTTCATCCCTGATAATTTTCTTTGCTTCAGTGTCTTTTTATTGTGTGTGTTGGCGGGGAGGGATTGCCAGGGATTGAACTCAGGGGCACTCAACCACTGATCCACAGCCCTGTTTTGTATTTTATTTAGAGAAAGGGCCTCATTGAGTTGTTTAGCACCTGCCTCGTGGTTGCTGAGGTTGGCTTCAAACTCACGATCCTCTGTCTCAGCCTCCCCAGGCTCTAGAATGGTAGGCATGCACCACTGCACCTGGTCCTGCTTCAAAGTCTTTGATAATACAGTGACTCCAGCTTCCTTTTAGTTAATGTTTGTATGGTATGTCTCTTTCTAGCCTTTTATCTTTAGTCTACCTATATAATTATATTTGAAGTAAGTTTTTTTTATAGACAGCATATAGTTAGGTTATTTTTATTTTCTCTGTTCATTTGTCTTAATGTATCAAGGCAAATATATCACTTAATAATATGAGACTCTCAGAAGTAAACATAAGTATATAAATCATCATTATCTTGGATTAGGCAATGGATTCTTAGATATAACAACTAAAGTACATGCAACCTAAGGAAACAAATAGATAAATTGAAGTTAGCAAAATATTAGACTGTTATGCTTCAAAAGACATTATCAAGAAAGTGAAAGGACAACCCATAGGGAGAAAATATTTGCAAGTCTGTATCTGAACTCTTATAACTCAATCATAATAAATCTATAAAATAAAAAGGTATGTAAATATATTCTCCCAGCTTTTCATCTTAACAGGGCTTTTTTGTTGTTGTTGTTGTTCTAATTAGTTATACATGACAGCAGAATACATTACTATTCATTGTAAATGAATAGAGCACAATTTTTCACTTCTCTGGTTGTACGTGAAGTAGTCACACCATTCATGCAATCATACATGTACCTAGGGTAATGATGTCTATCTCATTCCACCATCTTTCCTGCCTCATTATCCCCACTTACCCTCCGTTTGCCCAATCCAAAGTTTCTCCATTCATCCCATGCCCCCGCCCCCATTGTGGATCAGCATCAACTTATCAGAGAAAGCATTCAGCCTTTGGTTTCTTGGGATTGGCTTACTTCACTCAGTGTGATATTCTCCAACTCCGTTCATTTGCCTGCAAGTACCAGAATTTTATTCTCTTTTAATGCTGAGTAATACTCCATTGTGTATATATACCACATTTTCTTTATCCATTCATCTATTGAAGGGCATGGTTGGTTCCACAGTTTAGCTGTTGGGAATTGTGCTGCTATAAACATTAATGTGGCTGCATCCCCGTAGTATGCTGTTTTTAAGTCCTTTGGGTATAGACTGAGGAGTAGGATAGCTGGGTCAAATGGTGGTTCAATTCCAAGTTTTCTAAGGAATCTCCATACTGCTTTCCAGATTGGTTGCAACACTTTCCAGTCCCACCAGCAATGTATGAGTGTGCCTTTTCCCCACATCCTCGCCAACACTTATTGTTGCTTGTATTCTTGATAACTGCCATTCTAACTGAAGGGAGATGAATTTTTGATTTACATTTCTCTAATTACTAGAGTTGTTGAACACTTTTTCACATGTTTGTTGACCAATTGTATATCTTATTCTGATAAGTGTCTGTTCAATTCTTTAGCCCAGTGGACTATTTGTTTTTTTGGTGTTAAAGTTTTTTGAGTTCTTTATGCATCCTGGAGATTAGTGCTCTGTCTATTGGGCGTGTGGTAAAAGTTTGCTCCCATTCTGTAAGCTCTGCCTTCACCTAATTGATTGTTTTTTGTTTTTTGGTTTTTTTCCTAAGAAGAAACTTTTTTAGTTTGAATGCATCCCACTTATTGATTTTTGATTTTACGTCTTGTGCTTTAGGAGTCTTGTTAAGGAAGTCAGGGCCTAATCTGACATGATGAAGATTTGGGCCTATTTTTTTCTGCTATTTGGCGCAGGGTCTCTGATCTAATTCCTAGGTCCTTGATCCACTTTGAGTTGAGTTTTGTGCATGTGAGAGATAGGGATTTAATTTTATTTTGTTGCATATGGATTTCCAGTTTTCATAGCACTGTTTCTTGGAATAGGCTATCTTTTCTCCGATGTATGGTTTTAGCACCTTTGTCTCATATGAGATAACTATATTTGTGTAGGTTTGTCTGTATGTCTTCTTTTCTGTACCATTGGTCTGCATGTCTATTTCAGTGCCAATACCATGCTGTTTTTGTTGCCATAGCCTTGTAGTATAGTTTAAGGTTGTTTTGTGATGGCTCTTGCTTTGATCTTCTTGCTAAGGATTACTTTGGCTATTCTGGGTCTCTTATTTTTCCAAACGAATATTATGATTGCTTTTTCTGTTTCTATGAGGAATGATGTTGGAACTTTAATTGGAATCATATTGAATCTGAATAGTGCTTTTGGTAGTATGGCCATTTTGACAATATTAATTTTCCTATCCAAGAACATGGGAGATCTTTCTTCTAAGGTCTTCTTCAATTTCTTTCTTTAGTATTCTGTAGTTTTCATTGTAGCAGTCTTTCACCTCTTTTGTTAAATTGATTCCCAAGTTTTGTTTTTTTTTTTTTGTTGTTGTTGTTGTTTGGTTTGTTTTTGAGGCTATTGTGAATGCGATAGTTTTCCTAATTTCTCTTTCAGAGGATTCATTGCTGGGCTGGGGATGTGGCTCAAGCGGTAGCGAGCTCCCCTGGCATGCATGTGGCCCGGGTTCGATCCTCAGCACCACATACAAACAAAGATGTTGTGTCTGCCGAAAAACTAAAAAAAAAATAAATATTAAAAATTCTCTCTCTCTCTCTTTCTCTCTCTTTAAAAAAATTTTTTTAAAAAAAGAGGATTCATTGCTGATGTATAGAAGTGTATTTGATTTATGGGTATTGACTTCATATTTTGCTACTTTGTTAACAGGGCTTTTTGCAAAATAAAAGTCTTTAACTCCAGTTTATCGAATTTTTTTATCATTACTTGTAATTTAGGTAGTATGTGCTTTTCACGCCTGTGGACTTGAAGTTGCTCCAATATTATTCATTGAAATGGCTATCCTCTGCCATTGAAATGCTTTTGCACCTTTGTCAAAACAAGTTGATTATCTGACAAGGGATTTATATCTAAAATATATAAGAATTCATAACTAAAAAGAAAAATAAGTCAGCTAAAAAATGGGCAAAAGGACTTGAATAGACATTTCTCCAAGGAAGAAATACAAATAGCCAAAAAATAATTTATCATTAGTTACTTGGGAAATGACCACTTTACACCCACTTTGATAACCATAATCAAAAAGACAATAATAAATGTTAGTGATGATATGGAGAAATTAGAACCCATATATAGTCCTGGCAGGAATGTAAAATGATTCAGTCACGTTGGAAATCAGTCTGATAGCTCCTCAGAAAATTAATAGTTACTCTCTATAACCCATAATTCTACCCCTTCATATATACCTCAAAGAATTGAAAACAGGCAATCAAATAGATGTACTGATATGTATGGTGGCATTATTCACAATAGCCAAAATGTAAAACAACCTAAGTGGCCACCAACCAATGAATGGATAAACAAAATGTGGTATATTTATATAAGGGAACATTATTTAACTGTGAAAATGAATGAAGGCCAGGCTCAGTGGTGTAGGCCTATGATCCAAGTGGCTTGGGAAGCTGAGGCAGAAGTATCATGAGTTCAAAGCCAGCCTCAGTAATTTAGTGAGGCCTAAACAACTCAGTGAGAACATAAATTTAAATAAAACATAAAAAAGGGCTAGGGATATAACTCAGTTGTTAAGTGCCCCAGTAACCCCCCCCAAAAAAAGAAGTACTACAGTATGGATGAACCTTAAAGACAGCAAGGAAAAGAAACCAAATGCAAAATACCACATATTTATGCTTCCATTTACATAAAATGTCTAGAATAGAGAAATCCGTTAAGACAGAATTAGTGGTTGGTTGCAGAATTTGATGAAAAGGGAAAATAGGAAGGGATTGCTTATGGCTATGGGTGTTTTGGGGTAAGGGAGGTGAGGCAGATGTTCTTGGAATTAAATAGTGGCAGAGAGTTAATATATTATTTTTTATTTTCCCTGGTTCTGGAGATTGAACTCAGGGTGCTTTACTACTGAATTACATCCCCAGTCCTTTTATTTTTTTATTAACATTTATTTTTTAGTTGTAGTTGGACACAATACTTTAATTTTATTTATTTTTATGTGGTGCTGAGGATCAAACCCAGGGCCTTGCATCTGCTAGGTGCGCACTCTACCACTGAGCCACAATCCCACCCCTATTTTTTTATTTTGAGAAAGGTTCTCATTAAGTTGGCCCGGATGACATCAAATTTGTGATTCTCCTGCATCAGCCTCCTGAATCACTGGGGTTACAACTCTGGATGTGTTTTAAAACTTTTAGGAGCTGGGAATATAGCTCAGTGGTAGAGCACTTACCTAGCATGGACAAGGCCCTGGGTTTGATGCCCAGTACTAGGAGCAGAGAGGGAAGAGTTCTTTGACCAGGCACAGTGGTACCCATCTGTACATACCTGAGTCCAGTGACTCAGATGGCTGAGACAGGAGAATTGCAAGTTTGAGGCCAGCCTTGTCAATTTAGCAAGACCCTGTCTGAAATAAAAAACAAAGAGGGCTGGAAATATAGCTCAGTAGTGCCCTGGATTCAATTCAATCTCTAGTACCAAAAACAACAACAACAACAAAAAAAAAAAACCCTGCTGAATTCTATACCTATTTAAAAGAGTAAATATCATGAGAATTATAGCTTAGTATTTATAAAGGTGATAGGAAATCACTTTGGATACAAACAATCTGTCATTGAAAGTAAAGGTCATTTGCAAAATATGCTCTATAAAGGAAAATTTTTAAATGACTCTGGCCCTGGGGGATCTTCCAGGAAGTCCAGTTTGAGGCTTTTGTCTTTTTATTATTGCCTTTAATTTTTGGTCACCTTTAGCACTTACCATGTCAGAATTTATCTTCTGTGTGTATATGTTGTATTTGTTGTTGTTTGTTTGTTTGTTTTCAGGCATCTATAGTTTTTGTTTGTTTGTTTATGAGGGTGTTTTTAATTTTTTTCGTTGCCGATGGACCTTTACTTAATTTATTAATTACAGTGCTGAGAATCGAACCCAATGCCTCACACATGCTAGGCAAGTGCTCTACCACTGAGCCACAACACTAGCCCAATATAATTTTAGAATTTGTTTATGTAGAACATAATAGCACATTAAAAACCATAACAAACTCCATTTTGAAAAGGTGACAAATTTGGATCCTAGAATTTATAAAAATGAGCAATGTGTCTCACATACTTCAGTAGAGTTAGTACTGAACTTCCAGAAGATAATTCTAACCCTGTTTCAGAAGGTTAGGCTGAGGGAAGCTTCCTCTTGAAGGCCATAGGGTTGCTCACCCAGTTTAGAAGGTGGGGGCATTTTCTGCCTTTATAGATGAGAAGCTGAGGCCCAAAAAGATAACCCTGCCCCAGAAAACAAAAATGGACTTGAAAGTAATGCTCTCATCACAAATTTTAAACATTAATAGACAACTGGTATTGATAGACTCCTTACTATATCCTTCCAACCTGATATAGTTCAGTGAGGAGCAGGACAGGTAATGTCCTCATTTTATAGGTAAAGAACAGTAATTATGAGGGCAGAGGCCACAACTTGTAATAACACAAAGCTAGTAGGTGTCCAAGCCCAGGCAGACACCTATCCTGCCTTCTTCCTTCCTGCAGTCTTGGTGGCATGCTGAATCTTACTGGGCACTCTTGTCCATTCTCCTCCTGAGAAGATCCTGTCTGCTGTACACAAAAGGCCCCAGTAACTGCCACAACAGGGGTATTGGAAGACTGACATTCACAGCACTGGCTATAGGCACACATAACCTAGAAAGACTGGGTTACATATTACAGGTTAAAAAGCTGATCACAGCAAAACCGTGTCTGCTGTCAGGGCAGGAAATAGTGATAGCCTGAGCCAGGATCCCTGGGGATGAACAGGAAAACAAGCAAAGAAGAATGCAGCTATTGAGCAGGAGACAGAAAAGGTTCAGCAACACATCAGTGTAACAGACCTGAGTCCCCAGCCAGGACTAGCTGCTCCCCAACTCCACCAAGCCTGGCCTCTCCCCAACATGATTATTGCTACATTTGTTTCCTCACCTGTAAAATGGGTAAATGTGATGATACATGTATCCAAGGCACTAAGTATGAAAGCAGTGAAAACTGTCCATCTGTCAGAGAGCAATCCTGGCCCATGTACATAATTTGGTAAGTGAAACTTGTAATAACATTTAATTTGACAAAGACAGACTCTGATAGAAGGACAGTGCCACATGGCAGCTCTAAGATCTATAAATAGCATGTTACTGCAATTTGTGCCTTAAAAACTGAAGCAAGAGTTGCCCAGGATATAAGCAGGCCCTTCAGTGAGTACTTGGGAGCTGGGACCGTGCTGCTGATCAGGCAGAGCATCCCCTGGGAAAGTCAGTCCCTGGTCACATGCAAGTTACAAGGTGAAGCCTGCATGTATGAAAGGAATCCTGTCACACTTCTCTCATGTACAGAATAAAGGAACCTGTACTTGTTTTCTGTCTCTCCATCTGCCTACCACCTATAAATGTGCAACAGGAAGAGCATGGGCATCTTTTTCAGAGGGCCTTACCATTCCAGTTGGTTTCTTTCCTGTAAAGAGTTGTGAGACACTATAAATTTCTTCAAATGGCTGGCCCTGGGGAGCCTGAGCTCTGCTCTGTGGCTTGGGTGAGTACCTACCAGACACTTGGTCTCATTTGTGACTTTGTCTTTCAGCTCTGTGCAGTTTGTCTAGAAGACTTCAAGCCTCGGGACGAGTTAGGGATTTGTCCATGTAAGCATGCCTTCCACAGAAAGTGAGTATTGGCACGGAATTATTTAATGGGATTTGACCTTGAGGCATATCAACCAACTCAGTGTGGGCTATGTGGCAATGCCAGACAAGCTTGATGGCTTCTCAGTTGGTCTGTAATGCAGGAAGTTGACAGCACCCTGTGAGGCAGGTGTGTGTATTCGTGACATTTAGGAGGGTGAAGGGGGTGGAATGTGACTACCACGACAGGGCTCAGGCAGAGAGTCAGCCAAGCCTACACCTCTCTGGAACCCAGATTATAAACAACTATTTAGATGGAACTTTCCAACAATAGTTTCCATCTCCTAAAAATGTATTTTAATCAAAACCATAGTTACTTTAAATCAAAATAAATAAAGTCTGTATATAAATGGTAGTGTGGGGCCATCTCCTCCTTACCACAGACATTAATATCTCCCTTCTCTTGCAATTTTATGTGTTTTGTATTTCTGCTAGAAAATTTTATTTTCCTGCTTCCTATTTCCCTCCTCGGTGTACTTTGCTCTTTAAGAAGTCCTGGGTAGCCGGGCATGGTGGCACATGCCTGTAATTCCAGCCTCTCATGAGGCTAAATCAGGAGGATCACAAGTTCAAAGCCAGCCTCAGCAAAAGTGAGGCACTAAGCAACTCAGTGAGACCTCATCTCTAAATGAAATACAAAATAGGGCTGGGGAATATGCCTCCATGGTCGAGTACCACAGAGTTCAATCCCTGGTACCCCCACTAAAAAAAGAAGTTGTGGGGGGTAAACTGAGGGTATAACACACCAACTGGCTTCCTAATATCACCTTTTGGAAAACAGGAGGGTCTGATTCCTTCAGAGAGTGACATGTCTTCTCCACCTATAGTGGAGCTCCTTGAGACCATATACCAGACTCCTCACACTTGGGTTCTAGGTGGCAGACATGTTCACTATCCTTGGCAACAGTGAGATGACGGCAGGAGCTGCTATTAGTATGGGACTAACATCTCCCTCCCCTCACCTTGTTTCATTCTGCAGGTGCCTTATTAAGTGGCTGGAAGTTCGGAAAGTGTGTCCACTGTGCAACATGCCAGTTCTGCAGCTGGCCCAACTGCATAATAAGCAGGACCATGGGCCCCCCCAGGGACCTCTGCCTGGGGCAGAGAACATTGTATAGCTCACTGCAAGGATCAGACTGTTGTTGAATACGAGATCTGTGTGGAGCCAGGAGGAACACAAGCAGTCTCTGTCTTGGCTGCTCTCTACCTGGGGCATTAACTGCCGCTTCTTTTTCCTCAAGAACTCTTGAGTCAGCCAGGCTGGCAATCTAGGCATCTGGGTCTTGTGACAACCAAAGCACTCTGACACTACCCCATGGCCAAGAGAAGAGGAGTGGATGAGTCTACAGGTTTGATTCCAGAAACTTCATGAGGGTCTCTTGCTAACTCCATTACACTCTATCTCCATGTTGAGGTGAATCTTTATCAAGCAGAAGGGAAGATAAACACAGGTGTAAGATAAGGGAACTGAGGGATCATCTTTAAAGCCACGCCCCTACCCTGTGGACAGATGAGCTCCTGTGCAGACCACAAACTCTCCTGGCAGCCGGGAACTGAGTAAAACCAGTGGTTACACCAGCCAAAACACAGGTAGCTGCCAGTGGTTGGTGAGGCAGTGCCCACAGCTTTACAGTTATGTTCCTTTTATAAGGCCATCTTGGAACCCAAGGGCAGAAGTGCCCCTCACCATATCTGTCCCAAGTTCACTTGCTACCAATACTTGCTATCAAATCATCTAAGCTGAAAATATTAGATGTGCTTGGAAAGGCCTGGTCAGAAGTCATTTCCTCTTACCATTTCCTCCTCCCATTCACCAGTTAGGCCTGTCAGGAGCCCCAGCAGGGGCTAGAGCCTGTGTCCACACTGTCCCTGTGTAACCCAGGGGGCCCCAAGATTCTGCCTACATCCCTATAAACACAGTATGGTGCCAATGTAGCTGCTGGCCTTGGCCCACTGGTGCAGGTGAAGCTGCTGTGAGCCCTTCAGATGGCCCTAAAGAGGAGCAACTGACAAAGGCCAGTCCTCCTGGCCCAGCCGAATGAAGAGGATACTGACCCCTTTGCCTCTCCTGTTCTTTCCTCCCTCTATTCTTTCCCCTCTCTTGTGCTGTTTCTACTTAAGGAAAAAAAAAATGCCTGTCATTGACTTTTTAAAGTCTACCCCAAGTAAGTTCCCTACGTAATTCTGAATCCTGAAGCCGGGGATCCATGTGGAATTGTAAATAGTTTCAGGAAGCCCCTATAGGCCTGGCTACCCTTAGTGTGTGCCTCAGTATTTGAACTTGTGATCACCAACTGAAAGTGTCTTCATAGGAGAGAGATGCATGCTACTCTTTGGCTCTTTCTGTCCAACTTTTCTAGAAATGACTCAGTCTATTAGGATCTGTGAATACTGTGTAAACTAGCCATGTGAAGTAGCAGTGGATGAGACAGAACGTTCTTTTCCACAGCCTGCTCTCCCCCTCCCATCCCATCATAGGAGGTGCCGCAACACATCATCAACTGCTTTACTCCACTCTGTCCCACAGGTGTGAGTAGAATTTTTCACTGGAATACAGTCTGCGTGATATGGAGAGGATGGAGAAGGCATTGCTGCTATACTCATGGCATGTCTCCAGGAATTTTTTCTGGAATCCAGCCTCTACAATCATAAGAGGGAACCTGACCTTGGCTCAGGTGGCTTGGGTCAGATGAGGAAGAAAATTCCCATTTGCTTAGAAAAGTGCTGGGCAGAATCCAGTTTGGAAAATTACAAGTGCAGTTGGTCAGAATTGGCCGTTTCCTATGTGTGACCTATTCATATGCCAACTGGACTGCTGCCTAAACAGGGCAAGAGAAGTGTGAACTATTTTAATATGAACGCCTTAGCCTGTTTGGCCCTCTTGAGAACTCTTTATACACTGCAACTTTCACCCTCCTTTTGTGTTCTGTTCGTAGCATGATAGAGTTGAATGCTGCAACACCCAGTTTACAGTGAAATGTTTTCAGTGACCAATGTTAAGTGGGCTTGCTGCTAGCCCAGCCTCATTAACGGCCAGCATCCACCAGTTTCCATGGCATGACCTTGGGACAGATGTTGCTGCCTCTTTTTTTAAGGGGCTCCAATAGGAAAGAAATTTTTCCCCTTCTGACCTGCAGTGCAAATCATTGCCACTTACAACTTTCCTAGGACTCTAGCCTTTCAGTTGCCATCTTTTCTGTCCTTATGCATTAGTACTAAGGAGGTAGCCTCATGAAGTCCCTGGATTTGTGCCAAGACAAAATCATCTCATCTCACTGCATAAGAGCTCCAGGCAGGCTAAGGTGCAGACCCCAAATAGTCAGGGCCTTTAGAGGAAAGGACAAGAATGCTCTGTATTCTGCACTGGGCCTCATCTTGGATATGCTGTGCCTGAATGAAGTGCCACTAACTTCACCATCTCAGCACTTGTGAATGCAAAGTGCTTCTTAAAAGGAATTCCTTCTGCTAGCATTGGGCTGGAAGCTGAACTGTCAACAAGAGTATTCCTCTGCTCTTAGTGATCTCTTGGCTTGGTGGCATCCTGCTGCATCACTAACAGTAGTTGTGGCAACTCTTAGCCATACAGTCCCTACACCTGGGTCCCCCACCAGGTGTAGATATGTGGAGAATCTGATCTACTCTTGGACCACTAGCTGGTGTGATTTGTCAGTGTCTTAAGCAGCTCAAAGATTGGATGTCACTTGGGTGCTGTGGGTTAATGGAACATAACTCAGCCCTTCTGTGGCTAAACCATTATCTAGTTATTGCTAGAGGCCAACTGAACTCAGCTGATGTTAGAAGCAGGGAACAGACCCAGCCCAGTTCCTAGTTGGATCAGCATAAGACCCTAGAAGTTGACATCTGCTGCTTTTCTTTGCCAAGTATGATTTAGTTAGGCCCATCACTGGCAGATAAAGTCCTTGCAACCTGTACTTTTCTGGCCAAGGAGCAGGACAAGACAGAGCTGGCCAAATGGGAACAAATGCTTCTGGAGGTCTGGGCTAAGGAATACAGGGGACCTCCCACTATTGCCAGCTATCTAGTTCTTAATAAATCAAGATCTGTTTCCCTTGTGCCAAACCCCTTGGCTCCATCAGAAATGACATTGGGCCGTGTCTCTTCATGACTCCACATCTCATCTCCATTGTTAGGTCTCACTTTAAGCTACTATGAACTACTGAAGAAATTATTCTCTGAGTATCCCAGAGCTCCAGGCAGAAGCACTTGAAGTAATTTAAGTCACCCCCTTCCCATTCACTTGCCTTGTGCCATTCTGCAGGTCAAAGCCTCATTTCCTCATTCACCACCTGAGGACTGCATTAATAATGTCCTTGCCACCTCTTGGGAAGATTAGCCAGTGTCCAGAGCCTGGTGAGCAGCAGGCCTAGGAACAGGGGGCTGCTCATCCACATAATATGTGAGTCATGCAGGCTCAAGAGCTTCCTAAGCTGCAGGGGCTTTACCTGGGGCTAAGACTCACCTGTCTCCCTTTCCTCTCCTATCTTCCTTGGTCACATTCATCTGTCATTTCCCCCACTGCACCCCAACTTGGTTGTTCAATGCTGTCTTCCTTTCTAGATTTAACTTTTTAAATAGGTAATCCCACAAAACAGTTAAAAATTTTCTTCCTTGCACTCCTGACTCCATCAAACCCCGTTCCTCAGCACATGAGCACCCACTGGTTTTTGCTCCTTGCATAGCTTTCCAGAGATTATTCATGCATACACATTCCACATGTGCAAATGTATGGGTAATTGGAGGTTTTTTTGCTCATGTTATAACACACAGGCTTATTAAAGGGACATTCCTGTTCGTGTGGGAAGAGCCCTTTGATTAGTCAGAATCTCTTAAAAGGTGAGCCCAGAACTGGGGGATATTTTTGCATCACATTCCTTTTGAATAAGGTGTTTTTTATTTGATGTTTACATACTGGAACTATATAGTTTCTTATGTGAATCAGCAACTGCAATCCTTCCCTTAAAGCCAATGGTCCAGCTAATTCAAGAGCACTAGTTTTCAGATAGTCTTCCTGTTGTGTGAGATCAGTGCAGGCTCAAGCAAGACCAGCTCCTCAGCCCCAAGCTGTATGTGCAGTGTGCCCCAACCCCATCTGGTTTGTTTAGTGTTGTCTGCCTGTAATTGCCATTGTTTCTTAAAGAGTGCCAGTGTCTCAGAGGAAGGAGTTTGAAAAGAAACTAAAGGTTTATCTTGTAGTGCAGATGTCTCTGCCTCTACCAGTCAGCTGGCTGCTATGTCTGAATGTCCATAAGCAAGTTCCAGATTGGCTTCCTTTTCTTTTCATCTTCATCTATGTACTCAGAGGCAAATGTTTCCTAGAGAATTTCCCCTCACCCAACCACTTTTCCATTCAGCGTAAGAAATTATCGTAATCTTTTCATTTTTGCCCTTGAAGGAGATGAAAGTTGAAGCTGCTTCCTCCAGGCACCCCTGGGGGAGGGTAGACTTGTGCCTCACTCACCAACAGCCACCCAGTGCCTCTCATCAGCCTTGATGGTATCTGTCTGCCTACTGACCCAAGCAGCATCACTGTTTTAAAGTGCAACTAGGCCCACTCTAACCTGAACTTTGATTAGAAATTTTGTGGTAAACTCCACCCTTCAGGCACTTGTGGAATATCTGGCTTTGGTTAGTGTCTTTCCCTGTTAGGAATTCCTTAAGTAATAGAGTTTCTAAACCAATGTAAATTCTGAAAACTGCATGTGATAACTGGAAAACACCAGATTATAGCTCTTTAGTAAGATGAACAAGATCCTATGTGCCATGGATTGTGCTTCCAATTGAGGGGAAATTGTTCAGTAATTCCCGTTCAGCTTTACAGCCCAAGATGTTCCAAGATGCAAAGCACTTAATTCCACTTTTAAATGAAGCATCTACACTTCTGGCTTTCCAATCTAGTCCTCATGCCTGTGGCCACAGGGTCA
Organism: Ictidomys tridecemlineatus; assembly: GCF_052094955.1. Lineage (NCBI taxonomy): Eukaryota > Metazoa > Chordata > Mammalia > Rodentia > Sciuridae > Ictidomys > Ictidomys tridecemlineatus. Next base: position 171,764,522 of record NC_135481.1, read on the forward strand.
GGGAGACCACCCGTGCTGCTTTATAGACATGGTGTAACCTAGAATGTGGGCCCCACCAATGTCAAGAGACTTCTGTTTGTGCTTTGACAGTTTCCCAGCACCCTAGGCCAGTTCCAGCCTCACAGGTCTGTTTGAGGCCTGCTGTGTACCATTAGTCTCCGTCCACGTTCCTCCCTCCCTTGCACAGCTCGGTGGATGGGGTAGGGTGCCCAGCATTAATAAGTCCCTCCTGGTGACAGCCTGGTCTTCCAAGAGAACGCTGCTGGTAACTTGTCTCTAGGTCTCTTGACAGATCATTGCCGGGAAGGGGGCACTTTAGTCTTGCAGTTTAGCCCTTTGGGGCTTATTCACTAGATATTGTATAACTCCCTCAAAAATAAGGTTTATGAAATGCTGAACCTCAGTTTTCATAGACGTGTTTGTACACTAAGAATTCTGCAGCAGAATATTTTTAAACATCCGCAGTTTTTTGTAAGGTATATTTTTGTATATTTAATTGCTATTTTAAAATTTTAATGCATTTTTTGCTAATCACTTGTTTAAAAACAAAACATGCATGTAATTGACTGAAACACATGTAAATAAACAGCAGGTTTTGAAAATACTTAGTGTTCCAGTGTGTGCCTTTCAACTCCAGAGTAGTTGCCTGGGTAGTAAGACTTGAAAATACAAAGGGAAAGGTTCTGCTCAAGCAGAGGGGGTAGGTGCTGATGCCTCTGGCCTGTCCACTTCTGTAACAGGCATAATGGTGAGAATGGTAGGCTTCAAATGGAGATTACAGTGGAAGTCCAGGCCTTACCAACCACCCTGGCCTCAATTGTACAGGCACATGTTGACAATCTCCCAACTGTGAACTCAGGGTGGACTGAAGTAGCAGGACTTAGCTTTTTCCACGTTCAGCCCACATGACCCTAAGGACTCACCCCCAAACCAACCCTCTTGCTATATATCCCAGACCTTAAAGTATTTGTTTTGAAGAGAAGTCTTGGTCCAAAGTCCTCTAGGCCAGTGCTACTCTCCTCGCTCCTCACTAGGACATCTGCAGCTTAGCTTCAGTCTGGTGGCTTCAGGAAAACTTGTTCTGAGGCCATTCATGACCTTGCAGTGGAATCTGGACAGCCTCATCCATTCTCCACCAGGAGCCTGAAGACCTGCCCTTAGTCTGAGCCATAGGCCTCTATGAATAGCTTGTTTTGTCTCTTATTCCTTCACTGCCCATTTCATTACTATTATTTTTTTCATGCTCTTGGAATTCACAAAATCCCCTTGCTTTTCCCATCTGCATGTGCATTACCTGACCTAAAAACTCAGGTGCCTATTTGACAGTCCAAAATCAAACATAGGTGCCCTTACGCCCTCATCTCCCTACACCCTGCCACCTCCTACCCCTGACCAGCCACCCTCCTCCTATCAGTTCAGACTATATATTTTTCTCTGCACCATAGCCACATACTGCTTCTTCTGGCATTAGGATAAGGTGAGACACTCAGGCCACCAGGTGGAAAGCAGACTAGGACAACCACTGAGAGCAGACAGGATGTTGGCCATGGTGACCACCCAGAGTGCACCTTATGGGCTGGAGGTGGTGAGATGGCAGTAAGCTTGGATAAGGATATGCATATCTGTAGGGATAGCGTGGAAGTCCACAGGTGGAGAGGAAATAGTGTCTAGGGCTTTAGTTTAAGGGCCAGGTCTGGGTGGGGTGCTGCCTTGAGGAGATCCAGGATTGTAGAGATGGCTTGAGGAGATCCAGGATTGTATCTGAGGACTGACACCATCTGTCATCAGAGAACAAGCTGGCAAAGACGGAAATAATCCACGAGGCAGAGAAGCAAGAGGAGCCTGCTAAGAGCTGACGCAGGTAAGATCCTGAAACATCCATTAGATTTGTAACTTTAGGTTCACTGGTAGCCTATCAAAAACACTCCCATGGAATGACAGAGTGGGCTGAACACAAGGTAAAAAGTGAAGAAAAACAGCTTCTCAAGAGAGGAGCAGTGGGTTGAAGGAAGGCCAACGAGACATTCACAGCTCATACTCTGGATCCAGACAGATCTGGGCTTGATTCCAGTTCTGCCCATTACCAGCTGTGTGACCTTGGGTATATTTGCTCTTCTGGGCTTCAATTTCCTTCTGTGTTATACTGTAGGAATAGCCAGGGCCGAGGAGGCTGCCCATGTGGAACACTGTCATAACCTCATGTGCTACATGAGATGGAAGTTCACAGGAATAATCTGCCCAGCAGAGCACGAAAGCCAAGGGCCCATAAGCTGAGAAATCCCCACCTCCAGTCCCAGTACAAGTGGGTAGATGGTGGTGGTGGTTTTGGTAACAAGGAGAAAGTGCAGCCAACAAGCAGACAACTGAGAGTGGAAGACCTAGAGATGAGCAGCTGCAATAAGGGTGAACTGCCATCCCAGCAGCATTCCTCTTACTCTGCTGCAGGAGGCCCCAGCCCAGCTGGACCCACACTCTAAATGTGTCAAGGCACATGCATAAAGGCACATGTCCCTCGGGGAAAAAGCTATGGGACACCCTGAGTGAGCCAGCCCTCTGCTGCCATCACACAGCCCACACCCAATCTTGCGCCCTACTCACCCTTCCCTTCAACCCCAGAAAGAAACTGAGCTACATGTGGAGATCACAGAACAGAGAGGGTCTTAAGACCTTCCTTCTGGTTATAAGGCTGCTTTATACCAGACCTTTCCTTGCCTTCAACTGTGATTCCCACATCACTTGGCACATTAGATATAAAAGCTGCGCTGTCTCCAAGGGGAAGGCTTCTTAAATTATTCTGCACAGCAGAAAGAAAAGGTCCAGCCCTTAGCAAGACACTCAAGTAGTCTGAAACCCCTAAGCACCAGAGGCTCCCACAGTTAATCAGCAGACACCTCAATTCCTCATCTGCTACTCAGCCTGAAAGGATACTCTCTACATGGCCCCTTGAAGAGCCATCAATTCCAGAGGCTCTTTGGTGTCACACTGCCAGCCTCTGCTTTTTCCACTAGCTCACCCATTTTGGTCAGGTCATTATGCCCCCTACCCTTAGGAATTCTGCCAGCAGTTTTCTCCTTCCATACAGATCTTGTCATGATTTAGAGAAGTAACACAGAGCTGCCCTTCTAAAAGTTGCTTTTTCAGTTTCAGGAACAGAATTAACCAACCCAATTAAGTTTTTAGAAGCTTAAACTATTTTTCAATATGTACACACACAGGCTAAATGCAAACCAGAGTAATGCACAGGTGATCTCTAAGGCCATACTGAGAAAACAGTGATTAGATTATCACACACAGCAGCCTATCTTGCATATAGCAAGTCAAAACAGGATGCACAACCACAGCCAGCTCAACGCGGGACAGCTCTTCCAAGGCGTCTGCAGTGAGTTATGCCGAGATTTACAAAAACACCATAGGTGAAACAGCGCTACCCTGAAAGGCAACTTAAACACAGCAATCCTCACACTGCCTGAACATGGTCCACTTGTTTTTTAATGCATTTTTCCTTACTGGTTGCTAGTTTAGACTGAATTTTTTAAGGATTTATCTTGATGACTTAGAAAAATACACATCATTTTCTCGCTTTGATTCGGGTAGTACACGATCATAAAACTGAGTAAGTCTTTTAAAATACAAAAGTCCAAAGATCCCATTGTCGAAATTTCCAGGACGCCCTCCCAGGTAACAATCAGGGAATCTTCAACAGCTCCAGGAGTGCTCCAACAGCTCCAAAATAACCCTGAAAAACAATACAGCAAAAATAAGAGCAATTTTCCTTTGATTTATTTCAACTACCACAAATACAATTACTAGTATTAAAATCAACATCACCCTAAACTCCTGAGCACTAGCAGCAGGCCCAAGACCAGTCTGGGAACAGGAAAGGCCTGAGGAGCTCCCTAGCCAGGGAGGGGGTGGAGGTACAAGACACCCCACACACGTCAGACCACTGTGTAATAACACCAGCCCAGCCAGGAGCAGTGGTAATCCTAGTGACTCAGGAGGTTGAGGCAAGAGGATCGCAAGTTCAAGACCAGCCTCAGCAACATAGAGACCCTGTCTCAAAACAAAAAATAAAAAGGGCTGGGGATGTAGAGTGGTAACGCACCTCTGAGTTGAATCCCTAATACATCACCACTAACACCACCACCCCCAAAAAAGAAAAATCAAACCCACGATGGGTATTCCAGGAGCAGTGGTAGAGCCAACAGCAGCTCAGTTATTCTGGTAAAAGATGATACCTGGATTGTCCTGAAGAAAGAAGTGAGAACCAGCTGAGGCCTGGCACATTTTTCAGACAAGTAATGAATGAAGATGATAGGATGTGTCACAGCTGAGGGCCTGCCTGGCTGAAGGTGGAAGGATGAGGAGGAAGTAGAACAAATTCAAGGTGCATCTAAAGGAGGGGATGAGGGCAGCAGGGAAAATCTGAGAACACCAACCCTGAGATTGGGAACACAGGAGCATGAAATGTGGAGAACAAGGCAGGTAGGTTTCCTACAGAATGCCAAAGGAGCAGCTGTGCCCAGCAGTCAATGGATCCACTAGACCAGAGCAGGAAGCACAGGAGTAGACAGCAATGAGGGAGGACTGAGAAGCAGCAGCTGAAAGAGAACCCCAAATCCAAACAAAAAGGATATAAAATGTTAAAGAAAGTGGTACAAAATCCACACTGACAAGAATGCCAGCAGGAATCAGACAAGAAACCCACAATGTTACAGAATCCATCAAGGTCTCTAAGAGCATGAGATCAAGTATTGAAGAACTTTAAAAAAGAAACAACTAAAAAAGGAATGTGGGAAGATCCTGAACAATTTGACTGTGAATTTCAAAGATATTAAAAATGTCTAAAATATCCTTAATAGTGAGGTTTAGTCTTTCAAGAAAAACTAGCTCACATATATATCTAAAAAGAACAAATAAAAAATTCACACACACACACACACACACACGAGCTAGCTCAAGAAACGTGATGAAACAGCAGCAAGGCTGAAGCCTGCCCTATTACTCTATTTCTCAGTTTTTCAAAAAGGCAGTCACATCCATTTTTGTTAACTAGAAGGCCAGAATTATAAAGGTGACACAGCCAAGAGACAGCAATGCTTGGGAACTCTGCCAGAGAACAGACATAGGTGTCATCTTATACCAACAGCACATATTGCTGTATGTAGCTTCCAGTGTCTGTGCTTTATTTTACAATTTAAATAAATAAATAAATAAGAGTTAACCACAGAAGACCCAGAAGCTACTATAAAATAAAGACAGGCTATTGTAGACCAAGAAGTGCTGGGATGACAATGGTAAAGGATGAGAGAAGGAAGGCTTGAGAAGAATGCACACACAGCTTTAAAACTGTTAAACCAACTGCTTTGCTGTGGTGGGGCAGGAGAACACTTCAAGATCAAAATTCCACAAGGGCAGTGATCAACACTAGAGTAAGAGTCCTGATCACAAATGGAGAACACGGGGACAAACACTGCAACAATGCTAACCAGAGGGAAAAATGATGTCAGCAGGCAGGAAAGATGACAAACTGTAGACACATGAAGGTTTAAAAAGATTTCTAACTACAGCTGGGTGCAGTGGCACATGCCTATAATCCCAGCACCTCAGGAGACTGAGGCAGGAGGATCACAAGTTCAAAGCCAGCCTCAGCAACTTAAGGAAACCCTATCTCTAAATGGGGAGTCTGAGGATGTGGCTCAGTGGGTTAAGTGCCCTTGGTTCAATCCCTGATACAAAAAAAAAAAAAAAAAAAAAGATTTATAATTACAGGTTGCACATCCCCTACTCAAAATGCTTGGGCCTAGAAGTGGTCTAAAATATTCACAGACTTTACCAGTTGGAGCATGCTTAATTCAAAAATCTAAAATCCAAAAATGCTCATCGGCATTCAAACAGTTTCTTATTTCAGCCAGATGTGATGGCACACACCTGTAATTCCAGCTACTTGGGAGGCTGAGGTAGGAGAATTGAAGTTTGAGACCAGCCTGGGCAATTTAGCAAGACCCTATCTCAAAATAAAAAAGAGGTAGAGATGGGCTGAGGTTGTAGCTCAGTGGTAGAGCACATGTGAGGCATTTGGTTCGATTTTCAGCACCATATATAAATAAATAAAATAAAGATCCATTGGCAATAATTTATATATATATACGGGTGGGGTGGAGATGCAGTTCAGTAATACAGCACCTCTGGGTTCAAATCCCCTGTGCAAAAACAGTTTCAGATTTCAAATTTCATAACTAGAGATACTCAACTATTATTATGATATGAAGGTGTAAGTTTAAAAAAGGCTAAGAAACTAATCTCTTAAGTTCTACCTAGGAAAATTTCAAAAAGAGTAAAAATAATACAGGAGGAAATTAATACTATCACGTAACATAAATAAAGTTTATTTTTATTCTCTAACAAAGTAAAATAAAACAGGTCAAGGATAATAAAAGCAAAATTCACAAAACTTATGAACTATATGAAACTTATGGCCAAATTCTGTATTGATTTACTAATATAAAAAAATTAGATGACTTTGGGCTTTGATAATGCTTTTTGATATGGGGACTCTATGTAGTTGGGATTTTAACTATGAACTTGAACAATTTAAAAAAAAAACTTATAACAACTTTAAAGGAAAAAAATAATTTTTACTTACAGCATCTCAAATCCTACTTTGATTTCTGTCAATCCATGTAAACACTTAAAATAAATACCCACATACAATTCTGAAAAATGTTCATGGTAGTACTACCTGAACTCCAACAACACTTAATAGTTCAACTGCCCAACAACCAAACATAGAAAAGAGAGAAACTCTTCTACAGCTTTGGTCCCATTTTTTTCCCAAACAGTAAAAAAGGGCACTTTCCAAGATAGGATATCAGGTTGAACAATTTAATGATTCCTCTCCACTTTGTCATTTCTAGCCTGTCTACGTGTTCTTACAATAATGTGGTTCTAGTCTAGAATGTTTTTTCACTGATCCATTCAGTTTTAGAATATACATCTTAAATAGTACATGAATTTTATATCAATACATAATAACTGACATCAAAAAAGTGAAAAAAGTAAAAACCTAGAACAACTGCGTTTTCAGAGTCAGTGCAATGAGAAAAAATAAAGATTGTTTTAAAAAGAATACAGGATAGCTCAGCACTTGCCTAGCATGTGCAGGCTCTGAGTTTGATCCCCAGCACCATGACAACAACAAAAAAATTATTTTCTTTAAAATTGCTTAAACTTACAATTAAAATAGCCAAAAATCTACTTTGTACTATATATCAGATTTTTTAAGAAAGCTTTCAAACATTACAAAGTTAAACTCCACCTCATACAATTACAAAAAAAAAAAAAAAACAGAAATACTGCAACCCAGTTCACCTGTCCTTCAAATGTTCTACTACAACTGTGCACTTTTGTATATATGACACATCACCAGAAACAAATCCACTTACCTCATGTTCTGAAAAAAGTGCTTTCAACTGTCCCTTGGACCAATAATCCAAAGCATATGCCAAAAGTCGCATGGCGATCGTATTAATTCTCAAGAAATTTCCAACAAATACCACCTGGTTAATGTTCTGAGCACATCAAAAAAAGGCAATTAGTTTGCATCTTAATTTCTGTTTTCTCATAAAAGTTACCCCAACAGAGGACCATGCAGCAACTTGACTGATGATCAAATTTATTCCATTTGGTCCAAGACTTCTGAAATTTTAATTCCCAAACAACTCTGGACCCACTGCAAAAGCATGCCCAAAAATGTCACAGAAGAAGAAATCAGATTAGGAAAGACATTCGTATTAAATATGACAAATGACAACTAATTTTAAGTAAATTTGTTACACAATTAAAAACTATAACCCAATTCAAAAAGAGCAAAGCGACACAAATAGGCAGATCACACAAGATATGCAAGTTGGAAAAATTCATCTTCACTAATTATCAAAGAAAGCAAAATTATAGAACTATTAACAAAAAAAAAAATACCTGAAATTCTACCCCCAACATTAGTAAAACTGCATTACAATGGATCCATTAATTCATTGCTAAAGATGATCTAAAGGGGCGCAGTGTGTGTGTAAAGTATCACAGCAATATGCACCAAGATTCATAAGATGGTCATACTCTTAAGACCTGAAGTCTCACTCCTGAGTAAGTCCCATATCAAGAATAAAGCTGAGCCAAAGAGTAGTTTCACACTTAAAACTGCTTACTGAAGAGTTATCACTGGCAAGCAACCAAATATCCAGCATGTGAAATGCCAAAGTTATGTGAATAATCCATGACACAGATGAACCCAATCAAATATGCAACCAAGAAATGTATAATACTTAAGTAAAATATATGAAATGGTATGTATGCTAGCTACCTTAAAATACATAAGCACAGGAAAGGAAACATGCAATAAAGAAAAAAGTGTTATATTAAAATGAAGAAATTTAATTATTTGATCCCATCCAAATTTTTTTTATTTAAAAATGAGAAAAATCCTTCTGTCTTCTGAGGTTTCCTCTTAAGGTGCATGACTGTATTATCTAAAGAATAACTTTAAACAAAAATGTATAAATAGGGACATCAAGCTGCACCAACTAGATCCTAAGTTCTCTTTCCCCAAGGGCAGCCCATTCTTGGTTCTTTCATAGCCCTGTACAATGCTGCTTGACCTGAATGCTACAAGGCAGCACTGTAAAGAAGCTGAAAGCACAAAGACGCAGCTCTGCTGAAGTAGAGGGGAGCCAGGGTGACATTCCTCTGCCTGCTCAGTCTTCTCCCAGCTTCAGTGACTTCTGTGGATTCCTTTCCTGAGCCTCTACTGCTCCCAATGAGCATGGAGTCTCGATTCAGCATCATCATTACCCATCACTGCCCACCTCCCCACTCCCCATCATCTCAACACTAGCTATCTTCCTAATTCCCTCTACTTTCTCCTCAAAAGGTCATTTTACCTAGACAGTAGCAGTGCTATCTTCAGTAAGAAGAAAAAATAAATCAGTGAAGATTAACCTGTATTAGAAGAAATCTTAACTTTGTACTGAATCAAAAGTCCACCACACAACTATATGTAGGCAATGTTCTAAGAAGAAAAAAGCTTAACGTCAAGGTGGGGCCACTTAGGAAGTTCAGTATTTTCCTTAGAGCAACATAAAAAACCCATGTTCCCTTACTTCATTAAGGGCACACATTCTTGCTATGGAGCCAATGTTGTTGGTGATGGTGATCAAAGTTGCTCTCGCGAGGTCCTCCTTACTGACAGCCTCTCGCTTCTCCTTGCTCATCATGTTTCCAAAGCTGTGATGGGAAAAAAATATCCCATTGCTAAACCAAAGGCAACACAGCCCAATGGAACTTCAATTTTACTTTACTAAGATAAAACGATTCTTTAGGGCAATACTGTTCACGTCTTCCAACTTCTTATCTCACAAATGATGAAGCACCTAAGGATCTGCTCAGAGAACTCAGCTTCAAATAGAGCCCACAAGCATTCTAAATGAACAGGCAGCTTTCCCTGTGATGTCTACCAACACCCAGCTTTGACACCCAGATAATCCCACGGAAGGCAGCACCCTTTCTGCCATCACAGACAGTTCTATCAGCAATCCATCCCAAACACATAGCTGTTCTACTCAGATGCTCACATTTACATTTAGTAAACTACTTTATCAAAGCAAAGCAAAGTGCAGGAAGCTGAGTCTAAAATGAGTGTCAAGTTAATTTCTTGACCATAAGAATTGCTGCTTGATCAGAACAAAAACCTAGGCAATCAGAAAAAGAAAGTCAGGACCAATGAGCAAATACTGCAAACAAAATAAAATCTATGGCACTAAGCGCCTAAAATTAGTGAACAACATGTATAAATGAGTGTCTCTTCTATTAAAATCCATGTGCATAAATATACAATTGAATTGCTACACAATCTCAAAACAATTCCATATATAATAACAAAGAGAATAAATCACTCAGGGAACATTTAAGGAAAGTATAATGGTAGCCAGGAGCCGTGGCACACGCCTGTAATCCCAGAAGCTTGGGAGGCTGAGAAAGGAGGATTGCAGATTCAAGGCCAGATTCATCAATTTAGCAGGGCCCTATGCAATTCAGCAAGATCCTGTCTCTTAAACAAAATATAAAAAAGGGGTGGGGGTGCAGCTCAGTGGTTAAGCGCCCTAGGGTTCAATCCCTGGTACAAAAAAAAAAGTAAATGCTTTTACACTGAAATCTATAAAACACTGTTGGAAAAAAAAGCAAAGACCTAAATAAATGGAACAATATTCCATCTTTTTGGACCAGAAGACCTTACAGTGTTAAGATGGTAATTCTCTGTAAAGTAGTCAATAGATTCAACTCAATCCTTATCAAAATCTAAGTTGTCTTCTTTGCAGATATTGCCTAATTGATCCTAAAATTCATACAGAAATTCAAGAAACCCAAAATAGCCAAAAAAGAACAAGTTAGAAGACTTGGTTTTCCTAATTTCAAAACTTAATACAAAGCTACAGTAACCAAGGCAGTGTGATACTGGCTTAAGGACAGACAGATTAGTGTCAAAGAACTAAGTCCAGAAATAAACCTAAACATCTATGGTCAATTGATTTTCTTTTTTTTCTCTCTCACTTTTTTTTTTTTCCCCTTTTGGGACTGGATCAGGAATCCTTTATAATATAATTACTGGTTAATTGATTTTGGACAAAGGGACTAAAGACATTCAATAGGGAAAGAACACTCTTTACAACAAAAGGTGCTGGGACAACTAGATAGCAACACAATAAAGAAGAAAGGCATTTGGACCTTTACTTCTCACCATATATAAAAATTAATTCAAAGTGGGTAACAGACCTAAATATATGAACTGAAAATACAGAAGTAAACCTTCACAATCGTAGACAATGAATTCTTATCTATGACACTAAAAGCACAAGAGATGAGAGAGAAAACAAAGGTAGACTTTGCCAAAATTTGAAACTATGCTGCAAAGAACACCAAAGAAAAGATAATATAAAAGGAGAGAAAATATTTGCAAATTGAATCTCTAATAAGGAGCTTGTATTCAACATACAAACAACTCTTGTAATTCAATATTAAGATAAAAACAATAGAAAAAAAATTTTTTTTTTTTTTTTTTTTTTTTTTGGTACTAGGAATTGAACACATCCCCAGCGCTATTTTGTATTTTATTTACAGACAGGGTCTCACTGAGTTGCTTAGCACCTTGCTTTTTCTGAGGCTGGTTTTGAACTTGTGATCCTCCTGCCTCAGCCTTTTGAGCCACTGGAATTACAGGCTTGTGCCACTATGCCCCACAAGAAAAAATTGGTACGATTTGAACACAGACATAGGTGTTAAGGTAACAGACATAGGGCAAATAAGCACATGTGAAACTGTTCATCACTAGCCATTAGAAAAATGCAAATAAAAACCACAATGAACTATCACTTCGTGTAGTCACAGTAATGCACACCTGTAATCCCAGTGATACAGGAGGCTGAGGCAGGACAACCGTAAGTTCAAGGCAGGACAATTTTAAGTTCAAAGCCAGCCTCGGTAACTCAGTGAGGCCCTAAGCAAACTCAATGAGACCTGTCTCAAAATAAAAAATAAAAAGGACTGGGGATGTAGCTCAGCAGTAAAGTGTCCCTGGGTTCAATTCCTAGTTTAAAAAGGAAAAAAAAGGGGCTGGGGATGTGGCTCAGGCGGTAGCATGCTCGCCTGGCATGCATGTGGCCCGGGTTCGATCCTCAGCACCACATACAAACAAAGATGTTGTGACCGCCAAATACTAAAAAAAAAATAAATATTAAAAAATTCTCTCTCTCTCTCTCTCTCTCTCTCTCTCTCTCCCACTCTTAAAAAAAATAAAAGAAAAATAAAAAGAAAAAAAAAAATCACTTCATGCCTATTAAGACAGCTAAGACCAAAAAGATAAACAGGCTGAAGGACATGAAAAAAAGTTAACACTCTTTAAAAACCCAGGTTGTAAGACAGTGCAGACACTTTAGAAAACAGTCTAGTACTTCTTCAAAAGATTAAACATAAAGTTACCACATGACCTAGAAGCTCCACTCCTAGATACGCACCTAATTAAAAAGATGCACCTAAGAGAATTAAAAAGTGTCCACACAAAGACAAGTACACCAAATTCAGCATCATTCATAAAAATAGCCAAAAAGGGCTGGGGTTGTGGCTCGGCGGTAGAGCGCTCACCTAGCATGTACAAGGCCCTGGGTTCAATCCTCAGCACCACATAAAAACAAATAAAATAAAGGTATTATGTCCCAACTACAGCTAAAAAATAAATATTAAAAAAAAAAAACAGCCAAAAAGTGGAAAACAACCCAAATGTTTATCAACTGATAAATGAGTGAAATGTGTTATATGCATATAATGGAATATTATTCAGCAACAAAAAGGAATAAACATTCATGATAAAGTAAAAATGAACTTTGAAAACATATGCTCAGTGAAAGAAGCTGTCATAAAACAGCACATGTATGATACAATAGGAAATATGCAGGAGAGGCCAAATCCACAGAGTCAAAAAGTAGATTAAAGGCTGAGGTTGTGGTTCAAGAGGTACAATGCATGCCTAGCATGTATGAGGCACTGGGTTTGATCCTCAGTACCACATAAAAATAAAATACAGATATTGTGTCCACCTATAACTAAAAAATAAATGTTAAAAAAAAAAGTAGATTAGTATTAGGCAGGGCTGGAAGTGGGCAAACAGGGAGTGGCAACCAATAAATATAAGCCTTTTTTCCAGGAGATGAAAATGTTCCAAAATTGGATCATGGTGATGGCTGCACAGTTCTGGAAATATACTAGAAACCACTAAGTTACACACTTTAACCAGGTATTTCACAGTACATAAATTATATTTCAATAAAGCTGCTTAAAAGAAAACATATGTCAGGGACTTAATATCATATTCCTGTACTACTTAGAATACACAGGCTCCCTTACCTCGAAGCTACAGCCCAGCCTGGCAATCCAAACCTCTCATAATCTCCTCCATAAATGTCTCGCACTAGTTTATCCACCTTGGTGCTATCTCCACGAGATGCCATTTCAAGAGCTTCTTCAAAAGTGGTACAGCCAGTTAGAAGACAGCAGAGACCAAAAAAAGTTCCTCCTCCAAGACTGTAATTAAAAACAAGCAATAAAGTACAATATTTTTAAAAAATAGGAATAGATGAGTAAAAATTATGACCCCTAAAAGTATTCACGTCAATTCACTCTTGCCCCAATACAATCCTGCAGATGCCATCAGTAAGAAACAAGCCTGTGATATGAAAAAGTCTGCTTCATAGACACCTTGGATGGACACATTCATTAGACAAGCAAAGCAGCAAAACATAGGGCCCGCCTCCCTTCCCAAGTTCTCTTTTTTTTTAAATGAGGACTTTTTTAAAAATATTTATTTGTTAGTTTTAGGTAGACACAATATCTTTATTTTACATTTATGTAGTGCTGAGGATCGAACCCTAGGCGAGCACTCTGCCACTGAGCCACAACCCCAGCCCTACAAGTTGGTTTTAATTTGCATTCCCTTGATTAGCTTTACATAGTTTTATCATTAAGTACTTTTAAATTTTTGCTCATTTAGTGGGTAACTTTTTAAAATATATTTTTAAATATATATATATATATATTTTTTTTAGTTGTATGTTGCCACAATACCTCTATTTTATTTTATTTTTTTAAAGAGAGAGAGAGAGAGAGAGATTTTTTTAATATTTATTTTTTGGTTTTCAGCGGACACAACATCTTTGTTTGTATGTGGTGCTGAGGATAGAACCTGGGCTGCACGCATGCCAGGTGAGCCCACTGGCATTTTTTTTTAATTTTATTTTTATGTGGTACTGAGGTTCGAATCCAGGGCCTCACATGTACGAGGCAAGCTCTCAGTCATTGAGCCACAATTCCAGCCCCTCCCTTCCCAAGTTCTGAGAGCAGTCAGGGTGCTAGTAGGTATAAAGAGCCTCAATTACAGTTTAGCCCCATACCTGGGACCAGTCACAGTGGCACTGTCTCACTTTCCCTCTTCCTGTACTCACTGAAGTTATTCTCATTCAAGCACTTTATCACCCTGGCTCATTGGCACCCCATCAGACTCCACCAACCTGTTTTCTCCAACAATTTTTTTTTTTTTTTGGGTACATGGGTTTGAACCCTAGATGTGAGCCACATACTCAGCCCTTTTTAATATTTTATTTAGAGAGAAGGCCTCTCCAAATTGCTTAGGGCCTCATAAGTTTCTGAGGCTGTCTTTGAACACATGATCCTCCTGCCTCAGCCTCCAACCCACTAGGATTATAGGCATGTGTGCCACCACACACAGCCTCCTCTCATTATTTTGCTCACTCTTGTTTAAAAAAAAAAATTGTTTATTTAGCTGGGCATGGTAGCACATGCCTATTAGTGACTCTAATCCCAGAGTCTAAGGCAGGAGAATCCCAAATCCAAAGTCAGCCTCAGAAACTCAATGAGGCCCTAAGCAACTTAGCAAGACCCTGTCTCAAAATAAAAATTGTGGCTCAGTGGTGAAGTGCCCCTGGATTCAATCCCCAGTTACCCCCCCCCCGCAAAAAAAGTTTATCCTAATCCCAGACCCTTGTTTTTCAAGTGACCTGATTCTTAAACCAAAACATATTCACTCTCTTCTTCCACCTATTCCTCCCTTTTCAGACTACCTTCTTCTAATCACATGTGTGCATAAATGTGTAAATATGTGTATTTGTACAGATGTATAAAATCTACAGATTTCAGACTGGAGTTGTTGCTCAGCAGTACATTTCCTGGCATGTGTGAGACATTAGATTCCATACTCAGCACCACATAAGAATAAATAAAATACAGGTATTGTGTCCATCTACAACTAATAAATATGTATATATTTTTTTAAATTATCACACAAAATCTACAGGACTTTCCCTTCTAAGATGCTACCTAGTAATTTTATCTACTTTGTATAAATGCATCATAAATCAACTGAGGGCCAGGACCATGAACTTGATCGATGAGTCTACTGATGCAACATTTTATTAAACTGTAGTAATAAAATCCTCAGCAAGACATTAAAGGTACATAATTTTAACCAGTTCTTGCAGGTACAGTTACATATAATACCTGAAAACTCAGTTAACCTAGTATGATACTAAGAATAAACAAAGACTTCTCTATAAAAGACTTACCTTGTTCCTGTGACCCTCTTGTAATTATCTTTGGAATACACTGCTAAAATGCTAACCCCTGAGCCAATGTTCACCAGAAGCAGAGGATATGGGTTTTTCAACTCAAATGGTAACTTCTGACATTTTTCAGAATCAGCAGGATTTTCAAAGTAATAGCACTGTGACCGTCCATTGAAACCAACTGAGTCAATATATAAAATTCCTTTGATTAAGCAGTCTAGTTCATCCAGTTTGCAAAGCTGAAGATCACCTATCTGTAATAAAATAAGACTGTATTCAGACTTTTTAACAAACCAATAGAAATAAAAACTTCTGTTTAAAAAGACATCCCCTCTACGTTAGACACACCATAAAAATACACCCACAGATATGTATTATTTGCTACAGAGCATTACAGAACAGATTTAGGGACAACACATAGGGATGGCTTGCCAAGACAGACGCCTGCTCCCATAGACCCAAATATACTCTACATACAAACTACTGCAGCAGCTGAAGAAGTGTGCCAAAAATCTTAAGTGAATGCTCACCAACTTGTCAAGGAGAAAACAAGATCTATGTTCACAGGGACAATGAAGCAGGTGCACAAATTAAGCCATATCTCTATTAGAGAGTAACTGGTGACAACTGCAGGAGCCATAAAGACTCTGACATCAGCTTTCCAAAAGACCAGATTCAAGTCTATGGAGCAGTATCAAAAGAAGCCACATCTTACTATTTAACCTAAAGCCAAAGGGCTTCAAGTATCCAATTAGAAAATTTCTCCCTATTTAAACTGATTATAGCTCTAAGAAAGGTCGGGTTAGCCATATCAAAATTGAAATCATTTTTTTAACTTAATTCCTTGTAAGTAACTAAGAAAGAAATTATTCAACATTATGGAATTGGCATAGCAATTAAGAATAAAGATCTATATGAATTAAAATGAAAAGAATCACAAGACATGCTGTCAAAAAGCAAATTGGAAACCATTTTATAAAATATGGCCCAATTTGACTTTTTTTTTTTAAACCATGTTTACACGCACATGTGTCATACACAGTCATGCACAGAAAAATTTAAGATATATAAACTTTTCACAGTACTTAAGAGAGCTGATACAGACTGCCATGTCTATGAACTTCTGAACCACCTGGATGTTTACAAGGCTCAACTCCCTGAAGTACCTGATTCTGTTTATAACCAAGTTTAGCCCATCAAATTCTCCCTCTTTAATCCATATCCCATTTGATCACATTTACATTCAATTTATTCACAGCCACTGTGGGTTATGGAAAAGAGTTAATGGACAGCCTTGGATGAATCCTTAATTTAATTAATTAAGAATATTAAGCTACTCCTGGGATCGAATCTAAAACCCTTTAAGTGTTCACCACTGTCATTTCATCTAGCCACTCCCCCATGTCAAGATGAATTCAAAGTTGACTTCCCTGCATCTCTAAGTGCCAGTATTTTCACTCCTAAACCAAATCATTTGACACCAGTGGCCTATTAGAACCCAAGTTATTTTCTGATAGTGTATGTCAAATCAATTTCTCATTTTATTCTTACATATCCTGCTGCGATATTATTTCTAATGAATTTCAGCCCAAGTGACATATTCAATGACTGAATTCAAAGGTAATTTAACTATTCTAAGTTATTCAGAATATAAATTTAGTGCCAAGAAGCAAACTAAATATAAGAAAATATGATTCACATTAAAAAAGAAACTCAGGTTTTAAAAAATTCTGTTTATAATATTAATCACTCCTAATACACAATTTGACAGGCATTTGTTTCATATAGTTTTAAAGTACAGCACTGGTGCATACAAAAGAGAATTCCCAAGAACCAATTCCTAAGGCATAAAATCCACTTTGAACCCTCTCCTTGGATAATCACGAAACATGATCCTCTAACAGCCTGAATAGTTTTCAAGTATGTTGCAAAGAACTCTGTTGAATCCTAGAAACAGAGAGGTTTTCTCCTCTGTTTATAGTCCAAAGCCCACTAGAAGACTTCCACAAAGGACATAAGCCTCTCTACGGCTACCTCTCCTGTACTCACAGGAGGAAAAAGAAACCACTGAAAAACAGCAACCTCACTGAAAAACAGCAACCAAGAAAAATCCAAACAAAGAATATAAAACCCTGTTAAATAATTCACGTCAATTTCATACTATGACGACTCCGGCCAGTTACAGGGAAAAAGTCAGGACACAGAGAACAAAGAAGGGGGCAAAGTCACAAACCATATAATAATGACATACAAGGGAAAAAAGAAAGATATGTAGAATAAAACAAAGGCAGAATCTTTCTTGGTCTAATATTCTCATTGGGTGGCATGAAAAACATGGTCACTAGAGACATTTTAAATCTGTATTGAACCCTGAAGGTTAGGGTCTTAGCCATTGACTGGTCAATTCTTACACCTATCCTGACATCCATCCTCAAAAGACCTATGCTCAAGGCCTTGCTCACTTCACAGAAAGAAGGCAAAATCAAGTGCTGGGTGACTCTTGCCCTCAGGGACAGATGTGGTGGACAGACTCAGTGAACACAGAGCACATGCAAAGGCAGAAGAATCATATGATAGATGAGTCTGGAAACAATTTTATGACAGGGTTTTTTAAGTTTTATTATTCAAGCTCACTGTTCTTCTGTTTATCCCAGACTCAATAAGTATTCATGGAGAGGAATGACAAAATGCAATGCTTTTAGAGGTCCTGATTCTCATCAACACAGCTATCTCTAGATAGCTAACTCCTATTACTAATTTATATTTAGTCTTCATTGCACTAAAGAAAATTCAAGTTCCATTAGAAATGGAAATAATTTTACCACTTGCAATTGGCATTATTTTTAACAATCAAATTACCATAAATTGTATATAAGCTAAAAAATGCATACTGTGAGAAAATCCTGCTCAAATTTGTATGCTCCACCTCCAGTGGCACAAAAGACAGTGTGGAGACTCGAGAAGTTTTTATCTCTGCCCATTTGAATAAAAGCAGGCATGTCATGAGTGGGAAAGCGTATAAAGTGCAGATTGCCTTTGCGTCCACACAGAGTCAGGTCCTTCAGCTCCAGGTGCACGTCCCTAATACCAGTGGACCCATAAGCCACATTGGAGGTCAAGTACTTCCGAATGCTTTTAAGACTCTCCACTTCTTCCTCTTCTTCTTCAGCAGTGATGTCTTTGGGTTCAAAATAAACCAGCTTGACCAGGGTTCCACCAATATCCAAGCCAAACCACGGAAAAACTAGGGAAGAAAAAAAAAGTCAGAACAGCTTTTCTAAAAACCTGAGTTTACAGCTGGCAACTTATTTCACACCCTCTGATTCCCAAGGGATATTAATCTATACAAAAGGGGGTGAAGAAATGTGACTGCCTCTGATTTGGAAAAAACTAAGACAAAGATCAAAAAGAAAAATATCAAGGTATTGAGCCAACCTAACCGTCCCATACAGACAAGTCCAAACTGTACTATAAAATATTTTTTTTTTAAATAAGCCAAGTGGCTGGGCGTGGTGGCACATGCCTGTAATCCCAGCGATTTAGAAGGCTAAGGCAGGAGGATCGCAAGTTCAAAGCCAGCCTCAGCAACTATGAGGTGCTAAGCAATTCAGTGAGACCCTGTCTCTAAATAAAATATAAAACAGGGCTGGGGATGTGACCAAGTGGTCGAGTGCCCCTGAATTCAATCCCTGGTACCAAAAAAACAAAACAAAACAAAACAAAAAACCAAGTGTGCTGGTACACACCTGTAATCCCAGTGATTCAGGAGGCTGAGGCAGGAGGGTCACAAGTTCAAGGCCAGCCTCAGCTACTTCAACTTACAAGATTCTATCTCAAAATAAAAATAAAAAAGTCTGGGGCTGGGGATGTGGCTCAAGCGGTGGCGCGCTCGCCTGGCATGCGTGCGGCCCGAGTTCGATCCTCAGCACCACATACCAACAAAGATGTTGTGTCCGCCAAGAACTAAAAAAAATAAATAAATATTAAAAATTCTCTCTCTCTATCTCTCTCCTCTCCCACTCTCTCTTTAAAAAAAAAAAAAAAAAAAAAAAAGTCTGGGACTGTGACTCAGTTTTAAGAGTCCCTGGGTTCAATCCCCAATGCTCCCCCACCAAAAAATGACTACAATAAGCTCATATCTGAAAAACAAAGATGGAGAATGAAAATCTTCATGCCCCCAACTGGCTTAAATGAGAAATATTGAGAACTCAAAACTCTGGTTTAGTACTAAAACTAAAGATACAGGAAATTCCCTACCCTACCTAACAAATAAGCACCAGTGATTAATTTCTCTCAAAACATGATGTCCTAAAAATAAAAGATTTCAATAGACTTTAAGTTACATCAAACTCCTCTCCAACAAAAAGAAAACAAAAGACTTCAGGAAGTTGGATCAAAATATACTGCAGATATACATGCCTTCCTCTCCCACCCTAATTCCTAGAAATGGCAAAAATATCAATTTACTGATATATCCTTTTCTAAAATAATTCTGGAACAAAAAGTGATATTACACTGGGCATGGTGGTGCACGCTTGTAATCCCAGCAGCTCAGAAGACTGAGGCAGGAAGATCGTGAGTTCAAAGCCAGACTCAGCAATTTAGTGAGACCCTGTCTCAAAATAATAAAAAGGCCTGGGGATGTAGCTTAGTGGTCAAGTACCTGCGGCAGTCTGGCTGGGCACAATTCAGGAGCCACTTATCAAAAGAAACTAACTTCATTTTAAGAACACACACACCACACCACACAGCTCCTCAGGAAAAACCCTCAGAGCCCAACTGCCACAACGGGCTTCCCACAAACCTCTCAACCTCCCCCACTCCTCCTCCTCTTGAGGCCGATTGGCTGGGTTGCCTGGGCGGAGCCAAAAAAAAGTCCCCCAATGAGCAGCTCCCGTGGTCTGAAAGGGCGGGGAAACAGCCCAATGAGCATCACCTCAGAGGAGCCAATCATCAGCTGGCAGCTAGAAGTTTGCTGGGGCCCCTACCCTTGGTTCAATCCCTGGTACCAAAAAAAGAAAAAGAAAACAAGTGATATTACTAGAACTAGGTAATATCAGTCCACAACCCTCCCAAGAGAAATGCTATTAAAACTGAGAGCAGCTACAAAGATGGGAGAGGATGTAAGGGTGGATGATCCATTGAGGCTGCCAACAAGGATGGCTGCCATGGAATGGAAGCAGGATTAAGTAATATGGCAGGGAAATACATTTCATGCAAATGGATAGGCCCATTTCCCCCCTTCCAATACTCTCCACTCCACCCCTGCAGAGACAAACTCTTCAGTGGCACTGTAGTCCCATAATCAAGATGACATCTGGATAGCTACTGTTAGCCACAAATAATGGGGAGTCCCCACATCTGGCCACACATACATCCATCTCTCCTCTATAGTCCACTCTGACAGATCAGTAAATAGAAACTGCATCCACCAACAGAAGAACAAAACTCAATCCAGGGATGACCACTGTACAAGCTAGAGTCACCAAAGGAAAATAAATGCCACAAATATGATAAACTTGGTACCTGAAGAACTGCAAGAACAACCAGGAGAATATTAAATGTCCTCAGGCATAAAATGAGATCTCATCCATGAAGAATAAGCTACCAGAGAAAAAATTTTTAATTTTTTTGTGGCTCAGTGTAGAGCGCTCACCTAGCACGTGCGAGGCCCTGGGTTCGATCCTCAGCACCACATAAAAAATAAAATACAGATATTGTGTCCAGCTAAAAAATAAATATTAAAAAAAAGATAAAACTTGTAACAGTGGTATTTAAAAAAATTATATAAAACTAAATACACAAAAGAACTTGAGTAAAATTGGCAAAATTTAAATAAAGTATACCCATGTTAATTTCCAAGTTATAAAGGAAAATGATTTCGAATGCCCCCTCCCAAAAAATAAACTATTACACACTTAACATCATGAATCTCAAAAACAGGTTGAGTGAAAGCAGCTTTGTACAAAAGGCTACCTACTTTATGATTCCACTTATATGAAAATGCAAATCAATCACTTCTGCATCTGAGAAAAAGCAGATCACAGGCTAGACAGAAGGAACTAAATTGCACAAAAGCAGAAAAACACTTTCCATGGCAACTCAAATTGTGATTGTTGGGAGTATGGAGGTTGTATGTCTATATACCTAGGTAATTTGGTTTTTCTTGTACACCAGGGATTGAACCCAGAGGCATTATGCCACATCCCCAGCACCCCCCTCCTTTTTTTGTTATTTACTAAGAGACAGGGTCTTGCTAAGTTGTTGAGGCTGACTTTGAACTTGAGATTCTCCTGCCTCAGTCTCCCAAGGCACTGAGATTACAGGCATGTGCCACTATGCCTAGCAAGACCTAGGTGAATACTTGTGTCAAAATGGATGAAACTGTATACTTTAAATGGCTGCAGCTTACTCTATGTAAATTATACTTCAAAAACCACATTTTTTTTCTAAAGAGAGAGAGAGAGAGAGAGAGAGAGAGAGAATTTTTTTATTTATTGTTTTTTAGTTTTCGGCGGACACAACATCTTTGTTGGTATGTGGTGCTGAGGATCGAACCCAGGCCGCATGCATGCCAGGCAAGCGCGCTACCGCTTGAGCCACATCCCCAGTCCCTCAAAAACCACATTTTTATAAAAGAAACTACTGCCAAAATAAAGCTTAACAGACATACTCACCAACAAAATGGGCAGGAAAAAAAATGGAAAACAAAACAAATTCATCTAGACTGCCTCTCAGGTATGAAGGTAAAGTAGATACACAGAATATAGAACCATAAAGTTCAATACCTCTATTATACAAGTTCCAGAAATTTTCTAGGGAAAAGAGAGGACATGAATCATCAGGTCAAAACACCAAGTGTTATATATAACTAGTGAAAAAGGAAGACCTAGACACAGCCTACTGAAATTTCAGGAAATCCTAAAAAAAAAAAACTGAATCCCTGCAAAGATACATAAATTTCATAAAAGTAAACAGACTTTTCAACAGCAACACAGATCTATAAGACAATGGAGTACCTGCTTCAAAGTTATTAGGAAAAGGATTTGGAAATTTTTTATCTAGCTAAACCAGCTTTCAAGTGGAATGCAAAGAAATCTTAACACACAAAAGAGCTCAACTTTTACTACTCCAAGATTTCCTCTGCAATAATTAGTAGAAGCATATCAACGTAATTTTAAAACATCCAAGAGCTCTAAGAAACTTTTCATCCATGGGCTATAAGCAGAGAAACCAGCACATGCTGACTTTTAGAAAAACAAGCAATCTGGAACTAAAATACTTACATGGTTTCAACATAGGAAGTCAAAGAGGAAGAAAAAGGAGTAGGAAGTGAAAACAAGCAGCATTTCTGCCTTGTTGGAAAAAGGAAGAAAACATAAAGATTCTGATTAATTCTAGACAAGAACGACAAGTAACTTTAAATGTGTTAAAAACACATAGGTAGGGGCTGGGGTTGTGGCTCAGAAGTAGAGCGCTCGCCTCGCATGTGTGAGATACTGGGTTCGATCCTCAGCACCACATAAATATAAAATATTATGTCCACCTATAAGCAAAAAAAAATAAATATTTTTTAAAAAATTGTATAATAGCCAGGCACAGTGGCACAGGCCTGTAATTCCAGCAGCTAGGGAATTAGGGAAATAGGAGGACCGAGAGTTCAAACCCAGCCTCAGCAATTTTTAGGCACTAAGCAACTCAGTGAGACCCTGTCTCTAAATAAAAAACAAAATAGGGCTGGGGATGTGGTTCAGTGGCCTAGTGCCCAAGTTCAATCCCCAGTACCCCCCTTCAAAATCCAAAAATGTAGAGGTAATGCCAGAAGAAGAAAAAAGGGACATAACTTTTCCAACCAGATGTAAATAATAATAGTGTGTTATATTTGGTGGGGATGGGAAATGCTGGTGGTTGAACCCAACGCATTTTACCACCAAGCTACTACTCCCCCAGCCCTAAAGGATCTTGAATGTTTTCACCATAAAGAAATAAAAATAATCTGAGGAGAAAGATATTTACCTTGATTTGAACATTGTACAGTATATACATGTATGGAAACATCACAGAGAACCACATGAGTCTGTACAATTTTTATGTACCAGTTTAAAGGAAACATGCACAATTTGAAAGCTACTTTAAAAAAAAGAGCAGATGTTAAAGATAAACTATGTAAATAAAAACAGAAAAACATCATTGTTTACAGTTACAGTATTGCTGATCAATAAAATAAAGCTTTGAGGGCTGAAGTTGTGGCTCAACGGTAGAGCGCTCGCGAAGCATCTGTGAAGCCCTGGGTTTGATCCTCAGCATCACATAAAAATAAACAAAATAAAGGTACTTGTCCATCTACAACTAAAAAATATATATATTTAAAAAAAGGGGGATGGAGATGTAAGGCAGCGTTAGAGTGCTTCTGGGTTCAATCCCCATATTGAAAATAAAATAAAACAAAGCTTTGAAAACGTCACTAACAGACAAGAGTCTGGTAACTACATCCAAGAAAAAGAAGATATGGCTTTTCTTTAAAAAAGAAAAGAAAAAGTACATGCTCAGAAATCTTAAGCCAACAGCAATCGGTTAGTTTAAAGTGTACACTAACATGGATCAGTTAGGGGGGAAGAAAAAAACATCAAGTAGTTCAGAAGAAGACTTAAAAAACATGGCAATCAAACGCACTAAAAAACGTTTCTAACAATGTCAAAGATCTATCACCAGGGGAATAAAAATTTCAGACCCTACTGGTTTCCAGACAAAGCTTCTCTATCATTCCAGCATAATCTCACACTGAAACTATAGGAGAGGCCGGTGTGTGGCGCACCTATAATCCTAGCAGCTCAGGAGGCTAAGACAGGAGGAATACAACTTCAAAGCCAGCCTCAGCAATTTAGTGAAGCCCTAAGCAAATTAGTGAGACCTTATCTCAAAACAAAAAATAAAAAGGGTTGGAATGTGGCTCAGTGGTTAAGAGCCCCTGGATTCAATTCCTGGCACCAAAAAAACAAAGGCATCTGGGAACCCAAATATAAAAACACTAAATTATTAAATGGAATCCAGCAGTAAAATAAAGAGTAAGACTATCATGGTCAGCAAAGAATCTTCTCAGGAATGAAAGGATGGTTTTCACGTTAGAAAGTCCAATTACTGAGGCTTTCTGTATTAATAAGTTGAAAGAAAAAGAACCATGATTATCTCAATATTCCAAAAGTATAAAATCTAAGAAAACTAATTAAAACCAATAGAACAACAACAAAAATGTTTAACGGTATTCAGATACAAACACCAATAGCTTTTCATTTTGCTATTATACATAAGCAAAACAAAATGACATGAAAAAAGGTCATACACAACAGCATAGCAAAAAAATACAAAATATTAATAAATAAATCTAACACTAGAAGTATCACTATTAAAAATGGTATACTGGCCAGGCACACACCTGTAATTCCAGCTACTAAGGAAGCTGAGGCAGGATGATTCCAAGTTCAAGGCCAACCTGGGTAACTTAGCAAGACCTCTTCTCAAAATAAAAAAATTTTAAAAAGGGTTGGGGATACAATATAGTTGAGTTAGTAGATTGCCTTCCTAGTATGTGTGAATCCCCAGTATCAGGTGGAGCAAGGGAGTGCTCAATTTTCTAACATTAAGAATTACACCTTTACCAGACCATATGTGGTTAAGACACTGCAATCTCAAATCCGTAGGATAGTCTAGTCAGTTAAGATCTTGGCCTGGTGTGGGAGGAAAAGGGAGCGGGCAGGGGGTTAGCAATGATGGTGGAATGTGATAGATATCACTATCCAAAGTACATGTATGAAGACATGAATTGTTATGAACATACTTTATATACAAAAAGAGATATGAAAAATTGTGCTCTATGTGTAATAAGAATTGTAATGTGGGCTGGGATTGTGGCTCAGCAATAGAGTGGTCGCCTAGTATGGGCAGGACCCGGGTTTGATCCTCAGCACTACATAAAAATGAAGGCATTGTGTTCTGTCTATCTACACCTAAAAAATAAATATTTTTTAAAAAAAGAATTGTAATGCATTCTATTGTCATGTTTTTAAAAAATAAAATCAATCTTAAAAAGATTTTGGCCTAATATTAAAAAACGCACTTTAATAATTATTATTCTTTTCCCAAAAAAGCTTTAAACTCAAAGACTGGATGCTTACAAAACACTACATCATAAAATCAGTATGCCCAATCATAAATTCTACATTCAGGAAATGTAAACACACAAATCTTAACTAAGACTATTGAAAGGGTTGGGGTTGTAACTCAGTGGTGGAACACTTGCCTTGCACATATGAGGCACTGGGTTCAATCCTAAACACCACATAAAAAATATATTAAATAAGGGCTGGAGATATAGCTGAGTTGGCAGAGTGCTTGCCTTGCATGCACAAGGCCCCCTGAGTTCAATCCCCAGCACAAAAAATAAAATAAAAGTATTGTGTCCATCTACAACTAATAAAAAAAAGACTACTGAAAAACTGAGAGCGGTTTTCACTTTTAGAAAGCTAACTTTAAGCCGTAAAAAGGGCTTTTCATATTATGGTTATGTTCTACTGAAATAAACTGAGATACAACAGTTCCTAAAGACAAAGATATTCCAAGTTCTGAACCTGCAAAGTACTCAGTTTGTTCTAACTTAAGTCTAACAAACCTCATTGCTCTTTTAAATGACCAATAGAAATAGCCGTTCTTTTCACTACCTGATAAGGTTCTCTCCAACAACATATAGTGAATTATCTGTGTTCCCTCTCTCCTTTGGAAAAAGTATTTCAGTAAAATATTTTTAATAGCATCTATCTCTTCTTGCCTTAATGTTCCCAGAAAAATAGAGAGCAGGGATGGCAATACTGAATAACCACATTATTCAAAAACATGTTTCATAGGGGCTGGGGACGTGGCTCAAGCGGTAGCGTGCTCGCCTGGCATGCGTGCGGCCCGGGTTCGATCCTCAGCACCACATACAAAACAAAGATGTTGTATCCGCCGATAACTAACTAACTAAATAAATAAATATTAAAATTCTCAAAAAAAAAAAAACATGTTTCATACCTATAACCCCTAAAATAACACACTGTGCCATTTTACACAGCTGCATAACTGGATTATTTTTTTAGGCCTTGCTTAATACTTTATATATATATGTTATACATCCAAGGTGAGGGGCCATATTTACTTTGGTTTCATTCTGATTTAAAGGTGATGCTTAAAACAGGGGTTGAGGATGTAGTTCAGTGGTAAAGTGCTTTCCTAGCATGAGCAAGCCTTGGCTTCCACTCCAAGCAATGAAAAAAAAAAAAAGTGATAAAACATTAAGTCAAAAAACATCCTCTCCCATTCTGTTTCTCAATAACGGGATACAAAGCTACAGGAAATCAACCACTTTCTTCCTGAGCTCCTAGTGGGCAGCCCGTCCTAATTCCTTAGGTGAATTCACTGCAGATGAAATGGTGAGCTTGATAAAGGGGGTTGGGGGAGGGTCTCAATGGACTCAAGAGAAGCTCTATTCTGCCAACACTTAAGCTCCCTCAAGAGACAAGGAAAATAGGGCTGGAATTGTGGCTCAGCAGTAGAGCGCTCACCTAGCACAGGCAGGACCCGGGTTCAATCCTCAGCACCACATAAAAATAAAATGCATTGTGTTGTGTCCATCTACACCAAAAAATAAATATTAAAAAAAAAGACAAGGAAAATAACTCTTTTTGCAGGTTAGTATTATCAAGCTACAAACAAAAACTTTATACCTTACCTTCTAGACTAATAAGGGTTAAGGATTTCTCATGATTGGCATGATTCCAAAATCAGCAAGTCCCAAAGATCTCCCTGGTCCACTGTAGCATACTTTGGAGTTAACATCAAAGAACTGGCTGGTCCCCAGCGCTGCTATGGAGTACTATGATCCCAGGATTCCCACACCTACTGCACATCTGCTGCACATCTGAGGCCCTTGATAAAAACGTATGTTTTCATGTTTATCAAGATTGCATTTTATTGTATGTATGATAAATTTTTTTAAATTATTTTAGACCCTTCTGCATGAAAGGGGGGTGGGGTGGGTTGGAGACAATTTTTAAAACATCTTACAACCACAGCTCTGGATTACATCACATATGCTTTCCCCCAGTCCCAAAACGGGGATCAAGAACATTCTTGGTCTAAAATCAGATACCTAGAATCAAAACCAGCTCTAGGCTGGTAGAATGCTCAGTAGCAGAGCAGTTATATAGTAAG
The DNA here is from genome assembly GCF_052094955.1 of Ictidomys tridecemlineatus. NCBI lineage: Eukaryota > Metazoa > Chordata > Mammalia > Rodentia > Sciuridae > Ictidomys > Ictidomys tridecemlineatus. The sequence continues at coordinate 171,791,947 of NC_135481.1, forward strand.
TTCATGGCCCTGGGTTCCATCCTGAACACTGAAAAAAAAACCTCCATCACTAACTCAATAAGGCCTGGCCTTGGACAAAGGGACAATTTCACTGAGCCTTTTCCTCATCTAGAAACTTGGAATTAAAAAAAAAAAAAAACACCTACCTCACAGGGTATATAAGACCAAAGGGAGATGTTTATAAAATATCAAAACAAGCACTCAGAAAATGGTAGCTATAATGATCACTATTATCTTATTTCCATGGGGTATTTTTATTGTTGTTGTTGGCTTGTTTCGTTTTGCAGTGCTGGGAATTGATTGAACCCAGCACCTCATGAATGCTAGGTCAGTGTTATACCAACATTCCCAGCCCATGTTTCCATTATTTTTAATCCATCTTTATTAGATATTTTTCTGAGTCCTAAGACATACACCCCAATTAACTCAAAACTTTTCAAGAACACAGACATATGCCTAGCCTCATCCCTAATTATTCTGATGCAGAAAGTCTAAAAGAAGGACCAGTAGTCTGGGAACCATACTGCTCTAGGGACATGTGGTAGCAGAACTTGACTAACTAGGGCCATGAAAATTCTAAGACAAATTAGTTTCCTTCTAATTTCAAATAATAACTAGACTCTGTGCTCTTAGACAAGTAACATAAGGACATCAGAACAAGATTTTCCAACCCCAACCAAAAGGTGGCACCTTTCCACAGCCAAATGTACCAATAAAGACAAAAGATTTCATTTTCATGGAATTCTCAAATTTAAAACTAAAGTACATTCTTGAAGGATTCAGCAGCAATGAACTGCCTCTCCATCTAACAGGTGCACCCCAGGATAATATAAGAAGTGCAAATCAAAGGAAAAATAATATATTGTTTATCTCTTTTTCAGGTCTTATTATCTGAAAGATGACTTCATAATTTGTCAGAGAAGGCAATGAAGGTGAACACAATGAATATCGGACACCAAATCAAAACATAAATCCTATAACATGACTATTTATCTTCTTAGTTCTTTAAGTTTCAAAGCCACTTTAAAATGCCCACCCACCCCCACCAGCCCCTGCTGCCCCCTGCCTAAACCAGTTTTCCAGAGGGATCTTAGAGTGGCCTGAACTTGAATGGCAGTTTTTCTAATTCCTCTCCCCAGATTCTGATTCTAAAGATAAAGAATTGAGCCCAGGAAATGTGCATTCTTAACTCTGGTTATTTTTATGCTCAATACTTGAAAGTACTTCCATAGTACAAGTAAGAGCCTTGAGCTCAAAAGATCACGCTTGTGTGGTCTTAGAGCAATCAAGATACAACTAAATGAACATCAACAATTCAGTAAAACACAGTGGTTAGAAGCAGAAGCAATGAAGCTAGAGTTTACATTTCCTTTGTTTTCTTTTCCTTTTCACACTCCCAGTTCTGAGGATTGAAACCAGGGCCTTGAGCATGCTAAACAAGCATTCTAACACTAAGCAACATGTTCAACCCTTTTTTAAAGTTTTATTTTGAGAGTAGGTCTCACTAAGTTGCCTAGGTTGGCCTTGAAATTTGGATCCTTCTGCTTCAGCCTCGGAGTAGATGGGATTACTAGTATGCATCAACACTCTGGGCCTGAGTTTACAGTTCTATCCCACCACATACCGGGCAAACATGACCATTTTCTCATCTGTAAAATGAATGGAATACTACCTACTTACCTCAGAGCTTTGAGGACTAATGAGTTATTAAAGACCTTAGAAAAGTACTGACCCATGCAAACATCCAAAATACAACACTTATGATCCTTGTGGTTAATGATCACAAACAGCTATCTATATAGCTGTGTTTCTTACTTGCTGAATCTCTGAAATTTACACACACATCTTCAACCATGTAATACAAAATCATGAAGGAACCTGGGCATGGTGGCACATGCCTGTAATCCCAGCAGCTTGGCAGGCTGAGGCAGGAGGATGGAGAATTCAAAGCCAGCCTCAGCAAACACTAGGCACTAAGCAACTCTGAGACTCTTGTCTCTAAACAAAATACAAAATAGGGCTGGGGATGTGATTCAGTGGTTGAGTGCCCCCGAGTTCAATCCCCGGTACCCAAAAGAAAAAAAGAAGAAGAAAAGAAAAGAAATGTAGAAGAAGAAAAACACATGAAGGAACTAATGGTTTGCACTATTCAAAATCAGGTGCTTCTCAAACAAAACAAAAACTAGGTAACTAACTCTGAATCAGTTGAGACTTTTTTCCAAATCTCTTGCAAGAAGATGGGAAAGGACGAAAGAACTGAAAATTCCCAAACTTTCTATAGCAAAACAGAGCTACATTTAATCACCCAAATCACAAATGACAAAAGAAAAAGCAAATTGAGTGGTTGAGACTAACAGAGTTCACTCACTTCCTGCTACTTAACCTCATTCTCACAATCTGCATTTAAGCAAGTCAATTTCCTCAAATAGGAATTTAGCAACCACCACCATCAGCAAATCTACCCCGCTACAATGTAAAGCTCATATTACAGTATCAGGGCCATTGATACTTTCAACAGAAGCAATGGCTGTGAGACAGCAGTCTTGAAATGAAGACCTGTAAAAGGGAGGGATGAAAAGAAAATGCAGAAAAAGAAACCTGGTTATAACACGGAGAAACTCGTTCTCTGGGAAAAGCAAATGCAACTCCCAAGGCAAAATTCAGAAAGATGTAGTCTCCCTTCAAAACTAAAACCCGTAATGCCCAAAATGCTACAGCCCTGAATCGTGACTACCTGCAAATAGATGGAAGGAAAACAAGAGATATCTGGGTGTGAGATGACCTGAATTCTCAAGGGAAGAAAAGCAGCCAAACCTTAGAGGTGCAAGAAACCGGGAATCCACTTTTAGGCTGGGAGCGACTCGGGGGCGGTTAATCATTTTCCGCTAAGCTCGAAATGGCAAGATAAAAAGGATTTAACGTCTCGGAAAGCAGCTCTCTGGAAATCCACGGAAGACAGACACCGAGGAGTCAAAGGATTTGGGGGGAGGGGAGAAGGGCGATGAAAATGAATCAAATCAAAAGAAGCCTTCTAGAGGACCAAATCATGTGACTCTCTGGAAAAGAACGCCCGAGGAGCTAAGGAGAGGGAGGAAGGGTCCTGGCACTGCAACAAGGGGGAAGCGCAGACCAAGGGCCGCGAGGGCCCGACGGGAGCCCCAACTCTGAAGGCTCCGCGATAGGGGAACTCGAGCCCTCTAGCCCAGCATCAGGCCACGCACCAACGTGGGACCACCGTGCGGGGGCACTGTCCACGCGCGGGAAAAACGGCAGCCGGGAACGAAGGGGGCTGGGCGAGCCGCAGGGCGCCCCGTGGGGCACTTACGCGGCCGCTTTTTCCGGAGGCTTTCGACGCGCGGGCGGGGGACCGAGGCAGGGTCGCTGTAGGAGTTGGGCCGATCCCGCCTCACACCATCCACCGAGGCCCCGACAGCAGGCGCCGACGCGCTGCTCGCCCGGCGCCGCAGTGGCTCCCGCCGCCGCCCTTCGGGGCCCCCGGGCGCCGGCTCCCCAGCCGACGAGGCTGAGGTGGAGGCGGCCCTGCCGTGGCGCTCCATGGGCGCGCCGAGCCGGCCCGCTCCCATCCGCAGCAGCCACCGCTGCCGCCCGAGCCAGCCCCCCAGCGCCGGAATCCTCCTGCCTCCTCCGCGGCAGTCCAGCCTGAGCAGAGGCGCACCCTGGGCCGTCCGCCTCTTCCGTTGCGCCAAGGCACATCAAGCCAATCCAAGTAGGCTAGGGGCGGCCCAAGGGCCTCTCGTCCAATCGAATCTCTGACTCAAGTTGGATCGACCGCGCCCCCGTCCAATGAGATTCTCCCAGGACGGGGCGGGGCAAAAGGTGGCGGAGGAGAGGAGTATCTGGGCTCCGCGGAGGAGGAGGCGGTGTCGCGGAGAGGGGAGTGATGGCGGCGCTGCCCAATGGGCGCGTGGGTGGAGGGGCCGAACTCCTTCCTCCCTACCCAGTCTCCCCCACCCGGCGGCAGGTCTGTGCCCCGGCCTCCGGAACTCTCCCGGGACGCCCTCGTGTCCCCTCTCGCTTCTCCTTGTGCTCCCTCCTGACTCGTGCCGTCCTGCCATTCTCCAGCTCAGTAGAGGCCCCTCAGCGACTGGCCTCCAGTCGTTGGCAGATGTAAGGGCTTGAACCACGACGGACATAAGCCTTTGTCCCTGGGTCTGGTTCCGCAGCTACCCTCGAGGCCTCCAGCCTCTCCGCATTATTTTGCACTTAGACTCCCTCCCCTAGCTTGTTTCAGCTAAGCCCCTCTCTTATTCCGCCTGCGCTGGAGAGATGTTCCGGGTACCAGAAGGAATGAAAGGACTGGGGTTGGTCTCCATGGCAACTGGAGGAAGGAGGAGGGATATAAATCCTTCACCATCCTCCTGTGGTGAAGGAGGGTGTGTGGGAGCCAGGAAGTTGGGTTGGCTTTTTGAAGGAGACCCAGAGCCACTTCGCTGTAGTGTAATGGGGGACATAGAAGGATTTGGCAGCCGCCTTGAAACTTGGATTTTTTCCCCACTTCAGTCGTCTTCATTTTTCTTTTAAAGAGCAAAAATGTTACAGCCCAGAGACCCCAGTATCTTTTGTATACCAAAAGCCCTTCCAGGCATTCCTTCCACCTAAGGCTGCCTAAGCTCTATATCCCCAAGGTACTTCCTCAACCCCGTCAAGTGTAAGTGGACTGTGATCTTATATTGCTTGCTAGTTATCCATAAGTGCCTACCCGAAGACTCTATAATGACCCTTGGGCCATAGCCCTTCTTTTTTATTATTTTAAAAAATTATGACAGCGGAATGCATTACAATTCATATTACAGGGGTTGGGGTGGTGGCTCAGTGATAGAGCACTTGCCTAGCATGTGTGAGGCCCTGGGTTTGAGTCTCAACGCACATATAAAGATCCATTTACAACTAAAATAAATATATATTTTAAAAAACATCAATTCATATTACACATATACAGCACAAGTTTTTCATATCTCTGGTTATATACAAAGTATATTCACACCATTTGTGTCTTCATAGATGTACTTTGGATAATGATGTCCATCATATTCCACCATCATTTCTATCCCCATGCCCCCTCCCTTCCCCTCCCACCCCTCTGCCCTATTTAGAGTTTGTCTATTCCTCCCATGCTCCCCTCCCTACCCCACTATGAATCAGCCTCCTTATAGCAGAGAAAACATTCGGCATTTGTTTCTTTGGGATTGGCTAACTTCACTTAGCATTATCTTCTCCAACTCCATTTACCTGCAAATGCCAAGATTTTATTCTTTTTTATTATTAAGTAATATTCCATTGTGTATGTATGGCACATTTTTTGTATCCATTCATCTACTGAACTGCCATAGCCTTTCTTTTCTTTTTTTTTTTTTTAAAGAGAGAGTGAGAGAGGGGGGCACAGAGAGAGAGAGAGAGAGAATTTTATCATCTATTTTTTCTTAGTTCTCGGCGGACACAACATCTTTGTTGGTATGTGGTGCTGCTGAGGATCGAACCCGGGCCGCACGCATGCTAGGCGAGCGCGCTACCGCTTGAGCCACATCCCCAGCCCCATATAGCCTTTCTTTTCTTCATGTCTCCCATCATGGTAGTAGCAGGCTGAACAAGAAGATTAAGTTTCCTGGAATAGAATTCCCATGATCATTCCAGAGCACCTCTCCCTGTAGGAATGATTGGAAACCCTATTTCCTAATTTGAAATTTCAGCTCCTTCAGAAGCCACCCCAGATGAACCTCCTAGAATCAAAAACACCTGTAGCTATTCTTCTACATATTAGTGCCCAACGTTGCATATCTCTCTGCCTCCTACCCTTACCCCCAAAATATGTTCTTCCTTGACTTGAGGGAACTTCCATCTAAGTTTGTGAATTCTCATAGATCATCCTGAAGAACCAAAGAATCATCTTCATCTCTTGGCTACCAAGAGGCAATCCAACATCAAAACAGTGCCAGGAATCTGTGTAGTGTTTTTGTAGTCACCAAGTGCCTTCACATCTCACTTTATTCCAACAGAAAGACGTGAATGATAAGGCATATTATCCAAAATACACAGCTTTCAAAATGACAGAGGTCTGGGGATGTAACTCAGTGGTACAGTGCTTGCCTGGCAGAGAAGAAGCCCTTTGGTTCCATCCCCAGCACAGGGAGGGAAAAAAATGATACCCTAGACTCCTGAGAAGTTCAGCTACTGTCTGCCTTTTGCTTACCAATAGAAGGAACAGATTCAGTGAAATTCCAATAAATACTGACTTTTTCTCCTCCTAAAATACGTGTATTAGTCTTCACCTATTGTAGTGTATTTGTGAACTTGCTGACAATCTGGCAATTATTAAAATTTATCTAAAAAGATGAAGCATATACCAATAGCAACAAGATAGCTTGTTTCTAATCCTAAATCAGAAATGCAAATAAATTGAGCAAAATAAATCAAAAACTAAAGAATACATACTGAGTCAACCGAGGTAGTGTATGCCTGTAATCCCAACAACTCAAGACTGAGGCAGAAGGATCAAAAGTGCAAGGCCTGCCTCAGCAACTTAGGCCGTAAGCAATTTAGTGAGACCCTATCTCCAAATAAAAAAGGCTGGAGATGTAGCTCAGGGGTAAAGCACCTCTGGGTTCAATCCCCAGTATCAAAAAATAAAATATGTATATTTTGTATACACACACACACACACACAAACACTGTTGTATGGTTCAGATATTAAATTCAGATGCTGGAGATACATATAGCTTAGTGTTAGAGCACCTGCTAAGCATGTTCAAGTGATCAAGGCTCTGGATTGGATTCCCAGCACTACAATAAATTAATTAAGTTCAAAATTAGTAGAGGATATGAGAGGTGAGAATGATGGTTACTTTAGGGAAAGAAGGAACGAAGTAATGAAAGGGACCAGGAGGCTGGTGATGATGTTTCCTTGATGGCTGGTGGTTACATAAGTGTGTCCACTTTGTAATATTTCATCAAGATGTTAACTTATGATTTATGCACTTTTCTGTATATATGTTATACTTAAATTATTTATTTTTGAAAAGAGTAATTGAATATTTGCCTTGGAGCAAAGTAAGGTAAACAACTCCATGAGTAAGCTTAGATTTTTATTTTTGAAAAGTGAAATTGTTGGCCAAGTGGTGGTGCCCACCTGTAATACCAGCAATTTGGGAAGCTGTAAGCAGGAAGATTGCAAGTGCAAGGCCCTAAGCAAATTGCGAGACTTTGTCTCAAAATTAAAAAATAAAAAGGGCTGGGGATGTGGCTCAGTGGTTAAGATCCCCCCTGAGTTTAATCCCTGGTACCAAAAAAAAAAAAGAAAAAGAAAAGAAAAGAAAAAAGAAATTGTTGCCAGGCACAGTGGTGCATGCATGTAGTCCCAGCTACTCAAGAGGCTGAGGCAGGAAGATTGCAAGTTTGAGGCCAGAGTGGGCAACTTAACAAGACTATCTCAAAAAATTTTAAAGGTCTGGGATTGTGGCTCAGTGGTAGAGTGCTTGCCTCACAAGTGTGAGGCACTGGATTCGATTCTCAGCACCACATATAAATAAATGAATAAAATAAAGGTCCATCAACAACTAAAAAAATATTTTTAAAAAATTAAAAAGAAAAGAAACAAAAGTGATTGGTGGTATAACTCAGTGGTAAAGTGCTCCTGGTTTTGATCTCCAGTACCACTACCACCACCACCCCAAAAAAAGTGAAATCATCACAGAAGGAGATCCAAGGATTCCTGGGAGAAGGGAATCTCAACTCAGGACAAGTGAGCTTCTTGACAAAGATAGCAGAAAATAATTTAAGAATGTATCAGTTAAAGGCACAGAGATCTATTTTGGAGAACAAGAAATGCACATTTAAGGAAAAATGCAGACCATTTTGAGACTGAGAGACACTTTGGGGGTTCTCAGGCTCTTCTTTTAAAGGTTTATGGTACTCTTGTCAATCTTAGGATCCTTAGGCTGACGTGGTCTTCATTATTTGGTCAGTAGATAACATTGGAAAGTACCCTAGAGATTATAAATTTCCTAAAATACCCTACTTCTTTGCTTAATCTGTTTATTACATGGTGTAATTAACAGTGCACAGGTAATTTTTAAACTGGATGAATTTAAAGTAACTCCAAAGATTTATAGATTTCCCAGAAATTTGAGAGTGATAAGCCTGGAGGAACTAATGTGGAAAGTGACAGGCGTGGAAAGTTCTGCAGAACTTCACATTAAATTTATATTTCCTTGTCCTTCCTTTTGTCTCCTTTTTATTTATTCTATTTTTTCAACTTTACTTCACAATGAAAGTAGCAATTAAGAAGTTTCACTTCTCCATGGTTATTATAATAGATTTTTAAATTTTTTTAGATAGCATTATTAAATTCTTTATCACTCTTCTAAGTCCAGGAGAAGCCATTTTTCTGGTGTATACTGCAGAGTAAACAGCAAATGGACATGGTAAGCATAGTACTTCAGAGGAACTCACCTTATGCTAAAGGAAGGCCTTGCAAATCTAGACCCATTTCTATAATGAAACATCGTACAAATCATTCATCTATCATGTTAGTTGCCTATTGCTGGGTAAAAATAACCCCCAAACTTCAACTGAGGCAGTAATAAATATTTATTTATTATCTCGGTTTCTGAGAGGAAATCAGGAGTGTCTTAGCTGGGAGGTTCTGGCTCAGGGGCTTCTAAGAGGTTGCAGTCATTTGAAGATGTAAGGGACTGGAGGATCCTGCCTAGTTGTCATCCGGCTGATAAAGTGGTACTGGCTGTTGGCAGGAAGTCTCAGCTCACCAGTTGAGTCTCCAAAGGGTTGCTTGAGTATACTCACAGTGTAGCAACTGGCTTCTCCCAGACCTAGTGATCCATGAGAAAACAAGATAGAAGTTGCAGTGTCTTTTATGACCTAGCTGGGAAGTCATACTCCATTGTTTATCCTATTACACAGATCAGTTCTAATCACTATGGGTTGGTACTACAAGAATGTAAATATCACAAGGGAGAGGACCCAGGGCAACATCTTGGACTCCACAGTCTTGTAGCACCCAGTGATTGGCATCCTCATCTCTTTATTTCTACTCTCTAAGAGCCAGGAGATAGACCCTATCTGAGTTGGCATTTCAGTTAAAGTAGAGCATCACTGGAGAATAAAAATTAAGATATCATTGCAAGAGGCCACAGAGGTTTCTAGACCAAGTTTTTTCACTTTTCAGTGGGCTCTAGTGATGCTAAGGACATAGTGTAGATCAGACCTCTTTTAATCCCAGGTCCTTTTATCTACAGTGTAAAAGTATGCATGCATCTCCCTCCCCCACCCCTCCAAAGAAATGAAAAACATGAAGTTCTTAAGCAACTAGATGCTCTTCCAAGACTTGGATGCTGGCCCACATTCCTCTATCAAAGACAGTAGAGATGGGGGCAGGTTGGTTTTTTTTGGTAGTACTATGGATTGAGCCCAGAGGCACTTTATCACTGACTATACCTCCAGGACTTTTTATTTTTAATTCCAAGTTAGGGTCTTGCTGAGTTGGCCAGTCTGGCCTCAGACTCATGATTCTATCGCCTCAGCTTCCCAAGTCACTAGGACAGATGTGCACTATCCATCAAGCACACACATACACTAACTAGAACGTGGCATTTTGGTGGTCCCACTTCAGCTCATCACAAGCAATGTAAAAGCATTGACTGCTTTCATGAAACCAGTCTCAAGCAAATAGAGAAAGAAAATTCAAGATGAAATACAATTTTGGAACAACTAGAATTTTCTAGATATGGGAGATCCAATCCCTTCCCAAATATTAAAAGGACTGAACAGGAACTGGAGACACAATTCAGTGACAGAGCAGCACTTGCCTGGCATGCATGAGGCCCTGGGTTCCATCCCTGGCACCCAGGAAAAAAAGAAGAAAAGGGCTGACTATTTTTCATTGTTTTTCACACTCGAGGCCTATCTTATCTTTGATAAATATTCCTGATGGGATACTATTAACTCCTTGACAACTGTAATGGTCTCATCCTTTAATAGTAGTTAGAGAAGGAATCTGTGTTCAAATAAGTTTGCAAAATGCAAGAAAATTTAAGTGCAACCTCTTAATGTTTTTAACATGCTGAATGAAAGGCATAATAAATCTTTAAGAAGAGACTGGGGTGTGGAGGTCATGTGGCTGTTTCCCAAAAGTAATTAACTACAGAACTATTTTTCACAGAACTTCTGATTCCTCAGAACACACTTTAAGCCATTCCCCTCTGAGAATAATATCACTTGCCGGTTATTGTAAGGGAATGCTTCTTTCTATTGTGAAAAACTCGATAACTGGGATTATTTTCACTCCCAAATAAACCTATTCATAGAAGCATCTGTCCCCTGAAAACAAGTTTGTCTTGATTTTTCTTAAACTGCTCTACTTCCCCACTTTCTATGCTTCTGTACTTCTCTTAAAGGTACTGCCCTTTCTTTCCATTGCTGTAACTTGATTCTTCCTCTCATTCGCTTGAATCCAGCACTATTCAAGAGGAAATATAATGTAAACCATATGTGTAACTTAAAACGTTTCTGTAGCCATACTTAAAAAGGCAAGAAGGAACAAATTATTTTTAATATTATATTTTACTTAATTGGGCATATCCAAAATATTAGTTCAACATGTGGCATTGGTCATATTATAAGTGTTTAATAGCCACATATGTATAGTGGCCATCCTAGAGAAAAGGCTCTAATCAGTAATTTATTTTATTTTCTTTTTTTTTTAAGAGAGAGTGTGAGAGAGGAGTTTTTTTTTAATATTTATTTTTTAGTTCTCGGCGGACACAACATCTTTGTTGGTATGTGGTGCTGAGGATCGAACCCGGCCGCACGCATGCCAGGCGAGCGCGCTACCACTTGAGCCACATCCCCAGCCCAGTAATTTATTTTCTTTGCCTCCTAAAAGGTTGCCATGCCTACTTTCTCTCCTCCCCAAACTCCCAAATTTGTGTGATTAAAGATTGTTCTGCTTATAATCCTATTTTTGTTGAAAATATTTTGGTGGTTCTTCTACAAAGTAAAGTTCAAACAACTTAACATCCAAAGAACCTCACTTTTGACATCTTCCCACTTTTCCCTATTACTTCCCAGATGCTTACATAACATGTTCTAACAAACAAGTCTCCAGATAGGCTCTACTCTGACCCAACTCTAAACCTCAGATCATCCTTTGTCTCTACATGAAATTCCTTTCCACTTATCAAATTCCTTCTACTCATCAAAATCCAACCAGATTCCACGGCACGACAAAGTGATACCTCCTCCTTAAAATCTTCACCAGTTACCCACATTTGCTAAGAACTTTCTGACCTTTTATATTAGGTCAGCCTTATTTGTTTTTCCCCAGTGCTGGGGATCAAACCCAGGGTCTCATGCCTGCTAGGCAAGCACTCTACCACTAATCTACACTCCAAAACCTATATTATGTCACCCTTTATGGCATTTCTCACGTACTTCCTTGACTTAAAAGTCTTAGTGTACTTTTTATAGACTCAACTAGATTATGAAAGCTATTAGAATAAGAATTTGCATTTTCACATCCCCAAAAGGGACTTTCACAAAGTAAGCACAGATTCACCCACACACTTAAGTGTGTGCCCACATATGTATGCACACATGCACCACAGAGAATATGGTAGCTAATGATTGCAGTGACAATAGCAGCTTCACTATTCCCTAACAACCCAACATTGTGGTGGACAGTCTTCCGTATCTGCCCAGCTACCAGCTGTTCTCTATTCTCCAAGAAATCCTCTACCCCTACACTTCACAGATTGGACCCCAGCAGCCATCTTTGTACCTTTCCTGCCATCACCTTGGAGCAGAGATCATCCCTCAAAGCATGATGCCACATCCCCATGCAAGCAAAGAAGCCAAGAGATTTGGTCTGCAGGGAAACTCAAAAATGAACAGATGGAGAACAAAACACAGAAGTAGACTGCTTGGCCAGCTTTCCCCATTCCACCCGTTTCTATCTTCCCTGGCCTGAATACATTCACATCAGGTTCCGTGGGTCTTCCCTGAAATGTTAAAATAAATTTCTTAAGTCTTCTCCCTTTTCTTAATTTAACTTACACTGCCTTCCGTTACTTGGAACCAACTCTTAAAACAATCATGATGGAGGACCAGCCTTCATTATCAAGGCCACTTATCCTGTCCTTTTTCCATGATCCAAAAACCTGAATTATAGTTTTTCTACCATAAGGGCTCGGAGCCCAAGGATCCTCAAATGTTAGGCAGTTAAAGAGGCTAAAACTCACAAAAGAAGAATTGTCTATGTTATTTGAGCAGATGGAGCCACTACAGAAGTTTCTCTATGATGCTGCCCTCTCAGAACCTTTTCCCTGGTCAGAGTCAGTGAAAGAAACTCAGTCTCCATTAATGACATGACAAATTAATCATACTCAAGAAATATTGTTTATATTAGTCTTGTACTCTTGTACGTTGACTTTCAAAGTGTCATCAGGAGGTCATCATGGGATTTGTGTAGATGAGGTTGCTTCATTATAAGTCATTAAGTTTTGAAGAATGCTACTCAAATTCTTCAAAGATTTTTTTGTTATGTTCAGTAGGCCAAACATCTCCAGTTTAGTCTTCATTGAAATAATTATCACAGCAAAAGCAATTTTCCTTGGCTCTTTGCTGCCTTGAAGCCTTCATATCTGCTCTCCCTCCAGCCTGGAGAACTCCTTCCCCACTCCCACTCCAGCTGATGCATTTTCACCCTCCACTTTTTTGGCCCTTACCTTGGCTAGAACTCTGCTTCTCCCTCAGAAGATCCCCTCACCACCTCCCGTAGTGCCACTTACCCACCCCAGCCACCCTCCATTTATTTTATTTTATTTTAGTACCGGGAATTGAACCCAGGAGTGCTAAAAACTGAGCCACATCCGGACAGAACCCATTTTAGATTTTATTTTGAAACAGGATCTTGCTGAGTTGCTTAGGGCTTGCTAAATTGCTGGGTCTGGCCTCTAATTTATGATCCTCCTGCCTTGGCTTCCCAACTCACTGGGATTACAGGCATATGCTACCATGATAGCGCTGGCCATTTATTTATTTATAATTTCCTTTCCCTCTATTCTAATTGCACTTTTGTCTCTCTTTGATCCCAGGGCCTCACACGTAACACAAACTTACATCCTCAGCTTTCCAATTACATTTTAATTAATTTTAGAGAGGTATAATTTTACATGTAATAAAATGCATCCATTTAAATGCACAGTGGATGAATTTAAATAAATAAAACCACCATCACCACAATCAAAAACTTTTTCAGCACGCCACAAGTTTCACTTATGCCCCTTCCTAGTTATTCCCCACCCCTACTCCCAGACAACCACTGATTCAATCTCTATCTCTACTGCTTTTATTTGTCTTTTCCAAGGACTAATGTAAATGCAGTCAATCAGCATGTACTCTTGGTGTCTTTTTCAGCATAATACTTTTGAGTTCATCCATGTTGTTATTATATCAGTATGTTTTTTTTTCTTGATGGATAGTACTACATTATATGGAAATATCTTATTTCCTTTATTCATTCAGCACCTGGTGGATATTTGGTTTGTTTCCAGTAAATGGATACCATGAATAAAATAAAGATGCTATAAAGTATGTGTACGAGTCTACTTTTTAATTTTATTTTTATTTTTTGGCAGTCCTAGGGATTGAACGCTAGGCCTGGCACATACTAGGCAAGCACTCTGCCACTGAGCCACATCCCCACCCACTTTGATTTTTTGTGACAGGGTCTCACTAATCTGCCCAGGCTGGCCTTAACTTTGCAATCCTTCTGCCTAAGCCCCAGAGTATCTAGAATTATAGGCATATGTCACTGTGCCCATCCTGCCTTTATTCTGTTTTTTTTTTTTTTTTTTTTTTTTTTTTTGGTACTGGAGATGGAACCCAGGGGTGCTTAACCACTGGCCTCAAGGCTCAAGCCATCCTTCCTCAGCCCCTCAAGTAGCTGGAACTTATAGGTACAAACCACAACACCTAACTAATATATTTTATGTTCAAATTGTCCCATGTTCTGTCAATGAAGCCCTTTAGATTAATTTCTGGGGGCTGGGGATGTGGCTCCAGCGGTAGCGCGCTCGCCTGGCATGCGTGCGGCCTGGGTTTGATCCTCAGCACCACATACAAACAAAGATGTTGTGTCCGCCGAAAACTAAAAAATAAATATTAAAAAAAAATTCTCTCTCTCTCTCTCTCTAAAAAAAATAGAAGATTAATTTCTGAGTCAAGTCAATAGCCTCTTTATTTTCTGATATGACAACTCTGTCAATTCCCCATCCAACTGGGCACAGTGGCATAAATCTGTAATCCCAGAAACTCAGAAGGCTGAAGCAGAAGGATTGCACATACAAGGTTAGCCAAAGAAATTTACTCCCTAAGCAATCTAGCAAGACCCTAACAATTAAAAAAAAAAAAAAAAAGGATGTGGCTCAGTGGTTGTATGTTCCTGGAATCAGTCCACAGTGCAAAAAAAGAAAACTAAAAAGGGTTAGAGATGTAGCTTAATGATAAAGCACCCATGGGTTCAATCCCCAGTACAAAAAAAAAAAAAGAAAGAAAGAAAGAAAGAAAGGAAAATTCCCTACCCAGATCTCTCTTTTTTTTTTTGGTACCAGGAACTGAACTCAAGGGCACTCAACCATTGAGCCACATCTCCAGCCCTATTTTGTATTATATTTAGAGACAGGGTCTCACTGAGGTGCTTAGGACCTTGCTGTTGCTGAAGCTGGCTTTGAACTTGTGATCCATCCACCTCAGCCTCCCAAGCTGCTGGAATTACAGGCATGAGTCATCTCACCCAGTCCACCTAAACCTTGAATCAGCCATTTCTCCAAAGTGTAATGGTCCCTCTCAGTGAGAAATGGCATTTAAAGGTTACAATTTGGACACTTAGGAGTGCATATTGCTATTGGGTCATTAATTGTTTCTGGTTCTTTTGGAAGCTAGAACTAGAAGATACTTTTGTTTTTTGCAATTTTGGAGATTGAACCTAGGGCCTCAAACATGCTAGGCAAATGCTCTACCACTGAGCTACAGCCCCAGCCCTTTTTCATTTTATTTTGAGACAAGATCTCACCAAGTTCTTTGCAGTTCTTTTTGTACTTAGAAAATATTGCAGTAGGAATGAGAAACCAAAATCGTCCTGTTTTAAAGTCATTTTAAATAATTCCTCTTTATGTAGGTCAGTCATCAACTCAATATATAATTAGTCTTTTTTGTTTTCCATTTTGATTCAATTTTGGGGGGATTTTAAAATTTAATTTAGTTACATAATTATGTAAAATAGTTATATGGTTCCAATGTAAACTCTCTATATAAATAAAATTTGATCAGAGAAGTCTGGCTTCCGTCCTGGAAACTTCCACTATTTCCTCCCTCCTTCTTTCTCTAAAGGTAACTGCTATGGTTTAAATGTGGTTTTTCCCAAAGGATTCATGTGTTAGAAGCTTCCCCAAGGTGGTGGTATTCGACTTCTAACAGGTGGGCCAAGTGGGAGGTAGCAACATTGTCCCCCACTCCAAATTCCTGTCTTGCCATGTGATCTCTTCCTCTCTGACAGGCTCCCATCCATGTGGTGCCATCTGGTGTGAGTCAAGGAGGGCTAGAGAAACCCTGAGCTAGGTTACAGGACCCAGCTAACCTACACCTAGAATTTTTTTTCTTTTCTTTTCTTTTCTTTTTCTTTTTTCTTTTTCTTTTTCTTTTCTTTTCTTTTTTTTTTTTTTTTTTTGTACCAGGGATTAAAACTAAGGGCACTTAACCACTGAGTCACATCCTCAGCCCTTTTTATTTTTTATTTTGAGACAGGATCTCACCAAGTTGCTTAGGACCTCACTAAGTTGCTGAGGCTAACTGAACTTGTGATCCTCCTACCTCAGCCTCTCAAGCTGCTGGGATTACAAGCATACACCACCATGCCTGGCAACACCTGGAATCTTAACCCACAGAAACTGTGAAAAACAAAATGTGGGGTTTTGTGTTTGTTTTTGCAGTACTGGTGATGGAACCCAGGGGCACTTTACCTCTGAGGTATATCCCAGATCTTTTTGTTGTTGTTTTGTTTTAAGACAGGGACTCACTAAGGCTGAGGCTGGTATTGAATTTGAGATCCCCCTGCCTTGGCCTCCCAGGTCTCTGAGATTACAGGTGTGTGCCACCACACATGGTTATTGTATATTTTTAAAGCTATTAAATTTTGACATAATTTCTCATACGGCATATGGTTAACAGATTATACCTCTGCTGTGGTTTGGTTGACCATTTCCCAAAGGCCCATGTGTTAAAGGCTTGTTCCCCGACTGGCACTGTTGGGAGGTGCTGTGAACCTTTAGGAGATGGAGCCTCATAGGAGATCTATATATAGGTCCTTGGAGGTTTGCCCCTGAAGAGAGTTTTGGAACCCCCCATCTCTTTCTGTCTTTGCTTTCTGCTTCATGAGTGAGTGGTTTGGTCTGAACATCTGTGGTTTGGTTCCTGCCATGGTGGCTGCCTTATCAGAGACCCAAAGTAATGGGAGCCATGCAACCTTGGTGGAACCTACAGAACCATGAACCAAAATAAACCATTTTTCTTTTTAAATTAACTGCCTAAAATAGTTCATTTTAATGACAGAAAGCTGACAAATATGACCTTCATACAGGCTGTGTTATGTATGTTGTCATAAGACTGCAAGAAGGTGCTGATCAATCAATTCATATAATGCCAACTGATGAAGTCAGTTGACCAGTTGTTTTGAATAGCATCTTGTGGCATTCTAGCTCTAACTTTGCCCTCTTCACCATTTCAACAGGGTCATCCTGCACATAGTGAAAAAAATTCACAACCAAAAGGTCCTCAACCACCTGAAACAGTGACCAAATCATTCAGGTTGCTATATGAACTAAATTCAGTTCAACAAAGACCTGTTCAGCGGGGCAACAGTACTTTATGGAATGCTACAAGCAGCTATCCCAGGAGGCTAGAGGCCTTGAATCCCACCTCGGACAAGACCTTGAATCCCACTATGACAGAGCCTCTATCCCCAAGCCAAGGATGAGGTTAGGTCAGGGCCATAAAATGGCATAGAAGTATCTGAAGAAAGACAAGGAATGGTGTCCATCAAAAAGAAAACAGGCTTGGGGCTGAGGTTATGGCTCAGTGGTAAAGTGCTCACCTGGCACACTGAGGCTCTGGGTTCAATCCTCAACACCACATTAAAAAAATAAAATAAAATAAAAGGTTATAAAAAAGAAAAGAAAGAAAGAAAACAGGCTTATAAGCAAGTGAAGAGTGTTTTCAATCACTGCTCTTTATCCTTAGAAAAGATCCCTCAGAGCTGGGTATGGTGGTGCACACCTGTAATCCCAGCAGCTCAGAAGGCTGAGGTAGGAGGGTCACAGAGTTCAAAGCCAGCCTCAGCAACAGCGAGGCGCTAAGCAACTCAGTGAAATCCTGTCTCTAAATAAAATATTGAAAAGGGCTGGTGGGGGGCCTGGGGTTGTGGCTCAGTGGTAGAGTGCTCACCTAGCATGCACAAGGCACTGGGTTTGATCCTCAGCACCATATAAATGTAAAATAAAGATGCTGTATCCACTTAAAACTTAAGAATAAATGTTTTTTTGTTTTTAAAAAAAAGGGCTGGGGATGTGCTTAGTGGTTGAGTGCTCTGAGTTCAATCCCCGTACCCGCCCCAACCAAGAAAAGTCTTTTAGAAATCAGGCTCCACCCCAAACTCAGTGAATCAGAACTTCTATTTTAACAACATCCCCAGAGAATGTTGTTTACGTACAAACTCTGGCCTGTCTCTACCGTTTGAATTTTTTTTTTTGCATGTATGAATTGCCTGTGTGATTAAAACCAATTGTTTTGAAAGAAACTCGATTACAAGGTGAAAATTTAAAGGGATGGGAAAACCAAACCCCCTGGGCTAAGTAGCAAGGAAGGAACCCGCAGAGCCAGCCCAGAAGGTGACAGCCTGCCACACCTTCTGAGAGCTGAGAGCTTCTCTGGGTAGATGGCCCCACCCCCACCCCAGAAGGAAGGCAGAGGGAAACCTGGAAGAGGTCCCGACAGCCCTGTAGGTTGGAAGCTGTGTTTTCATTTATTGCAGCAGCCTCATTATATGCAGGCAATTGGCTCGTATAGACCCTCACAACTGGGTTCATGAAGAAAGAGCTAAAGCATTCTAAGTTCTAGAGGTAACACCAGCAGAATTACTGCACAGGAGTTGTCCTTGGGCTCACAATTCTGAAGACATGAAGACAGCAGGCAGGAGGAAAAATTAAGTAATTCTTTCAGCAATTACCAGTTTCTCTGTTCCACAATTCCTTTGGATAGACCTCCTGCAAGAAGGCAATTTCCAGCTGCACATGGTAATGAAAGGATTTTTCTTTTTTCTTATGCTGAATACAATCGTGCTGATTAAGTAGAAGACTGCGTCTGATTGCTTAGGAAATCAGCCATTCGGATAGTGTGGTAATGGCACCTGGGGATGAGGAAGACAGAGATGGTCTGAGGGAGCTACTACAGCTTGTTTTCACCTCTAGTCAAGGACACCCAAGGTCTGATGGTTAAACTCTGGAGGAGGAAGGATTTGACATCATCACCTGGTCCAGACTCATGGGTTGCGCATCCCAGAGGATGAGGGATGAGGGGGCTGGCTGCCCATGTAGGACTAAAACTCAGGGTTTCCCCATTCTTCACTTTCCCTCCCCTACCTCAACTTTTCTGTCCTCACTTTACTCTCACCTCTCCCCCTCCTTTCGGTCTCTGTTGTAGAGTGTTTTGTTGTTTGGTTTTCTTGGAGCCCCAGAGATTGAACCCATGGGCACCTAACCACTGAGCTACATTGCCACCCCTTTTTTATTTTTTATTTTGAGACAGGGTCTTGCTAAGTGGATTGGGGCCTCCCTAAGTTGCTGAGGCTGGCTTCAAACTTGTGATCCTCCTGCCTCTGCCTCAGCCTCAGGCATTAGGATTACAGGTGTGCACCACCATGTGCTGCAAGTGTTTTGTTTTTTAATAAAAACATCACTGCCAGGCACTGTCATGCATGCCTGTAATCGTAGTGACCCAGGAGTCTGAGGCAGAAGGATAGAAAGTTCAAGGCTAGCCTGGGCAATTTAGTGAGACCCTATCTCTAAATAAAATGAAAATATAAATAAATAAGGGCTGAGGATGTTGCTAGAAAGCAAAAATAACTGAAATAGGGACAGACCTCAACAGATCAGCGATGCTTTTTATTAAGCAGCAAAGAGGCATATTTTCAGAGAAAAATGGCGATGGGCTACAATAATAATCTGAGTCATATAGGATTTAGCAGAAGCAGGTCATGGGATGGGTTAGTCAGTTTCTTTTGATGCGCTCATTTAGGGTGGAGAGGAGGCCAGGTAGAGAAGTTCCCTGGAGCCTATTGTACTAGGGACCCCAGTTCAGCCAGGTGGGGGTCAGGTGTGAGTTCTTTTTGTGTTCTCCCCATTTTCTATTCCTGCCTTCCTTCCAGCTCAGTCCTGGGCTTCTAAATTTGCCAAAGATATCTCTACACACACACACATAGCAGGAAGGTGGGTGGGGGAACAGCTGTACATAGGGAAAGTGCCCTGTGTTAGCACAAAAGGAACGAGCCAGGTGCAAACGTCACAGATCAGCACAGCCTTTATTCAGCAATGAAGTCATGCCTATGATGCACCCACTTTCCTGATGGAAAATGAGCCACTGGCCAAAAGGGGAGTCTGTTTATATAGGTTACACTGAGAGGTGACTTGATTAATGATCGTGTCAATTTGGGCACCCAGAAACTTGAGATCTGTTTTTACTGGGCAAGATGGAGGGTCTGGGGTCAGCATTCAGTATCTAGAAAAGATTTATTAGAAACTGTCATTCTAGGCTTGATGGATATCTCCTCCTCAGGGCTTGTCTTATCACTGAGAAAGACTATATTGGGAAAGGATCAATGTTATCAATGTGTTGCCTTCTTCTTCATGCCCTCTTCCCAGGCCACACTATTTTGGGATTTGTCCTTTTCCATGTCGAACATTCCAGACTCCGAAAGGGGAAAATGAATTGGAATGAAGAGATTGAGCTTTGGCTAATTCTTGCTGAGAGAGGATGATGTAGTGGGGGGGGGCTTCCTTTCAGAACCCTAAAAGTGAATGTTGGGGAGATGCAGAGGGGCATATGTGGGAGAAGTTTTGATGCTGTCGTGAGTGATGTCAATTCTCTTTATGTGGCCTCAGAAGATCAAGCATGAGCAGTGGGAGAAGAGATGCTTGGAGAGGTTTCCTGGCAGATGTGGCTGAGTTGGTGACTTTATTAAGAAACTGTAAAACTAAAAATAGCGAGTAGAAAAGATATTATAACAATACGTGGAGATTAACTGGTTTGCTAGGTTAGGGAAACAATTGTAGCATATAAAATGAAGACCAGCTTACTAGCTTTAGGAGAATAATTTTAGTGAGAAAAGTTAAGATTAACTAATTTGTTAGTGTTATGAAAATGACTTTGGTGTGTAATATAGCTGGGGACCCTATTATTCTTAATTAACAATCAGATTTAGGCTCTTCCCATGATTTCAGGGATCTGGTTCCTTTGGAGCATAGTAAGCATGATAACTTTCGAGCCATACTTTCCTGATGGTTTAATCTAGTCTCCATTCTTCTTGACAGATTATGCAAAATAAAAACAGAGACACAATTAACAATATAGTTATAGCTAGTAACCTAGCTATATGTGTACAAAAGTGTTTAAAAAGGTTAAGGGAAGAAATTCCTTCAGCTAAACTGCCCCAGATCTCTTCATTATCAAAAGAAGGTGTTTTAGCATTAACCTTGTCCAGAATCTGAGATTGTAGTTGTAACACACCCAAAGAAGCATTATGAGAAGGATCAAGTCCCATTAGGTGATGCATATACACTTTGAATTGAATCTCAGTGTCATTATATGGAATTCTAGTAACCCAAAAGTGGGTAATATTATAATGACTTTGGCGTCTCTGAGCCCATTGTAAATCTTGTACTTGTTCTCCTAGTCATATAATAGAATCTTTTAGTTGTGAATTTTGTTCAAATTTTCCTAATCAATGTGTCCTTGAGTTTGCCAGGTCTCAGTAAAATTCAGAAGCCATTATCCCAGCCAAGATAACAATACCAGCTATTAGCTACCAGGTGAAATGTTGAGCACTTTTACAGGGAGTCAACTTTTAAATTTTAAAAGGCTTTTTAAATTTTTTTTATTTTTTATTTTTTTGGTACTGGGGATTGAACTCAGGACACTTGGCCATTAAGCCACATCTCCAGCCCTATTTTGTATTTTATTTGGAGACAGCATCTCACTGAGTTGCTTAGTGCCTTACTTTTGCTGAGGCTGGCTTTGAATTCACTATCATTCTGCCTCAGCCTTTGGAGCTGCGGGGATTACAGATGTGTGCCACCTTGCCCAACTGCTACCAGCCTTTTGAGAATAATCATAACAGTTTGTTTTGGGCTCTGCCATATGATTCAATTGACACTATACTGCAACATACAGTTTTTACTTTTAACATTTTTTATATATATATAATGTTAAATGTAAATATATATATATTTGTGTGTGTGTGAGAGAGGCGTTATATTGTATTTGAATGGGCCCAGATAATAAAACAGAGATTTAATATACATGCTGTGAGATAGAATTCCTTATGAAAGGAAATATTAAGATGGGTAACATTTTTAAGCTTATATTGAGAATCACTGTCCCAGATTTGAAAAGGCTGCTGAGTCAGACTTATTTGTCATATTCCAGGTGGTCTTGGAGCCATTTAACCTTGTCTCTTACTATTCCTTACTGGTTTACATAGAAGTAGCATTCTTCCCTGACTGGTTTTGCAGAACAACAGGTGCCAGGGAGTCCAATTGATTTGGTAGAGTCAGTACCAAATTGGTGACCTGTTGGATATCCGCAATAATCTATGCTAACTATTTTTATAGTGAATAGAGGTTCCTAATCACTATGCTCCTGTGCCAATCCTAATGGGTGTTTTTGT
The DNA here is from genome assembly GCF_052094955.1 of Ictidomys tridecemlineatus. Lineage (NCBI taxonomy): Eukaryota > Metazoa > Chordata > Mammalia > Rodentia > Sciuridae > Ictidomys > Ictidomys tridecemlineatus. Next base: position 171,813,971 of record NC_135481.1, read on the forward strand.
TCTATGAGTAAGGAAATAATTTGGGGGCTTTCCTATGTCTGGTGTGTGCTGTTATTGGAATAAGTAGGCTTTGGTCGTAGGATAAAATGTCAGTCTGAAGAGTAAGGAAAATCAAGGTACAGAGGCCAGTTTAATTTTGGTAGGCAGGGATAAATATGAGGCTGGCAAAGGAAAAACTCAGAATTTGGGGGGCATCAGGGCTGTGGAACTGACACAAGTGTACATCTTAAAGTTCTGTTCAAAAGAACTATTGTTTTTCTTTTAAATGCCCAAGTATAGCTATACTTTGGTTATAACTGTTTTTGCTAGGTGTTTAAGATAAGCTGGTCAAATTGACCTTGTTCTATGTGTTGTTAAGAGTCAGCTGAGTTCCCTCAGGGGTCACTCTTGGGGAACTTGAGAGCAGCTTCTTAGTCTTTTAGTGTCATCTTCTTGCTAGGATGAATTAGGGTCTCCTTGATGAGGTGGCTTCCCTTTGAGAAACTGATGTGACTCCATTTTTGAGAAACCAGCCTCTAACTCAGAGCAAAGCTTGTCCAAGGAAGAGGGCGTGACCCTTGTCCCTGGAAAGATCCGAAGAGCACTCCTAAGCACATACCCACCCTGCTGAGTTGTTTATCTACAAATAATAGGAGAGATCTGCGGCACCAGGTGTCCCTGACTCAGTTAGGCTAGGTGAGGACCCATAGTACCCCCCTAAAAACCACCGATCTGCATGAGACAGGGAAAATACCTGGATGCCAGATGACCCTAAGTAGTTTATGGTGGTTGATAACATGTTGGAAAACCATGTAATTTAGCATGTACACCCCTCGTGGCCTAAACCAATCAGTTCAACCGAATCCCCCACTTGAACTAACCAATCACCCCTACCCAACTTGTTCCCACCAGTGAATGTGCTAATCATTGTTAAGAGTTGTTGTTTGACTTTTCCACAGTGTGGAATGATTTGCTGTGTGATGTTGTGACGCATAGAGTATCCCCCCAAAACCTATAAAATCTCACTGAACAAAGGACTAGGACTCACTCCATGGGACTGCTGCGTCGGAAACAGTTGTGAGTCCAGGCTCGAGCTTGCAATAAAGACTCTTGTGTGATTGCATTGGATTCGGTTCCTGGAGGTCTATTGGCGTCCCACAAATCTGGCATTATACCGTCACCAATGATCCTCCCCTTTGCAGCAGGTGCACTGATTGGCTTTCCATTCTCTAGTGGGTTCATTAATCTCCCTGATCAGGAGGTCATGTGGACCAGAGTTGCAAAACCCCTTAAAGAAGTTCTCTCTCATTCCCAGAATTCAGGCTGACTCAGGGCAAGAGCCAAATATTGGTTTTCTTGGATCTTTAGTTTTATCCTTTGTTAGAATGGCCTTAGGCCTGAGCCTAAGCAACTTCATTTTTAAAATTCCAGTTTGAAACCTGCAGTCTCACCAGGCACATCCAACGGAGCCCTCCAGGATGGCCTCAAACAAGTTACTTCCCCTCACCCTGATAGATAAACAGAGTGAAGCCCCAGGCAGGCTGTCCACACCTGATAAGAGGGAAAGGCGAGAAGATCAGGATGGAGACCACCAGACCAGATGTTTCTGACCCCAGGGTAAATGTCACTGAGAAATCCAAAATGTCATTGGGAAATCCAGTGGTAGCCGATAAGGATTGAAAGGGGGGTCAAAAGCCCCAAATTTTAGTATAAATGATAGAGCAAATGAACAGGGATTCAGCAGCCAAAACAAGGATGCACTGGAGCTGGAGAGCATGATGAGGACCTGACATCCCTTCACTTGTCATCCTTCCTGGGCCTCTGTATGATCCTCACCACTCTCAAACTCTACGGCCTCTTCTGGACCTTGGTGAGAGCAGCAACTCCTCCCTACGACCCCCTCCTCAACCGGTCGTCCACTCCCCACCAGGAAAAGCCTGCCTTGGTTCCCGACCTGATCACCGCAGTCTGAGTGAGTGTGCATCTGCTGGACGTGAAGCCTAAGGCTTGAGACTTTTGAACTTAGGATGCAGAGGGAATGTCTGTCGTCAGCCTGTCATGATTAAGTGTGTTTGCAGTGCTTAGAATTAATCTAGAATTGTTTGCTGTGAATTGATTTTGTCTATTGCAGTGCCTCGCCATAAGGATTGTCATTTTCCTAATTAAGAACCTATAGAGTGAAATTGTATTGAGTAATTTGAGTGATTAAAGCATTGAAAGGGGCAGAAGCGTGTGGACATTGTTTATTTCTCCCCTCGACTGCTTACATCACAATTTTGCCCCCTCATGACATCCTTAATCTTTTAGCCTTGGTCATAAATATCCAGCAAGCCAATCTCACCAGTCTTAGAGTAAGAGTACTGGGCTTTAATTTCAATGTCTATAACCTTACAGTCATTTACCCCTTTTATTTAATTGGGGTTCTTATTAGTACTGGAAGTTAGCCTTATATCCTATCTGTCCTGTAGGTGTTGGTTTATTATCTCAAATTAATCCAGGTTGTGTGTTCTTGAAGCAGTACCTCTAAAAACAAACAAACAAACAAACAAACAAAAAAACAGGCAACAGCTATAGAGTTTAAAAGAAAAAGAAAAAGAAAATTAAAAGTAAAAAACATATTTAGTTTGTGTAATAGCTATCTTGAATTTTGGCTGAGTTATACATTATATCCTCTTTTGAACATAACTTTAAATGAGCTGAAGTCTAGCCATTTTAACAAATAGTGAGGTGAGAGGCAGAGCCTTTTCTCAGGTAAGGTGGGACTTTTGACAAATTTAGGTAAAGTGTTCTAGTTCTGAAGCTGTTGTATTCTTTCTTAAATATCATTTTACAAAGTTTGCATATATTGTTTCCTCAGTCTATATGAATGTTAGTTAACACAATAAAACATTACATTTAAAACACGAATCAAAGAAAGGCTGACAGAACTTTTAACTTTCCTTTTATGCGGAAAATTGGCAAAATCCTTTCCTGTTTTACAATATTAACCTTTAAACTGATCAGGTCCTCATTATCTGTTAGAATCACACTTACATTTCTACCCCAATGTAAAAAATTACATAAAATTTAGGTTCAGTTACAGAACATGAAATGATATAAATAAATCCCCAATAAAATTTGTTATTCTAAGTCTAAAATTACCATTACGGACAACTTTAGTTTGGAGAAAAGCAGCTTGATAAAAATGTTCTTTTAAATCTCCTGCTTTAAAGACTTGTATACCTTGAAGATATGAACACATTTAGTATTCTATACTGATGTGGGTTTTTTGTTTTGTTTTTTTTTAATCTTGAACTGACATTTTATTATTATTATTATTATTTTATTTAGTTATTTATTTATTGTACTGGGGATTGAGCCTAAGGGCACTCAACCATTGAGCCACATCCTCAGCCCTTTTTATATTTTTATATAGAGACAGGGTCTCACTGAGCTGCTTATCCTCCTGCCTCAGCCTCCTGAGCCACTGGGATCACAGGCATGCACTACTGCCCCGACATTGATGTTTTTATATTAACCAAGTTTAGCTTTTAAAGGAACATTTAGACTCTGTAATGTACTATAATACTAAAAAATAATGGTTGTTCCTGTGTAACCAGTATTGTATAGATCCTAATTCCTTTAAGACTAGTTGCTTTAAAGAATAAAACTTAACAAACACAATGTTAAGAGTAAATTAATGTTTTAAGAAATCCTGGGCTGGGGATGTGGCTCAAGCGGTAGCGTGCTCGCCTGGCATGCGTGCGGCCCGGGTTCGATCCTCAGCACCACATACCAACAAAGATGTTGTGTCCGCCGAGAACTAAAAAATAAATATTAAAAATTCTCTCTCTCTCTCACTCTCTCTCTCTCACTCTCTCTTTAAAAAAAAAAAAAAAGAAGAAAGAAAGAAATCCTGTCAGTTTAACATGTAGATTACACTTGGTTTTATATCAGCAATTAGTATTTGACCTTAGGGAAGAAACTTGAATAGCTTTAACTGATGTTCTACATACATATAACCAACTTGGTTACACACAAACTTGTTGAAATTTGCCTTTTACTCCCACAGACCTTCTTATCATTTACTTAGACACTCTCGTTGCTTATTTCATAAAGACTTTCTTATCCAGAAACATTTTTTCTTCCTTCTACTAAATATATTTCCATACCTAGAACCTTCGAATTTCTCTTTCTCTTTCCTATCTGTTGACCTCTATTTTTATTTATTCTGAAATAACCCTTATGAAATTTCTGAATTTAGACAAATTACTCCATATTAATAAGAACAAATACATTATTATTTACAGACACTAATTGAAACACAGTTGAAACTTTTGGACCCTTTGTACATAGAATCATATCTGTTTGTTTAACAATTCATGAAAACACAAACAATGTTCAAGTATATCACCCTATTCAATTCAAGAAGTTAAGAGTACTTGATGTTATATTTAACAGTGCTTTTTTTTTTTTTTTTTTTTGGTGCTGGGGATTGAACCCAGCGCCTTGGGCATGCAAGGTAAGCACTCGACCAACTGAGCTATATCCCCAACCCCTAACAGCATCTTAACTTTGCAAATTATTCAGCTGTCTCTAACAAATACATTTACGATTAATCCCACATACGTCAAATATAATTCATTTGTTATAAGAACCAAGGTGTCAGACGAATGTATTAAACAGCATTCACCTCTTTTTTTGTTGAAGAAAAATCTTAGAAACAATGGATTTATATATTAATATTTTATTAGTTGTCTGATCACCTAGAAAAACCTGAGAGTTAATAACTTTAAGTATGGGGCTGGGGATGTGGCTCAAGCGGTAGCGCGCTCGCCTGGCATGCGTGCGGCCCGGGTTCGATCCTCAGCACCACATACCAACAAAGATGTTGTGTCCACCGAGAACTAAAAAATAAATATTAAAAATTCTCTCTCTCTCTCTCTCTCTCTCTCTCTCTCTCCTAAAAAAAAAAAATAACTTTAAGTATATCCTTTATTCGCATTTGTTTACCCAATTTAAATTGAACCTTCTAAATCACATGAATTAAAGGTATTTGGATCCATACTTTTGAAACTTTAATTTATGAGCTCATTCATCTATATGACAATTTTGATACACAAACACATGTAGACAGGCCAATATACAGGTGCATGTAGAAACAGAACAAAGAAACAAAGGCCTTATAGCTTTTTAAAACCTATTAGGTCAAGAGCTAACCTTTGCAAATTGAACTCTGAACAGAGAAGAGTGTATAAAACCTTTATAGTTGGATAAAATAGGTCTGGTCAGAAAAACACATAAACCTAGGTGCGCTGGGTCAAAATGGGCTAAAAAAATAGAGAATTTAAAAAAACAAAAACAAAAAACAAGAATCTTAGGGGGAAAAAATGACAAGGCCGTTAATTATTTCAGAAGCAGCATGAAAGAGTGAGAAGAGAGAGAGAGGGAGAGAGAGGGAAGGATAGAAAAAGGGTGAGAAAGAGAGAGAGAGAGAGAGAGAGAGAGAGAGAGAGAGAGAGAGAGAGAGAGAGAGCAAGCCCTGAAATCATTTTTCTCCCTATGCCGCAGCCAGGGAGAAGTTAAAATGACATTTTTTCCCTTCAATCTGGATTGGCCTCCTACCTCCTAAGAACCTTGCCTTTTATGTTCCTGTGCAAGCGCCAGGGCTCTTTAACCCTTTTTTCTCTGATTGGTAATCAGGCCAGCTTGGATGCAGAAAACTATGAAACACTATCTCCCATACCTTTGAGGATGAGGCTGCTAGGTCACACCACTGAGACACGCCACTCACTGTTGGGCTGGTTAGGTTATTTTTCTCTCTCAGTGACAAACAGGTTAAATTTTTGCTCCATAGGTAAGCTGAGGGTAGGGGCTTGAAATAAGCCTCCTTTTTACATGACGTCAGGTTAGGACCTCACTCAGAATGGAGAATACTAATTAACTTTTTGATAATTATTTTAATTTAAGGAGGAAACTTACCAGCTAGTTGAGCCCTTAAAATCTCTTCAGAAGGGGAATATTTGCCTGCTGCTTGGCCATTCACCAATCCCTGTATTCTAAGGCTCCTCAGATGTTTTATTAGGGGACTTGGGAAGCTGGCTGCACTGAGGGGAGAGGTGTTTTTTCCTGGGGACAATCCACCTTCCAGTGTCCCCATTGCCCGACATTTGGGATATGGCTTGGTGAGGAGCCTTGGGTTATGACAAATTTTTGCCCAAGGTCCAGTCCACCCACATCAGAAATGGGGCCCAAAGGTATATTAGAGGGTCTGGTGGGGCCACGAGCAGCAATGGCTCTTTTAGGGCGGTGGATGGCAGAGGCTAGAAGCTGATGTTTAGTTTTAAGATGGTTTTCTTTCTCCTGTGTGGCCTCATCTTCCCTATTGTTAAAGGTCTTGAAAGCAGGATCTAGAAATTGATTCTGGGAAGCCTTGGCGCCCTTCTCTGTTTTTTTACGGGTATCAGGTGCAGACCCGCTGATAAATTGCATAGGGAGAAAGAGAGTATCAGCAGCAGTATGAAAGTCTAGGGTGGTATCTTTGGTAATTGAGTGAAGGAAAAAGAAAGGTTGAAGGTATGGAACCTCAAACCACCTGCCAATCTGTATTAAATATTTTCGCAAAGCCCAGAGAATTTCTTTATCAAGAGTTTTGTACTTGGGCCATGGGCACTGGTTATCTAATTTGTACTGTGGTCAAATCTGAGTGCTGAGTCTAATGAGGTGTTCAATTTTGAGGTCAGTTTGGGAGTAGAGGGACATAAAATTGATAAAGAGACAGCCCAAGAGGTTGTCTCTGGGAACTGACCGAATAACTCCCATATTTGGAGAGGCTGGACAGAAGTGAAGACTGAAAGCAAAGCGTCCTCTGAACTCTTATGTCAGAGGTGTGCCAGTCACCAGACTGGACTTCTCCCACTGGGGACTGGGGAAACATCTTTACACTAATCTCACTGGTAGGGGACCCCCTGGGATCTAGTTAGCTAAAGGGCGGGTACCTATCTGCTGGAGACCAGCTGGACTGAGTCTTACCTCTCTGGAGAATTTAAAAGCTGGTGTTGGATGCAGGAACAAAATGGCAAAGAGGTCTCTGATCCCTGAGGTTTGCTGGGTGTGTAAGGGAAGGGAAGATTGGGGAGGGGAGGAAGTAGAAACAGGACACCTTCAATGCCAATAAAGGATTTGATACAAATCTTGCATTGTTCTTGTGGCATAAAGCCACAAAAATCTAGCAGGTGGTCGATATTTGGTACCTCTGAGGGCTGTCGGGACCAGATTTGAGACATAAGACCTTCGTGCAGCACCAGAGAGTGGCCCCGGCCAGCTGCCTTAAGCCCTCCTCTTTCCCAAGCACCAAATTTCTCCCGCACAAAAGCTGGCAGTTGCTTAGCTAAAGTGGACTGCAAAGGGCATGAAGGGCCTATGTTCTACAGAGTTGGGGGGACACAGTCAGTTTGGGGATTCAGCTGTAGCTCCTATGAGCCATGGCTTGGAGGTCCCCCTGACTTTCAGAAAGCCATGGAAGTGCCAGATGTTCAGTGGTCACTTTCAAGGCCTCATTAGTTGGTTAACTTTGACTGTGGGGGGAGGGAATGGGTTTTGGGGGTACAGGGAAGAACAAAAATATTACCTTTCTCCCATTTCCCGATCAGGGAACCAAAATGTTAGCTCCAAAAGGAACGAGCCGGGTGCAAACTTCATGGCTCAGCACAGCCTTTGTTCAGCAATAAAGTCGTGCCTATGACGGACCCACTTTCCTAATGGAAAATAAGTCACTGGCCAAAGGGGGAGTCTGTTATAGGTTACACTGAGAAGTGACTTGATTAATTAGCGTGTCAATTTGGGCACCCAGGAATTTGAGATCTGTTTTTACTGGGCAAGATGGAGGGTCTGGGGTCAGCAGTCAGTATCTACAAAGGATTTATTAGAGACCGTCATTCTAGGCTTGATGGGTATCTCCTCCCCAGGGCTTGTCTTGTCACTGGGAAAGAATGTATTGGGAAAGGATCAATGTTATCAATGTGTTGCCTTCTTCCTCACGCCCTCTTCTCAGGCCACAGTATTATGGGGGTTGTCATTTTTCATATCTAACACCCTGGAATTTATTCTTCATGTCCTTCACAGGACAGTGGTAGAACACTCCAGGGTTGTCTCCCCAGTTACATACCACACACAAACCATCACTGGGAAGAGCATTTGCCTAACACGCACAAACCTTATGTTCAATCCCTGACATCACAAAAAGAGAAGAAGGAAAGAAGGAAAGAACAAAGAGGAGGGAGGAAAGAAAGAGAGAGTGAGAGAGAAAGAAAGAGATAAATCAACCAGGTGCAGTTGCCCAGGCCAGTAATCCCAGTGATTTGGAAGGCTGAGGCAGGAAGATCACAAGTTCAAGGACAATCTCAGCAATCTAGCAAGGCCCTAAATAACTTAGAAAGACCCTGTCTCAAAAATAAAAAGTTTAAAAAAAAAAAATCGAGGGCTGGGAGGTAGCTGAGTGGCAGAGCGCTCCTGGGGCTGGGGGGTGGGGTGCGGGGGAGAAGAAACTCACTGAGAAAGTAATTAAAAGTAATCAGTATAGGATTTTGTTGTTGTTGTTTTGCAATATTGATGATTGAACCCAAGAGTGCTCTACCATTGATCTATATCCCCACATCCCCAGTCCCTTTTTATTTTGAGACACAATCTAGCTAAGTTGCTGAGCCTGCGCAGTCCTCCTCAGAGTCACTGAGATTACAGGCCTGCATCACCAGGATGCCTGGTTTACGTTTTTTAAAAATGTAGGCAAGGAGGTCAGAATTTACACATAAAAGCAGGGTTTGAGGTGCACCATGGGAATTTAAGAAGCCCACTTATTAAAACCAGAGGGATCTAATCAAAGAAACCTTTCTGTAGGGGTTGAGCTTTAAAAAGCCAGCCTTGAAGAAAAAAAGAGAACCTTGGTTGTTGTAGCAGCTGCACCACAGCTGGGAGCAGAGCCCCCGGGCCATGGACTCCCTCACACAGGCAGGCACCTCTGACCCCAGAGATGGATGGGGAGCTGGAGGAAGTATGAATGTGCCTCCCATCTGTGCTGCATGGCAGCTCCCTCAAAGCCCATGCCCTTCCCTCTGAGAGACTGAATATGCAATGGAAAATGACTGACTATATATGATAAAGGAATTTGGATGTGAATAAAACTCTTGTAGCAAGCAGCCTGGGAAGCCCCAGAAGCCAAACTTCCATCTGTGCAGCAATGAGCTCAGAACAGTGAAAACTTGGCCAGTGAGCTGGGCACAGTGGCACACACTTGTAATCCAAGCAATTTGAGAGCTGAGGCAAAAGGATTGCAAGCAAATTTAAAACCAGCTTCAGCAACTTAGACCCTGCGTCAACATAAAAAAAATAAAATAAAAAGAATGTGGATATAGCTCAGTATGAAGTGCCCCTGGGTTCAATGCCCAGTATGGGGGTGGGGTGGAGAATTTAGCTAATGATCCTTCCTTCCCAACCTCCAACCACCTCTCCACCTCTCCACCTCTTACAGCTCAAGACCAACCAGAAAAGCCATATATGTTCCCTAACCAATGATTAGATGCCACTCTTCTAGTTAGCCCTCCTCTGCGGACCCCATGCCAACATCATCCAATCACAGCACACCTGAACCTTCCCTTTTTCCTACTATGGAGTTTCGCATCCCTGCCTGCCTTAGAGTCCTTGCCAAATGCAAATTATGATGGCTGACTGCCTCTCAAGCTCTGATTAAATGGCTTTTAGTCCTCATTTGGATGATCTTTGTTTATTTTCTTTTCTTTTCTTTAAGGGGGGGGGAGAGAGAGAGAATTATTTTTAATATTTATTTTTCAGTTTTCAGTGGACACAACATCTTTATTTTATTTTTATGTGGTGCTGAGGATCGAACCCAGCGCCCCGCGCATGCCAGGCGAGCGCGTTACCACTTGAGCCACATCCCCATCCCCAATTTTCACATCTCCCACAGGGTACTGGACACAAACTAAAAATACTCATGAAATCAACACGTGGATCAGGAGGTAGACCAACACCCCAGAATGTTTCTTCCCAGCTACATACCTACCAGAGTTCATCTTTCTCCTGATTTTTAACATCATAAATCAGCTTTATTTATTTAAGATAAATAAAATTTGCTTTTTGGTGTACACTAACTCTGGCTCAGCATCAGGTCCGGGAGATTCATCCATATTCTACGTTGCAATGTCCTCATTCATATAATAGTTTTCTACTGTGTGACTTTATTATAACTTATCCATTTTCCTGAGGATAGACAATTTGGGTTTTTCTCATTTTGGAGATATTATGGACAGTGTGATCAGTGTGATGGTTAGAAGTTTTTTTGTTTTGTTTTGTTTTTGGTGTGTGTGGGGGGATGCTAGAGATTGAATCAAGAGGCTCTTTGCCACTGAGCCACATCCCCAGTCCTTTTGTTTTTTGAGATGAGTTGCTTAGGACATCACTAAATTGCTGAGACTGGCCTTGAACTTGCCATCCTCTTGCATCAGCCTCCCAAGTCACTGGCATTACAGGCGAGCGTCATCTTGCTCAGAAATTTCGAGATGTTTTGAACTATATGGGAGAATGTGCAGAGGTTATATGCAAATACTGCACAAGGGACTTGAGCATCTGAGAAGCATTCTTGCACACATCTTTGTGGACATGCACTCTTGTTTCTTTTTCTTTTTTCTTTCTTTCTTTTTTTTTTGAGAGAGAGGGGGACAGAGAGAGAGAGAGAATTTTTTAATATTTATTTATTTTTTCTTAGTTCTCGGTGGACACAACATCTTTGTTGGTATGTGGTGCTGAGGATCGAACCTGGGCCGCACGCATGCCAGGCGAGCGCGCTACCGCTTGAGCCACATCCTCAGCCCTGCACTCTTGTTTCTGTTGTGAACACACCCAGGAGTGGAATTGCTGGGTCACAGGTTTAGGCCTATATTAGGCTCTAGTAGACAACTGCCAGTTTTCCAGTAAGGTAACACCAACTGGCTTAGTTCATGCAAGCTGCTATAACAAGATGCCTTTTATTAGGTAATTTAGAAATCATTGAAATTTCCATTTTGGAGACTGGGAAGTGCAAGATCAAGGCACCAACAAATTCAGTGTCTAATAAAGGTCCAGCCTCAGCTTCAAAGATATGGTTGCTGCTTTCTCATATGGACTTCTCTGTCCTCACATGGTGGAAGGAACAGAGGGCTCTCAAGCCTTTCTCCCTCTCTTTTTCCAGTACTGGGTATTGAACCCAGGAGTGCTCTACCCTGAGCAATATCGCCAGCACTTTGTATTTTGAAATGGGGTCTCAAAAAGTTGATGAATCTGGCCTCAATTTGTGATCCTCCTGCCTCAACCTCCCAAGTTGCTGGGATTACATGTGTTCACCACCATACCAGCTCCCTCGGTCCTCTTAGGGGCATGAACCCCATTCCTGAAGGTGGAGCCCTCATGACCTAATCACTTCCCAAAGGACTCACCTCCTAATACCATCACCTTGGGGTTAGGTCCAACTTATGAATTTTTGCAGGGACATATAAGTTCAGGCCATAACACCAACCTACATTCCTCCAACATATTCCTATTTTCATGAACATTTAATGTTATCTCTCATACTGTTTCTTGACCCGCTCGCTCTAAATTTAGTTATAATTCTCAGTAGTCAAAAATAGATCAAAACAATACTTGTCCTTTCCCCTCACTGGCCCCTGCCATGCTCCAAAGACACTCCATTGAACCATTCACTACTGGGTTGGAGACAGTGCGGGGTGGGAGAGGACTTTTAGGGAGAGGTCTTTTTTATAATTTTTTTTTTTTTTAAAGAGAGAGTGAGAGATTTTTTTTTTTAATATTTATTTTTTAGTTCTCGGCGGACACTACATCTTTGTTGGTATGTGGTGCTGAGGATCGAACCCGGGCCAAATGCATGTCAGGCGAGCGCGCTACCGCTTGAGCCACATCCCCAGCCCTGAGGGGAGAGGTCTTTATTATCTATGTCATCAAGACCTATTATAATGCTTAGCTCACAGTGGGTACAAAATAAATATTTGCTGTAAAATTATATGAAAGAATGACATGGAAGCCTATTTGCCTGTATCACACATTATGAACATCCCCAGTCACTCGAAGGCACCTTCAGAGGCCTTGGACCTGGCACAAGTGACTCTTAAATGATGTCTGCTAAATCAAACTGGCTTCATGAAGACTAACATTCTAGGCTTACGGCACCTGCCTCACCTCACCCAGCCTCAGGGCTTTGAGCCTGGGCATACACAAAATGATTATAATCATATCATTAGGACACCCCTGAGATTATTTTAATTATAGGCCGAGTGTTATTATACTATTATAGCAGGTGGCAGATTTTGGCATACTGGGCACTGATGTGATGGTGTGATGATCTCATTTTAAATGGTTTACTTTGTTCCAGATATCAGGTCAGTTGAAGTTCATAGACGTAAGAAGCATCTAGCTCTGGGGCCTAGGAGTCATTGTCCCTCTTGTCCTTCTTCCCTCCCAGTCTTGTAAACCAGCTATAAATTGGGTCCATAATGGTATCTCTTTCCTAGGGTCATCGTGAGGATTAAATGAACTAATATATGTGTAGCACAGTGTCTAACACGCAATTAAAGTCAGACGTTAGTGGCGACCTTTATTATTATTTGTTGTTAGCAGCAGCCAAGTGAAGAATGTTCACAGTGACCACACCCAGAACCCCCTGTGGACCTCTTAGGCCTGGGCTAAAGAAAAAAAACTAAGAAAGCAAGGAGCATGTGACTATCTTCTGTGGAGCGGTATCAATCCCAGCACAGACGCTTCAGACCAAAGACCCCTCATCTCCCTTCCCAGGGGGAAGTGGGTCTTGGCCTTTAGGCGCATGACAGTGCACCCATGGCAAGTGTGGAACCTCAAGGCCCAAGGACTTGGAATTTGAACATTGCCTAGCATGAGGACTTCTGCTGGTTAGAAGGGCTGTGCCATGGGGTATATGTCTCATGTGTTGTCACTTCTCTGAGACAGGAGCAATAGCAGGCACCTCCAAGGAGCTTGACAATGGAAGGACGCTTGCAGCCCCCTCCTCCTAAAATGGAGTCCAGTGCTGCTCATGCTTTGAACTGGTTCAAGAAGGATGTCACCTACAGAGGCCAACAGACCACAACGTGGATGCTTCATTGTTACCTAATGCTGCCCTGGGAGAAAACAGATGATCTTAAAATCCTTCCAGCTTATGTCTTTCCCTTGGCTTTCTGAACCCTTCACACTCTTATACAAAGAACCTGTACTCAAAAAAGGGGGGCAGCCGGGTGCATTGGTGCATGGCTGTAATTGCAGCAATTTGGGAGGAGGAAGCAGGAGGATGGCAAATTCAAAGCCAGCCTAAGCAACTTAGACCCTGAAATAAAAAATAAAAAGGACTGGGGATGTAGCTCAGTGGTAAAATGCCCCTGGAATCAATGCCCCCCCATACCAAAGAAAAGAGGAAGGAAGGGGTCAACAGGCAGGGATGAACAAGATGGCCAAGATATTAAAGCCAGCTGATGGGCACATACTGGTTTGTTATTCTAGTCTCTCTACTTTTGCATTTGTCTGAAAGCTGGCCATAATAAATGTTTTCTAAAAGAAGGTATTAATAATCTGAGACCTGGCAGGGTAAAGGGTATCACCCTCATCCTTGACTAAGAAGCTCCCTAAACCTGAGGGTGGCCAGCAAGAGAAGTGAAGGAGTGGCACTGTTCTGGCTTTGTTAGGTCAAAGCAAAGTCCAAGGGTACTTTCCTGAAAGACAGAAACTACAACAGTCCCAGGGCTTTGAGGAAATGCTTCGGCCAGGGAAAGAAGGTGGACAGGGGTTCTGCTGCAGGTGGGTCTGCCCCTGGGCACTTAGGAGGGCATTGGTCTCTCCAGGACTACCCAGCCTTGACCTCAAGGGTCCCCTAGTCCCGTCTGCGAGTGGAGGTCCTTTCTCCCTTCCTTGTGTTCCAGCCTTTACCTTGTCTGGGCCATGGCTGTGAAGGTGAACTTCCTAGTTCACACTTCTTTGTAAACCTTCCTGCAGCTGAAAGTCACAACCCAGAACAGGATCCTTGAGACTGGACTCTAATTCCCATTTCTGCCTGAAGGTGGCATTTAAGTCTTCAGGTTGATAATAGCTGAGACAGGGATAGTGTTAAGTGCAGGCCAAATCAAGGATTTGAGGCGGTATAATCTGAAAAGTGCTGGGAGGGCCCTGAACACTTCCCACATACCTGACCCAATATATCGCCAACAATGACTGGTTACTGTGGTTGAAATTGTACCAGTTGACTGGGCACAGTGGTGCACCTGTAATCCCAGTGGCTCAGGAGGCCAAAGCAGATGGATATCAAGTTCAAAGCCAGCTTCAGCAACTTAACAGGCCCTAAGCAATTTAGGGAGACCTTGTCTCAAAATAAAAAAAAATAAATAAAAAGAGCTGAGGATGTGGCTCAGTGGTTAAGCACCCCTGAGTTCAATCCCTGGCACCACCACCAACAAAAAGAAATCCCCCAGTTGAGTGATTCTCTGGGACTACGTGTTGCCTTCTTGAGCCAGTTTTTTTTTTTTTTCTTTTCAGGGGGTGCTGGAGATTGAACCCAGAGGTGCTTCACTACTGAACTATATTCCCTTTTTATGTCTCCTTTTATGCCCTTTTTAATTCTTTAAAAAGATGGGGCCTTGCTAAGTTATTTAGGTTCTCGATAAATTGCTGAGGCTGGCCTTGAACATTTGGTCCTCCTGTACTGCTGGGATTACAGGCATGGGCCACTCCACCCAGTGAGATTTTTTTTTTTTCCCCAAAGTACCCTGGGAGGCTAGCACATTAAAACTAGGACCTGTGCACAAACTGGCTGGCTGGCACCTGGGGGTACAGGTGGGGGATACAGTGGTTGGTTAAGACCAAGGGATTGAAAAGTACTGATATAGATAGCTTGGGGACAGACCACACCTGGATTCAAGTTAGAGGCTGTTAGGTTTAGAGTGGGGGCTGAAATTCAGAAGTAGAGGTCATTAGGTTGTGGAAGTTCCCTAGGGCAGTGTAGGGTAAAGCTGCCGTGAGCTTTACATAACAAGCCCCACCCCTGATGTCTCCAAGGGCTCTAGTTCTTGCCCCTTGAAGAGCCCAGAAATGGAGAAGGCTCCTGTGTCTACCATTTGTCCAGCAAAGGCCATCTGAAAAGAACCCAAGAGGATACCCCCCCAGTGCACCTCAATGTGTGAAGAGTATAGCTATCTTCCCACCCAGGGAGGTGGTGGAACACACCTGGCCGCTGGAGATGGGGAGAACAGCTGCCCACTGGATGGACCTCCCTTCCCAACAACTCGCAAATGTACTAGATGAAGTTAAGAGGCAGATATAAGGAAGGAGAAGGTAGCAGGGTCTGGGTTTACCTCTAAAAGTATAGCCAAGTGCTCTACTCACTGCCCTTTTGTTAGCAATAATAACATATATCCAGTCCCTAGGAAATGCCAGGATTCAGTCTAAGATTTACATAGATAAACTAATTTAATCCCCAGGACAACACTAGAATATACATGTATGTATGTACATGTGTATATGTGTGTGTGTGTGGACATTTAACAGGTGAGAAAAGTGAGGCACACAGAGGTTAATATCTTGCCTGGGATTAAAGAGCTAGTGAGATGATGAGCAGGATGCAGCCGAGCCTGCCCTCAATGCACAGCGCACCCTTGTTGCCATGCACTCTGCCTCTTAAGCCCTCAGCTCTACCTGGTTAGACAGGAGGGATGCCGCATCCTGTATGTCATGTCCATGAAGGATGAGCTAGAGGCTCACTGTCCACGCGGGGAAACCAGACCAGAGAGTCTGAACATCTGCCAAAGTCACACAGCCCAGAAAGGGAAGAGCTGAAATCTAAACCTGGCTTGAATTCTGCCCACTAGGCAGGTCCCTTCCCCAACCCATGTAGGAAGCCAAAGAGAATGGAGGACAGGAGGTGGAGGTAAGGGGACTGGAGAAAGGCTCCAAGGGTCTTCCTCCTGTCTAGTGGCTGCTTCTGGCTTCCCTGGGTCCACTGGAACTGGACCTTCTTCCAGGGTGGCCTGGCCAATGGAGGGGGACTAGAGAGCCAGGGAACCCAAAGCAGCTGGCTCCCTGAACACTAGGCACCTTGCTGCTGTCAGGATGCTGAGCTGCTGGGCGGGGAACAAGATCTTGTGGGAATCCCCCACCCAGCACACATGTTTTGGCCTCAGGGGACCTGGGCAGAATGAGGGACATGTCCTGATCTTCAGGTTTGGGCAAAGGGAGACAAAGCCTGGTGGAGGGGACCTCCTTAGGAGCACACAGGGAGACTACCAGGTAGGCAAGGTCTGAAGCACTGGGGGCCGCTTAGAGCCTAGAAAGCCAAGGATGGTGAGGGACAAGCAGAGGACAAGAGCTAGGACAGAAAACACTGTCCTCACAACTCACTCCTCCATCAGGCCCGTAGTTCTCGAGGTCCCCTGCTTGACCCGGCCCCTGCCAGCCTGGGGAAAGGGCACCGTGGGAATGCGGCAGATGCATGGTGCAGTGGGCAATGGAGGTTTCATCGCAGTGGGCGCCGCCGGTACAGCACCACCAGGAACACCGCCAGGAGCGCGCTGGCTGCGGCAGTCCCCAGCCACCATAGAGCCCCTGGTGCTGTTGAGCACACCATCTCCTCCTCTTCCTCTTCCTGGGGCTCTGAGGCCTCAGGTCGTTCAGGGATGCCATCCAGGAGGTCAGCACTGGGACCCTCAGCCACATGGATAGCAAAGGACATGTACTCATTTTCCTCTGGGCCTTGGCTGGACTCCAGGACCAGAGAATTGCTGATAGCGAGATCTTCAGTACAGCCAGAAAATGGCTGGCTGTCGACCTTCGATACCAGGGTACCAGGCTTGCTCAGCTCGGCCTCAGAGCGCAAGTTCCCAGAGCTGCTACCCCTCCAAGGAGAGCTGCCTTCAATGGTGACTGTGGTTGCTGGAGTCCCTGGGGTCTCCTGGGAAAGAAAGGAAAGTGCTGGAAGGGGATGGGTATGGGAGGGAGATAAGCCAGACAAAGTGGGTGGCCCTGTTCTCGAGTCAGGGCATGAACTAGTAGCCCAAGCCCAAATTTCTCAGTTCCCTCCTATATCCTGGCTTGCAAGACACCATCGCTTGGAGACCCGACCATTGGTGGGAAAGAGGGCAGAAGGGGAAGAAGACAAGGCTTTGTAGTATCATTTCATTGATGGCCTCATTGCAGCCCTCTCCCAACTCACTGGTCTGCCTGTGAGCTCACTCCAGGGAAGCCCTTGACAGCAAGCCCCTGTTGCTGAGGCCTTAGGATCACAGGGCAGCTACAGTGTCCTGGAGCCTCAGGAACTTGATTCCTGGAGGCAGACTGCAGCAGTAGGCTTTGATGCGAGGCTTTGGAGAGGGCAGCTACGGGGGCTAATGGGTCAGAGCAGCTGCTCCAGGCTGCATTTAGGGGAGGGGACATGAGAATTGCTGTTTGGAAAGCCTGGAATTGCTGTTTGGAAAGCCTGGTCACAGGCAGGCTAGACATACTGGTGGTGAAGGGCAAGGCATGAAGGCAAGTGGGCCACCATGCTCCACCCCTCACTGCTTCTCATCGACAGATCAGTGTTGCTAAGCTTAACTGGAGGCTGAGTCTCAATGAGTTAAAGCACATGACCAGTAGGGTGGCCCCATGCCTGACCCTCTTGGGGCAATGATACTTAGGGGCTTTCATGACAGTCATTCCTCCTAGAGGATGAGGCAGGTTGCCAGCTTGTCCCCACAGCTTTAAGGAGAGGTCATGGACTTGCCCAGGTTAGAGACAGGATGGAGAATGGAAAGGGTCCAAGGACAGGGCCCAGAGGGAAGGGGCCTGAGGCACTGCTAAGAGGGGCCAGGACTCACCTTGGCTTTGCTCCCGTTGGAGGGCATCGTGTTGGTAGGCACCTTGGTGGGAATCATGGTAGCGGTAGGCACTTTGGGTGGCATGGCGCTAGCACGTGTTGAGTTGATGGGCAACTTGGATGGTGCTGGGTTGGAGGGCACTTTAGGGGGCATTGCACCAGGGGGCTTCGTGCTGGTAGGCAACTTGGAGGGCCCCAAGCTGACAAGGGCCGAGTTGGCAGGCACTTTGGAGGGCAGTAAGCTGGTAGTTGTTGAATCAGCAGGTACCTCTGCTTCACTAGAGCAGATGGCAGTCTTATTATGGTCACCAATCTCCTCTACAGAAGCCAAGGCAATGGAGGAGGGACCAGCAGATGCAGGAGCTGACACTGCAGGTCCAGGCAAGTGGCTTTTCCTGGGGGTGGAACGGGCCAGGGGCTGGAAGGAGACAGTCGGGGACACAGGCCCACGGGTTGATGTGGAGCTGCAAACTGCACCTGCAGGTAGCAAAAGTAGAAGCATAAACCCAAAGGACCGTCACTCTCAGGGCTGGGGAAAGGTCCTTGTGTCTCAAATCACATTAGCCCTATTGCAACATGCCTCCCAATCACCTGTGCATGGAGAAGACTCTATAGTCCCTTTGGTCATCACTCTCAGACCTGAGACTCAACTGTTGCCTGCAGTTCTTGACCTATATCCCCAAGTCTGTCCTATCACAAGACCAATGTCATCCTTCCCACTAACTGCATCCAGGAGCTTAAAGATCATTATTGCCTATTCTTTCTGCTTCTGTTTCTCCCACCCAGAACACCTCCCTGTCCTGTTTCTGCCTTTTTCTCTCTCTAGCTAGTGGAATCCTAGATGTTCCCCTCACTGCTGTCCCCCACACTCTCCAGCAGGAGCAACACTGGATCAGGGCAAGGGACAGCAGGGTGGTTCAAGCAGAACTGCTCACACTAGTCAAGTGGTACCAGAGGCTGGCCAGTTCCCAGGAGTAAGGCAAAGCCACCCTAGGAAGAGGACCTGACACAGGGTGACAGCCCATAGAGGCAGTGTCATCAGGAACTCTGAGGATGCACACACCAGACCCCAAGGTTGACAAAGGTCAGAAGTGATGCCTGAAACTCCACATCATGTATAACCACAAGAATGGGATCCCAAGCTGGGCATGGTGGGACATGCTTGTAATCCCAGCAGCTCAGGAGGCTGAAACAGGAGGATCACGAGTTCAAAGCCAGCCTCAGCAACGACGAGCTGCTAAGCAACTCAGTGAGACCCTGTCTCTAAAGAAAATTCAGAATAGGTCTGGGGATGTGGCTTAGGGGTTGAGTGCCTCTGAGTTCAATTCCCAGTACGGGAAGGAAAAAAAAAAAAAAAGAATGGGGATCCCAATTAGAATAAGTTACGCTCCATGCATGTATAATATGTCAAAATACACTTTACTGTCATGTATATCTAAAAACCCCTGGGAAAGAAAGGAAAGAATTCTAAAAAAGAAGTGATGTCTCATGTCCCCTCCCCTAAATGCAGTACCACAGACTCTCGTGGGACCTGTGTCCATCAATGCACTGAAATCAGGTGCCTTTGCCTTCATGATTCATAGAAGCATCTCCTAAAAGGCATTCCATGACAAAATAACACTGTAAAGTGCAAACAGGTGCTCAGGACTATTTGGGGGTGACAAGAGTGGAGGGCACAAGATGGTTTCTCCTAACTTTTAAATATCCCTGTGCCTTGTGGCTGTTCCAGGGTACTGAGGGCAGGCCAGGCACAAGTGTCATATGGAATACAGTTTGAGAAGTAGTAGAAAGACATGCCAGGTCAGGGTGGTCAGCTACACAGCCTTGAGGGGGAGTACTGAGATCTGGTGTAGTGTCCACGCACCTGGCTGATGATAGACATGCTTCCTCTGGGGGTTGAGATATTTTAGTGACTTTCTGGGAACTGGATACCCCTTTGTAGTAGGGTAGTACTGAAGGGCTCCTCTGACAATAGCCAATCCAGCTTTGTACTGTCTTTCCCCATCCTCCAGGTCCTGGCTAACCTGTAGGCCTCCCATCTAAGAATGGAGTCAATTTCTCATGAATCTGGGCTGTCCTTTATAACTTGCTTAGGCCCACAGAGTGAGGAAGGAAGGTCACTGTGCCAGTTTGGAGTCTATGCTTCAAGAGCCCTTTCTTCTTTGCTTAGAGGTCTCAGTCCAGCTGCCATGGGAAAGGCCTGTGCGCTAGAGGATATGAAACCCATGGAAGGGAATAAAGGTGCCCCCTCCAATAAGGCAGAAGCAGAATAAGTATATGTATGAGTGAGTTCAGGAGAGGAAACTCAGCCAAGACCAGAACAACTGTTTAGCTGGGTCAGCTGTGTGCTAAATAAATGCTTGTATTTTAATCTACTTATAATAATGTTTTTTAAACTGTTTGTTACACAGCAAACACTAACTGATACACTCAACTGAGGAACTGGTTTGGTACCTGGGGTGAATGCACTTTATTCCCACTTTGCTCCTGTTCAAGGAAGCCCAAGGGGCAACTCTAATCCTAACCTTCACTTGGGAGGTCAAACAGGCCCTCTAACATCATATCACATGCATACCTGCTATGTGGGTACCACCCAGTTCTCGATCCTGCTCCTGATGCCTGCTGGAAGTCGGAAGGCTGAGGGATGTTGGGTTAGAGGAAGGCTCCAAGGAGCCAGCAGGTCTCCTCAGGACTCCCCTGGAACTGGGTATCTGTGGGGCTGGCTCTGAACTCTGAGAGAGAGAGAAATGGCTGACAAGAGCTGGCAAAGAACAGCTGATGTTCCCGGAGCATCTCCTTTTTTTTTTTGGTGGTGGTGGTTGTGGGGGTATTAGGGCTTAAATCCAGGAGTGCTTTACCACTGAACTACATCCCAGCCCTTTTTGTTTTTTATTTTGAGACAGGGTCTTGCTAAATTGCTATGGGCCTTGCTAAGTTACTTAGGCTGGCCTCAAACTTGCAATCTTCCTGCCTCAGCCTCCTGAGTCACTAGTATTATAGGCATTCGCCATTGTCCCCAGCTAAGGACAACTTCTAAAGGAGCTCTTTTCTTATTTCTGGTCATCGCCAGACCCTCTGTCCACAGATGATCTTACATCTGGGAACTGGACACCCCTTGTAGTAGGGCAGTACTGATGGGCTCAAAGAAAACACCCCAGGGAACTGGGAGTATACCTCAGTGGTAGAGCACTTGCCTAGCAGGCATGAGACCCTGGGTTCACTCCTCAGAACTTTAAAATATACACACACACACACACACACACACACACACACACACACTGTCCCATGAGGGTCCCTATCCATCTGTCTGGCCATGTGGAGGTCTCCACTGCACAAAGCACTTTCTTCGGGGGTTTCTGCACAAACCCTGTGGTTTCAGGTCCACAGTTTGGTGTCTCCTAATTCCCCACAGACCACTTATCATACCTCCATATAATGTGTCATCTTTTCTCCACACTTAACTTTACTGTGATAATTACAGTCCCTCCAGCCACCCGAGACCTCTAGTTCCCTCACAATACTCCCCAATCTGGTCACTCCCAGGTTCTTCCACCCAGCTCAACATCTCGCATGACCACGTGGTAAAGTGTGGCCTCCCAGCTGTTTGATGACAGTGCTGGGGGCTGCCTAAGACCTTGTCAGTAGTCTGGGAGCTGGGCTGAAGCAGATCCCCACTGAAGGAGCCTGGGGTCCTTAACAGAGATCAGGCATGACTTGTGGGAGGCAGACGAAGACTTCCAAGAGGCTGGAGGTGGGGGCACAGAAGTGAGCAGACAAGAACATAAAAACAGGAAGCCTGGGGTGAACCCTGAGGACATACCTCTCCTGGGGACTTTGGTGGCTGTGTGTCCTGCACAGGCCTGGGGTAACTTGGATCTTCTCGGTAGCCATTGTAGGGGATGTGAGCCACAGCAGGTGCAGAGGGCCCTGGGACCTTGCCAGGAGCTGCCGGTGCTGCCTGAGGGGCTGGAGAACAGGTTGGGTTCCCTGGAGAACAAAGATACAGTGATACCAAGAAGGAACCAGGGATTCTCCCTGTGACGGGCAAGGCCTGGGTGCTCTGGGGCCTCCTCCCTCCATAGCTCTAAAAGTTGACCTGACATGGGATGAACCCCAGGGGTGATAAGCATCATGGGAATGGGGACAGGAGGGGGAGGGAGAGAAGAGTTGGGGAGAAGGAAGACATGAGTGGGGCAGGGAGCTGCATGAGCACCCAGGCTACATCAGCGGTCACTCCTCCTACGTCCCCAGACTTTTTTTCTCTCAGGGCTGTTATACCTAATTGATCCCTGACACATCCTGCCCCAGATACTACCACAACCATTTGTATTCAGGGGGGATCACTACTAATCTCCACAAATGAAGACAGCAGTTAGGAAAGAAGGGAGAAAGAGGTGGGGGGAGAAAAGAAGCCTGGAGGGGCATGGTAATATATGCCTGTAGTCCCAACAACTCAAGCGGCTGAGGCAGGAGGATCACGAGATTGAGGCCAGCCTCTACAATTTAGCAAGGCCCTCAGCAACTTGGCAAGACTCTGTTTCAAAATAAAAAAATAATAAGGGCTGGCAATGTAGCTCAGTGGTAAAGCGTTCTTGGGTTCAATCCCCAGGGAAAGGAGAGAGGAGGAAGGAAGAGGAGAAGAAGATGAGTGTTCCAAAGCTATAAATCTGAGTGAGGATCTCTGGGATAGCCTCTAGTCTGAACTAGATAGGGCTGATTCAGTTTTTCTTCCTGTGTCAGATTCCATCCCACAAAATTCCCTCTGGGCACTCAAGCCAGCCAGGGACCTTAAGAGTAGTTAAGGAATAATCAGGCAACTTAAGGGAGGTGGAGAGAGGGTTGTGAAAGAATGGATGGGGGAATATGAGACAGAAGAGGAAACAAGGAGGCAAACACCACAGCCACAAAATTGAAAGAAGGCCCCCCGCACTGAGCACATGGGAGGTGCTGAGCCCCAGCTAAATACTCAGCAGGTACCGTCCTATGCTATTTATTGCAGCCCGATGTGATAGACATTGCCATTAGCCCCATTTTGCAGAGGAGAAGGCTGAGGTTCAGGGAAATTAAGGAACTTGGTCAAAGGGACACAGATAATAAGTGGCTCTGCCAGGATTTACACTCAAGTGTATATATTGCTCAGGGGTGATGGAGGCAGGGTGACCAGAAATGGCCAGGACAGGAGGCTCACCAGGAAGCAGTTTGCTCCGGTAAACATGAGCCACTTCCTCAGCAAGCTCAGCCTGCTCACAGATCTTCAGTGCCTTGATTAAGAAATCTACCCAACCAGTCCGGCGCTGGAGGCGGTTGAAGAGTTCCCAGAGTGTGTCCTGGTTTCCCAGGCTTGAGTAGCAGGCCCGTAGTCGATCCTAGAAGACACAGTGCAGCCACCCTGCTCAAGCCAGGTGGCCCCAACTCTTTCTCCACCCACAGAGGAGCCACTGCAGGGGGGGCATCAAGAAAGCCCCTGAAATTGAGTCAGAGCTCAGAACAAGACCAGGACTGGAGCCCAGGAATGGAGTGAAGAAGAGAAATTACCAACAACAATAAAGGCAGCTAGCAGGAAATAGGCTGTGACAATGTCCTAGGCTCTCTGTTGTGGTTTTACATGAATTTTTATTTAATGCTATTATTATCCCTATACACTGATGAGGAAACTGAGGCATTAGCAGAAGCAAAGTAGCATCAATCCTATAGCAGTGGGACAGGAATCCAAACCCAGTTAATCTGAGGCAAAGCCTTGGGTTTAGACAGGCCCTAAAGCAAAGAAAAAGGCTTGGATGGATGCAGAAGGAAAGGTTATGTAGCAACAATAAGATGAAAAGAGGCAAAGAAGAGAAGGAAGGGGATCAAATAGGGGGAATGAGGGTTCTGGGGAGCCACTGCGGAGGGGGTATCTGGAAAGAAGACACCAGCTACATTTTTACACTAATTCAAATTCCCTTATAAAAACAAGCAACTAGCTGGATATGGTGGTGCACACCTGTAATTTCAACAGCTTGGGAGCTGAGGCAGGAAGATTGCAAGTTCAAGGCCCAGCCTCAGCAACTTAGCAAAGCCCTATCTCAAAATAAAACATTTAAAAAAGGGCTGGGGATGTGGTCAATGGTTACGTGTCCCTGGGCTCAATCCCTGGTCCAAAGGAAAAAACAAAAAACAAACAAACAAACAAAAAGAGCAACTAGAAGAAATGAAAACTCAGAGAAAACATTTACTACAAACTAGGTAACAAGATATGCCCGCAAGCTCATCAATACAAATTGGGACAAAAACTCCAACTACCCCAGACCTGTGCTCTAATGGTACTTACACAGGAGGACACAGAGGAAGCAATGGTGCTCCTGAGACACTGGAGGACATGTCTTTTGGGTGCCAAAAGAGCCCACAGGCATCTACTAGGAGCACAGGGATACCATTTGAGAACAGCTAAAATTGTAAGGGATTCATTCATTTCATTAACTAGTTAGTTTAAGGGGTCTGCAGAAAGTCCTGGTGGGGCAGGACAGATCTGGCCCCTCTCAACTCTCAAAACTGAGCCAAGCACAGTGTCTCATGCCTGAAATCCCAGCAGCTTGGGAGGCTGAGGCAGGAGGATCGCTGCAACTAAATGAGACGCTGTCTCTAAATAAAAAATAAAAAGAGCTGGGGTAGGTGTGGCTCAGTGGTTAAGCATCCCTGGGTTCAATCCCTGATACCAAAAATAAACAAAACAAAACAAAAACCCATCAGGGAAGAAAAGAGGATCTAAAAAATAATGGGCAAAGGGACCAGAGTCAGTGCCATATTTTTGAGCACTACACTAAAACAACACAAGAGGGAGCTCCGCAAGGTTAGAAAAGCCACCCTGAACCACGTTGCATCTAAAAGTTAAAAAGCAGAGAACACAAGAAGCAAGACAGAGGGGAACTAAGAAAAAGTAATAGGCCCTGGCTTGGGTGAAAACCTGGCATGGGGCTGAGCTTAATTCCACAGCCCAGCCCCCAGCCCCAAGTCCAATTGTCACTTCCCTGCTCACCTGGTCACTGGCTGTCAGGCAAGGCAGAAAAGGCAGAATCTCCAGAACATTAACACAGCAAAACTTGCTGTGATGGAGGCGGATATATTTATAGGTCTCATCTTCAGCAAAGGCCATGGCTGCTCAGCTTCTAAAGAGATAGGGCTGCGGCCCGGGGAAGGGAGAATAGACTGAGAGAGAGGTAAAAAGACTGGAAGAAAAGGCATTGCACATGGCAACAGGGTTGGACAAATCATAATTCTTTCTCCATGTTTTTGAATTTTTGCTTTATTCCCTTTAATCTTTTATTTCTTAAAACATTCTATGTTAATATTGCCTAGTTCTCAGAGGCTCTCCAATAATTGGTTTAAAATGAATTGATGGGCCAGGCACAGTGGCACATGCCTATAATCTCAGCGGCTCAGGAGGTGGAGGCAGGAAGATCACAAGTTCAAAGCCAGCTTCAGCAATTTAGCAAGGCACTAAGCAACTCAGTGCGACCCTGTCTCTATTAAAATACAAAATAGGGCTAGGGATGTGGTTCAGTGGTTGAGTGCCACTGAGTTCAATCCCTGGTACCCAAAAACAAAAATTAAAAAAAAAAAAAATGAATTGATGACCAGAAAAAAATTAGATGCAGAAGACCCAGGACCAATTTCTTTTTTTCTTTTTTGAGGGAGATGGGAACAGGGATTGAACTCAGGGACACTTGGCCCTGAGCCATATCCCCAGCCCTATTTTGTATTTTATTTAACAACAGGGTCTCACTGAGTTGCATAGCGACTCGCCATTGCTGAGGCTGGCTCTGAATTCACGATCCTCCTGTCTTAGTTTCTGAAGCTGCTGTGATTACAGGCGTGTGCCACCACACTGGACTTCTAGGACCCATTTCTATCCTGCAGGTTGTTCAGTGTTGAGGAGGGTCTGCAATGAGCCCCTAGCTGCTGTGACTAGGGGATATATATACCTTTTCCCCTCCTGACTCTTAGGCAGGATAGTAAGAGAGTCACCTACAAGTGTTGCCTCTTTGGGGTATACCAAAATAAAGAAAAAAACAAGTCCAACATAATAACAATAGGACTCCCCCTTCAGTGGCATGCTCCTGTAATCCATCCCAATTTGGAAGGCTAGGCAGTAGAATCACAAATTCAAGGCCAACCTGGACACCTTAGCAAGACCTAACACCGCCCCCCAACACACATACAAAAGGATCGTTTTACTATAAATATGAAGAAAATAAGTTACTAAGAAATTAAGGAGCTTTCTAGTCACTGGAAAAGCAAAGGAATGAGGTTTAGGATCAGGTTCTTCCCAGAACATGCCTGCAGACTCACCCTTAAAGCTTGTATATGTGTTCTTATGGCAGGAGATTGACTTACTGCCCTGAACAGTATGACCCAGGCAAGTTACCAGCCTTTTCCTTAAAATGGCTCAGGGAGTTTGTTTTGACAATACAATTGTTCAGCTCAGACATATAAGCTTAAAAGTTTAAAAATATTCCAAATACAAGTGATAGCTATGTACTTGCCACAATTTGCAAGTATAGGTGTGTTCGTTTGCTTGTTTCTAATTTGCCTCCCCATCAGGGAGTGCTGCAGGGGATAAGAGAGATAAGGTCTGTGCCATTATCCAATTTATATTCATTGGGGTGGGAGAGATAACAGATGTTAAACGCAAACCTAAATGAGAATTCCAAAAAGCAATACAAATTGTAAAGAAAACAAAACAGAGCAATGAGACACATCCTGGAGAAGGTCATGCTACTTGAACTGGGGTAATTAATTAAGGAAGCCCTTCTCAGTTGGAGACATTTGAGTTGGGCTGTTCTCAGCTGTGAGAAGATTGGTGTTTCAGGCAGAGGGCACAGTATGAGGAAGTCCTAGGATGGGAATGAGTTTGGCATGTTTGAAGAATAGAATGCAGGCCAGTGTGGTCGAGGTTCAGAAAGCTAAGGGGAGAGGCAAAGATCAAGGTCACAGAGGTTGGTAGGAGCCACTCATGTAGGAAAGGACTTTGGGTTTTATTTCGAGAAAAATAGAAAACTCCCTTAGAAGGTTCTAACAAGGAAAAGAGAGTTTTTTATTTACATCAAAGTCCTCTTTGGTGGTCATGAGGACTGTGGAAGGGCCACAATGGAAGCAGGAAACAAGGCAGGAGGCCACTCAGGGTGGGGTTCGGGGGGAGACATCATTGGACATGGCCAGGATGATAACCACAGAAGTGGCAAGGGGAAGTGGGATTCCTGGTGTTTGTGGATGAGGAAGGTGAAGGAAAGAGGGGAATCAAGCATGACTCCCTGGGCACTGGGTGGGAGAAAAGTGCCATTTACTAAGCTAGGGAAGCAATGTGAGAGCCTTGGTGAAGAGGGAACTCCAGAGGTCTATTTTGAACATGTGAAGCTTAAGATGCTGTTGAATATCAAAAGCACTGTCAAAGAGGTAAGGAAGCAGATAGGGGACGAAGTGGGTGTTCAGTGTGCATGATACCCACATGCACAGAGACAGTGTTGCATCATAGACTGTACCTATAGCTGCTGCAGGTGCCAGGTCCTCACCACATAGGATGTGGGACAGCAATCCTATCTGGTGGTCTCATAGCCCCAGGTTGCTTGATTTGCTTTTTGACCACCATGCTTCAGACTCCTGGTGGGACAATTGCTAGTGATGGAGAGTCCAGAGAGCAGGAAGCTATGGGTCTTCTGATCTTTCAGGAGATGCACAAAGACAACTCTGTGGAGATTTATGGAACCCCTTCTCCTTACCTTCCCATGGCACCTAGGAGAGCACTAGGAGGGAGTCCCATGAGGCGCTCTTCCACAGCCCAGTCTCAAGCCTTAAGGGGGAGATGGGGTGATGTGACCCCACCAAAAGGAATGGAAGCCCATGTTTGTTCACATTGATTGAGGGCTCACTAGAGATAGACATATCCTGAGATTTTTACCACTTGATTTCTTGACAATCCCAGGAAAGAAGTGATACCATTTACACAGCTGGCCAGGGGTCCACACAAGAATTGAACCCAAGATGTGCTACCTCACTGCAGTTGGCTATGTACCTTACAGGGCACAAAGGCCCCTGGAGAAAGTGAGGGCCACACAGCCAGCCCTCTGCATCTATGCCTGCAGAGGGGCCAAGGTCGTCAAGGGGGCGGGATGGGGGTGGCCAGAGGAGATGCACATGGGAGGATGCAACATTAATCTCTTTCTCTTGGCAGAAGGGGAAATCTTTTGAGAGAGGGCTGCTCTCCTTGTCAGCCTCAATTCCCAGGTAACTGACTGTCCTACAAGATGTTTTTGAAGCTTCACAGCATCCATACAAAGAATGGCGTTCTTGCTTGGTTTCATGCTCACCCTTTCTCTGGCACTTCGATATCAGAGGAAGGGAGGAGGTAGCAGAGTGTTCCAGACCCCGGAACAAAGTTTCCGACCCGACTGCCCTAGAGCCTCTGAGCGCGTAGTGGAAAGAAATATCCACCCTCCCATGGGACAGGCCTCGGAGCCTCGGATCGGATTCCTGGGCGGGACCCAGGTCCGCGGAGGGCAGGGAGGCTGTTCGGAGCAGAGGCCACCAGCCAGAACTGTCAAGACCCAGGGACTGGCGGCAGCGGACTCGGACTCGCGGGAGTTACTGCCACAGGTCGGCGCACCCAGGCCCAGTCTAGCCTGAGGGTCACCCTGGGCCTGCAGGCGGCGGGAGTAATTCAGCCCGTCTCCTTCCGGCCCCACCTTTTCCCCAGAGCCTGAGCAGGCGCCCTGAGCCACCTACCCACTCTCTTCGGGTGCTGGAGGTGGCGCGAGGAGCCCTCGGAGTCCCGAAACGCAAGTGCTTGGCACTTGCGGTTCCCGGAGTTGCGCGCCCCGGGCCCTGCGCGCCCCGGCGGTCTCCGAGACCCACTTGGCTCCTGCCGCTGCAGCCCACCTCCCGGAAGGGCATCGATGCATGCAGAGCCCAGAGGACCCAGCGCCCGGGACGGCGATCTTACCTAGGGCAGTCACGACCCAGCGACCAGCTGACCACTGTCTCCAGCAAGGAACCCTCCCCACAGGGAAGGGGCGGGTCGGGGCTCGGCCCTTGCGTCCATTGGCTAGGCAGGGGGCGGGGCTTCGTGGCCACCGTTGGTGACTCCGCGGCAGGGGCGGGCACTTGGCCTTGGCGAGTAGGCCTGGAAGCGCTCCGAAGGGCGTTGGGTATGCACCTAGCTTCCTGCAGGGGGCGCAGAAGAGCAGGTTGTTTTCTTCCCTTATTTGTCTTGAGCCACTTCCAGGGGGAACTCCAGGTTCAGGCCAGAAGCCTGGAGGGCTGTTCGCCTCCGAGTCCTTGCAGGATTGGAACCCAATCCCCGCACTCCTCAGGTGAAGCAACCCCTCCTCCAGCTAGGTGCTCTGAGGAGAGAGGGTCTTCGTGTCGCTCACTCCAGCGTCTCCCGGGCCTGGCACACATTTCATGTTCAATAAACGTTGAGTGACAAGTACAGGTCACTGGGGATCGAGTGCCTAGCCCGGCGACTCGCACACTGGGCCATGGGAGCGGGATCTGAGCGGGTTCTGGGCGGGAAACTTGCTGGGTAGGGATGTCAAGTTGCCAGGCGCATGTGCTGGATGAGGGTGCGGGCCTGAGTGCAGTGCAGCAGAGTCCTCTGCTTGGACACCGGACACTTGGTGGGGAAAGGCCAGCAATTATTAGATACCTGCTGTATATCTAAGGGCCCATTGAATATTCTCAAAATAATCAGGTAGAATAGGTTTATACTTCTTATTTCAAAGAGAGATTAAAAGATTTGGGGAAATTAACTGGGTTTTTTGTTTGTTTTTGTTTTTGTACTAGGGATGGAACCCAGCTTTTATCACTAAGCTATCTTTTATCACTAAGCTACGCAACCTTTTTTTAAATTTTGAGACAGGGTCTCTCTAATTTGCTCAGTTTGACGTTGTATTTGGGATCCTCCTGCCTTGGCCTCTGGAGTAACTGAGACTACAGCAGACATACACCACTACACCCAGCTGTTTGACAGTTTTACTGATGTTAAACATAGGCAACCTCTATGACCCAGCAATTTCACTCCTGAATGTACATCTTCCTAGAAGCATATGCACTAGATATTTGTAGTGACTTTATTCATAATAGGCAAACTCTTGGAGCAATTCAAATATCTATTAGCAGGATGAATGAGGAGACAAGCTGTGGTGTACTCAACACAATGGAATAGTACACAGCAGTGAAAGAACTAACTGGGGGCTGGGGTTATGGCTCAATGGTAAAGCGCTTGCCTAGCATGTGTGAGGCACTGGGTTTGATTCTCAGCACCACATATAAATAAATAAAATAAGGGTCCATTGACAAATATATATATGGAAAAAAAGAACAAACTGGATCTCTCCACCTATGAATGAGTAAACAGTGTTCAGTTAATGGAGCCAAATACAAAAGAACATATGATGCCTGATTCTAGGCACTGCTTCAAAAACAGGAAAAACTAATGTACATAAATAGAAATCATGTCACTGGTTACCTCTGGGGAGGTTGCCTGGGGGAGGGGAGAGAGGCATACCTTCTAGGGGATGGAAATGTTGTTCTACATGTCGTGAATGGTAGCTACACAAGTTTACACATACTTAAAAATGCAACAATGGGGGCTGGGTTGTGGTTTACCTGGTATGTGTGAGGCAGCACTAGGTTCGATTCTGAGCACTGCAAATAAATAAATGAATAAAATAAAGGTCCATCAACATCTAGAAAATTTTTTTTTTAAATGCATCAGTAGGGCTGGGGATGTGGCTCAGTGGTAAAGCGCTTGCCTAGCATGTGTGAGGCACTGGGTTTGATTCTCAGCAACGCAAATAAATAAATGCATCAGTGGGGGCTTGGATGTAGCTCGGTGGTAGAGTGCTTGCCTAGCATATGCAAGGCCCTGAATTAAATCTCCAGTAGGGAAAAAAAAAAAACATCAATGGGAAGGGTTCAGGGGCACACACCTGTAATCCCAGTAATTTGGAGGTTAAGGCAGGAGGATCACAAATTTAAGGTCAGCCTCAGCAATTTAGTGAATGCCTCAAAGATGGGGGTTGCTGGGGATATAGCTCAAAGGTTCAATCCCCATTATGGAGGGTGGCAAGGGGAGAAAAGAAAAAAAGACAAGGGTTCAAACATTTAAGAGAGATTTGGTTGTGATCACATGCAAATGGCTAAGGAAAGATCTGACTACAAAGCTTGTGCTTCCAAACCAAAATTTAGGAAGTTTTGAAACACTTTATAGGTGAGATTTTATTACTGTACTTGGTAGCCCTGTGGTGTTTCACAACATTCAGAACTTACGAAGTGTTCTAAATCACACTCCAACTGTAATTAAGCCAGCTCCACATTGTGTAGCTAAAAGAGTGAGTGATGATGAGTTCAAAAATTAATGGTGCCTGCAACTCACCTTGACCCCTGTGGCTTCATATCTACTTCTTGCAGGAAGAGCATTGGGAGTGTGGGGCCTGGCTTCCAAATGCAATTGTCATCCCTGTCTTTGCTGGACCTTGAAGGGCATGAAAACAATCCAGCTTCCTGGCTGGGTGATTCCCTGTCACCTGCCAACGGCTTTTAAAAAATCTAGGCAAAGAAGGACTCAACCTTATGCCTATGTTATTCTTACCAAAAGCTCACATTTGAAGCTAATGAACAAACCTCAAATGAAGGCCACCTGACAGCTGTCCTGTCCCATACAGTAGCTAATAGCCACATGTAACTATTTTGGCTGAAATTAAATAAAATTTAGAAGTCAATTCCTGAATTCCACTAGCCACATTTCAAATGTCAATTCATCTGGCTAATGGCTATCATGTTGCATGGCACAGATACAGAACATTCCTATCAACCTAGAATGTTACGTTA
Organism: Ictidomys tridecemlineatus; assembly: GCF_052094955.1. NCBI lineage: Eukaryota > Metazoa > Chordata > Mammalia > Rodentia > Sciuridae > Ictidomys > Ictidomys tridecemlineatus. The sequence continues at coordinate 171,845,697 of NC_135481.1, forward strand.
GACAATGCTGATCTACAGAATAATTCTTCAAAAACATCAAGGTCACGAAAGACATGTTAAGACTGGAAAAAAGTTCCAGAGTAAAGGACACCCAAGTGTCGTGACTATTGAATGTAATGTGGGATCCTACGTTGGATCTTGAGACAGAGAAAGGACATTAGTGGGACCAATGGTGAAATCTGAATAATGTTTTGTTTTGTTTTGGTACTGGGGATTGAACCAAGAGGTACACTACCACTGAGATATATCCCTGTCCCTTTATATTTTTTTATTTTGAGATGGGGTCTTACTAAATTGTTGAAACTGGCCTTGAACTGTGATCCTCCTGCCTCAGCATCCTGAGTAGCTAGAATTACAGGCATGTAATCATTACCACGCAGAGCCTAAACAATGCTTTTGGCTTAACAATGTTCTCTCAGTGTTAATGTTCTGGTTTTGATCATTGTCCTGGTTGTATAAGATGCATTTGTATTATTTTTGCAATTGTGTTTGAAGTCTGAAATCATTTCAAAATTATAAAGTAAAATAAAATAATCTTCTGATTCTACCTGGCTGTTTATATTTCTTTATCTCATATAGTGTGTTGCATTCCACCCTATTGCAATGGGTTCAATTTGTTGATTGTTGTCCACATTTTAGTGGGAGGATGGGCCAGAAAGTGATCTATGCCCCAGGTCAGTGCTCCAAGGAGAGCTGTGATCCACACATGATGACTCAGCAAACACCAGCTCACGTTTCCCCCAGAGAACAGAGGCCCAAAGATAGTGCCAGAGGGCCCCAAAAAGGGCCATGCTCTCATGGTTGAGTCCTTCAGGGAACGCTCCCAGAATAAACACAAAACAAACCCTGCCTTCACAACTTCCTTTCAAATAAAGTTTCATACGGCTATTCTTTAAACTATTGTTTTTCATTCTGCTGATTTATTTTATATATGCTGATATTTTACATATATTTGTATATGTACCCCCCACCCCACACACACACACAAAATGCTTTATACAGCTATGTGGGGAAAGCAGAAAACCAAAATCTGTACTCAATGCATGCCATCACCCAGGGGTAAACTGGTGACATTCTGGGGTCTTTTCTTCTTATTTTTTTCTTTCTTTTCTTTCTTTTTGGATTGAACCCAGGCATGCCTATCATTGAGCTACATTCCAAGCCCTTTTAATTCTTTCTGTTGAGACAAGGTCTCTGTATGTTGCCCCGACTGGCCTGGAACTTGGGATCCTCCTTCCTCAGCTTCCAGGGATTAGAAACCTGCACCCAGCAAGTGTCTTTTCTTCTGGTGTTTTCTTTTCAACAGTACTGTGTCTCTGAGTCTCATGTCTTCCTGGGCTCATCCTTTCCTGGACAAAAGTTTGTGAGATGGGTCAAGTTAAGATCTGGGCAACAACAGGGTCCAGGAAGGAGACTTCCTTACTTCTCAGGACAAGCAGAAGGAGCAGGCTTGGATTGCGAGGGTTCTCCATAAGTCCCTGGCATAGCTGGTTCCTCCTCTGGGGCAGTGAAGCCCCTGTAGTCATCATGGACTCCGCCTCAGGCCTTAGGGCACTGCATTGCTAGAAGCCTGCCATTAAGGAGTCCTGCCACCCTTTCATTCCTTTTTGAAAACCACTGATGTAGGCAGCAGATGATTACCAGGGATTTGCAGGGATGGTAAGGAAATGAGCATGTAGGCAGGATATGTGGTCAAAATCAAATGTCCGTAGTCGTTGTGATGACACACACTTGAATTCCCAGCAATTTGGGAGGCTGAGGCAGGAGAATGATGGAAGATGGCCACTTAGAAGTCAACCTCAGCAACTAAGTGAACCATGTCTCAAAATAAAAAATGAAAAGGGCTAAGAATGTAGCTCAGTGGTAAAGAGCTCCTGGCTTCAATCTCTAGTGCCTAAAGGAAAAAAAAAAAAAAAGAGTTACAAAAATTCACATGCTTGTTGGGTGTAATGGTTCATGCTGGTAATTCCAGCCATTCAGTGAACTGAGACAGGAGGATTGCAAGTATGAGTCCAGTCTCAGCAACTTAATGACTCTGTCTCAAAAAATAAAAATGATGGGGATGTAGCTCAGTGATAAAGTACCCCTGCATTAAATCTGCAGTACTCAAAAAAAAAAAAAAAAAAAAAGAAGGGAAAAAAATTCCCCCAATGCAAGGCACTTCTTCCCAGACACATCCCTCCTTAGATCCAGCTTCCTGCCTCACTGATGTTCCCTACTTTCTGTCATCCCCTCTTGCTGTTGCTTGTCCCCCTCCCCCCAGTATTAGGTGTTTAATGAATCAAACAAAAATTATTCTATGTATATTATGCATGGCAGGTTTGGTTTCTTGAGCATAATTTATCATCAGTGAAATACATCAATCCTAAGTGTAAGACCTGGATTATATCTGAGTAAATACCTATGTACTAACAACAGATTAAAATCTAGACTATTTCCATCTTCCCAGAAAGTTCCCCTACACTCCTTCTTTATCAATCACTATCCAATCACTATTCGATTCCCGTAATTTAGTTTTGCCTCTTCTTGAATTTGATAAAAACAGAAACACAGAGTACATACATTTTTTTGTGTCTGGCATCTTTCACTCAACATAATGTTTTTGACATTCATATATGTTATTGCATGTATCATAAATGTGTTCTCTTTCATTGTTATGTAGTATTCTTTTTAGTTGTTGATTGACCTTTATTTATTTATTTTATTTTTTAAAATATTTTTTATTGGTTGTTCAAAACATTACAAAGCTCATGATATATCATCTTTTATACATTTGACTCAATTGGGTTATGAACTCCCATTTTTACCCCAAATACAAATTGCAGAATCACATTGGTTACACACTCACATTTTTACATAATGACATATTAGTGACTGTTGTATTCTGCTACCTTTCCTATCCCCTACTATCCCCCCTCCCCTCCCCACCCATCATCCCTCTCTACCTCATCTGCTGTTGTTCAATTCTCTCCCTTGTTCCCCCCCATTTCCCCTCACATCCTCTTCTATGTAATTTTGTGTAACATTGAGTGACCTTTATTTATTTACTTATATATGGTTCTGAGAATCAAACCCAGTGCCTCACACATGCTAGGCAAGCACTCTACCAACTGAACCTCAACCCCAGCCCTGTTATGTAGTATTCTAATGTATGACTAGACCTGTTTATTCATTCTATTTTTTTACTTTTATTTATTAGGTCCTGGAGATTGAGCTCAGGATGCTTAACCACTGAGGTACATCCCCAGTTCTTTTTAATTTTTATTTTGAGACAGGGTGTCACTAAGTTGCATAGGGACTCAATAAGGCTATGCTAAGGCTGACTTTGAACTTGAGATCAACCTCCTGAGTCTCTGGAATTACAGGAATGGCCACCATTCCCAGCTATTCATTCTATTTTTACTGAAACACGGGGGGTTTTCTAGATTTCGAGCTAGCAGGAAGAACAAAGCCACTATGAATAGTCATATATAAGTCTTTTCTATAGAATCATGTACTCATTACTCTTGGGTATACTTTTGGGAATAAATTGCTGAACAATAGGATAAGTTATGCAGTGTTTGCACCATATGACACTCCCACTAGCAGTGTCTTGCAAGTTCTAGTAACTCCATGCCAATCCAGTTTCCCACCAACACCTAACATGGTTGGAGCTTTTTTTTCACAACAAGTAATTCAGTACAGGGAATTAGTTGGTTGCAAAATTGTGAGAGGGACTAGGAGTGGGTTCAAGAGCACATCTTCACAGGCCAGTTGGAAATGAGAAGGCCACTGCTGCCACTCTCTGTGACACCAGAGAAAGAGTATAAAGATGGTGAGTCTGGCTGCTGAGACTGGTTCTGGACTATTGCACCATCATGTCCTATTGTCAGCAGAAGTGATAGCAGGAAGATAGCCACTGCCCCTCAAATATCATACCTGTTTCATATTCATAATTCTAGATGCAAAGTAGTGTGGGACATAGTTTTTCCACTTTCTGGCCTCTGTAATATATTAGAAAATGTCCTATAAGGAGATAGAGGGAATCGATTGTGTTAGTTGGCTTTTAAACTATCCCAAAATGTAACAAACTACAACAACCACCACACAGCCAGGTGCAGTGGTGGTGCACATCTGTAACATGAGGAACTTGGGAGGCTGATGCAGGAAGAATGCAAGTTCAAGGCCAGCCTCAGCAACTTAGCCAGGCCCTAAGCAACTTCACAAGACTCTGTCTCAAAATTAAAAAAAAAAAAAAAAAAAAAAAAAAGGCTGGGAATGTAGTTCAGTCGTAGAGTGTTCCTGGGTCCAATCACTAGTGCCCCCAAATAAATAAATAAATAAATAAATGGCAACCAATTATTTTGTTCACAATTTTGTGTTGGTGATTGGGGCTGGGCTCAGCTAGGTGGTTCTTCTGATTTATTTAGATTCACTCATGCCTTTGCAGTTCTGTTGGGAACTAACTGGTCTGGGAATGGGCTCAGCTATGATGGATCATCTCTGCTCCATGCAGTGTGTTTTTTGTTATTTCATGACAGCTCAGCAGGTTTCAAAAAAGAAAGCAAAATGCATGCTTTTTAGGCATATGCTCCAAACTGGCACAACATCACTTCTGCTACATGCTACTAGCCAAAGTAAGTCAAGAAGCTGACCCAGATTCAAGGGGAATGGAGAAAGACTCCACCACTTTATAGTGAGATACAGCCATATTGCCAGGATGGGACTAAAGAATGGGGTGAAAAGCTGGCAATCTACCCAACTATCTCACACAATGACTATACCTCCCACTCCCAGAACCAGCTGGCAAACCCCAAATCTGTTTTTTGTGTGTGCAAATCAACAGGACTTCCTGTATCTTACCTTTTTTCACCCCTTTGATTTGTCCTGTTCCCTGGGTTCCTTAACTTTATTTTCCAAACCATCTAATTAACTTTTTAAAAAATATCTATTTTTTAGTTGTAGTTGAACACAATATCTTTACTTTAATGTGGTGCTGAGGATCAAACCCAGGGCCTTGCACGTGCTAGGCGAGCATTCTACTTCTGAGTCACAACCCCAATTTTTTATTTTGAGACAGAGTCTCTCTAAGTTGCCAAGAAACTTGAAATTCTCCTGCCTCAGCCTCTGGAGTCATTGGGATTAAAGGTGAGTGTCACTGTACTTGACTCCCCAAGGCATTTTTGCTTCATTTTTTTTTACTATTTTTATTTTCTTTTTTCCCAGTGCTGACGATTGAACCCAAGTTCTTGTACTTGTTAGGCAAGTGCTCTATTGAACTATAACCCCATCCTTATTGCTTCATTCTTAATGTGAACAAAGTTCACTAGATAATTGGGAAAAGCCTGCAACAGAAAGAGAACTAGAAAAGCCAACAGGGAAAAAGATTTCTGAGGATAACCAGGCAGGAAACAAACAAGAACTTTAAAAGGAAAATAGAAGATAAGTGTGGTAGCACAAACCTGTAATTCCAGCTACTTGGGAGGTGCGGGCAGGAAAAATCCCAAGTTCAAGGCCAGCCTCAGCAACTTAGCAACACCCTGTCTCAAAAAAACAAACAAAAAGGACTGAGGATATAGCTCAATGGTAGAATACTCCTGGGTTCAATCAGCAAATAAAGATATTATGTTCAACTACAACTAAAAAATAAATATTTTTTAAAAAGTTAATTAGATGGTTTGGAAAATAAAGTTAAGGAACCCAGGGAACAGGACAAATCAAAGGCCTAGCATGTGTGAGGCACTGAATTCAATCCTCAGCACCACATAAAAATAAAGATATTGTATCCACCTATAATTTAAAAATAAATATTTAAAAAAATTAAAAGGGTTGGGGATGTACCTCAGTGGTAGAACTCTTGAGTTCAATCCACAGAACCACAGCAAAAAAAGAAAAAAGGGAGAGAAAGGGTAGAGGGTTGGGGGGAGAGCAAGCCTTGAGGAGTTGGGTGTGCATCTGCTGGATGGGCTGCTTTAGGGAGACCAGATGGGGACCAGCCTGTAGAATAGTCCCTAGAACATGACAGTTTTACTATTCTATTCCTGTAGAGTCTGGGTGTCATTTTGTTTGAGATAGTGTCTCCTTGGGCTGTCTTCATGACCAACACTTGGTAAAATCCACAGGCCAAGATAATGTTTTTATTTATTTTTTAAAATTTTTTTCAGTAACACATTTTATTTAATCCAATATATAAAAATACTGTTGCTTCATCAATAATACTAGAAACCTGCACTGCTTTGCTTTTTAAACTTAATAAATTGACATCAAATAAAACTAAAAATGCCTTTCTGTAATTACAGGAGCCTTGTTTCAAAGGCTCAATTACCACTAGTGGATGGTGGCCATGACACTAATCCAGCCCCCAAAACAAATCCTGGTCTAGTCTGGCCTGGTTCTCACACATGGACCCTCAGAGGGATGGGCCTTCACAATAATAATTTTTTGTTTCTGTTTTTTGGAGAGTTTTGCCTTACTGGGGAATGAAACCAGGGTTGCTCTACCCCTGAGATATACCCACAGCCCTTTTAATTTTTTTAAAAAATTTGAGATAGGATCTTTCTAAGTTGCTGAGGTTTGCCTCAAACTTGGAGATTCTTCTGCCTCAGCCTCTCAAGTAGCTGGGATTACCCGTGTGTACTATGGCACTTGGAAGAATAATGTCTTTAAGTTCATGTAGATATATAAGGCTACCAAAAATACTCATCATATTTAAATAATATTATTAAACTATTAAATAGATGTGTTTCTCTAAATAAATAAAATATTCATGTGGTATCATGTATAAACAATAATATATCTGTATAAACTGTACTGTGGTAGGAAAATATTGGTGATTTCTTTTAGTGACCAAGTCTCAGATTCTGCCAACACCTTTTTCGTTTGTGGGTGGCACTTAAAAAGAAATAAAATTGCAAAAATTTGGGACGGGTGATGGATAAATACATTGTCTTAATTATGGTAATATTTTTTATGGAGACCATATTTTCATGTAGTGATATCTTCATATTTTGTGGTAATATTTGTGTGTGTGTGTAATCTCATTAAAGTGTATACTTAATTTTTTTTTAATTTACTTTTTAGTTTTAGGTGGATACAATATCTTTATTTTATATTTATGTGGTTCTGAGGATTGAACCCAGTGCCTTATGCATGCTAGGTGAGCACTCTACCATTGAGCCGCAACCCCAGCCCTAAAGTGTATACTTTATATGTATTAGTGGGTGAATAAAGAATCCTGCCAGTGCAGGAGGATTGAAAGTTTGAGGCCAGCCTCAGCAACTTAGTGAGGCCCTAAGTAATTTAGGAGGCCCTGTCTCAAAATTAAAAATAAAAAGGGCTAGAGATGTAATTCAGTGGTTAAGCACCCTGGGTTCAATCTCTGAATCCCTGGTAGAGAGAGAGAGAGAGAGAGAGAGAGAGAGAGAGAGAGAGAGAGAGAGAGAGAGAGAGAATCTTGTGACTAAGATCCATATGCACGGATACACAGGAGAGAGAAAATAATGCATTATTGAGAATAATAATGGGAAACAAGCACACAAGTGCTTCACTAGAGACTACAAAGTCTAGGCAGCATTTCATCTTATTCAGCACACATTTTATTCAGTAGAAGATAGACAAGTGAAACTTCTGTCATCTTCCAGGAGACAAATGAACACATCTTGCTGATGGTCTCCCATCCTTCTCACAAGAGACTCCTGAGTTAACATGGGAGGCTCGTGAATAAGAGTTCTAGGGTCAGAAGGCTATGAGCCAGCATTGTAAAGTCTGGAGACTGGGATTTCTATAATTCCTGGCAAAAGAGTAAGGCCTATTCAAGCCTTTAAAGAGACACACTAAGGTAAGGAGAGATGCAGCTACCTCCTCTTTATCAAACAAAACACTTTCATTTAATTTACCCTTAGAGCAGCTCATTGTGTGCCAATTATGTGTCATAAAGCTGCAAACATTCCCTCCCCCCAAAAAGGAAAGAAATGTTAATTTCATTTAGTGATTAGTGCAAAAGAAGATGTAATTTTTTCCCCCATCCAAGTTTGCAAAGTCCCCTGAATTCTGTCCGTTCACAGAATAGATAGTCTGTGGGTTCCAGGTCTCATTGTCCCAATCACAAGTTCCTTTGACTAGTCAAGTTTCTGTAGTCCTGTAGTCTCCTTTAATCTGAGGAAGCTCCTGGGTCTTTCCAGCAAAGGAGACACTCATGCAGCATCTGCACATTTCCTGCTGCAAGTAGCCCTGCGTCCTGCTGGCTTGCTTTCTACTCAGCTCTTTCTATGCCATAGAGGAAGGGTCTCCCACTCAGTGTTCTGAATGAGGTTAGAGCTATGACTGGGGATTACCACAGGTCCATGATTCCTGCCCTGAGGGAATGAAGGTAAAAAGGTGACCAAAACTCCTGCTCTCTCAGCAACAGTCATCCCAGTTTAGTCTGGCAAAAGTCAAAGTGATGCTTTCTGTGTCCACTTCAATTAGAGCTTGGCTGTGTTGAGGGTCCACAAGTGTTTACAGTAGCAAAGACTCCACCTTTGATATTTTTGCAGAGTACAGGTCAGATATTTTATGACATTTCCCTCTGTCTGGATTTGTCTGAGGTTTCCTCCTGATCAGATTCAGGTGTAGCATTTTGGACACTCAGAGTGATGCTATGTCCTTTGTGCATGAGATTGGCAGCACACGTCTGTCCCACCACTGTGGATTTTCCCTTTGATCACTTGGTGGATAGAGTCACAGGTTTCTGTCTGTAAACTTCACTACTGCTTCACTTCCCCATTTTTAATTTTTTTTAAAGAGAGAGAGAGAGAGAGAGAGAGAGAGAGAGAGAGAGAGAGAGAGAGAGAATTTTTTAATATTTATTTTTTAGTTTTCGGCGGACACAACATCTTTTTTGTATGTGGTGCTGAGGATCAAACCCGGGCCACACGCATGCCAGGCGAGCACGATACCGCTTGAGCCACATCCCCAGCCCCCCATTTTTAATTAATAAGCAATTATGGAAAGATCCTTTGAACCTGTATGAATAACTGCTTCCTCGTCATTCCTTCATTCTTTAGTTTCAGCATCTTAGAATAGTTCATAGGTCTTCTTTGCACAGATACTACATAGTTATGATTATGTCTGATTCCAGAAATTTTATATATTTGGTTTTTACCCTGGTTAGGATCTTCACTTTCATGGTATTAATTAAATCCCTATTCATGGGCATAGGAAATTACTGATTTTTGCTCATTCTTTTTGCTGTTAATCACCTAACTTAGGGCCTCTCTGAGTGTGGGGAGGTTGGTCTTTCAGACAGGGCATGCCTTATGGTAGGGACTTGTGGTCCTAGGAGTATCATCCTTGAGAGATAAGCAGTAATCTATTGTTTCTATTTGTATCCCAAGAGAAAGTAAAAGTTGTTACATGGGGGTTGGGGATGTAGCTCAGTGGTAGAGCAGTCACAAGGACATTCCAGGACCACAAGAGCCAGAGATCTGTCAAAAGGTGTTGGAAAGAACTTGTTCATGTATGTGTGTGCATGCGTGTGTGTGTGTGTGTGTGTGTGTTACTGGGGATCAAATCTAGCAACTTGTGCATGCCAGACAAGTGCTCTACCACCGACCTACACTTCCAGCCCCTGTCAAGAAGGTTTTTTTTTTTTTTTTCGAGAGAGAGTGAGTGAGTGTGTGTGTGTGTGTGTGTGTGTGTGTGTGTGTGTGTGTGTGAAAGAGAGAGAGAGAGAGAGAGAGAATTTTTTAATATTTATTTTTTAGTTTTTGGTGGACACAACATCTTTGTTTGTATGTGGTGCTGAGGATCAAACCCGGGCCGCACGCATGCCAGGCGAGCGCGCTACCGCTTGAGCCACATCCCCAGACCTCAAGAAGGTTTTTTATTTTGTTTTTGGTACCAGGGATTGAACCCAGGGGCACTTACCCACTGAGTTATATCCTCAGCCATTTTTTATGTTTTATTTTGAGAAAGGATTTCGCTAAATTGCTGTGGCTGGCTTTTAACTTGTGATCCTCCTGCCTCAGCCTCTCAAGCTGCTGGGATTACAGGTGTGGGCCACCATGCCTGGCTGTCAGAGTTTTTATGTCCTTTTGTTTCCCATCAAGAGTCAATCCCAGGATGAGGATGAAGCTCAGTGGTAGTGCTTGCTTAGCATTCATGAGACCCTGGATTTGATTCCTGGTACCACCAAAAGTCAGTCCCAAGCAAGTGCAGGGATCAGGCACTTACCAGCCTAAGGTAGAATCTTTGCCACTGCAAACACTTGTGGACCCTCAACACAGCCAAGCTCTAATTGAAGTGGACACAGAAAGAGTCCCTTTGACCTTTGCCAGACTAAACTGGGATGACTGTTGCTGAGAGGGCAGGAGTTTTGGTCACCTTTTTACCTTCATTCCCTCAGGGCAGGAATCATGGACCTGTGGTAATCCCCAGTCATAGCTCTAACCTCATTCAGAACACTGAGTGGGAGACCCTTCCTCTATGGCATAGAAAGAGCTGAGTAGAAAGCAAGCCAGCAGGACGCAGGGCTACTTGCAGCAGGAAATGTGCAGATGCTGCATGAGTGTCTCCTTTGCTGGAACTTCAGGTTATCTAATGGGAAAGGAACTTGTGGTCCTGGGAATATCATCTTGGAGATATAAAAGACAGACTATTGTTTCTATCTGTATCCCAGGAGAAAGAAAAGTTGTTATATGTGGCTGGGAGTGTAGTTTAGTGGTAGAGCCCCTGCCTATCACAACACAACCAAGGCACTGGTTCAATTCCCAGCACTGCAAAAAACATTTTTTTAAAAAGAGAATTTTTGGTGTCTCCTAAAAATCACCTTATCCATTGGTCCATTTGTTCAATATATATTATAAGCCTGGTTTGGGCTAAATGTTATATAATGCAGAAAACAAAAGTTAACATTAAGGTTTCCTGGAGGTTATTGTATGGCAAGATTGCAATAAATCACCAAGTCCATCTTAAAGCAGGAGATGGAAACTTTATTCACCAGTTAGCATGGGCCAAGGGGCAGGCTGCAAATCTACACTCTTTGATCCCCTCCCGGGGGTTTGAGTACCAAAATCATATTAATCATAAGTGGCTGTTGTTATGATTCAAAACCATAAACAAATGTCATGAGATCTAAAATCACAAGCAGAAGAGGGAGTAGGTCAAAATGTCCCTAGTTGAGTACAAGTTAAAGAACAGTTACTAACATTTAGGCAATCAATCTCTGATGGGGTACATTGTCTAAAAAAAACTGGGAACCAAAGAGAGAACAATTTTACATTATATAAGAATTGCCATTTTGTATGGAGGGACTTTGGGCAAAGGGGAGGGTAGGGTGAGGAGGAGGCTTGGGGGCAGAAAAGATGGTGGAATTACCCTAGGTACATGTAGGACTGTGCACATGGTGCAACTCTACATTGCTACATCGTGTACAACCAGAGAAATGAAAAGCTGTGCTGCAATTGTGTACAATGAATCAAAATGCATTCTGCTGTCATATATACCTAATTAAAATTAAAAATAAATTAATTAATTAATAAGAAATTTGAAAAATAATTGCCATTTTGTGTTGCCAAATATGCTATGCTAAGCAACAATTGATGGGTACAGAGGTGGGGCTTTCCCATGAGAGAAGCAGTTTTTACATGACGTGGAGTTTCAGGGTAAGATGGAGTCTGTTTGGTCATTACCCATATAGCCTGGCCCATAACATTATAACCTTTTATGATTTGGATATAAAGTGTCTCCCAAACACTAATGTATTGAAGGCTTGGTCCCCAGTGCAGCAATATTCAGGGGTATGGGTTTTGGGGAGTAACTGAATTATGAGGGCTCTGACATCATCAGTGGATAACTGAACGGACTATAGGGAGATAGTAAAAACTGTAGGCTGGTAGGGCATGGTTGGGCTTGCACTTAGGAACTACTTCCTGTCCCTGGCCCCTCTCTCTCCCCCTCCCCACTTCCAGGCTGCCAAGGGCTAGACAGCTTTCTTCTGCCACACATTTCTGCCATGACGTTCTGCCTCGCCTCAGACCCAAACCAATAGAGCCAGACAACCATGAACTGAAAGCTCTGAAACCTTGGGCCAAATATATCTTTACTTTAAAAACTGTCAGGTATGGGGCTGGGGTTGTGGCTCAGTGGTAGAGCACTCATTAGCATGTGTGAAGCCCTGGGTTCGATCCTCAGCACCACATAAAAATAAAATAAAATAAAGATATTGTGTCCAACTACAACTAAAAATTAATATAAAAAAATTGTCAGGGGCTAGAGCTGGGGCTCAGTGGCAGAGTGCTTGCCTCGAATGTATGAGGCACTGGGTTCAATCCTCAGCACCACATAAAAATAAATAAACAAAATAAAAACATTGAATCCATGCATAACTTAAAAATTTTTTTAAAAAATTATCAGGTATTTCCTTTAAAGATGTTGGAGATTTTAGCTGCATTCAACAAAAAGCTGATTAACACATAACCTGGCTCTCAGATGAGGACCAGAAGAGAGAAAACTCTCTTAAGGGGATGGTCAAGAGACTCAAGGGTCTCATGGTCTGAATATGTTTGAACTGCTTCCCATGAGTTTGCCTGTAATGATACTGGGAGGTGATGGATCTTTAAAAGGTGAGACCTACTGGGAGGCCAATACTGGCCCCTCCCAGCTCTTTGGTTACCTTTCTGGAGATAAGATCTCTCCCACAATTGTGGTGCCATCCATATGACGCCTTCATCAGAGCTGAGATTGTGTTGGCCAGCTTTTCATCACTGTGACTAAAACAAGAACAACTTGGAGGAGGAAAGATTTGGGATGATGGTTTCAGAGGATTCAGTTCATGACTGACCAGCTCAAAGACAGAAACATAGTAGAAAGGTATAACAGGGCTGGAAATGTAGCTCAGCGGCAGAGTGCCTGCCTAGCAAGCACCAAGCTCTGGGTTTGATCCCCAGCACTGCCAAAAAAGAAAGAAAAGAGAGAAGAGTAAAGCTGCTCAACTCATGGCAGCCAGGAAGCTGAGAGGGAAAAGAGAACCCTTCCAGGGCAGATCCACAGTGACTTATTTCCCCATCTAGATCCACCTTCCAATAGTTCTTCTAGCTATTAATGGATTAATCCACCAAATGATGAATGTGTTCGAACTTTCATGATTTGATCATTGCCTAAAAGACCCCACCTCTGAGCCTTGATGCACTGGGGATCATGCTTTCAACACATGAGCCTTTGGGGGACAGTCCAGATCTGATTCATCTAATTCTACCACTGAGCATTATACCCTAACCCTTCAGAACTATGAGATAAATAAACCTCTTTTTTCTTCTTCTTCTTCTTTTTTTATTTTTATATTTTTGGTACCAGGGATTTAAACTTAGGGGTACTCAATCACTGAGCTACATTCCCAGGCCTATTTTGTATTTTATCTAGAGATAGTGTCTCACTGAGTTGCTTAGCACCTTGCTTTTGCTGAGGCTGGCTGGCTTTGGACTCGTGATCCTCCTGCCTCAACCTTCAGAGCCACAGGATTACAGGCATGCACCACTGCATGGGGCAAGAAACCTCTTTTTTTAAAAAAGGTATCTGATCTCAGGACATTCATTATAGTAACAAACAATGGACTAATAACAGAAAATATATAATGATGAATTTTAAGGTTTTTTTGTTTTGTTTTCTGGGGATTGAACCAGGGCCTCACACATGCAAAGTAAGCCCTCCATCACTGAATCACATGCTCAGCCCTAGAGATGATTTTTTTTTTTTAGAAGTAGTTGGACACAATACCTTTACTTTATTTATTTATTTTTATGTGATGCTGAGGATCGAACCCAGGGGGTCTTGCATGTGCTAGACGAGTTCTCTACCACTGAGCCACAATCCCAGCCCAAGAGATAATTTTTTAAATACCAAACACCAAAGGTATGGTCCATGAAGAAAGAACTTTAATGACATTAAGAAGTTCTGCTCCAGGAGCTGGGGTTGTGGCTCAGCGGTAGAATGCTCATCTAGCATGTATGAGGCCCTGGGTTCTATCCTCAGCACCACATAAAAATAAAACAAAATAAAGGTATTGTGTTCAACTACTTCTAAAAAAAAAATAAATGTTTAAAAAAAAAAGAAGAAGTTCTGCTCCAGGGCTGCAGCTATAGCTCAGTTGGTATAGTGCTTGCTTTGCATGCACAAGGCCCTGGGTTCATCCCCAGGACCACACACACACACACACACACACACACACACACGAAGTTCTGCTTGGCACTGAGTTCATAGCTCAGTGGTAGAGCACTTTCCTAGCATTTATGAGGCACTGAGTTTGATTCTCAGTGCTCCATATAAATAAATAAGTTCATTAAATAAAGGTCCATTGACAACTAAATACACACACACATACTATATATATATATATATATATATATATATATATATATATATATATATATATATATATAAGTTCTGCTCTGTGAAAGACAATGTGAAAAAATGAGAAGACAAGCCCCAGACTGGGGAAAATATTTGAAAAAGAGATACTTGATAAGTGACTGTTACCTACAATATACAAAGAACTCTAAATCAACAGTAATAAAACAAACAACCCAATTAAAAATGAGGCAAAAGAGAGAGGCATTGTAGCACACACCTGTAATCCCAGCTACTCATGAGGCTGATGAAGGAGAATAGCAAGTTTGAGGCCAGCCTCAACAACTTAATGAGACCCTGTCTCAAAATAAAAAGGACTGCAGATGTAGCTCAAGTGGTTAAGTGGACCTGAGTTCAATCCCTGGTACAAAAAAACAAAACAAAACAAACAAACAAAAAAATAAACACCACACACAAAAATAAAGGACCTGGGCTGGGGTTGTGGCTCAGTGTGCAAGGTGCTGGGTTCAATCCTCAGCACCATATAAAAAAAATAAAGGTATTGTGTACAACTACAATATATATATATATATATATATCTATATATATATAGATAGATATATATATATATGAACAGACACCTCACAAAAGAAGGTATACAGATGGTAAGTTAAGTACATAAAAGATGTTCAACATTATGTCAATAGAGAATTGCAAATTAAAACAATGAGATACCATTGCCCCTTATTAGAATGAACAAAGTCTAAATACTGACAATATCAAATGCTGGTAAGGATGTGGAACAACAGGAACTCTGTTACTGGCAAAATGGCATTGCCACTTTGGAAGACAATTTGGCAATCTCTTACAAACTGAATGTACAGTTTTTGGTATTCACTCAAATGAATTGAAATTGTATAGCCCCACAAAAATGAATGTGTAGAGCACCTTTATTTGTAATTGCCAAAACTTGGAAGCAACCATGAGTACTTTGGTAGGTGGATGGATAAACTCTAGTTGATCTATAGGATGGGATATTAGTCAGCAATTAAAAAATGAGCAATCAAGCCTGGAGAAGACATGAAAGAAATTTAATGCATATTACTACATGAAAGAAGCCACTGTGTAAGGCTAGTACGGTTCCACTGCATGACATTTGAAAAAGATAAGCCCAGAGAGAAGGCAAAAAGATTAGAAGTTGCCAGGAGTTAGTGGAAGAGAAGGGATGACAGATAGGCAAAACACAGGAGAGTTTTGGGGCAATGAAACTACTCTGTGTACTGCAATGATGGATACATGTCACTACACACATGTCAAAACTCTTAAAAAGCACTACACCAAGAGTGAATACTAAGGGAATCTATGGACTTTGGGTGATGCTGATGGGTCAATGTAGACTGAACAACTGGTCAATTTAATGGCATAAATATGCAGGGCTTTGATTAAGGGGTCATTGAGTGTTGCATCTGATAAATAGTATTTGAGTTTACAACAAAATATATGAATAATTGTTTAAAGAAAAGGACTGAGCCCTGGGGGTTGCTGGACAATAGTCTGCTGTGTCACAGGCCTAGGGAAAATAACACTGTCCTGAAGGAGATGTGATGATCCAGGACCATCCCAAGCATCCCTTATGCCTCCAATGATCCACACCACCTAGCAACACCGTGGCCTGGCCTGAAACCTGTGACTTCCTCCTCTATATAGGGCTCCACTTCCTTCCTGCTATCTTCCTGTTGTCCCAAGAGCATTTTCTGTGCCCTGGCTTCAACACCAGCTGCTAAATGTCTCCAGTTCTCAAGAGGTCAAGGGGTGTGTGGCTTGACCCAGATTCCTAGGACAGGAAGAAGACAGTGAGAAGGCTTGGAGGTGAAGCAAGTTTACTTCTCTAGCAATTTTTTTTTTTTTGGTGGCAGGGATTGAACTCAGGGGCACTTAACCACTGAGCTGCTAAGTACCTCATCATTGTTGAGGCTGGCTTTGAACTCGAGATCCTCCTGTCTCAGCCTCCCAAGCCATTGGGATTATAGGTATGAGCCACTGTGCCCAATTTATGCAGCAATCTTAATTTTTTTTAAAGAGAGAGAGAGAGAGAGAGAGAATTTTTTAATATTTATTTTTTAGTTATCGGCAGACACCACATCTTCATTTGTATGTGATGATCCAGGACCATCCCAAGCATCCCTTATGCCTCAAACGGTAGGGCGCTCACCTGGCATGTGTGCGGTCTGGGTTCGATCCTCAGCACCACATAAAAATAAATAAAACAAAAGATCCAACTACAACTAAAAAATATTTTAAAAATAAAATATAGAGACAGATTTCAAAAACACTATTAAAACTTAATTCTAAATTCATATAGTATCAATTATTATCCCATTAATTATGAATTCCACTAATTATAAATTAATTAATATTTATTATGAATTTCTCCTGACCCAGAATTAATGAAAACCCACAAGATTTAGAGATTTCTTCATATCTAGATCAGTTTAACTTGGTGCTCCTTCTCTTGTAAGTGTTCCATGTAATTCTTCCTAAAGTGGTTTCAAGTTTGCATTGAGGTTCTTGCTAACAATCACAAAAAGATTCTTGATTTCTACCTAGAGCCTTGCTTTTGTCTGTGGCATAAAGTTTGCTGTTCACAGAAGCTCCCTGATAATGCCTACCATATATTCATATGATTTAGGGATATTTTCTCTGTGGGCACAGACCATAGCACTAATTATCCCTGTAACAGAATGTGCTATTGTTTGACCAATACCTGTGTTTGTATCAGTCTGGAACAGTTAGGCAAGTATCTATACTTATAATTGTTGTTGTTGGGAAAAATAAACTTTCTTTCACTGGGGAAAAAAGTAAAAATAATAATAATAATAAATAAAATAAAAAAGGCTGGGGATGTAGCTCAGTGATAAAGTACACCTAGGTTCAATCCAAAAACAAAGTGGAAAAATGTAGAAAGGACACTGGGTGAGCTCATGGGGTGACAGAAACCCAGGTAGTAACTGGGCAGCCAGAACAAGAACCAGGGGCTCAGCAGCCCCAGGGTGTGGCCTTCGTCTCCTCCATTCTCCATGTATCAGTTTGCTCCAGGAGATGGGAACCAAGGCCACCGAACATGCCCAATTCCAACTTCCAGGACAGAAGGGTCCCAATCTCTCCTTCATGTTCAGTTTGAATAGAAAGAATTCAGATCAGGCAAGCTTAGGATCTTCCCCTGAGGCCAGAGGGCCTGTTCTTGTGAGAATAAAGCCACTTCACCAAGATTATCCCTGGTAGTAGAAGGTTACAGTATGGCTGGTGGCTTTGGCTGCAGACACAGAAGGGCTGATTACGGTGCTGCCTCCTAAATGCATGTGGGTGGACTCATCCTGGGTGACCAAGGGCAACTGATGCATGGGAAGCATGAGATGGGGATGCCACCTGCACCCTGACCACCCAGAAGGCCATTCTGCCCACACCAAGAAAGCCTTGTCTTTACAGTAGCAGACCGATCATGAAAATGATAACGATTTTTCTTTTTTTAACTGAATAATTTTAGGCCAACACCAGAAGCTGCTGATAAAAGACCTCCTAACAACTGGTGTTTAGTGGCCCATCCATATATTTTTGGCAGGCAGGCTCAGCTCCACTCTCTGAGAGCAGAAAGAGCCAAGGAATTTACACACCCTGTGACAACAAGCAAAGACTAAAGCATGTGGGCAAACACCCATGGCCCCCAACCCTCAGGTGAGATAATTCAGAGGTGACTTACACACTGGCCCCCAGACTGAGCATGAAACTACTCATCAAATCACATCTGATGGGCTGCCTCCCCTTCCTATTGCCTAGGATTACCTCTCACATAAGCCACCTGCACATACTTGTCTCAGGCTCTCCTTCCCAGAGGCCCACACTGACCTGCCACCAGTGGAGGCTACAGTCAAGGAGGCGGGCAAGATACAGAGGCCGCCCAAGAAACCTCTCGGGAGACCCTTGAGCAAGAAGTAGACACCTAGCTCATAGACCATCCGAAGAGACACTCACTTGTAGAAAAATGTGTCTATCAAACTCACAAAGGGCGAGGTCACACAACCAGCACTTTTAATACAAAATGAGAAAGACAAGGTCAACCAGCGCAGACTTCCCAAATGCTGCATCTTAACCCTACCTGATCGGCTAGGGCTTGGCACACAAAGAGCTACAGGATGCCCTGCTGAACAGTGTTTCTGAACTGAGGTGGAGCTAGCTGAGAGGAGGCCCTTGCTAACAAAATCTCCAATGATGTTGCTTAAGTATTTGCAAAGGTAGGGGCCAGGGCCTGCCAGGTTGTGGGCCTAACCACCCCCACCATGATGGGAGTCTGCAATGACTGAGGCTTTGGAAGGAGAAGGTGTGCTATTTTAGGCAGCGCCCCCTAATCCCCCAGCACTAGTGGCTAGTGGGGCTTTAGGAAGGCAGAGTCTAGGTCAGGTCGGACATACATAATGCAGTGGTCTGAGTAAATAACACAACGGCAGTTCTAGGTTCAGGATGTTCTGTGATTCTGGTGACCTGAGAATAGACACAGTCCCACTTCTACCCTCACACTGGTCCCCTTGCTGCCAGCTTGTCCCATCCATGTGTTCTGGATATGGCAGCACATCAGAGCAAGAAACAGGTCAGGCAGGAGGCAAATGCCAAGCTTCCCCTGGCTATGTGTGGAATCTCTATATTCCTTCCCTGTCCCCTCAGTGAGCCCCATTCCAGTGAGGGGTCAGCGGGGCCAGGCAGCATTGAATTCCTTCTCCATACCCTGGACAAAGTGGTCATTGAGGAAAAGCAGCTGACCATGGGGCAGAAAGCGGGTAAGGATGCCTTCAATGCGGTCAGCTCGCAGCAGGAGGCTGGAGCCAGGGGTCAACAGGCGGAGGTGGTCCAGGAGGAGGCGGGCCAGAAGCCGGATGGTACTCTCGGCCAGCAGCAGGTTCTCATGGGCATCCAGCACCAGGGCAAAGCCCAACGAGAGCGCTCCCAACCACACCACAGTTCTTGGCTCCTGGAAAGGGTCTCCTGCTGCCAGGCGGAAAGCACCTCGTGGAGCCTCCTGCAGGGGCACAGGCTCGTCTGAGGATGGAGACTGCAGGTCCGTTGGGGGTCGGCCAGATGCTTGCTGCTGCAGCTGGCACATTGACTCCACTTGCCTGGGAAGAAGTGACAGGTCTGGTGAGGCCCAACTTCTGTCATCCTCATGACTACTCTGGGAGCTACCATTACCCCCATATCTCAAGTGAGGAAACTGAGGTTCAGAGAGACTAAGTGACCTCTCCAGTGCCACAGAGCAAGAAAGTATGACCTCATCTTGGAATCCAGGCCTGGCCTCTGGGCCCTAGATCACTTTACTACATGTGGCCAAGAGAAGGCAGGTTCTAAAAACAGCTTTTTCAGCTAAAAAAGGGCCCCAGGGGAAGAAGAGGCTGTCCCACCTGCTTCATAGAGGCCTTGCTAAGGAAAATAAATGCCATGGCCCAACCTGGGCTACCCAACCTCTCTACCTTCATCCCATCCTGCAACCTTCTCCAAGTAAAAATAAAGTTTTCCATCTTTCCATTGAAAACTCCCTGTGATCCTTCCTAAATTGCCTTCTAATTTGAGTCATGCACAGCCTGGTTTTAAAGCATTTGTTGGGGCTGGGGTATATCTAAGTGGCAAAGTATGTGCTTAACATGTGCAAGGGCCTAGGTTCAATCCTAGCATCAAAATAATAAAATAGTGAAGATATCTGTTTGGTTTTCTATGCTACAGGGAGGGAGGGGAAGTCAAGAACAAGAGGCGGGCAGGAATCAGTAAAAGTTGCCCAGAGTAGCAATTTCCTACCCAGAATGCAGAGGGGAAAAACTCTGGGATGGGAAGGTTCAAGGATAGCCTCTTTGGAACAGTGTTTTCCAAATTGTGGTCTGAATCCAAACATTCAGGAGGACCTTAGTATAAAGATGGCTGGGGTATACATATTCTTTCTTTCTTAGAGATTCAGAAAGCCTACAGCACAATAAAGGCCCTGAGAAGTCTTGCACTACAAAGTGTGTTGAATCTGCACTGTGGTCTGCTTGCCTACACTCCAATCTCAGCTGTGTTACTTTCTAGCTGTATAATCCTGGCAGGTTAAGTTCCTTAAACACTGTGCACCTCATTTCACATTGTATGTAAGGTGGGGATAACTGTAGCTACCTCAAAAAACTATTATGACAATTAAATGAATTAATAATAAATGTGAAATGCTCAAAACATGAATGCTTAGCACATACAGACTCGATAAGTGCTCACTATAATAATGATTACAAAACCATTAACATTATTTCCTTAAACTTTTCTTGCAGTGATGAGGTTTGAAGTCAGGGCTTTGAGCATGGCAGGCAAATGCTCTATGGCTGAGCTACAATCCCCAGCCCTCTTCAACCCTCTTTCATATTAACACTATTAACACCTGTGGAAGACTCTGGGAAAAACTACTCCAAGATATCCTCCCTGCTTCTTAGTCCTCCTGTGTTGCTGCATGCCCCCAGAGCGCCTATCACAATTAGCCGCGTGCTCAATGAAACCTGGAGTTGGACTGTAGTTACCTGGCTACCGCCAAAATCTGCTCCTTGCGGAGAAGCCTATCCCTCTCTGCACCATGTGGTCGAGGATCATCAGTTGACTTCTCAGCACCAAAGACACAGGAGTACAGCACTCGACAAAGGCCTGTGTCCTCCACATTTGGGGCCCTCAAGGTGTGGATGAGGAAGGCGTGTACCATGGCTCTATGGTGGGTGCTACAGAAAAGCCAAAGACCTGGGTGAGAGTGAAACCCCAGCTTGGGAAGCACCTGTGGGTGTGGCCCAGCAGCAACTGGGGTAGGTCCAGAGGCCAATGTGGATGGACACTGAACCCCCCTCACCCAGCCAACACCCACCCCAGCCTCTGTGATGCCTAGTTAGAGAATCTAGTGGTGAAGAAATCACAGACACCCTAAACCTAGTTCTTCAAAACAACTGGCCAAGAATCTCCAAAAAAGTCAAGGTCTCAAGAGTCCAGGAAAACCTGAGGAGCCACTCTAGACTGAAGAAAACTAAAGAAACCTGACAGCTAAATGCAACATGGGCTCCTGAACTGGATCCTAGGCCAGGAAAAAGACAATTTCCACATAGGGAATTACTAGGACAACTGGAAACATTTAAGGTTAGAAGATGGTCTTGGTCAATGTTACCTGGTTTTGAATGTAGGAATATGTCCCTGTTTTCAGGAAAAAAAAAATACATAGAGACATACCTTTAAGTACAGAGGTAAAGAGGCACCAAATGCAACTAAATCAAATCGGGAGGGGGGTGTGTGTGGCAGAATAGGTATACGGAGAAAAGAAGAAATGATAAAGGGGATAAAAGATGTGAAGACTGGCTAGTCTTATCAATGAATATACTGGAAACTGTGTGAGGTGGCACACACCTATAATCCCAGCAACTCAGGAGGCTGAGACAAGAGGATCACAAAGTCAAGGCCAACCTCAGCAATTTAGGGGGACCCTATCAAAATAAAAAATAAAAAGGGCTGGGGCTGTAACTCAGTGGTAGAGCGCCGCTGGGTTAAATCCCCAGTACCAAAGCAAACAAAAGTATACGGGAGTTGATTATTTCAAAATAAGTAATAATAATAATAATATCTCCTTAGTTCAGTGCCTGGCCTGAGGGTTGAAAGGCAACGGGTACAGTCATCAGGTAGCCAACCTTAAGGCTAAATAGAAAGTCAGTTTGAGGGCTGGAATTGTATATATCCCGAAGGCACTTGGAGACCCGAACCCTTATTCCCTAGCGCTGACCTCCGGTGACCCGCCAGAGGCAATCAGAGCGCGTCATCAGCCCGCGTCCCCCAGCCCCCCACCAGAATAATGGTAGCGGCCGAGGAGCCTTACGTCACTACTTCCCGCAACCCTGCGGTGCAATGCACTTTGGGAATTGTAGTTTCCTATTCCGATCAGCCTGGCGTTGAGAGGGTTTTCAGTTCTGAACGTGCTGCCCCTACAGCACTAGGACGCTGTTATCGAGGCGTAGCATTCAGCCTTCCCTCCGGGCGGCGGACTTCGAAATGGGAGCCCAACACGGCAGTGGGCAAGCAATGGCGGCGTCACGATTCATGGGCGCCTGCGCACGCCGGCGGCAGGCACGCGCAAGAGCGCCGCCGGTCGGAGTAGGCGGGGCCCTTGCGTAGCGTGCGTTGCTCTGGGTTCCAGGTACTTTCCGACACTCAGGCCCGGGGCGCTAGCGGGCTTCACTGTTCTCCACTCGGGGATCTGAGTTCTTCGTGGAAGCCGTGCGGGTATGTGCTGCCAGGCTGGAAGCCCTGACCTAGCCCCGCCCCTGGCCACCGACCCGGGCGGCCGCGAGGGGGCGCGTCGCCCCGACGGCCACCAGTGCGCGTGCTTTCCCAGGAGGCGGAGAGTAGCCCGAGCGCGGAGTGCAGGCTTCCTGGCTGCCTGCCAACCTAGTGCGGCTCGTGGCTACGCCTCAGGGCCTCGAGGTGGCTGGTTTACTTCCTAGACTGACCATTGTGTGAGGATCAAAGGCCCTGAAAAATTATGAATTTGCAGGGAAATAGGTCTATATAGGCAATTTTGCCTATATATAGGGTTCCCTCAGCTGGCTAAGACTAGGGCTGAGTTTGGCATAGAAAGATTTGAACTTTGATCCCAGTCCTGTCACAGCTGCGTGTTCCTGGCAGATCAACTTCCGCTGAGCCCCAGTGAAATCCCATAATATAATGACAGCAGGGGCCAGCGCTTAGTAGGGCTGACCATTTTTTTTTTTTTTCTTTTCATGTCCCACCTCCAGCAGGATCCCTGCTTGACTCCTTGGAAGGAGGCCATCATGAAGAGATTTATACATTAAACTTGAAATGGGCACTGTCAGGTGCCAGCCTCCAGAGCCTTGTAAAGACCTCAACCTAGAGACATGGCCCAGAAATATTTGGGGTCTGCCTGGGCCTTATCGTCTGCCCTGCACTGTTCCCCGCAACTGAAGGTGTATACTCCTTCACTTCTTGGCAAGTGAACGGCTTGAGCCTCCCCAGGTATGTCCCAGTGTTCTATGCTGCAGAGCCCCTCTATACTGGCTGTAGATTCCCTTACTCTGGAATCACCTCCCCTCCCTCTTCCAAATATACTCAGACTCAAACTTTGGGGAAAGCTTCCTTCTCAGACTGCCCATTGGCCTCTTGAACCATTATGAAGGTCTCCCAGCAGCAGTAGTGTACACCTGCTCCCTTGGGGTATACCTGGGTTGTGGCTTCCATCTTCACTTTCCAGGAGAAGGCACAAGGCAGGACTGAAGGGACCTGAACAGCCTTCCTGTGATAAGAAATGAAGGGCCAGGTGCAGTAGCAGACCCCTATAATCCTAGCAGCTTTGGAGGCTGAGGCAGGAGGATCTCTAGTTCAAAGCCAGCCTCAGAAACTGCTGAGTGCGGGGCTGGGGATGTGGCTCAAGCGGTAGCGTGCTCGCCTGGCATGCGTGCGGCCGGGGTTCAATCCTCAGCACCAAATACAAACAAAGATGTTGTGTCCACCGAAAACTAAGAAATAAATATTAAAAAAAAAACAAAACTGCTGCTTGCTAAGCAACTTAGTGAGACCCTGTCTCTAAATAAAATACAAAATAGGGCTGGGGAGGTGGCTCAATGGTTGAGTGCCCCCAAGTTCAATCCCTGGTACCAAAAAAAAAAAAGAAAGATAAAAAAAAAAAGAGTGGCCCAAGCAGGGGTCCTGGAGTCAGAATCCCCTAAGAAAGTACACTCTGGGCCCTTTGGCCTAGGACCCTGGGGAGTGGTGCTGCCTAAGGCTAAGGTATGTTAGCATTTTGACCACAGGTATAACACTTAAATGTATTTGTAAGTGGAGGGATAGGCCCACTGAGGTGGTGAGTGATGGGGAGTGATGTTGGCTGAGTTCCTGGTCCTCAGTTCTTATCACTCTCAGTCAGGCCTCATGTTTGCCAGCTGATTACAGCAATGAACTGGCAGAGGGCTTTATTTGGGGGCCCACCTAACATCTGGAACACAGGTTTCTGACTTTTGTCTACTCCTTAGGCAGTGAGTCTACACCAAGTTGCAGATCACTACAGGACTGACCTTGTATAGGGTTCATGGAGGAGACAGGCTGGCCTGAACCACTATTCTGAAGGACTGTGGAGAACCCAGAGGAGTGATATCATGGAGGGTTTCCTCAGCCTGCTGGGGAGTGGCCATGGGGGTGGAAAGCAGCAGAGAGGGAAGTCTCACCTGATGGTTTTGCTGAGGGCTGCTTATAGGAGAGCCCTTCTTGGCCGCTGGCCTCTTGTATATCCAGGACACACTTCAGGATACACTTGGGCACCATGGAAATATCTACCCAGCCAGCAATACTTACTCAGCCAACTACACTGCTTTGTGATCTAGCAGTTCTACTCTTGATACATACCTGGGTGAACTGGGAGTCATTAGTCACCAAAAGACATGTGAAATGTTCTCAGTAGCTTTATTCTTAATTGTTTCAAGCTGGAAACTATCCAAATACTTGTCAGTTATGAAATGAATAAATTACATGTGTATTCTTGTTTGGTAGAATACTATATGACAATGAAATAAAACTACTGATATACATATGGATAACCTCACAGACATGTTGAGTGAAAAAAAACTAGTCACAAAAATGTAGACACAAGCCAGGTGCCATGCTGCATGCCTATAATCCCAGCAGCTTGGAAGGCTAACGCAGGAGGATCACAAGTTTGAGGCCAACCTTAGCAATTTAGCAAGGCCCTTAGCAACTTAACAAGACTCTTGTCTCAAAATAAATAAATGAATAAATAAATAAATAAAAAGGACTGAGGATATGACTCCATCCGTGGTAAAGGGCCCTGGGATCAATTACTGGTATTAAAAAAAAAAGTAGACCCCATGTGATTTCTTTAGCAGAAAGGGTATAAATTGGCCAGGCATGGTGGCATACAACCCTAATCCCAGCACTTTGGGAGACCGAGGCAGAAGGATGGCAAGATAGAGGCTCAGCAACTTAGCAAGACTCTGTCTCAAAGCAAAAAAAAAAAAAAAAAAAAAGTGGGTGGCTGGGATGTAACTCAGTGGTGAAGGCCCTTGGGTTTAATCACCAGCAACACACACAAAAGAAAAAAGATAAAGGGAAAAAAGTGTACAAATCTAAGCAAATTGTTCTGCACAGTTACGAGTCAGAATGGCAGTTATCCTTGAGAGATAATGACTGGAGGGATGTGAGGGAGCTTTGGGAGACAGTCACATTCTGTGCCTCAATCTGGGTGATGATTATATTGGCACATTCACCTTGCAAATATTAACCAAATTGGACACTTAAGATATGAACACTTTCCCATATATTTAATTCAACAGAAACTTCAGTAAAAATGAAAATTTCAGCCAGTTTAGGGATGCAGGTCCACTTCCCTGATACAGTCCTCATTTTTATATGACTCATAGATGGTGACAATTTCACTAAAATATCTTCTTTGAAGTCTGATAGAATCCTTCCTCTGCATCAGGAGAATGCAGGCTTGAGTTAGGAATAGTGGAGATTTAAAATACGAATTTATTTTTTCCATGTACTGGGGATAGAGCATGCTGGGCAAGAGCATCTCCAGCACAATGAAAAGAAACTTTTAAGTATAGCCTCTCATTTAGCAGATGATTAAATGGCTCCTTGATGTGGCCCCCATCACACAGCAGAGTGCCCAGTGGAAAGCATTTATTTTAAGGCATGAATTCTGCTTCCCACAGCAGCCAGCCTGCAGAAGAGAGACCAAGGAAGAATTTGACCAAGATTGCAAAAGATAGTCATGGTCTGAAATAAAAGGAAGACATACATTTTATTCATTCATGTGCTCATTTGCTCTTTCTGCTAGGTATATCATCTGGGTACTCAAGAGTTTCCAGGGCAGGCTCTGGGCAGACAGGTGGAACAGATAAAACAGAGGCAGAGAGGTCCAAGAGGCTCAAGAATGGGAAGAACCTAGAGGAGCAGTCTGGGAATATTACTCAAAGGTAACATCTGAACTGGGCTTTCTGAAGAGGTAGGAAGGAGTTCAGAAGCTGCACCTGGCAGGAAGGGAATTTTGGACAAGAGGAGTAGGTCAGAGCAAACCCAAAGTGAACCAGAGGTCAGTCAGAAATGCCTCCCAGAATTTTCCAGATAAGGAAGGAATATAGTTTTGTGTGGGGTGGGTTGTTTGTTTTGTTTTGGGTTTTTTTATATGGTAGTATGAGGCATTGAACCAGGGACTGTCTACCACTGAACTGCATCTTCAGCCTTATTTTTATTTATTTAAATTTATTATTTTTTGGAAACAGGGTCTTGATAAGTTGCAGAATCTTGCTAAATTGATAAGGATGACCTTGAACTTTCTATCTTCCTGCCTCAGCTTCCTGAGTACCTGGAATTATATGCATGCCCTATCACACCCAGTTCATATGATACCATTCCTTGACCTTTTGTAGCACACAGTCAACTTGTGGCCCCTGAAGTCAAAAACACTGTGCTGCAGGGCATGGTGGCACACACCTGTAATCCCAGTGGTTTAGGAGGCTGAGACAGGAGGATTGTGAGTTCAAAGCCAGCCTCAGCAATGGTGAGGCACTAAGCAACTCAGTGAGTCCCTGTCTCTAAATAAAATACACAAATAGGGCTAGAGATGTGTCTAAGTGGTCTAGTGCCCCTAAGTTCAATCACCAGTAATAAAAAATAAAATAACATAAAAAACCCACTATGCTGAGGATAGTAAGGCAGGAAGGAACATGGGCCCCAGAGGTGCCACAGTCTTCTTGCTGAGCACACATATTTATGTAATGAAGCCACTGGTCTTAATGGGTACTCAATAGATCAGTACATGTTGACAACCCTTAATCCAGAGGCAGATAAGGGCATTGATTAGCATTAGAAAGACAGGTGGGCTTTTCTGGGTCTGGTAGCAGCTCAGAAGCAGGGGACAGGGGCAGGATACAGGCTGGGAGTCCTGGGGTTACAAGACCCGTCCTGAGGACAACACAGTGGAGACTGAGGGTTGTAGCAGTGGGCTATAGGTTCCTTTTAGAGTGGTTAGCCTAGAATCTGAGGCAAAGCCAGTATACAGGATCAGGTACGTATGTGACAGAGAAGGTGAGAAGGAACAAAAGTACAATTTAATAAAGCATGCTGAAAATCAAGAGGAGCTTGAAGGAAACAACCCGTCTGGGGCCCTTCCCTCTCTTGACAGTGAGCAGAGGCACTCACAACTTAGATGCCCCCTTACCTAGCCCTACTCTCTCAGTGGTTCTCTGAGTTGGGGAATTGCCTCAAGCCCCGCCCTTCCCCCCAACCCCTTTATTCCCGCACTCCACTGCCCTACACCCACGTAGGGGTGAGACCTGCAGGTGGCCTGGGGCTTTCCTATTTGAATCATACTGAGCTGCTAGGATACCTATGCAGGGACTGAATTGACTCAATTGGGAAAATGAATTCTACTCTTCATCTACTCAAGCTGGGTCCTGATTAGCTGATAGACAGTCAGGCTTGATAATCTCTGCTGCCTTTCCCAGACATCAGAACCAACTTCCAGGTCCAGTAGGCTCATTTCTTTCTTTCTTTTTTTTTTTTTCTTTTTCTTTTTCTTTTTTTTTTAAAGAGAGAGAGAGGGAGAGAACTTTTTAATTCTTTTTTTTTTTTTTTTTTTTTTAGTTTTTGGCGGACACAACATCTTTGTTTGTATGTGGTGCTGAGGATCGAACCCAGGCTGCACGCATGCTACCGCTTGAGCCACATCCCCAGCCCCGAGTTGGCTCATTTCTAGTCCCTCCTTTTTTTTTCCTAGTATTGAGAATTGAACCCAAGGGTACTTTTACCACTGAGTTACATCTCCCACCCTTTTTTATCTTTTATTTTGATTTTTTGGTTTGTTTTGGTACTGGGGATTGAACCCAAGGGTGCTTAATCACTGAGCCACATCCCTAGCCCTTTTTATTTTTTATCTTGAGACAGGGTCTTACTAAGTTGCCTAGGGGCTTTGCCAAGTTGGTGGGACTAGTTTTGAACTTGTGATCCTCCTGCCTTGGCTTCCTGAGTTGCTGCAATTACAGGTGTGCACCCCCACCTGGCAGCCCTGTTAGTTCTTTTTCTTTCTTTTTTTTGTATTCTGGTACTAGGGGTTGCACCCTGGCACTTGGCCATTGAGCCACATCCCCAGCCCTATTTTCTATTTTATTTAGAGACAGGGTTTCATTGAGTTGCTTAGTGCCTTGCTGTTGCTGAAGCTGGCTTTGAACTTGCCATCCTCCGTCTCAGCCTTCTGAGCCACTGGGACTACAAGTGCGCTATCGTGCTGGCCAGGCAGTAGACTTTTTGACTGACTCCATGTTAAAGGTGACTAGCATTTCTCAAAGAGCAAGGCAGAAACTATGAGAAACTAAGAGGAGGAGGGGATGTGCTTCTTTGAGAATCAAGACAGGCTGAATATTGGGTGGATTTTGGCTGCCCAAAAGTCAGACAAGACTTGTGCCTTCCTCTACCCCACCTCCCTGAGCCATCTCAGAGTTGGCATCACCCTGTGCTAAGAGCCTCCTACAGTTCTCTCACAAGTTTTCCCATCCTCTGTCTCCCCCAAACATCCATCCATAGCTTCTACCCAGACTGGAGCCCCCGCTGCCTGCCGCTGCACACTGTAGTGGGCTTTCTCCTATAACCCATACCCAGGGACCTGTTCATGTGCAGGAAGGGGAGGGACCCTCCACAACAGCCCCTTTAATTAAATTAATTAGGCTGTTCCTTTTAACCATCCCGATCTCCTTTTACTTTCTACACTGGCCCTTCGTGTGTAGTAACAGCTGTAGCAGACTCTCCTGTGGCAGGCCTTGTTCTGAGTGCTTTACTTACACCAAACAATTAGATCCAGTTTGCAACCCTTTGAAATACAGTCTTTATTATCCCCATTTTACAGATGAGGAAGTAGGGGCCCAGTGAGATTAAGTAACTTTCCTGATATTGCACGTGGCATCGTGGGACGTGTACATATCAATAGATTTCAGCCTGCCCCTTGCACTTCCCCTGTGTGTCTCCTTCTCCCATATCCGGTCATGGATACCACAAGATCTGACTCAGTCCCTCTTCCCACAGATCTCTGTAAAGTCATTAACCCTTCCCCAACCCCAACTCAGCTAATTCTCTACAACTCAACCCTGGGAGCTGCCTTCCACTCCAGGATTGGATTGGATGGCCTTCTTTCCTGGTACTCCCATTTTCAACACAGGAACACCCCTCCTCCCCCATGCATCCCTCCTTTCAGGGAAGTGGCCTTGGCTGGGCCCCAGGAGGACTAGGCTATGTGTGATTCGTCCTTTCAAACAGCCACGCTTCCTGTAGGGCTGAAAGCCAGAGGCTCCACGAGGCAGTGTGGGCCCAGCCACGTGAGGCCCCTTTCCCTCCCCGCTGCCCCAGGCCCCACTGACTCAGAGCCTGGCAGCTGTGGTCACCCCCCTTGGGGGGTACATGCCAATGCGGGTGGGGTGGGGCTGGGGCCACCCTCCCTACACTCCTTGGCAGCCACACAGACTCCTGTGTGGGGAGGGTGGGGATGATTCTTACCTTCTGTCCCATAATCAACTGTCTTCTTTGAGCACTACATTGTGAATACTCTCACATCATCCAACATTCTCTCCAGGCATGACTTTGACAGCTGCAAAGCAGCCACTTCTCCATCATTACTCAATTGTCTTTTCCTGATTAATTCCAGATTCTACGTGTCTATGGACCTTCCCATCTAAACTTCTTTTTGCACCACACCAACAGCTTTATTGCCTGTGGAAAGAAGGATGTCCTTCTGTTCAATTTCAGGGATCAGGGTTGAAGACCTTATAGAAATCATGCTTTCTAGATTGTCATGGGCTGTTGTCAACAGAGGACTCAAGCCAGTTAACACAGAGCTAATTAACTGTATAGAGAGTCACTGATTTTTTTCTCCTTTTTGTTGGAAAAAAAATTTTTTTGAAAAAAAAAAAAAAAACCATACTGAGCCACATCCCCAGCCCTTTTAAAATTTTATTTAGCTACAGGATCTCACTAAATTGCTTAGGGCCTTGCTAAATGGATGAAGCTGGCTTTGAACTTGTGATCCTCTCAGCCTTCCAAGTTGCTGGGATTATAGGCATGTGCCACCACACCTGGCTAAATCACTGATTCGGGTGTTTTTGTTTGTCTGTCTTTGCTTTTGTTTTTTGGTACTAGAGATTGAGCTCAGGGGCACTCAACCCCTGAGCTACATCCCCAGCCCTATTTTATATTTTATTTAGAGACAGGGACTCATGGAGTTGCTTAGTGCCTCACTTTTGCTGAGGCTGGCTTTGAACCCACCATCCTCCTGCCTCAGCCTCCTGAGCACCTGGGATTCCAGGCATGTACTACCATGTTCGGCTTAAATCACTGATGTTTAAAGAATCTGAATTGACAGAAAAAAATCAAAGCAAGTCATGGTGGCATAGGCCTGTAATCCCAGTTACTAGAGAGGCTGAGGCAGGAGGATTGCAAATTTGTGGCTAACTTCAGAAATTTAGTGAGACCCTGTCTTAAAAAAATAAAAAGGGGGCTTGGAATGTCACTCAGAGTAGAGTACCCTTGGATTCCATCCTCAGTATCTTAAAAAAAAAAAAAATCAAGACTAAGGCAAATATTGTCTCATTTTTCAATATAGGAGTCAGAAAAAGACTGAATCTGCATCACTCAAACACCTGCTGAGGCCAAATGATAGTATATGGGTTCAGCACTCAACATTTGCCAGAGTTCTTTGCTATATACAGAATTCACATTCTCTGTTAAGAGATAGAAATTATAATTTGCCAATTTTTAAAATTTTTTTGTTCTTTTTAAAATTTGTTTTTAAAAAATTTTGGTACCAGGGATTGAAACCAGGAACATTTAACCACTGAGCCACATTCCCAGCCCATTTTAATTTTTTATTTTGAAACAGGGTCTTGCTAAGTTGCTTAGAGCCTTACTAAGTTGCTGAGGCTGGCTTTGAACTTGTGATCATCCTACCTCAGCCTCCCAGGTCGCTGGGATTATAGGCATGTACCACTGTGCCCAGCTACAATTTGCCAATTTTGACAAGAATGTGGAACAAGACTCTTAGAAATTGTTAGTGGGAAGGTGAGTTGGTGTAAGGACCTTGGAGAACTGTGTGGAACTGAACAGCTTGTACTTCTTGGTATGCTCCCAGCACTATTTTCAATTTCCAATAGGATGAATGTGTTCCATATCTTTTCTTTTTCCTCCCCCCAGTACTGGGGCATTCTACCAGTGCTTTACCACTGAGCTACATCTGCAGTCCTTTTTACTTTTAGTTTTGAGACAAGGATCCTCACTAAGTTGCCAAGGATCCTTCTGCCTCAGCCACCCAAATTGCTGGGATTACAGGAGTGCCCCACTGTGTTCTGCATGTCCTGATTGTGGTAGTGAATACAGAACTGTATGCACTGGTCAAAACTTACAGAACTATCTGGGCACAGTGGCACACACCTGTAATCCCTGTGACTCAGGAGGCTGAGGCAAGAGGATCACAAGTTTGAGGCCAGCCTCAGCAATTTAGCAAAAGCTCTAAGCAACTTAGCAAAATCTTGTTTCAAAATCAAATAAAAAGGACTGCAGATGTAGCTCAGTGGTAAATCACCTCTGGGTTTAATCCCCACTGCCAAACAACAAAAAAAAAAATACAAAAACAAATCTCAGAACTATATGCTCAAAAGGGTGAATTTTACTACATATTAATCACTTTTTTTTCCCCAGTACTGGGAATTGAACCTAGATGTTCTCTACCTCTGAGCTACATTTCAACTCTTTTTATTTTTCATTTTGTAACAAAGTCTCCCTAAGTTGCCAAGGGTAGCCTCAAACTGCCCATTGTCCTGCCTCAGCCTCCCAAATCACTGTGATTACTGATTATGGAGTGTGCCACTGTGCCCAGCTAATTTTTTTTATTTCTTTTTTTTTGTTTGTTTATTTTGTTCATGGTTCTGGTCCAAGGTCAGTGGCCACATCTGGTGGTAGTCTTCTTATTAGCAAAGTCTGGAGGCAGTGCTGGGCATCACATGGCAAAAGACAGGGAGTGTGTGTGTGTGTGTGTGTGTGTGTGTGTGTGTGTGTGTTTGTGTGTATGTGTGTTTCCTCCTCCTTCTCCTCCCTATTCTCTTTCTCCTCCTCCTCCTCCTTTTTTTTTGTATTTGCTTTTTTTCTTTGAGATATGTCTATGTTGCCCAGGCCAGCCTTGAAACACTGGGCTCAATAAATCCTTCCACCTCAGCCTCCTGAGTAGCTTGGACTACAGGTACATGCCACTACATCAAGCTATACTTTAATTTTTTTAAAAAAAAATTTCAAAACAGAAGAGGTCTTGGGATATAGTTCAGTTGGTAGAGCACTTTTATCCAGCATGTGTGAGACCCTGGGTTGGATCCCCAGCCCCATAAATAAATAAATACAAAAGAAAAAAGAGTAGAATGAATTAATCCAATTAAAGGATACATATCCATATCATGAACTACTTACTCAGCAACAAATTCTCACTAAATGAGAACATGACGAACATCAAAATCATTAGGCCAAATGAAAAATCAGAAGAGTACTAACTCTATGATTTCATTAAACCAAACTACCATGATAGAGGTCACAATAGGAATTACCTATGGAGTGGGAGTCATGGGAAGAACATGAGGGACCTCCTAAAATGCTAGAAATAACCTTACCCCACGTGGTGATTGGTTCTTCAGGTCCAGAGTCTATGCTGATAATGTGTGATTTTGAGGAAATGCTGGATATTTTTCCTTTAAAAAAAAAAAAAGTGTCCTTAAACATTGTCATTGCAAAAAAAAGTGACTGAGTGTGCAGCTCAGACCATGAATCAGATGGAAATTCTTTTCCCCATGCCCACCCCCCCTAGACCCGACTGGTGCCTGCTGCCTTGTCTGGGCCAGCACCGCCCAGCTCCCTGTGCTAGTGCCCAACTCCACACAGCTCTTTAACCATGTGAATGCACAGCACGTGGCTGCTCCTGGGCTCCTGGCAGGCTGGAATTCCTGCCCCGCCCTGGCCCCAGCAAAACAATCTTCAAAACTGGCTGGCAGCCCAGGATTTTAAACAGCCTCCCTGCCTGATCTGTTTCTCTTTAAGAGCATCCAGGAAGAAAGTTAAAGCTTCCCTGATGGGGGAAGGGAGATGGGGCACTCTTCCTGGTGTCCTGAAGTTTCCATAGGAAGCAGGTCCTGGCCTGAGTCAAAAGCCAAGAGGCAAACCCACAGCGCCCTTTGCCCAGATCCAGGTCCCTGCCTCCCTCAAGGAGGATGCCAGAACCCACTTTGGGCTTCTCTTGGGGGACTTTTTCTCCTGACTTGACTAAGTGTCTCTCTGAGGCTACCTCCCACCTCTCTGGCAAAATGAGCTAAATGTCCTCCAGGGAGGCTGAAGAGGCTATAAGTCTCAAAGCGTTTGCATATTACTAAGTGTCTCATGACTGCCGCTATGACTCTGATGGTGGCTCAGGGGGACAGAAGTGGCCACAGACATCAGCACCTGGCACAGGCCTGGGGGCTGTAGATATTGGGTCCATGCTCCTTCCTGTTCAGGTATCCCGATCTGGATAATGCAGGAAGAGGACATTCACAAGTGACAGGTCAGGTCAGCCCTCCAGCCCCATTGGCTGCTAGGACCAAGGTGAGAGGTGAAGGGTGAGAATCCTGGGCAAGCTGGAATGCCTGCTCTGCTTATCTGCTATGCGACCTGCGTCCAGCTGCCTTCCTATGAAACCAGGGGGTAGGGAGGAGCAAGCAAGTCTCAGTATGACGATGCCCAGAGCTCTCAGCTTTTCATTTTGAGACAGGGTCTCACTTAGTTGCCCAGATTGGCCTCGAGTTTGGCAATCCTACCTCCACCTCTGAAGTCACTGGGATTACAGGTATGTCACTGTACCTGGTCTTGCTGACGATTTCTTTTTATTTCCTCCTTACTGGGAATTGAACTTAGGGGTGCTTTACCAGAGCTACATCCCCAGCCCTTTTTGAGAAAGGGCCTCACTAAATTGCTGAAGCTGCTCTTAAACATGTGATCCTCCTGCCTCTGCCGTAGCCAGGATTTCAGGTGTGTACCACCACACCCAGCCCCATGGACAATTTTTTTGTTGATACCAGGGATTGAACCAAGGGGTGTTTAACCACTGAACCACATCCCAGCCTTTTTTATTTTTAGACAGGATTTCACTGAATTA
Source organism: Ictidomys tridecemlineatus (assembly GCF_052094955.1). NCBI lineage: Eukaryota > Metazoa > Chordata > Mammalia > Rodentia > Sciuridae > Ictidomys > Ictidomys tridecemlineatus. The sequence continues at coordinate 171,880,264 of NC_135481.1, forward strand.
CTTAGGACCTCACTAAACTTCGGAGGCTGGCTTTGAACTTATGATCCTCCCTTCTAAATCGATGGGATTACAGGCATGCCCCATTGCACCTGGCTCCCATTAATTTTTATTTAGTTGTAGATGGACACAATACCTTTATTTCATCCACTTTTTTATGTGGCACTGAGGATTGAACCCAGTACCTCACACATGCTAGGCAAGTGCTCTACCACTGAGCCACAACTCCAGCCCATCCCATTGACAGTTCTTGAGGCATGCTGGGGTCACTCACTCTTACCATTGGGTGTAGGGTTTAGGGAAGGTAAGCTCAGAAATGCTTGGGTAGTCAGATGAGGGAAAAGGGGAAAGTCCTGGCAGGAGTGTCTTTGATACAAGAAATTGAAGACTTCAAGAGAAGACGGAAAGGGAACTTGAGATACCTTACTAGAAAGCCTTCCAGCCTCTGCTGGCCTGCTCCCTGCCCCAGTCCCACCACTGTGGTCAGCTTTGGTTTTGTCAAGGGCTCCAGAGATCACAGTGCTGCTTTCTTAACTTGCTCAGTGCTTTATTGAACCAAGGCCTTAACAGATGTCTCATGGGGCCTTCAAGCACAACCCTTCCCCCACTTTGAGATTCAGAATCCAGAGGTTGCTCAGTCCTTGGTTTAGCTGCTTCCACATTTTTTCTTGAACAATTTTTTTCTTGAATATTTCCAAATGAACTGTAAAGACTTTTTGTTCACATATACATTCCTGCCACAGGCTAGCATGTTCACCAAAATGCTTCCACTCAATTTATATGCACATGTGTGTGCAAGGCACCATGCATTCATGGCCATCCACCCGCCCACAGTCCATCCATCCATCCATCCATCCATCCATGACAGGACAGCAGCAAGTTCTGACCAGTCAGGCCTTAGGATTCACAGCATTGGGGCCTCCAGTAGGTTCCCGATTCAGGCCTTAGCTCCTTCCTCAGGAACTTCCAAAGATAATAACATCCCTTTCTGGGGCAACAAAAGCCAGGACCAGGGGGTAACTGCTGGTTGAATCTCTAACCCCAACTGGACAGGGGGAGACTACACAGCCAGTGTGTCCTGGGACAGGTAAAAGTTAGACAAACAAATCAAGCACGCAGGTAATACTGCAACAGGAAAGAGTAAGAGCTTATGTTTACACTGGAGGTGCTTGGACAGAGGGACAGGAAAAAGAAAGGGGCAACGTGCAGACACACCTATGATTCTTGCAGAGGCAGGGGCAGCCCTGGCCCATCCTTGTCCTCAGGGGCAAGGCTCTCCCAACAGCCTCAGCTGACACATACATAAAGGGACTTTTCTGGACCAGGAAGACAAAAGAGTTGACCCAAACAGGAAGGAAGAAAAGCAAAAAGGTTCCTGCTGAACCCAAAATATTTCCTCTGACCTGGTTTTAACCCACCAGGCCGGGGTCTTCCAGGGGTGGTGTTATCACCAGGGTATGGAAAATGACTGGAGTGAGACAAGGGAAATCAGGGACAGGGGCAGACAGGACACCCATGCTGTCTTCCCCCTGGATAGCACCTGAGGCCTCTAGAAGGCCCATGGTACAATAGGCACCAGGGCCTCACAGGGCCAGGATGGTGGCAGGACTGGCACCAGTTCCTCACTGATCTTGCAGCCGACTACAGAGCTCCCTCCGGCTTCGCTCCCCAGCCCAGCTGCGTGTCTTCAGGCGGAAGGTTCTCAGCTCCTCCTTGAAGGCCTCGTGATTCATGGGCCGATAGTTCTGGGGTTCACAGAAGTTCTAGGGCAGGATGGAAGTGGTCTGTCAATTTGGAGGAAAGGGGAAGCCAGCCCTTCCTTCTCCTTCTCTTAGGACTATGACTTGGCCAAGCCTTTTCCCTGTAGTCTGTTACCCAGAGGATGTAGCCACCCCCATTCATGTACCGGGTGCTGTGGGAAAAATTCCTTGTAGCCGCCTTTGAGGATATACATCTCCGGGTAGTATAGGCTGGGGTAGTCATTGGCTGCACGGTCTCGTTCCCTGATAAATCGGCACCTGGAACATTACAGTGGGGGATGGGGGGATCAGAGCTGGCCATGTGGTGGGGTCTAGATGAGAGGACTTGTTCCCTCATCTTTACACTTTGTTTGGAAATATTCAAGAAAAAAAATTGTTCCTTTGAAGGCCTTGGGAAAGCCACAGAAGGTTTTCTTTTTAAATTTTTGTAACCTTTATTTTATTTTTATGTGGTGCTAAGACTTGAACCCAGAGCCTCACACATGCTAGGCAAGTGGTCTGCCACTGAGCTCAAGCCCCAGCCCCAGCCCACATACAAGTTTTTGAGCACAAGAATATCAGCCAGTAGAGGATAAGTCTGCTGGTCTTTATTGGGCAAAGAGGCTGGGGTGATGGCAGGAGGGAGGTGGTAAGCTCTCTTTCCAGAGAGCAGTTGCACAATATTCAGTAGAGAAATCTGTGGCCTAGCCCAGGAAAGAGGAAGCAGGGAGGTGATGAGTGGACACAATTCAAGAGATATATTCAGGGCTCCTGAAACAGACCAGCAAAGGACCAGAGACACAGGCTGAAAGGCTTGGCTCACCCCTCTGGCCATTCCAACAGCTCCAGCACCTACAAGCCTGAGCAGGAAAGGCCAAGGGCAGGCACTAGCAGGCTGGGCAGACAAAGCTGGGACTCACATGCGGGGCCCACGCTCAGATGAGAATTCACAGTGGAAAATGAGGATGATTCTCTTGTCCAGGTTACAGGGCATGATGGGGTGCTGCAGCAGAAAGGTCTCAGCATCCCGTTCCAGAGGCAAATTCACAGCAGTCTGTCAAGAGATGCTAGGGGTGAGGCCACAGCCCTGCACCTGGGAGGCAGACCCCTCCCCCTTGCTGTTCCCAGATAGGTGACCCCATCTTTCTTGGGCAAGTTCCCTACCATGAGAAGGCACACATGGGCCCTCTACTGGTTGAGCCTTGCAGTAGGGTGCCTGAGCCATGTGGGGTCCTCAGGCTTTTGCCCAGTGTCCCACCTCACCTTGATGTGCCCTCCTTCATATTCATAGGGATATCTGCAGTCCACAATCACAAACTTCTCCACAATGTTGCTGAATTTTCCGGTCAACAGGGCTACCATCTGCAGGTGGCGCCATCAGAAGGTCAGCTGGCAGCCAGGGACTGGCCTCGCCCTTTTGTTGGTCCATACATGTAGCCCATCCCCAGAGGAGGTCACAGCCAACAGTAGTCCAAAAGGCCCCTGGAAAATGACTTAACCCTGCTTACCGTTTCGGGTGAGATATATTTGAGGTCTTGGTGTTTGCCATCCACAGTCTGTAGAAGGAAGGCCTGAAGGGAAGGGATAAAAGAAACGAGAAAGTAAAATTGGTAAAAGCAGGAGCCTGAAAAGGAAGGGAGCTTTGTTCCCAAGTCCAGAGGTCACACCTGCTTTGGCCTTCAAATTCAGTTCTGGTTCCCATAGCAACCAAGAGGCACCTCCTAGGGCTGATAACCAGAGAACAATCTTCCAAGGGAAAGTGAAGAAGGGAATAGGAAACATGAACTTTCTGATTCCTGCCCCATAGGCCTACCATGTCCAGGAGTGAGGCAGGAGGAGGGGCGACATGGATATAAGGTAGGAAATGTTCTCCAAGACTGAGGTACAATGGATGCCTAGACAGATCTGGATAAAGTCAGGAGACCAAGAAGAGCCAGAGGGAGAAGTCTGCATGGGAACATAGGATGCAAAGATAACAAAGGACAAAGAAAAGAGAGTCCCTAGGGGGCTAGGGATGTGGCTCAAGTGGTAGCGCGCTTGCCTGGCAGGCCTGCGGCCCAGATTCGATCCTCAGCACCACATACAAAGATGTTGTGTCTGCCGAGAACTAAAAAATAAATATTAAAACACTCTCTCTCTCTCTCTCTCTCTCCCCCCCTTCTCTCTCCCACTCTCTCTTTAAAAAAAAAAAAAAAAAAAAAGAGTCCCTGGGGAGAGGGGAGGAACAGAAGTAGCTCCAGGGGCAGGGGTCCCCAATTAGTAATAGGATAAGCCTCCTGAGGGTCCCATGCTGTGCTGGTACCTTGGAGTAATCTCCGATTAGCCCACGATGGTCACTGTCCAGGATGTTTTCGATCTCATCATGGCACAGGGACTTTGAGCGGAGGACACGGGCTTTCTAAGAGGCAAGGCAGAAGGATGCAGGGGTCAAGGGTGAGGCTATCTGATCTCTCGGTGCTACCATGCCCAGATTACCAGCTGTACCTTACCCTCTGCCATGAACGACCAAGTGAGTGGAACATCAAGGTGATAGTGACAGCCCAGTCCCAGGAGAAAGGCACTCACAGGTTCCTCAGGCTGCTGCTCCTCCTCCAGGGGGTTCACACTCCTCCTCCGCTTATTTTGGACAGGCATGTCCCTGTCCTGGGGCCGCTCTAGCCTCTTAAGGATGGGTCGGATCACACTGCAGGGCATGGATGGAGAGCGGAAGAGCCGCTGGCACTTGCTGAACATGATGAGGTCCTGGCAAGGGTGGCAGGTCAGGGACATTCAATCCCTAATCCCTAATTCTACCCAGAGGGCAGGGCCACCCAGAGGGGGCCACCCCAGAGGCATACCTGTTCTTCTTCCTTATCCAAGGTCTTGACCAATGGGGCACTAATGAGGCTCTCCATGCCTGGGGGAACTACTTCATCATCCTAAGGTCAAATCAGCAAGAACATGGTCACAACCACAGGCACAAGTCAAACCCCTCAGGCCTGAATCCTCCAGCACAACTTTCTCTGTCCCCTCAGCAAATACCAGGCCAGCAACCCTCCCAGACCCTGCTAAGCTTCTCTACCTCTGGGTGCCCCCACCCCCCCCAAACCCCCAGAGCTGCAGGGACCTACTTGCTATTGGGGCTTGTACTGAGCTGTGCACGTCCCTTCACCCTGCCCAGCTTCCCCTCCACTGTGGCACCAGTCACTTGCCCTTCTCTGATTGGCCAGAGATCAGACTGTTACTCAGTTACCTCAAATACTTCTTCTGACATTGAAATGAGGTCATGTCTTGCTGGTGGGGCTCAGAGCCTCTCTTTTGGGCCATCCCAGGGAGAGAGGTAGGGACCTGACAGGCCAAGACTGTTTACCTTTAAGTCACTCTCCAGAATGTCCACAAATCCATCATCTTCCTCAGTAGTTGCCTCAGCAGGGGTCAGAGAGCAGGACTGAGCCAAGGGGCTGGGCTCCTCTACTTCCATCTTATGCTCAGAGGTAAGACACTGCCAGAGTGACAAACACGCACAGGCTACTCAGTGGTGAGGAGGACCAGAGTCAGTCCTCAACCCCTTCCTTCTCAGTGCCTAGGGGGGTCCCACGCTACCCTTTCCTTCCCCCAAGCTACATCCTAAGGTCCCTCCAAAGGGTCAGCTCTCCTTATGTACCATCAGATCAGGGGCTGAGCTTGGCCTCTGGGTAAAGGCCTCTCTGCGGCTGGCCCACTGTGCCAGAGTATGGGCAGGGCTGGGATGCATGGGCTTCCATGGCATCTTGAAGACAAATCCATTCTGTGGGCGAGATGCAAGAGGAGGGGCATCACTGGATGCCAGAGAACCACCAGGCATGCATGCCCCCTTCTTTCCCTGGAGGTTTCCCACTTGGGCCTTCCAGAAGTAGCTCACATTTTCTTTGTCTTCCCCAGGACTGCCGGCAGCTCTGTCACCTGCCTCACTCTTCCTCCAGCTTTCCAGTGCTTGGGAGTTGGTGATGTTCCGTAACACAGGGCTGTGGCCCAGCAGCCGTGCCTAGGAAGCCAGGAAGGGCAGCAGATACTGAAGGCTGCATTTCTTGGCCACCACCCTAGACTCTATTCTCTTCTGCCCCTCCTCCAACTCCCCTGGCCTGCTCAGCCACATATGAAACCCTTCCCCAACCAACTGGGAGGTAGCCCTGGGATGCCTGTGCCCCTACCCAGTCAGCACCCCTATGTTTTCTGTTGGGTCTCAGAGGACACTTACGGGCAAGGACTGGAAACGTCTGATAGAAAACTGCTCACTGCAGAAGGAAACAAGGAAAGGTCAGAGCTAAAAGTCCCTGGGGACAGGGACTAAAGGCAGGGAAGATATCCCTCCCCTAGATCCCTTGACATCCCTGGGGGCCAGCCTATCATGGGCAGAGAGGGTGAGGGACACTTACTTTCGAATAATCCGGCTGGCTGCTTGGATGGCCTGCTCAAACCTAGAAGACAGAAGATGTGGCCCATCTTCCTCTACATCCCATTACCCAGCACTAGGCCACAAACCATAAGGCCCAAGGACCAGGGCTCAGGCCAGAGCAAAGGGAGGGGGAGGAAGAGGCCCACTGTCAGTGGGGCCCAGGTATTGAGGAAGGGGAGATGAGAGGCAGCCTGGAATTTTAAAGGCTTCCCTGAATGGAAGAGGGCCCAGAGACAAGCAGTGAAGGAGACAGCTGGGGCAGGTCACAGGGTCATTGAGATATCACCAAGGCAACAGTCTCGCCAGCCTGCATACAAGCCTTCCACCTGTATGCAAATCACCTAAGTGGGGCCATATGGCTGCCAGGGAAGGCATCCATCCACCCCATGATGACGGCCATGGGCATCTAGCAATGTGAGTTTAGTCAGGGGTGGATGCCAGCAAGGCTGGGCTCTCCTCCCCCAGTGAGGAGCTGGTCTGGTTCCTTCCAGGACAGGGGCCTGCTTTAATGGCCCCCTGGACCAGCCCCAGTCTGCCACAGCAGACCCCCTAGTGACAAATGTACAGGGTCACATCCTTTCCTCCCTCCTATGGAATTTTCCAGGACCCAGCCTCTGTTCCACCCCCTCCTCCTGCCTTAGAAGAGGCCAGCAGGCAAGGAATTCCAACAGATGTTCCTTTTGAAGCTAAAGCATAAGCTTCTGTATATAGGCCCCGCCCCCCAGCTATGTTACTGGAGACCACCTGCCATGGGGAACTCTGTGCATCTGTGCATGCACACTAACACACACACCAGCTTCTTTCTGAGAAACTAACTGTCAAGGCAGGTGCAGGGGGGGAGGGACTCTGGGCCAAAGTATCAAGGGGTGTCCCTGTCCCCTCAAGAGAGGGCTGTGCTCAGCCAACTTGGCATCAGGATGACCAATTAATCTGCTTCATTTCCAATTTGCACCTAGTCCTTAGGGGTAAGGCAAGGGCAGCTCTGTGTTGCCCTCCACCCCCACTCAATTCTGTTTCCTGTTTGTGAACAAACCCTGTACCCCGCCCAGTCGGATCAAAAGCTAAGGGAGGAAACAGTCACTGCCCTAAACCCAAAGCCACAGTCCCCCGGCTCAGGCTGGGGATACCCAGCTGCCCCTACTAATGGTTGGCAGCTGCTCCACCTGCCTGGGCCTTAACAGCTGGATGGGAACAGCTGTCCTCTGGAAGGCACTACTCACAACCCCTAACAAAGGAAGAAGTATTCGTCCAGAGCAGAGACCACCAGCTCTCTTGACTTCCAGGGTTTGGCCAGAGAGTAAAGTGTAAAGTGTGTCATGAAACTAGAGATTGCTAATGGGCCAAGGGCCAAATCAGTCTGCAGCCAACAGTGTGCAACTTTGCCTAAAGCAAATTAAAGTTTTGAATTAGTGGGACCATACTTTTAGGTTGGTGTTTCTCAAACACACACACATAATATGTATGGGCAAACAAAGGGGACATATGGGCTTGGACTGAAAAACAGACTTGGCTAGTGGGAGCCATCCTCTGCTCCCAGGGAACGCTTTCCCTACCATTCCTGAGCCCACTCTCATCTGGTTTCCATAAAAGCAGACCCTTCCCTGAAACAGGGAGCAAGGTCTGGGAAGGTCAACTAGCCCCAGACAAATGTTGAGGGATCTGACTACTTTCCCTGGCCTCTCCACTGAGTTTAGTAGAACTAGGATTCCCAAAAGTAAGTGGTGAGTCCTTGGTAGTAGGGATCCACCCCCCTTCTCTACTCACGTCTGTTCTGTCATCTGGGGGTCCATAGGGCTGGGGGAATCCATGCAGAGACCTAAGGGGACAGAACACCTTGATCTGAAAGTAGTATTTTTTATATACTTTCCCCACAGCATCCAAAGAAGAGAAAAATAAACGTGTTTCTATTTTAAATCTGGACACTTTATTTTAAACAATGAAACAAAAACCTACCCATGGCTCCGGAGGGTGACACACTATCCATCAAAAGGCACAGGGCTTGGCTCCCTGTTCGCTATGGAAACTCCTCTACGTATATTTTTCTAAGCATTTTTCTTAAATTGGTTTAAAATACTTTGGAAGACACAACAGCTTTTTAGGAAAACATTCCAGACTATAAGAGAATGCTCTAAAAGACCAACTTTCAACTGTAAACGCCTTCCAGGTGGGGCTGCGGTTTAGAGACTTTGGCGCCTGGTTTTAAATAGGTTAAGATCTCACCTTCCGCAGAGGGCCCCACCCTCTTACCCTCTCCACAGAATGGACTGGGTGTGGTGAGCCTCATCAGAGGTATGTCTTCCAACTTTGTGGGCAGGTTAGGGGAAGCTGCTAGGCCTTTCAGGTTGTAGGAAGGATGTTAATCTGAAGGGCAGGGAAGTCAAGAGGCCCAAGCAGTTCCCCCACTCTCCTGGCACTTGGGGACCTCCCCCAGGGACCCTGGGTCTCACCTGCGTCAGAAAATTCAGAGGACTCTGATGACAGGGATGATTCAGATCCCCGCCTTGACAGGGATAGGTGTGTCAGCCGGCTTCGAAAGGGCAGACTCTTTGGGTTCTCGCTGGGGAGGGAGAAGGGACCCAGGAAAGGAGAAAGATAAATATGTAGAACTCAAGGGCTGGTCGGCTCCTATTCCCGCATTCCACCACCTCTGAAGGGCCCATCCAGCCTCTACAATGTCCCAGGGAGCCCCTTCACTGAGAGAAGAACTTGTGGGAGGTGATCCCATCAGGTCTACCCCTCCTCTCAGATCAGCAAGGCTCAATCTATTAATTGTCTTGTCTGGATTGATTGTTTTAGGAAAAATTCTCCAAGGTGCAGGGAGAGATGAATCAATCCAGGGACAAGAGCAAGAAGGCTGGGCTTGGGGCCCAGAGGGGTCAGAGAGGGGGACAGCAAAGTAGCTGGAGAGTAGCTTCCCCAGCTCTCAGACCCACATCCATTCATGCTCCTTCCAGGAAGGAGGGCCAAGACCTAGGTCTCTATTGCTGCCGGCATCCCAACCAGCACCCTCCTGCCTCCCTACACAGTCTTAGGGAGCAGGATCCTTCTTTAATCACTAACCCTGGGGGCAGAATGGGGTGGTGCAGGGAACAGAGGGTCCAACCGGTGAGAACCACAGCTATGCCACCCTCAGGTTCCCCCTCTAGGCCCGGAATTAGATTCCCTGCCTGGGGCAAAATGGTGGCTGTTGGGGCAGTGATTAGGGAGACAGCGTGGTAGAGACGAAACGAGGGAGGGGGAGGGGGAAAAGGGTCCTCATCAGGTCACCTGGAGGGTGTAAGCCACAGTCTCTGCCCTTGCCCTGGACTCCTGAAGCAGGGGCAAGGGTGCCTCTGCTCTGTCGGGAAGCCTCCCCACTCCACCTTTTAGATTGGGCTCCCGTGCCCAGTGTCCCAGGATCCTAGTCCTGGCCTCCTTCATTTCCACGCCCGGCTTTCTCAGGGCCTCCTACCTGCCGAGCCCGGCGAGATTGTGCATGGTCTGGGTCAGGGTGGTGACTGGAGACTTAGAGACCGCAAGCTCCGGGGACTCCAGGAGACCATGAGTCCCCAGCCAGAGGCCCGGGAGGTGGCCGGGACGCTGGGCGCTCTCGCGTACGCCGGCAGGATTAGGAGCCGAGCTTGGCGCAGGCTCGGGCTGGGGCACCTCCATCGCGGCGGGGCGGGCAAAAGCTGGCTGCAGGGCCCGGCGCAAGGCGACCAACAGAAGCCCAGCACAGCTGGCCGGGGCAAGGGAGGGAGCGGGCCGGGGTGGGAGTAAGGGAGGGAGGGAGGAAGAGCAACGGGACCGGGAGCGAGGGAGCCCAAGGGGAAAGGGATGCGGGGAGGGTGGGGAGGGGTGGAGGGACGCGGGACTCAGGCTGCAGCCGGGGAAACCTCTCGTTGCAGCTGCCACTTCCACCTCCTTATATATTCGAAAAATAACAGCGGCCGCGCCGCCCGACGCCACCAATGGGGGCGCCGGTCAGAGGAAGGCGGGACCGAGGGCGGGGCCCGCCGGGTGAGCATCGCCTAGACTGGACAAGCCCAGCCCGCCCACTTTCCAGGCACAGGAATTGGGGGTTATGCCACGCCCACTCATCCCCAATCCCGGGCACCAGGATTCTAATTTCCAGAATTCCACCTCTTGGGACTTGATTTGGAGCAACATACCCCAGAGGAAGCCAAGACCTCCTGGGGGGAGGGGGGCATCAGAAAGACCCCCCTCCCGAGGTGTAACATTGCGCACGACCACCTGGTAGGGACCTTGAGATGCTCCACCTGGCTCCAGGAAGTTTGCCAAACACAGCTGTGCTGCGCGTCCGCGTTCCCGGTACTATTTTACCGACAGAAGCGTTGAGATATGGAGAAGTTCATTAATTTTTTCAAGGTCACACGGTTGGGCAGGTGGAGCCAGGATATACTCCCTCCCAGGAGCCTCTGACCCCAGTAGCCTACCTGTCCACGCAACGTTCAGTGCCAAGCAGCCGCAGAACGTAATTCCCAGGCCCAGCCCCCTTTCCCCTGAGTTCTATTCCCCGTACCCGCCACCCCCCCCCCCCCGCAAAGGGTTACATGGCACCACAAATTCACCGGAACTGAGGAGGGGAGGCCGCCAGGTTGGATGTGACCCAAGTTTTTCCTGGCAACGCCACAGTTGGCCTAGGCATGGATTTCTTTCATTTTTTTTCTTATTTATTTATTTAATTTATTTCTTACATACATGACAGTAGTGGAGTGCATTATATTCATAAATACTTTTCACAGTTTTTTCTTTTTTAAAAAAATATTTTGTTTTTTAGTTGTAGTTGGACATAATACCTTTATTTTATTTATTTTTAGGTGGTGCTGAGGATTGAACCCAAGGCCTCACACGTGCTAGGCGAGTGCTCTATCTCTGAGCCACAGCCCCCAGCCCCACAGTTTTTTTGTTTGTTTTTTTATTGGTTTTGGTACCGGGGATTTAATCCAGGGACGCTTAATCATTGAACCACAACCTAGCCCTTTTTATTTTTTTATTTTGAGGCAAGATCTCGCTATGTAGCTGAGGCTGGCTTTGAACTCACTATCCCCCTGCCTCAGCCTCTCCAGTAGCTGGGATTACAGGCCTGTGCCACCGAACCTGTTTAGGCCTGGATTTCTGCCTCTGGAATTTGGGGGGTTGTCAGCAACCAAAGAAGTATCTCATTCCCACTGATGACTTGGCTAATTTGGTGTCAATGACACCATATTGTTTAATTGGAGTTTCTTTGATGAGGAGGGAGGCTGAATTTGTCATTAGTTTACAATGATCATCTTCTAATTATCTAATCACCTTCCAGCCAAGCCTATTTCCCTGGAAGGAGCTGGGAGGGCTACACCCAAAAGTTAGATTTTGCATCCTATCTCCCCAGGGAAGAGAGGCTCCTGGCTGAACGGGGCACCCCTCAGGAAAGCAGGAAAGCACTCTCCCTAGCAATCCCAACTATTTGTCCTAGGACACTGGGTAGGGGTGACAAAAGGGAGGGCGGGCACCAGGTGGTCAGCAAATATGAGAGGAAAGGAGAAAGAAAGATCCTAGCCTGTGAGAGGAGCAACCAACGTGGGAACTGGGAACTTCTCAATATCTTGCCCAGTTCCTATGCTGTGCCAGGAGCTATACTGCTGAGGCAGGCAGGGATAGCTGCCCCCGCCCCCTTCATTCTCCCTGGGACTCAAGCTAGAAACCTAGCTTCTAGAAGCTTGCTCCTATCTACATTAATGGCCTTAGTTCCCCGAGTGGATGGGAATGCTCCACTCTCTTGGACAGCTTCTACTCCAAAGACTGGCAGTGTAACAGCTCTGAGGGTTGCAATTAGAGAGTCAACACAGCAGGTCTCCACCTCCCCACCCCCTCCCACACAAATCCCCACAGGGTATTTGAAGAGGAAACCACCTGCTGTGTGGATTCTGAAAATCTCAGGAATCCTTTGATATCCCACAGGTGGAGGCCTGCATGTCAGCTCTGTGTGTCCAGCTGAATCTCCTTTTGCCAATTAGATCATGGAGTATGTGCTCAGTTAAAACAAAAACCAGTCCATAAAATTAAGTTAAAAGAAATATTTTTCAACCAGCACAGTAACAGGACCAAATCTAGCCATATTCTGTTCAGGACACCTGTGGGCTATGGAAGGCTCCATCTCCCCAAGGAATCAAATACCCTGGCACTAAGCACATCAAACTCTAGACTCATTCAAGAGCATCTGATGAGACCCCTGGGGCCTGGGCAGAAGAGGAGCAAACATACTTCTTTTGTTGTTGTTTTAACTTGTAACGAATACTTTAATGCTACCAAATAAAGCATTTTTAAGCTTGTCAATTACTTTTGATAGTAACATGCAACTTTAATGAGATATGGTATCTCTATGATACTATTTTATAAAATTTTGCCCTATTTTTTCACTGGTGCATAAACTTCTTATTTCCATAATCCCTTCTGTTTCTCCAAGCCAGCTACCACACAGCTTCACCTTTGTGGGACTTCCCCTCCCTGTGGATTTTCTGTCATGGCTAATGGCATGTTTAATGTTTTGTTGTTGTTGTTATTGTTGTTGTGTGTGTGTGTGTTGGAGATCAAACCCAGGGTCTCCCACATGCTAGACAAGTGCTCTACCACCAAGTTACACCTCCAGCACTTCTTTTAATTAATTAATTTGGTACTGGGGATTGAACCCAAAGGGGATTTTACCACTGAGCCACATTCCCAGAGCTTTTTATTTATTTAATTTTTTGAGACAGGGTCTTACTAAGTTACTTAAGGCCTTGCTAAGTTACTGAGGCTGGCCTCAAACTTGTGATCCTCCTTTCTCAGCCTCCTGAGTCACTTTTATTTTTAGACAGTCTTGCCAGTCTGGCCTCCCACTTGTGATATTTCTTCCTCAGGTTTCTGAGTTGCTGGGATTACAGGCATGGGCAGCCACACACAGCTATGTTAAAGGGTTTTAGGTAATCCTAGAGGCTCAGGAGACTGAAGCAGGAGGATTGCAAGTTCAAAGCCAGCCTCAGCAATGGGGAGGGGCTAAGCAACTCAGTGAGACCCTGTCTCTAAATAAAATACATAATAAGACAGAATACAGCTCAGTGGCTGAGAGCCCTTGAGTTCAATCCTGGGTATCCCTGCCCCTCCAAAATGGTTACCATGGCACCACAAATTCAAACAAAGTTGAATATTTAAATGTTACAAAAAGACAGTGAAGCAGGACCAATGTTCAGGACCCCTCCCCACAGGCAGCTACTATTATAAATGTGTTACATATTTTACAGAAGATAATTTATAGCCAGTAGAAATGTAATAGCAGGCATGAATGTGAGCCACATATAGGATTTAAAATTTTCTAGTAATAACAACATTTAAAAAAAAATAATAAAATGCTGGGCATGGTAGCCCATGCCTGTAATCCCAGCAGCTTGGGAGGCAGAGGTAGGAGGATTGAAAGTTCCAGGCCAGCCTCAGCAACTTAGAGAGGTCCTGTCTCAAAATAAAATATAAAAAGGGTTGGGGATGTAACTTAGTGCTTGAGTGCCCTGGGTTCAATCCCTGCTACAAAACAAAAATAAACAATCAAAAAAAAAGGAAATAGGATATATGGTTCAATGGTAAAGTGCTTACCTAGCATGCCCAAGGCCTTGGGGTCAATCCTCAACATTGCAAAAAAAAAATTAAATTAAAAAAAAAATAAAAAGAAACACAGGAGACTACTTTGAACATGGCAACATGTTAATAAAATTATTAATAAGATATTTTACATACTTTTTTTGACAGTTTCAAAATCCAATTGATAGCTTTAAAACCTGGATATCTTCAAAATGCAATGTGCATTTTACACTCACAGCATATCTCAACTTGAACTTGCCACATTTCAAGGGCTCCATAGCCACATGGGTTAGTGAACAATGCAGGAATATACATTTACAAGCATGTGTACTCCTGTATTTTTAAAACTACAAAAACAATATATGAAACATTGTTCCATACATTTCTTTCTTCACTTCACTTAGAGATGGATCCATATTAGTACCATATGGCCTATGCTTACTCAAGTCCCTACTGCTGAACATTTAGGTTATTGGCTTTGACAATGATTAACAGCAAGTACATCTGTTGGTGCCTGGGTGCTGCCTATCTATAGAATAAATTCCTAAGATGGGGCTACTACTGAGAGAAACAGTGTATGTATTAAAATCTCCTTTTCCATTTTCCTGCATCTTACTTATCTCCTTAAACTGAGTGAGCTACCAAAGAATAGGGACCAAGTCATTCACCTATTCCAGTCTCCAGGCATCTTGCATAGGTCAAGATCAAGGTTGGTCTCTGACCTTAATAATCCATTTGTAAAGATTCCATTTCAGAAGAGGATAAAAGTATACATGGAAGTATGTGTATTGAGTCATTGTGTTTCAATATGGAAGGTAGCTTCTCTGTATTTTTAGTATCTGCAGGCTTTAAAGAGAATGGGCACTTCCAAGACTGAGGCAGGAGGATTGAAGTTCAAGGCCAGCCTTAGCAACTTAGAAAGACCCTAAAATAAAAATAACTCGGGGGGGGGGGGGCTGGGGATACAGCTTGGTTGGTAGAGTGCTTGCCATGGGTTCAATCCCTAGTACAAAACAAAACAAAACAAAACAAAAAACCCACAAACAACTGAACAACTGGGGCTGTAGCTCAGTGGTTGAGCACCTCTGGGTTCAATCCTCAGTACTTAAAAGGCAGTTGAGCAGGGATGCCTGATGCTTGACATCTGATGGGCTCAATATGCAAAATGTCAAATATTGGATGATTACCTATTGGGCTCCTGAAATTGGCATTTAAAAATTTTTGAGATTTTATTTATTTGGTACTGAGGATTGAACCTAAGGATGATCTACCACTGAACCACATCCCCAGCCCTTTTTAATTTTTTGGTACCGGGGATTAAACTCAGGGGCACTTGACCTCTGAGTCACATCCCCAGCCCTATCGTGCATTTTATTTAGAGGCAGGGTATCCCTGAGTTGCTTAGCAGTTGCTGAGGCTGGCTTTGAATCTGAGTTTCTCCTACTCCAGCCTCCGAAACTGCTGGGATTACAGGCATGTTCTACCACTCCCAGCTTTACTTTTAATTTTAAGATAAGGTCTCACTAAGTCGGTTAGGGCCTTGCTAAATTGCTGAGGTTAGCCTCAAATTTGTGATCCTCCTTCCTCAGCCTCCCAAGTCACTGAGACTACAGGCATGTGCCACCATACCTAGTTTGGAAAATGGTATTTTAAACAAAGTTTTCCTAGAGTAAAAGAAACATGAAATTCACCTATGTTGATATTTGTTAACATGCAAATATGTTCACAATATGAGCTACAAAATATTATACCAAATGTGTCCCATTAATAATAATATACAGCTGGGCATGGTGGCGCACGCCTGTAATCCCAGTGGATCAGGAGGCTACGGCAGGAGCATCTCAAGTTCAAAACCAGCCTCTGCAACTGCAAAGTACTAAGCAACTCAGTGGGACCCTGTCTCTAAATAAAACACAAAATAGAGCTGGGGATGTGGCTCAGTGGCTGAGTGCCTGAGTTCAGTCCCCACTATCTCCCTAAACAAACAAAACCACAAAACAATATACATAAGCCAGGTGTGGTGACATAATCCTATAATCCCAGCAATTTAAGAGGCTGAGGCAGGAGGATCACAAATTCCAGGCCAGACAGACCCTGTCTTACTATAAAAAATAAAAAGGGCTCTAGATATAGCCCAATAGTAGAGTACTCCTGGATTTAATCCCCAGGAGGGGAAAACAACAACAAAAACAATTTATGTCAGAACATATGAAGAGCTCCTAAAAGTAAAGAAAAATGGCTGGGAACATAGCTCAGTGGTACAATATGGGCTTAGCAATGCACAAGGCTCTGGGTTTGATTACTAGCACACACATGTACCTGCACACATAAAGAGAGAAGAAAAAGAAAAGAAAGATTGGAGCTGGGATTATGGCTCAGAGGTAGAGTGCTTGCCTAGCATTCGTGAGACACTGGGTTCGGTTCTCAGCACCACATAAAAATAATAAAATAAAGTTATTGTGTACACCTATAACTAAAAACTAAATGTTAAAAAAAGAAAGACAAACACAAGAAATATAGGCAAAGGATAGAACTAGAAAATTCACAGCTAGGCATGGCGGTGCACACCTATAATCCCAATAATTTGGGAAACTGAGACAGGATAATCATCAAGTTCAAGGTCAGCCTCAGCAATTTAGCAAGGCTCTGTCTCAAAATAAAAAACAAAAAAAGAAGGCTGGGGATATAGCTCAGTTGGTAGAGTGCTTGCTCCACATGCACAAGGCCCTGGGTTCAATCTCCCCCCACACACACACACAAAAGGGGGGGGCTGGGGATCCCTGGGTTAAATCCTCAGTTAAAAAAATTAAATTAAATTTTAAAAAATAAATTAATAAAAAAATCCACAAGACTCAAATCCTAATAAGTTGTATTTTCTTCCCTTGGTTTTCAGACCATTTCCCCCTGTGGCTTCAACCGCTCCTTATGCTTCTGTTGATGCCTTATGCTTCTGTTGATGCTCCTTTCTTGCACCCCCTAAACCTTGTAGCACCCAGTGCACTGTCTTTGGTCCTCTTTTCTTGTCTACACCCACTCACTGGAAACTTCATCCAGTCTCAGGTTCTCAACCTGTCTCCTTGGGTTGCTGTTCTACGCCAGGTTTTAAAACACTGCAATGAACTTGTTTTAAGAACTCATCATTTTTATGTATTTTGGTGCTGGAGGAGGAGGTTTCATGGATTTATGTGTGTAAATGCTTATGTATATTCAAGACATTATTTCTATAGGTGCAAAGGTACATGTATGACTATGTGTGTGGAAAAGCCCAGGCAGCGAAACACTGAGTTATTATCAGTATTTATCTTTACAGTGTGGGATTACTAGAACTTTTAAAATATCATTAGGATCATCAAACAAAACTTGTGGTGTTGTCTATACATATAACCTAAGTGTGTAACAATGGGTTACGTGGGTTAGTGCTCATCCACACTTAGAACTATATACAACCGTTAGAAAAGCATGTTCGATATGGTAAAATTATCATCATTAGATTCTAGATAAAACAGATGCCAGATATACGTTCTAGATAGCATGATGCGTTTTATCCATTAAAAAAACAAAACAAAACAACAACAAAAAAAAACTGTGCCTAGAGAAAAGATTGCAAGGAAATGTATCAAAATGTTACCTGCGCATCTCTCCAGGTGCTGGTGTGAAAAGCGATTTTAGCGATTTTTAGCTTCGAGTATTTTTCAATTTCCGAAAAAAAAAATGAGGGTCATTTTCACCCTAAACCTAAGGCGACGGGAGGAGTTATTTTGCTTTTTATGCCGCAAATCGCTCTCCACCGAGAGCAGTGGCAGCGCAGCGCGTCACCGCCTGTGCGGTTACCGGCGGGTCACCCGGAGGCCCGAGCACTGGCCGGTCCCGCAGGCCGCAGCGCCCCCGGTGGCAGGTCCGGGGCGGCGGGAAGGGGATGGGCACGGAGGACCGGGAGGCGGCGCCGGGCGTCCCCGCGCTTCCCGCGAGATCCCGCTCCGTGTGCTCCGCCCCGATCGCCGCGCTCTCAGATCCCCGCGCCGCGGCACTTCCTGCCTTCCGCGCCCGCGCCTCCCACTCTCACCCGTGCTCGTCGCCTGCCGCCAGCCGCCCGGCGCCGCCCCAGGAGGTGCCCCCGGCCCGGCCGGGTCACCGCCCCGCCCGCCGCCCCGCGAGCCGCTTTGTCTCGGGCGGGGCGCGCGGGAGAGGCCGCCAAGTGCCCCCCGCCGCGGGCCCGGGCCCCCCGCCCCGGGGCGGCGGCGGCGGTGCCGGGCCCCGGGGCGGGGGGCGCGCCGGGATGGGCCCCAAGCGGCGGCAGCTGACGTTCCGGGAGAAGTCGCGGATCATCCAGGAGGTGGAGGAGAACCCGGACCTGCGCAAGGGCGAGATCGCGCGGCGCTTCAACATCCCGCCGTCCACGCTGAGCACCATCCTGAAGAACAAGCGCGCCATCCTGGCGTCGGAGCGCAAGTACGGTGTGGCCTCCACCTGCCGCAAGACCAACAAGCTGTCCCCCTATGACAAGCTGGAGGGATTGCTCATAGCCTGGTTCCAGCAGATCCGCGCCGCTGGCCTGCCCGTCAAGGGCATCATCCTCAAGGAGAAGGCTCTGCGTATAGCCGAGGAGCTGGGCATGGACGACTTCACTGCCTCCAATGGCTGGCTGGACCGCTTCCGCCGGCGCCATGGTGTGGTGTCCTGCAGTGGTGTGGCCCGTGCCCGGGGACGAAACAGTGCTCCCCGGACCCCAGCAGCACCTGCTAGCCCGGCTGCTGTGCCCTCGGAGGGCAGTGGTGGGAGTACACCTGGCTGGCGAGCCCGGGAGGAGCAACCGCCGTCTGTGGCCGAGGGATACGCCTCCCAGGACGTGTTCAGCGCCACCGAGACCAGTCTTTGGTATGACTTTCTGCCCGACCAGGCGGCAGGGCTGTGCGGAGGCGATGGAAGGGCGCGCCAAGCCACCCAGCGCTTAAGCGTCTTGCTGTGCGCCAATGCCGATGGCAGCGAGAAGCTACCCCCTTTGGTGGCCGGCAAATCAGCTAAGCCTCGTGCAGGACAAGGTGGCCTGCCCTGCGACTACACCGCCAACTCTAAGGGTGGTGTCACCACCCAGGCACTGGCCAAGTACTTGAAAGCCCTGGACACCCGAATGGCTGCAGAGTCTCGCCGGGTCCTGCTGCTGGCAGGCCGCTTGGCTGCCCAGTCCCTGGACACTTCAGGCCTGAGGCACGTGCAGCTGGCCTTCTTCCCTCCGGGCACTGTGCATCCCTTGGAGCGAGGAGTGGTCCAACAGGTGAAAGGCCACTATCGCCAGGCTATGCTGCTCAAGGCCATGGCTGCCCTAGAGGGCCAGGATCGCTCAGGCCTGCAGCTGGGCCTTATGGAGGCCCTGCACTTTGTGGCTGCAGCGTGGCAGGCAGTGGAGCCTTCGGACATAGCCACCTGTTTTCGGGAGGCTGGTTTTGGAGGTGGCCCTAATGCCACCATCACCACTTCCCTCAAGAGTGAGGGAGAAGAAGAGGAAGAGGAGGAGGAGGAAGAAGAAGAGGAGGAAGAAGAAGAGGAGGAGGAGGGTGAAGGGGAAGAGGAGGAGGAGGAGGAAGAAGAAGAAGGGGAGGAGGAGGAGGAAGGAGGAGAAGGAGAAGAGTTGGGGGAGGAAGAGGAGGTGGAGGAGGAGGGTGATGTTGATGACAGTGATGAAGAAGAGGAGGAAGAGGAGGAAAGCTCTTCTGAGGGCTTGGAGGCCGAGGACTGGGCCCAGGGAGTAGTGGAGGCTGGAGGCAGCTTTGGGGGTTACAGTGCTCAGGAGGAGGCACAGTGCCCTACCCTCCATTTCTTGGAAGGTGGGGAGGACTCAGAGTCAGATAGTGAGGAAGAGGAGGAAGATGAGGATGAGGATGAGGAGGATGAAGATGACGAAGATGATGATGAGGATAGTGATGAGGTGCCTGTACCCAGCTTTGGGGAGGCCATGGCTTACTTTGCCATGGTCAAGAGGTACCTGACCTCCTTCCCCATTGATGACCGTGTGCAGAGCCACATCCTCCACTTGGAACATGATCTGGTCCACGTGACTAGGAAGAACCACGCCAGGCAGGCGGGAGTTCGGGGTCTTGGACATCAAAGCTGAGCCCCCTGGGCATAGCCATTGCCTGACCCAGAAGGGCAGCACCAGTCCTGGGGCAGAGAACTCTGTGCAACCACTGTGGATGGAGCCAGAAGGGGGGAGCCCCAGGGCCTTTAGTAATGTTTCCCTGGCCCTGAGATAGGCCCAGGGGCTGAGGTCTGCCTCACTGCCTGCTTATTGCCTCTTTCTCAAAATCCTTTCCTCCCCATTTGCCCCTGGGCTAGGGGACAAGGTGGGGTGAGTGGGGAGCTGTCCGGTGCTACCACACCGTGCCATCAGTGGACTAGACCATAGTGGCAGCCAGGGATGGGCCCTGGAAGCTCCCGGCCGGAGAGTGCCTCTCCCCCTGCCGTCCACACCAGGTCTTCGGTGGGGGGGACCTCAAAGCCATTCTGGGAAGGGCTCCAGAGGAAGGTCCAGCCTGGGTCCCCACAAGGCTGGCAGTCCCACCCCCACCCCTGGGCCGCCTCAAGAAGCACAGTCTAACTCATGGCAGGCTCCTAAGCTTGCCTCTGCCTGCTTTCCACCTCCCTAATCCCTTCCTTTGGCCCAGTCCTTGTGACTTTGGCCCTTGGTTTTCTTTTCAGATTGGAGGTTTCCAAGAGGCCCTTCAGGGGAGTGATACTGGGTACCTCCCCTGTGGGCAGCTGCAGGCCCTGTGCCTCTCATCCCTCTCTGGCAGGGCCCCATCCTGGGCAGAGGGGCCTGGGGCTGGGCCCAGAGTCCAGCCATCCAGCTGCTCCTTTCCCAGTTTGAATTCAATAAATCTGTCCACTCCCCTTTTGTGGGGGTGAACGTTTTAACAGCCAAGGGTGCATCCTTCATGGTCTGGGCTTGCGTCTGTCTTGGGGGACACATGCTTTCCCTCTTCCCTTTGGTCCTTGCTCTGGTGGGACATAGAAGCAAGGGTTGAGAGGGTGGGTGGCCCTGATTGGGGTGAGGGGCAGCAGGAGCTGTCAACATCCATGTCTAAGAGTTATTTATAGAGACTTGGGAAAGAAGGGGTCTTCAGTGTACCCATCTAAGGGTAGATTTGAGGAAGCCTACACCTGCACTGCTTTGGGGTTAGAGAGAAGCTCTTGGTCACTTGGCTGGGGCCAGGAAAGAGGGAGCCAATAGTCTGTCGGGCTAAATCAGACAATATTCACCTGAGGACTAGACCCACCAAGGCTGGTTAAAGAAGATCCTTGCAAGAGTTGGACTAGAACAGAAAGTTTGTTGGGACAGCTCTTGTGGGTCAAGTTGGAGTTTGGAGGGGCATATGGAGAACCCTTTGATTTGCCTTTGGTGCCTTAGAGAGATGTTTTGTTTTTTGAGGTCTTTCCCAGGCTGCTCTCAAACTCCTGGTTCAAGTGATCCTACTGCTATACTCTCCTGAGTAGTTGGGATATAGGCATGCTGGTGGCACCTGGTTAAGGCTTTCATTGATGGCCCTCTGCAAACCTGGTGGCCACCTTTGCAGACAGTGGTAGGAGGAAGGTGAAATTTTCTAGGAGCAAATTGTACCACCAAGAAGTTGATGCAGTGCCCTCCAGGGGCTCCCCTGTTCAAAAGTGAGGACAGGTCATTTTCTGTCCTACACCTCCTGTTTTCAGGGCCCAGTACTTTTCTCCATAACCCTTCCTCATTGAAGCTCTCAGGCCCCAGAGGTTCCAGCCAGGGGAGGGCCTGAGCCTGAGTAGGGCAGGCAGCTCTGGGGCTCAAACCGGTTTTCCCACCCTGCCTGGGACTGGCACTTCACCTCTGGTTACCTCCCAACCCCTCACCACCCCTTTGCTACCAAGTTCCTCTTCTCCCTACCCTGGAATGTTGGGTGGGGGATATTCTTTGCCTGCACTGGGTGTGGTTCCTCCCAGAAAGGCAAGGCCATTGTGCATCACTTTAAAACAAGAAGGTGGGGTGACTTCCACTTTTGGCTTTCTGCACTTTTGGCACTCCCCTTCAGGCCTTGAAGGCTTTGAAACATAGTGACAACAAAAAGGACTTGAGATTATCCATTGGCATCACCCCCATTCCTTTATCTGAACTCTGGAGGAGGAGACCAGGGAGCCAAAAATCAAGCCCAACCTACCCCCCCCCACACACACACACACATCCCATGTGCTCTGGAGTGAGTAGGAGGGAACAGTGGTGTTCTCCCCAAGTGACCCTGGCCAACTCAGGTCCCTTACTTCAAGTACTAACTAGGCAAATCACTTCCAGCTGTTTTTTGTCATCAAGAACACCTCTTGCTGGAACTGAGATGATCTCATTAGTGATCATACTGCTGATACTAATAGGGCCTTACAGTATATCAGGCTTTAAACACTTTCCAAAGTGCCCACAAGATAGGAAAAACCATGACAAATAGGCAGAGAGAGGTTTGGTGATGTACCCAAAGCCACACTTGTGTTAGAAGGAAGGTTTCTCCCCAGGCTGACCCTAGAAGTACTCCTTTACTGCTACCCTGTACCTATTCAATAATGAGGGATCCATCTTCCTAACTCTTGTAGGGTTGCCTTTGAAGTGGAGCTGTTTACTAAAATCAATTGCTAATCCATGGTTGAATAGCTCTTTGAAAGATGAGGAATGCAGATAGATGTAGCTCTTGCTTCTGTACCTGTAACCAACTCCCATTACCCCCAATTACCAAACAAATACAGGTCTTTTGTAAATGTTAACATCTTTCCATTTTGTAAGTTCTTTCCTATTCATTACCCCCCCCCACACACACACACACAAGTAGGTGAGAACTTTCCCCATTTCACAAAGGAGCAAATAGGGTGATGGAGTTGAATGACTTGCTTAAGGTACTGACTTTGAACTCTGTGCTTTCTCTGGGAGTTTTGGTTACCTATTAAATGTCCCTCCAGAACACTGGTGGGATGAGGAAGTGGCAGTGGCCCTTTGAGTACAGAACTTTGGGAGGGAGCCAGCAAGGAAGCACTGTCACACAGAAGTCAATCGCACAGCTCAGATGGGTAGCAGATTATTAACAGTACTCCCAAATGGAGGTGATTATTATTATGGCAATGCTTTCCTTCATTTAGGACTGATAGCTAAAGGGCACAGAAGGAGGATCCCAGCCCTGGGGATACTGGTGCCAGGATTCTGGGGGCCTGTTTGGCTTTGGCAGATCTCAGAATGGGTCAGCAGGTGGTATGGGTGTAGAGGTGATGCCTTTTTGGAGAAAAAGGGAAGATAAGGACACCCAACTCTTTACAACTCTGGAGCCCAGGAAAGGGTAGCTGGAAAAAACTACAACTCCCAGAAGGCCCTGCTTCAAGGCGAGTCGGCAATGGTTGCCATGGTTTCAGAAAACAATATGGCTGCTCCCAGATGGGACGTAAGTCTTTGGGCTAGGGAGGCAGAGGCAGATCTGGACACCCGCAGTGGTGAGAGAGGAAGCGTTTGAGGGGTCGTGAGGCTGGGTCTGGACGCTGCACGATTGGAACGGCTTGACCTTGCTGGGCTCCAATGGCGAGCAGTGTGGATGAGGAAGCGCTGCACCAGCTGTACCTATGGGTAGACAACATCCCTCTGTCCAGGCCCAAGAGAAACCTCTCCCGGGACTTCAGTGATGGAGGTGTGCGCTCCTGTTTGTTTCTGCATATTCTGACCTGTATGGACGTGTGTAAGGGATCTGTGTGCTTACTGTATTTTTTATATTTGGGTAACTGTGGTGTGTGTGTATATGGGTGAGATCTACCTCCTGGGACTTCAACTGTGGAAGAGTACCCTTGTGTGTGTTTTCTATTTGTTTCTATGTGTGAACAATGTTTGTCTATGTGTATGTCCACCTGTTCTATCTGGTGTGCACATAGTTTGTGTGTGTGTGTGTGTGACTCCCTCCAGGGACTTTGATGACTAAGATACGTATCTATGTATGTATTTGTGCAGTGAATGTGTTTCCATGAGATTATGCAGTCACAGTCACAGAAATTATTAATCCCAGTAATGTCTTCTGGGATTTCAGGATGCAATATGCATTTTATATGTACATATTTGAGGAGGCCATGTACATATGTGACTCTGTACTTACATGTGTATTCTACATGTGCACCTATGTGTATCTGGCTTGTGGGTTTTTTTTTTTTTTACTTGTTTTTGGTTTTGTTTTGTTTTGTACTAAGGGTTGAATCCAGAGGCACTTAACCACTGAGCCACATCACCAGCCCTTTTTAATATTTTACTTAGAGATAGGGTCTCACTGAGTTGCTGAGGTTGGCTTTGAACTCGTGATCCTCCTGCCTCAGCCTCCCAAGCTGCTAGAATTACAGGCGTGTGCCACTGCACTAGGCTGACTTGTGTTTTTGTCTTGCATGTCTATACATTCTGCCCTACATATATATCTGTAGTGGGATCTTATCACATGTCTCTGCTTGTATGAGTCTGTGATTCTCTCTGGAACTTTGGTGTTACAGTATGTGTGTCCATGTGAATTCCTAGGGTAAGGCCCCATCCTCCTGAAGAGCTCTTAAGAGACTTATTCTGAGTTTTCCTATGCTCTGAGTTAATGGAGAAGGAATGCAGCTGAATCTTAAATCTGACTGATGATCTTTGTCTCTTCTTTGTTTCCCTCCCTATTATCCTTCCCTTTTCTGCATCTTCCTCCCCACTGGGTTCAATCACTCTGCTGCTTTTTCTATCCCTCCCTTCTCTTCTCCCACCCTCTTCTCCCTTATTCATCCCCCCATCTTCCATGTCTGCTTTCATGGTTACTCCCACAGTCCTGGTGGCAGAGGTCATCAAATTTTATTTCCCAAAGATGGTGGAGATGCACAATTATGTCCCTGCAAACTCTCTCCAGCAGAAGCTCAGCAACTGGGGTCACCTGAACAGGTAAAACAATACTTGGATGCAGGAGTGGAACTCTTCAGCCCCAACCTGCCTGAGTTCCCAGGAAAGCTGCCCCAGCCTCTTCATCTCCTATGGGGTTTGTTGTTGTTGTTATTGTTTATGATCTCTGCACTTTTAATTTCTTTTAAAAATATATTTTAGTTGTTGATGGACCTTTATTTCGTTTGTTTGTTTGTTTATATGTGGTTCTAAGAATTGAACCCAGTGCCTCACAAAAGTGCTCTACCACTGAGCCACAAACCCAACCCTCACTTTTAATATCTTAAGAAGAATGTTCACTTACTGTGGTCTTAACTGTCCAGGCTGGGACTGTTTTGACGGTAGGGTGGTGAGGGCGAACACGACAGAATTCATCTGGTAATAAAATCAAGGAACTTTTCTATTGGGAAGGAGACAAAGAACCTTGGGACACCCAATCTTGGGCAGGGGAGGGTGAGGCTCAGATGGCAAGCCCTTCTACTCTCCCTGGGCTGCACACTCAGGACTAAGACAACCGGGCCCCGCCCCTTCTCCACTACTTTGATTTCATTCCCCGAAGGACCCAGTCCACCATCCCTATGTCTATCCTGTAGGAAGGTGCTAAACAAACTGAACTTTTCGGTACCAGACGACGTAATGCGCAAGATTGCTCAGTGTGCCCCGGGTGTGGTGGAGTTGGTACTCATCCCGCTGAAGCAGCGCCTGGAGGAGCGGCAAAGGCGCAGGAAGCAGGGCTCCGGTTCCTTACAGGTGGCACCCAGCTGGAATCTCTCCAAATGCTTTGGGGAGGAGAGGTTTCCAGGCAGGGAGAAGCATCGCCTTTTCGATGTGTGTGGGGGAGGGGTGCCTGGCTAAAAGACCTGATCTGGGGAACTGCGGAAGGGCCTAGGGGGCTTTTTGCGGGATGGGTGAGCTGAGACTCACAGTGGACCACTGGGATTCTTTCAGGAGCTGCCTCCCGCTGATGGCAGTGGCTACTTGGATGTGGGTAAGGTAGCCTTTCCTCCTTTCTTCTCAGAAAGGTCTTCCTGACCTTCCTATGGCTTGCAGAATCGGAGGGGAAACAAAATAGAGCTACAGCAATGTCACTCCTTCATTTGCCTTGTCTCAGATGTATCCCAGAAGACACGAGGGGAAGGTGCACCAGAACCCCAAGGAGGAGAGCAGCTCAGGTAAAGAAGCTGGAAGCAATGTGATCTCAACAGGCTGGGTAATCTCCCCACTCGGGCTGGGGGACAGTGATTGGGTGTGGAAAGGTGGGGAGGGGGAAAAGGGGAGAAGGGGAATAGTGAACGCCCAGCCCAATACACTGGAAGGGTGAGGGTGGAGTCCAAGGTCCAGGCCTCCGCTAAGATGCTTCCTACCTCAGGGTGGGGCGGCTGCCGGCGCCCCGTCCTCCTGGGTATAGCCAGGCGCTGCAGGGCGACCCAAGCTTCGTCCTTCAGATTGCTGAAAAGGAGCAGGAGCTGTTGGCCTCGCAAGAGACTGTGCAGGTGAGGGCAGGAGACCGTGTAGGTGAGGGCGCACTGGGAAGCCTTAGGGGGTTAGGGGCTGCAGAGTCGGGGCAGGACAGCCAGTGGCTAGGTTTGATTTGTGTGCGACGCCCACCCAGGTCCTGCAGATGAAGGTGAGGCGCCTGGAGCACCTGCTTCAGCTCAAGAACGTGCGCATCGAGGACCTTTCCCGGAGGCTCCAGCAGGCGGAGCGCAAGCAGCGGTGAGCTGCGCCTGAACGTCCCACTACGGGTCAGAGCCCAGACGTCGCGACCCACCCACCCAACAGCAGATGCAAGATTGGGAGGGCGGAGCCAGCTGCTCGGCCCTTGTGCCTCTCTCCCTGGGGATGGGAGTGAGCATAGGGGCGTTAGGACTGGAGCCCTAGGAACCGAAGTTCGCGACTGAGCCGCCTCCTTACACTCCACCCGGGTCAGGAGAATGGACCGCTTTCCAGAGCCCAGAAGCCACGTGCGGAGACCCAGCGTGCCCACCAAAGCAGTGCCCAACACCTGGGGTCCCGCCTTGGAACTCCAGGTGTTGGGCCCTAAGAAGCCATCTCTTGGTTCAGTCCACACCCCCAGACCCAGGTCACCGCCCAGCTCTGAGGCCAGCGACATCTTCATCCAGACTAGTTCTCCATGGCCTCAGACACACGGGAAATTGCCCCTAGAAACCGAGTGGCTCCCATGCCCCTCCTGGGTGCTCACCTGGGACCCATCTCGAGGCTGGAGACCGAAGCAGCTGGAGAGAAAGGCGTGATGAGTGGGAATAGCCAGAAATAGGAGACACATCCGTGGTGCCTATAGCAGTCTCCCTCCCAGCCCATTGGGTACTGGCGGGTGTGCCTGGGGTGTGTCTGTGACAGGGCTGCCCTCATTAAAGGTGGTGTTGTGCTTTCTTTCCTGTGCCTGCTTTCTCTTTCTGCCTGGATCCCTGAAGGCAGCAAATCTCCGCCCCCACCTTGTCCTCCACTCTGCCACCCTCTATCCCCCTTAAGTGAAAGTGTCATGAACCCAGAATGGGTCTCATCTTATGGGTGGTGGGTCCTGTGTACTCACTGCTTGGTATATTGAAGATCACCAAGGGTCAGGTTTTTGGTTTTTTTTTTAAGGAGAATTTTTTAATATTTATTTTTTAGTTTCGGTGTACTCAACATCTTTATTTTTATGTGGTTCTGAGGATCGAACCCAGCGCTCCGCACATGCCAGGCGAGCGAGCTACCACTTGAGCCACATCCCCACCCAAGGGTCAGTTTTTGTGAACTATGACAGCCTGATTTCTAATCCTGGCTTAAATGGACCCCCAAATGTATACCTTCACAGTGTCCTGCAACTTTGTCCAAACCCAACCCTAAACCCAGGCCTCAGATTCTCCCCAACTGTGGCCACACCCTTGCCCTCAACTGCCTATGGACTGACCCTTATCTTGGCTTTCTGTATGATTCCTGACTGTGCATACACTGCCCAAGTTCTATGGACTGAGGCCAACTTTATTCTCAACACTGACCAAGACACCAGGGCCTTGGTATGACCTTAACTCTGATGATTTGCTGACTACCAATAATGTGGAACATTTATAAATCCTGAGTTATAGCAATTCCATTCCTAGGCGCATCCCCAGGGGAAACTTAAAACTGTTGTGTTCTGTGTTCTGAGAGAGAAGTTACAGCAATATTCATAGCAATGCTCCAATGGCAACAATAAAAAATAACCTGTATTAGTTATCACCATATAATAAATTGCCACTAAATTAGAGATTTAAAACAACACATTTGTTTATTTTTTAAAGAGAGAATTTTTAAATATTTATTTTTCTTTAGTTTTCGGCAGACACAACATCTTTATTTGTATGTGGTGCTGAGGATCAAACCACTAGCTTCTCCCACACACTGACCACAGTTCTAACACTCTTTTTAGTCAACATTAGATTTCCAGAGTTCTATTCTCTAAAACTTCCATTCACTTAACCGTATGTATAGGCTCCTATATGTGATACTAGTAGTTATAGCTTATATGAAGAATCTGAGGAAACATCAGTTAGGCAGATTATGGTTCTGCCTAGCAGGAGCACAGTGGCCCTAGAATACAAGTTTGGTGACTGGGTTGTGTCCTAAAGAATCTGTTGGCCTCCCCATGACAAAGGTTGGGCTGGGTCTAGGAGGCTCTTCTTCCTTGAGGCCCCTCCACCCCTGTTATCAGATATACCTGAGACTGTACCAACCCACAGTCATATCTCCCATGACCCACAAATCAAATTCCAGAAGCAATTGGAGGATTTTGCTAAATGTCTCTTGGGGATATTAAAGTAGATTACATCTTACATTATAGCTCTATAACTCTTCTTTAAATATCTCTCTCATTCCCAAAATTCCCCTTGGACAGCCAATGCTGTCTCTCCCATTTCTGACTCCCACTAATTCTAATTTCCCTGGTTAATTCATTGATTGATTCCCCAAATATTTATTGAGTGCATATGATGTGCCAAATGCCAGGAACACCAAGAAAAGTATAAAATAGTGTTCACAATCCTGTGGGAGAGAAAGGCATGAAAAGAGTATCCAGAATTTGTTATTTAAGTTGAATGCAGTGGTACACACCTATAACCCCAATGACTCAGGAGGCTGAGACAGGAGGATTGCAGGTTTGAGGCCAGCAAGACCCTATTTCACGTGTCAAAATGCACGTATAACCAATTAGAACAAATTTAAAAAACAAAAAAAAAGATTGTATCTCAAAATAAAAAAATAAAAATGGCTGTGGTTGTAGGTCAGTGGTAGAGCATCCCCCTGGGTTGGGTTCAATCCTCAGTACCAAAAAAAAAAAAAAAAAAAGAAAAAGAAAAAGTTCTACTGTCTATCCTAAATTTACTTTGTCAGTCCTCTACTTCAGAAAGCATTTATTTCCAGGCTTTTGATATTAATAATAATATATTTAGTATTGTACATGAGTATATATGTATGATAAATTCTAGAAACAGGATTGGTTGGTTAAAAATATATGCATTTGTAATCTTGATATTATGAGATTGTCCTGCAGAAGGACATGGCTCATAGTAGAGGCTGAAGACTGGTGGCCTGTTGCCATGCTTTGACTTGCATGGTGTAGTATTTTTATAAATTAAATGCTAATTTTTATGTTGATGAAGATGTGAAGCAACTAGAACTCTCATACTCTGCTAATGGGAGTGTCAAGAATTACATTTCAGAAATGTTTGGCAGTTTCTACAGATGCCTATGCTATCATTTATGGTTTAATCAGTAGTAGAAGGGATTTCTTATAGGGATTTGACTAGATAATTGTGGAAATTGTTTAAAGAGTCTCCAATCTCTAACACTTTTGTTTTTGCACCTAATTCTGGAGTTTAAAGTCTACAAGAAGGCCGATGGGAAGATGAATATAAGGCAGGGGAATGAAAGAACACACTGGAATCCACAAGCATAAGCTGGAAGGCTTGAGGACAAACTGGAACTCATGTCAGTTCTCACTGCCTCTAATCTGGATGTGAATAAACTGCAGAAGCAGCTGGCCCCCTTTTTCATCTGGCCCAGGAGTCAGAGAAGTGAAAGAGGACCCAGGGAAGGTGTAAGTTGCAGGCCTAACGGCTATCCCATGTCAATGAGGTAAAGCTGCAGATCAGCAACAATGTGTGTGGGCGACAAAGCTCCAGCCTGGAGCTTGCAAATGTCAAATTCGGTATTGTTTTTTTTTTTAATATTTATTTTTCAGTTTTTGGTGGACACAACATCTTTATTTTATTTTTATGTGGTGCTGAGGATCGAACCCAGCACCCCACGCATGCCTGGCGAGCGGGTTACCGCTTGAGCCACATCCCCATCCCCTCAAATTTGGTATTGTTGCTGCTTCCTTTCATTCTTCAAATCTCATGCAAAAATGTCTGTCATGGCCCACATGGCCCACCTTAATTGGAAACATATATTAAAGAGAATTTTTGAAACAGTTTACTCTAGCTAAATTGACATATTATAAAACAACAGTTATGTCCCAGCAATTCCATTTCTAGATAAATACGCAAGAGAAATGCACACATACTTTCGCTAAAAGACATGTACTAGGCTATACAATATATTATTATTATTTTTAAACTTTTAAAAAAATATTTATTTTCTAGCTTTCGGTGGACACAACATCTTTATTTTATTTTTATGTGGTGCTGAGGATCAAACCCAGTGCCCCGAGCATGCCAGGCAAGCACGCTACCGCTTGAGCTATATCCCCAGCCCGAATATATTTTGTTCTTTTGTTCAATATTGTGAGAATTATCCCTGTTGTTGCATATATTCAGTATGATGTTGTCACTGATAGGTAATATATCATTGTACAAATATAGTGCAATTTATCTATTCATTTTATTATTGATATACATTTGGTTATTTCTAGTCTGGGGCTATTATAAATGCAACCATGAATACGTGTATACATGTATTCTGGTATATAATTAAGAGAGGAATTACTGTGTAAAAGTGGGCGTATATCAATTTTATTAGAATCTGCCAAGTAGCTTTCAAAAGAGGACACAGTTTTTTATTAAAAATAATAAGAGTCAGGCTGGTATAGAGCTTAGTGATTGTTTTAGTCAGCTTTTTTGTTCTGTGACCAAAAGACCTGACAAGAACAATTTTAGAGGAGGAAAATTTATTTGGTGCTCACAGTTTCAGAGGTCTTAGTCCATAGATGATTTATTCAATTCCTCAGAGTTTGGGATGAGGCAGAACACCGTGATGGAAGTGTGTGGCAAAGGAAAGCAGCTGGGAACATGGCACCAGGAAGCAGAGATAAAATTACAAAGGCACACCCCTAGGGGCCCACCTCCTTCAGCCACAACCTATCTGCCTACAGTCACCCCCAAGTTAATCCTATCAGGGGATTAATTAACTGATTAGGTTAAACCTCACATGTTCCAATCATTTAATCTCTAAATTCTCTTGCATTGTCTCACACATGAGCTTTTGGAGGATACCTAATATCTAAACCATAACAGTGAACAGTGATAGAGTACTTGTCTAGCATGTGTGAGGCCCTAGGTTTGATTCCCCCATCCCATCATCCAGAATTACTGTTTGGAGCTGGAGCGGGTGTTTTCCATGTTCTTCATCTGTTCTTCTAACCTGGAGTTGCTCCTAGTTCCTTCCCATACTATCTCCATCTCTAGGGAGCCTGGTAGGGGCCTGTGGCTTTCCTTTTCAGAGTCATTTAGTTCAGTTAACACTCTATGCACAGGCAGCCCTGAGACCTGGATACCACTCTGACATTGGCAGTGCCTCTTTTGGTACACAGGCTCATTGGGCAGAGATGGTGCAGCCTTGTAACTTCTACCCTAACTTCTTTCTGGCACCAAAGTTTTGCTTTCTTCTGAAGACTTTCTGGAACTGTGTGGCCTTCCCCAGGAGCATATAGTAACTCCAGCATGGGCAAGTCTGTATTGAAGATCCTCCCAGTTATCCAGACAGTCCAGGGTCTGGAAGTATGAGGATTGTTTGGCAGGAAAAGGAGACCACAGTTGTTTTTATGTGGTGTCCCTTCCCACTAAGCTGGGAATACCTTCCATTTCAGAGAACCTGGCACAGTAACTTGCCCATCATACATTCAGTAAATATTGGTTGAAAGGAGTTGACAATTAGGAAATGGCCCCAGGCAGTAGGGAGCAGCTAGTCTGTGTTTGGGAGAGTCTATACTAGACATGACTTTTCAGGTGGGAGGGTACCATAGGAGGGGAAGGATTCATGAAATCAAATGTCCGCACAGACCCAGGAGTTAAAATAAACATGAGAAATAGAGATTGATAGGATTTATGGTAAATTGATGTGTCCTAAAGTGGTAACTACCACTCAGCATCAGAATTTGGTGCCAGGCTGTAATGACTCCATGTTATTATTTCAAAAGAAGTCTGGAAATCAGATTCTTTTGCAAGAAAGGGAAGGAGGAAGGGGGAGGGGGGGAAGAATTATTTTTAAAGCCTCATGTAGGTTAAACAAAATACATCTGCAGACTACTCTGGGCCCACTGTCTGCCAAGTTGAAAAAAGAAAAAGAATACATTGCAGGGATGGGGGGGTAGATATTGGGAAGGAAGGGTGGGAATTGGTAGCGAGTGGGAAGGAATGGATGAGCTGAGATCACAATGTGGAAAACTCCCAAAGTCTGCGCTAGAAGACTGTGTTCTCAAAGGCCAGAAAGCTCACGCACGAAATCACCCAAAATGCTGAAGTTTGAAGCTCAGCTGGAGACAGTCCCGGGGGACGCAGCATTTTAGAGGAATGGGAGGACTCGATGGAAACAATAGCTCAGAAAGATTATTTTTCAAAAGTGTACGGATCAGAGACCAGGAAAGTTAGGGGCCACAGGGATCCAGCGGGAAGTAGCTTCTTTAAGATTCTTCAAAGGCAGTGACCTTAGCCCTTCAGAAAGGAAGCTGGCCCTCAGTTGTTAAAGCCCTCTCCCCTAGTTATTTTGGAAGGAAAAGGCTGCGTGCTTTAGATGGTTCATTCACTGGTACTTTAGGGAAATTATTCCCGTCAGCGGAAATGGGAATAGGGTGTTCAGAGATACGGCTAGAACCTCTGAGGACCCGGGGGCCACGCCTCCGGTTCCCCAGCGCTGTGGAGTCGCCCACGTGCTACCCCCGCCAGGCTAAGCGAGGCGCATCCCGCTGCCATGGCGACCGCCTCCTTGGAGACCGGGAGCAGAGGCTGCGGTCCCCGGGGGCGCCCGCAAAATCTCCCAACCCCCATGCCGTGTGCCTTTGTTCTGAAGCTTATCTGGGCTGGGCTGGGCTCTCGGGACGCGTCTCCAGTCCGCGCGGGCGCGCTTCCTCCGAGGCAGGGGATGCGGTAGAAAGGGAAAAGCAAAGCCCGGGGGTCGCAGAGCCGGGCAGATGGCTGCTTAGCTACTAGACAGCACTAGGGTGGGTCGTAATGGCTGATGGCGAGGACGTGGAAACTTGGAGGGAGAAAGGCCACCTTTGGGCGCTCCATCTAGCCGGCAGCCCCGCCTTACGGTCACCGGAGGGAGCAAAGCCCAGGGGAAGCCCCGCCCAAGTCGAGGCCAAAGTGGGAAGTACAAACCCCCACGCAGGGACGTGGGACAAAGGCGGAGTCTCTGAGGCGCCCCTCCTACCTAGCTCTCTCCCTCGGGTCGCTTTCTAGTTCCCGGCTACGACCGGCGGCTTGGCAGCCTGGCAGTCTTCATCGCGAGAACTCGCCGGGTCCTGGGGCAACCGCTTTATCATAGGGCGCAGGCGCAACGCCCCCTTCACGTGACACCGGTGGCTAATCGCTCGTTGGCGGTTCCCTGAAGCTAGTTCATTGGTCTGAAGCGGCCCTCGCCCCACCCACCAACCAGCCAATGGGCAGAGGCGGGGGCGTGCCGTGAGGCGGGCGGCAGTGGCGCGGAGCTCTCTTCCTCGTGCTCAGCGTTGTGGCCCGGCTGCAGCCGCCGCCTGCTGCTGTCGCCACCGCAGCCACCGCAGCCACCACCGCGGTTGTCCCTGCCTTGCCCATCCCAGAGGTGCACTTACAAGGTGAGACTGTTCCTCCTCTCACAGCCTCCGGGGTCCGCCCATCTTGCCGAGATTCCGCTCCCGGCAGGGTCCCTGTCCTAGACAGTTGGTGCCTGGACCCCGCTCGGGGTGATAGGAGGGGTGGGGCAGGGGGACTCCGCTGTCGGGGCCGGACCTGGAGGACTTCCCAATACCTGAATGGGGTGATGCTAGGTCTTCGGGTTGCGGGTGACCGTTAGCTGGTGGAGCAGGAATGTTTTCCGCGGGGCGCTGTCGCGGGGCACGAGTGACACAGTGAGGGCGGGGGCGTAATGGGGGGGGGGTTAGCATCGCTTTCGCTACCATCTCGTAGTTTGAGCTTGGGCGGGTAGCCAGTCTGAGCCTTCGGTGCTCTGAACCCTCGGGCAAGAGGGCGGTAATGTCTGGGAGTGCGGACTCCGGAGACTCCTGCGTCAGCCGAGGTGAGGACAAGGAGCACAGGCGATTATCTTCGTCAGAACCGCTGCCTTGATGCTCGGGAAGGATATGATGGGGTACGTTCAGCTGCATTTGTTTCCCAAGAAGATGAGAATGGTGTGGGGCTGAGGGTGCCACACCCACAGGGATGGCGATAAGAAAGGAAACAGAGTCCCACACTTGGTCCCCTAGCACCTTGGAGACTTAGTTTGGCCTCCCTGATATCATGTAGCTAGAGTGATTTGATTTAGATTTTGGATCAACGTTCCCAGGACCCTGTCAGACTGCAAAGGGCTTCTCAGCCTGTCTTTCCTGTTGAGTCTTGGCCTTGGGAAGTGGGGATAGGACATTATTCTACTCTAGGGAGCTGAGAAAGGCCAGAAGTATCTGTCATCCCCTGAATGCAGACTGGCCTCTGCTTCTTGGGTCTTTTAGGTCTCTAGGGCTAGGTCAGGGTGGGTCAGGCAGCCTGTAGACTAGAGGAGTCTCAGCACCCTCTAGCTGAGGGCAGGGGGAATGAAGAGAGAGAAAGCTGGGCAGGGGAGGGGAGCACTTGTCTGGGAAACAGGAAGGAGGGTGGGATGAGGGTGGGAGTCCCTTCCCAAATTCAACTCCTGCCTCACTGTGAGAGAAAACAAACAAAAAATCCTTACTTAACCCTCACATCTTTGGCCTTCTGGAGGGAGGAGGAAATGAAGTTAGGTCAAGGCCGAGCTGATGGCTTCCTCCAGCATTGCCTTGCTGTAATGTAAGTATGTGGCCCTGCTATGTGCTCAGTCCTGGGTCACGTTCTAGGAAGTAGGCATTCATTCATTGTTGCCCAATTTCAAGGCCTTATTGGGTGTTCAGTTTACAGACTTGAGCTTTAATGGGAAGCTACACTGAGTGCTTCAACCAGTACTGAGCCCCAGGATAGGTGTAGTGGAGGAAATGGTAGTAAGAGTGGAAGGTTGTCTGTCTCGCCTGGCACAGAGAAAGACCTTGGACCAGGTTGAGATTAGGGATTGAAGAGTTATTGAGAAATAAGGTCCTGAGAGATTGGGGACATACCCCTAGCCACACAGCAAAGATCTAGTTGGAGCTGGCCCTGTGATACCTGGGAGTTTGGGGGCTGCTTCTGGGGCAGGGAGGTTGCATGTATTGGGGACAAAAGGATGTTGGGTTCAGGAGCTCTACTTTGCTACCAATAGACTGGTATTTGGCCCTTTCTCCAGTTTGAAGCTTGGGCCATTGCATGGGACACCCTGAAGTGACAGCCAGCACTCTGTAGGGCAGAACTGGGTTCCTGAGTAACTGTCCAGCTGTCTGGTTACTTGCTAGTCCCTAGTAGCCTTAAAATAGCCTTTCTTTCCAAAACCAAGAAGGATCTGGGCTAGCACCTCTCTGTCCCCCTAATGGAAGTTTCCCCCGTTTGCCTGAGAACAACTGAAAGCCAAAGAAGCCCCAAAGGCCTTGTCCCAGCTTTTCAGTCCTTCCCATCCTGTGACTGTCCAGAGTCTTACCCCTGACTTGCTGACAGCACCCAAGGCAGAGGCTGGGTCATTTGTTTAGCCATGGAAGGAGGGCAAAGATACACATTGTTCACATCTTTCTGAGCTCCTGTGATTGTTGGGGAGGGGTGGATAGGGGGCTTTCCAGCTGTTTTCTTTCCATCCCTCCCTGGGGGCCTGACTGCCCTGGGAATAGAAGAAGGGAGGGGGGAGGTCCCCTTAACCCTTGAGCTGTTTTCCAAGAAGCTGAATTCCCTGGGGTCCTCTTGAAGGGCCATTCCTGGCTCCTCCAGGATTGACCTGAAGTGCCTCTCCTCCAAGTGCTTTTTTTTTTTTTTTCCCCTAGTGAAATTGCTATTGCTTTAAAAACCAGGCCTTTGGGGTTTTACAGAGGTCCAGGGTGGGTGCATTTTCACAGATCTTAGGCACAAAGCTGCACCATACCCTGGGAGGAAGAGGCCACTCCTTATTCCTGCCTATTAGAGAAGTGATAGGAATATCCCATGCAGCCAGAAAGGGCAGAACCTCAATTTAAACCTGGACTGCTGTCTCTAGGAGACTGTGTGTCTTAGACCATAGTGAGGAATTGGCACAGGAGGAGACTGGAGGCAGGGCTACCCTAGGGGTTGCAAGGTGGCCTAGCACTTCTCTGTGAACATGGCTGCATCAGGGGAGGTCTGTTGCCCTCATTTCCTGCTTCTAATGAGGAAATGGTGTGGATAAGAGTCTAGCTTCAAGGACAGCTGCTGGCAGGTTCTCTGTTGTGAAAGATGGTTTGGCTTTTCCAACCTTCTTTGGGCCCCTGAAGTCACTTGCCTCCCTGTTCTGTATTCTCACGGAGGGTTACAGGCAGTTGCTCATTGACTGTCATGAGTTCTGGCACTGATGATGTGGGTCCTGCCCTGAGCAGTCTTTCCATCTCAAGGTAGGCATGGGCAGGTAACCAGCCCACTGTGGCAAGGCCAGAGGAAGTCCAGGGGAGTGATGCCCTCAGGGTAGAGGTTTGCTCTGAGAGTTGAGAAGGGAGATACTGAGAGTTGCTGTCCCTGACCACACCATGTCTGCTTAGAGGGTCCAGCCAAGGCCTATACTTGGGCTCCCCTTAGAGATGTCATTCATTCATTCAACAAATATGAACTGAAGTCAGCAGCTCCCTGTCAGGTGCTGTGCTGGGGGCTCAGGACAAAACCATAGTCACTGCCCTTTTAAGGTGGAGAAGATAGGTAACATATGATCCCAGAAGTGAAAAGGGTGGGCCTGGCAAAAGGAGGCGGGGACCAGGCAGTGGGGTAGGGGAAGACAGGGAGGGGCCCTGCATATACTGGGTCTGTGTTTTGTGAAGAGGGCCTCTAGGAGCTTCTAATGAGCCATTGGTTAAGAGTTTTAGCAGGGTATTTGGGGGGCGGGGTAGGGGAGGCTTGTGGATATTGGGCTGTCACTACTTTATGGCTATAGAAGCATGGTTGGAGCAGCCTCTTTGAGGAAGGAAGGAGGCCTGGCACCATTGCATTTGGCTGTTTGTCACATGTTCTGAGTTATAGCTTTGGGGGTGGCTGGAGTAGGTGGGTTGGGACAGACTGCTTTCCAGGGCCAGGCTCCTTGGAGGAAAGCTGTCTCCAGAGCAGCCCTGGCTAGAGATGAGTAGGGTATAGTTTGCCTCCTTGCAAGTTAGGCCTGGGAGTTAGCCTCCAAGGAAGGGGCTTGTTGCTGCTCTGACCTACCTTGCATTCCACAGGCCTGAACCTTGCTTGCCCTTCCCTGCATCTCTAGGCCTCCTACCAGGGGACTCCTGGGACTCCAACACACAGCTTGGACCTGGGTGGACTTGTCTGGCTTAGCCCCAGAGGGATCTCAAAAGTCATGCCCTCAATAGGCCCAGCCCCTGACGTGAGGCCACCCCATGGTTTTTCTTCATTCTCTGGATTACCCAAGGTCATTCATGGGTCACTTGTCTCTCAGCACTTCAGTGTGTTTCTCTGAGAAAATAAAGCCGTATACTTCTTTATGGAGTACAATTCTGATATCTCGCCTAACAAAGTCATCTGTTTTCTT
Organism: Ictidomys tridecemlineatus; assembly: GCF_052094955.1. Classification (NCBI taxonomy): domain Eukaryota; kingdom Metazoa; phylum Chordata; class Mammalia; order Rodentia; family Sciuridae; genus Ictidomys; species Ictidomys tridecemlineatus. The sequence continues at coordinate 171,917,936 of NC_135481.1, forward strand.
AGTGTCTTCTACTATCTTATTCACTTACATTCTCCACTTAGCCCCCAAATGAGGGAGTTAAAAGCCCCCTCCCCCATGTCCTTTTCTTTTTGTAGCTGATTTAGTGAAAAAACCAGGTCAGTTGTCCTGTAGATTTTTCTGTCCCTTAAGTGTGAGTTAATCTAGAACAGGGGTTGGCAAAACATTTCTATGAAGGGCTAGATGGTGAATATTTTAGACTTTGCGGCCATATGGTCTCTGTCACAACTGCTTGAAGTAGTTTTGTTTTAGTGCGAAAGCTGCCACAAACAATATGTAAATGAATGAGAACAGTTACATTCCAGTAAAACTTTATTTACAAAAGACAGGTGGTGGCCCAAGAGAATGTAACTTGCCAATTCCCTATCTAGAACAATCTTTCTGTTTCTTTTTTCTTGCACCTTGAAAAAAACAGGTCAGTCATCCTGTGGAATACTCGGCCTTCTGGGTTTGTCTCATTGTCTGCTCAGGGCATCGTTTAATTTGTTCTGTCCTCTGGTTTTTAGTAATTGAGGAGTTGGGGCTAGAGGCCCTATCAGATCCAGGTTAAGCATCTTTGGCAGGGATCCCTTGTCAGTGGTGCTGTGACTTTTGGCTGCCTCACATCAGGAGGCATCAGTGTGTCAAGGCCATCTGTCCTGTGGTTAGTGAGGGGGACAGATCCATGTGTGGTCTTGTGATGCCACATCCCCCTATTGCAAACTTGTGTTAATCCCCATTAACATTGGATCTACATTGGTGGCACTTGGGCATCTGTGTGTATCTACTTCCACCCGCCTTTCCTTGGTGGTTCAGCATCTTCTCACTGTTGTTGCCTCTGGCATTTGTTTCTTTAGGCGCTGCAGAATTACTTGACATTTGGTTGTTCCTTTGTTATTTATTAGTAAGGAATCTGTAGTGAAAAGGAGCTTTCCATTAACCACCAGGGCAGTTTGCTTACAAGAAAGGCTGAGGGACAGGTAGAATTATTTCTCTTTAAGGGGCACGCTGCCATCAGTGGTGATACATGAGGGTTTGTGTTTGTTTTGCTTTCCTTGTTCTTCTTTTTTTGTAATCTCTGTGAATGCTCTGATTTTACGTATTCCATCTGTTTCCATCAGTTGTGCTTCTTATTCTTTTTGATGCTTAGATAGGACCAGCTCAGCCCATCAGAGGTATCCTTAGGACACCTCACACTTGCTTCTGCACTGAGACAGCCTTTGATGAGCTGAGCCAGTGCAGGGTCTGGATGGTGGGTTCAGATGGGGTAACATCCTCTCCATGGGCCTCTGTTCTGTATGTGGCTCTGACTGACCACTAGGGGGAAAGCTCTAAGGATAGAGTTATCTCTTGTGGTCCCCTATTCTTTCCTATCTCCAAGCATGCTGTTGACTGACCAGCACACAGCTGCACTGAGTTTGTGACCTGAATAATATGTATGACCCCCTGGGTCTACCTTCAGGGTCAGCAATGCCAGAACTGGCCCCTAAAAATTAATAAAGTTCCCTTTCTCTCCAGGCTGTTTCCTGCCAGTCTCAGGTGGGTTGGGCACTTGACCTATGTTGGCACTTTGGCACCAGAAACTTAGCATTTGCTGGCAGGGCCCTGGGTTCAGTAGGGGGTCAGGAAGGGGTGAGGGCTCTTGATGTCTGTGGTCAGTGGCTGAAGGGGTCAGGCAGACCCCTGTGCAAGGGGATGCAGGCCCCATTTGGGCTGCTGAAAGCAGCAGCAGTTTGAGTCTTTCCTAAGCAAAGCCCTCTGCTCTCTCCCAGTCATGGGCTCATGGATGATCCTGACCACTGCCCTCTCCATCCCCCATCCTTCAGGTTCCTGCTTGTGTCCCTGGAGCATGGGAGGCTGCTGAGCTGGAGCGGAGGTATACAGCAGGAGCTGTGTGTTTCACTCGGTGGCAGGGAGGGCGTCCATGGCTGCAGCCAATAAGGGTGAGTGTCCTCCTGGCCTGTGGGTGTGCATGAGCTTTTAGATGGGCCCTGGGGTACGGGGCATTTTTGCTTGGGGGGCCTGCTTCAGCTGTGTGTGTGTGTTTGTATGCATGGTGTATGAATTCCAAACATGTGAGTTCTGTGTGCCTGGTCCTGCGGGTCACCCAAGCCCTAGCAGAGGCCCCTGCTAGTTCCTTGGTTTGCTGTTTTCTGGAGGTGTGTGCTCCTATGTCTTGTGTGAGATACCCTATTGTGCTGCTAGTGGTCCAGCAACATGCAGGGCTTGTGTAAGTACTGAAACTGGGGAGATGGGCAGGGCCACAGCAGGCCATTTGGATTTCACTGAATCCAGAGGGCTGTTGGAGAGTTTTAGGCAAGGGAGTTCTGGTAAAATCTTATAATCAGGTTAATGAAGTGCAACAAGGACTGTGGATGTACCAGGCTGGCCCCCAGGGCTTTTGCTGAATGTCAAAGAACCCAGGCCAAGGCCGGCCCAGGCCTTCCCATCAAAAGGACTCCAGATAGGTTTTTGGGGAGGCCTAGGGCTGAAGTGTCAGAGAGGACTGGATTCATGCTCTTGGGGTCCCTCAGCCTGAGTGACCATTCAGACTAGCCACTTGGCTCCCCACCACTCTTCTCCTCTCAATCCCCTGATCTTTCAGGCCTCAGAGAACCAGACCCAGCTCAGGGACAGCCAAGGGCCTTGATGGGGGCTAAGCAGAGAGGAAAGGGCATGGGGAGGACGAGGAGGCTCCCCAGCTTCTTTCTTCTTGAACCTGCCAGTGATCAGTGAGCATTAGTGACAGCTGCAGTCTCTCCTAAGTGGATGGAGTATGGTTTTTAACCCTCTTCATTTCTCCCACCTCCAAGAAGGGCACCTCCTTCTATCTCTGGCCCCCAGGTTGGCTGAGGTCATCACAGGGAGTAGACTGGGGCCTCATGTACTGACAGACCTGTGAGAGAAGATGCCAGGGTTGGGGAGCTTGGCACTGTGAAGGAGAGTATGGGGCCAGGTGTGCCGAGACCTGGGCCAAGCCCTACAATGCTGTGTCTTCCTGTCTCTGGTGCCAGCCTCCTCCCTTCCAAGTAAGGGGGAGTCATTTCAGCCAGTCCTGAGGGGTCCCATGACCATGTTGTGGGGATGACTTTTGTGGGACGACTGGGCAGGTAGGAGTGAGGTAGATAACCTCAAGCTTCTTGATTACCAGTGGACTTAGTCCTGAAATTGGCCTGGCCAAGTGGGTGCTGGGTGATGTCAAGGGAAGTCCGGGGATGGGGAAGGAATAAGGGGAACATAGTTTTCTGGGGGTAGGAGAACGTAGCCACCCCTGGATTCTTCTCTCACTCTTCTTAGGCAATAAGCCCAGAGTCCGGAGTATCCGCTTTGCAGCAGGCCATGATGCCGAAGGCTCCCAGAGCCATGTCCACTTTGATGAGAAGCTACATGACTCAGTGGTCATGGTCACCCAGGAGGGTGACAGCAGCTTTCTGGTCAAGGTATGTTCATATTTCTCCCAGAATCAGCTTTACCTCCTCTCTGGCTCTACCTGGCTTTCTGGGACTGTCTTTCCTCTTTCCTCAGTGGCATTCACAGGCATGTCTTTGCCCCTCCTTGAGCCTTGGTTTCCCATCTATAAAATGGTGGTGGTGGTGGTGGTCAATGAGATGAATGTATCACCAGGTGAGTAGAGCTGGTGTCATTGGCCTTACCCAGCCAGTAGCAGTGGAAGGCTGGTGTCAAGGCAGCTGTAGTGCGACAAGCCTGGATTCAGGTCTAGGCCTGCCATTCTGGCTCTATGACCTGCCTAAGCAGGTCATCTTCATTTGTTTTCTCTCCAGTGGAGACAATTCACACCTTATAGAGTTGGTGAGAATGGAAGATGTAGGTATGTGATGCAGATATATGGTGATAACAAAGTGTGACTTTTTACCATGTTTTGGGCTCTTTGTAATGGTATTGATTACTCCATTTTTTTTTTCTTTTTACCCCTGGGGATGGCTCCTAGGGCTTTGTGCATGCTAAACATACACTCTATTACTGAACTACATATCCTGCTTCATCCCACATTTTCTACTTGGTAGAGTACCCCTTTCTCATGGCCATACCTCACACATGACTCCTCCAACTGCCAGGAGAAAAATAGGTCCCCTATTCACTTGGAAAGGCAGGAGAGAGTCTCTTCAGGGGCCAGATTGAGGCCTTCAGGTTGGTCAATAAGCCCAGGATCCAGAGTTGAGTAGAAATGCCCTGTGGTGGGGGGCAGAGGTTTGGTTCCCTGGAGACTGCCCTGAAAAGGGGCTTGCTGCTCTTTTCAGAAGGGGCCCAGGTTTGTATCCATTTCTGTCTAACCCTAATGTCTTCCTTCTTTCTCCTACAGCTGACAGTTTTCCCCTGGGGAAAAAAAGGAACGAACTAAGCTTAAAAATCAAAAAACATCAACAACGATGAGAAAAAAAAAAAACCTAGTTAAAAAAACCCAGTTCCCTTCCCTCATTGCAAAATCCATTCACATCTATGAGAAAAATATAAGGGGCTAGGGATATAGCTCAGCAGAAGAGCACTTGTCTAGTGTGCATGAGACACTGAGTTCACTCCCCAGCACTGCAAAAAATAAAAAGAAATTTAAAAGTAGCCACAGTTATATTGTCCAGAAATAACCATGGTTAATATTTGGATATCTATCAGTCCAGGTTTCATTTTTTAAGCTTTGTTTTTTTTTTTTAAAACAAAAAAAAAACTGGCATCACAGTGGACAGGGTATATTATATTTGCTTGCTTTTCTTGTGAACTGGCTCCTGCCTGTATCAGGAAATAATCTTCCATGAGATTTTATACCTGCCTGGTGTTTCATCATGTGTATCATCACTGATTTTGCTGCTTCCCTGTGCCTAGGTGCTACAGTTGTTTCTTTTCCTGTTATAAATAGGGTATCAATGACTATTGTTTTGCCTATCTCTGAGCATTTCTCCTGGAAAATTCTGCAAGTGGTGCAGCTGGATCACAGAGTCACAGCAAGCAGGTACAGCCAGAAAGGCTTCTTGAGAAGTATGCCCACTACCAGCAGAGTGTGAGGGGATCACCTGGATTGAGCTTTATCATGTGGGTGATGTAAGGCTGGTCCCATTGAAAGGCTAAAAGCTCCACACAACCATTTCCAAACTGCCCTGTATAACTGTGACCAGGATTCTCTGCCCACATGAGCTGGGGGTACTGCATCCCTCCTGTGTTTACTGGACTGGCACTTCCATCGGCTACTGTGCCCAACTGCCACTCTGGCTTGTAATTCTTCACATCACCGAGTTTCCAAGGATGGCATCTGTCCCAAAGGGACAGTTTTGGTTGCCAAGCACTATGTATAAACAATGGATATTCAAGCAGGTGTGATGGCCCATACCTGTCATTCCATACAAGTAGGAGGCTGAGGCAGGAGGATTGCAAGTTGGAAGCCAGCCTCAGTACCTTATCAAGGTCCTAAGTAACTTGGTGAAACTCTGTCTCAAAATAAAAAATAAAAAGTGCCAGGAATGTATTTCAGTGGTAGAGCACCTCTGGGTTTAATTCTTGGTACTAAACAACAACAAATTCCATGGGCCATGAATAGGGGCCTCTGAGTGAGCAGGTGGGTGTATCTGATGCCAGCGAGACAGGCAGAAGTCAGGTCTGTGGGCCAGCTGTGGACTTACACAGCTGGTCTGGAGTTCATTTTGGGTTTTAATTGGTGCTGTGGATCAAATCCAAAGCCTCACACATGCTAGGCATGAACTAACACTGAACTATACCCCTACTCTGTGGTGTCTACTTACCTAATTTCATTCTATCCCTCATCCACACTGTTTTGTGTTACCTGGTGTCTCCTTATTAGGGATTGGAGGACCCTGGGCTACTGGTTCTGAATAGGTGCTGGTAGTAGTGGGGACAGGTGGATGGTCTGTGTTGTGGGACTTGGAGCCTCCATATGGCTCAAAGTAGTGGCTAGTGCCTTATGTGCCAATGCTCTTACGTGCAAGAGTGGCCAAGAGATCTAGGGAAGACTTTTCCCTGGTCACATAATATCATTTTCTGACTTCAATCTTCTTTATAAAATAGGCCACTAAGGAATGTGGGGTCCTTGACAGATGATGAGGATTGTGCTGGCCTTTAGGGGAAGGGATTCTGCCAGAGGGACTGAAGCCACTGGACTAGGGGTCTAGCTAAAGTGATGGAAGGAGTTAGGCTTCCAGAGAAGCAGGTGTTGTGGTCCACAAGGATCATAGGCAGCATGGCCTGGATGGACTCTTAGGGAATCAGTAACTGGAGGTGCCTGTCTTCTCACCCCTTTCTGCTGCAGGTTGGCTTCCTGAAGATCCTGCACAGGTATGAGATTACCTTCACTCTGCCCCCAGTGCGCAGGCTGAGCAAGGATATACGGGAGGCACCTGTTCCCAGCCTTCACCTCAAGCTCCTCAGCGTCATGCCCATCCCTGAAGGTGTGTCCCTTCCTGGGGTTCTGGAGGCCTGCCCTCCTCCAGTAGGTCCCAGATGTGAGTGAGAGTGAGAATATGGGGTACTTCAAGTCAGTGACACATACTTCTTAAGAGCTTGCAGTGATAACTTGGTAGTTCGCATGTCCCAAGCCTCCCTTCTTTGACTGAAGCCAATGAATTCACACTGCAGGCCTGCATCTGCCCATTGCCTGATGGTTTCCTTAGTGGGGAAGTTATCAAGATGGGAACCACTGGCTTTGGGCCTCCAACCCTCCCTCCTGCCTGCCCTCGAGAAAAATATGCTGGAGACGCAGAACTTTGTGTGGCCAACTTCTAGCACCTACCAGCCCCAGGCTCTGGGTTTCACACTGCTTCTCCCAACCCTGCTGGCCTCAGGCCCTGCTCCACCCGCTACCTTCAGCTTGGAAGAGGCTAGGGTGTCAGTTTTTCCATGTACTGCCCATAGACCCCAGCTTCAGTGTCATGTCCCCCTTTCTCTACCTTTTCATGACCTTGTCCTCCAGTGGACTCCAAGCAACATACCTTAGGCATTTGCCTTGCTCTTGCCACAGCCTGCTCACATTCCACCCTGTCTGCCTCCCTTGTTCTCCATCACCCCCTCACTGCCTGCCTTTGTGTTGAATACACAGGTCCTTCTTTTGGAAGCCTGAGTTTGAGTTTGCCTCACCTTGAGAGCCATGCTGGGGATGGCCTGCAGGCCAGAGGCACATTGAGCTCATTGAAGAAAGGGAAGCTTCCTAGGCCTCTAGGCACATCTTACCAATAGGGATGTGTGTCTGGGCTCTGAAGGGGCCATTCTTGCCCCATTCTCTGGGAGGCTTAGCATGTCATGTGATGGGTGATAGCCATATGTGTTGGGGACAGGATTGGGAAGCTGTGGGAGGTGTTGATGGCACACCTGTCCCCTGTCTCTGGGCAGGTTACAGCATCAAGTGCGAGTACTCTGCACACAAGGAGGGCGTCCTCAAAGAGGAGATGCTCCTAGCCTGCGAGGGTGGCACTGGTGCCTGTGTGCGGGTGACGGTACAGGCACGTGTCATGGGTGAGTGTGAGGCATAGATCTGGCTGGAAGGGAGCAGATGCAAGATTGGCCTCGGGGATCCTTATCCAATGGGGTCCCAACTTTTTAGCCCAGGTCCTCCCAGTGGCCCCCACTACCTGATCTCTAGGGGAGAGAGGACCCTTTGGGGTGGGGCCAGGGCACAGTGGACACACCAGCTTGCATGCCTGCTTTGCAGACCGACACCACGGCACACCCATGCTACTGGACGGTGTCAAGTGTGTGGGTGCAGAGCTGGAGTACGACTCTGAGCATAGTGACTGGCATGGCTTCGACTGAGGCCCGCACCCGGCCGACCTGTCTTGGGGCCCCTCAGCCTTAAACCCCACCTGGTCTCCCAACATGCTGCGTGATGATGTGGCTTCCTCACCCCATCCCCAGGTGGGCGAAGGGGTGGTGTTGGGGCCTCGCCCACACCTTTCACCTCTGCCTTCATTCTGCCACTACCCTGCCTCTCCTGTGTTCTATTCTCCCACTTCCTCCTCTCCGTGTGCCTCAGTCTCCTGCCAGAAGAAATGGGTTGAGCCCCCAAGGAGGCTATCTAAGGAGGGGAAGGGGAGATTCTGGGGTGGGTTCTACCCACTCTCCATCCCAAGCCATGTGGGCTCCAGTCAGGGTCTGGGAGAGGACTGAGTGGCTCTGTGATGCCAACACCCCATTACTGCTGCTGCTGCCTGGATGCCTCAGCCACCTCTCCCACCCCTGCCTCTTCCCCACTGCTACCCATGTGAGTAGGAGGGAGGCGCAGTTCCCAGCTCCTACCCCTCAGGTCTGAGTTACTTGGTTTTTAAATGACTGGTTGGGTTAGAACCCATAAGAAATAAAAACTTAAATGGATACATGGCCATGGGTTTTTTTGTTCTCTCTGGTCTCAAGATTGTCTAATACCTCACAGATGGGCCAGGCAAGGACTTGGGTAACTCATCCTTTCAGGAGGCAAGAACAGCCAGTGGTAATGTAGCACCTTGGCCTCAGAAGAGCTGTGCACAGGTGGTGGCATTTTAGGCCTGGGGCTAACTGGGGATGGGTATCTGCCCTGGCCAGGGAGAGGTCTTTAGGAGTGGGGAAGTATTTGGGATGTTTGACAGCAGCACCCCCTTATGGCCGGTTCCCTGCCTTGTGCACAGCTGAAAACTTTCTTCTTTCTCCATAACTCATGCTTTCTACAGTACTACCACTATTAGGGTCCCCACTTGTGTGGTACTAGCAGGCTGTGGCTTGCCCTTAAGCATAAATGCTTTATTGTCATCTTGGTGTAAGCTGCAGGGTGGGTGTTGCATGTCATGATTGAGAGAGATGCCTGACATTTCACATTTGGGGAAGCAGGCCTGTGGGTGCTCTGGGAATGTCCTAATGGCACATGGAGTCAGTGGCAGAGCTGGGACCATCCCTCAGTGCTCCCTCTGTCCTTACCCTCCCTCAACTGCCCATCCAATCAGGTGGTGGGGATGAAAGGGGTGGGTCATTCACAAGCTGTCTTTAGGCTCCAGAGCATGTCCTCTCCACACCCCCCAAAGCTGCCTTCACTATAATAATGTGCCCTCCTCCCCACTAGTCAGCTACTGCCCTTTCTGTAAGAGTCATATTTAGGCGGTCAGCATATCCAGGAAGGTGTTACTAACACCTGTCTCTCCAATGTCCATTTGTCATTTTCCTGTGGTTTGGGGTTGCTCTGCCTGGCTCTCCCCTATGGCAGCAGCCCATCAATTAGTGAACTCTGGCCCTTCAGGCCCAGGCCCTGCACAACCTCCCTCCTGCAGTGGCACCTGGCAACCTATCTTGCTGCTGCTTCTCCCCCAACCCATGTTCAGGCCAGGGCTTAGTCTTTTGTTGCATTCTCTAAGGGATCACACACACCCTGCCAGTCTGGGCCCTCCCTCTTGCAAACCTTTCAGAAGTTCTTGGTTCTTGGCGGGGGCCCTTCAGCCTTCCAATCAGTGGACCAAAGCCCAATCACAAAGCGAGTCTCCATATGTCCCTCCCTCCCTCCAGACTTCACCTCTCGAGGATGGAGGGCAGGGAAGGGGCGCTGACATCGGAACTGGCCGGTTCCTCAGCTCCCACCCCGCTCTCCTGACCCAGGGATCGAAAGAGCGCGGGGCGAGTAGCCCTCAGTTGGAAAGAAAGTCGATGGCGGCGCGCACGGAACGATTGGTGCTGACGTCCACAGCAGTGACCTTAATCTCGGTGTCGCCAAACTGCATGGCAGCGCGGATCTCGCGGCGGCCTGGGGCTGCACCGGTGCTATCCCGGCCGCCGTCGGCCGGCTCGAGCTCGAGGCTGAGCGCGCCGCATTTGCGCACGCCGGGGTCTGTGATGAAGCGCGCGTCCTCGGCGGCGCAGCAGTACAGATTGATGAGCACGCGCCGTTGGCCAGGGCGCGCAGGACAATAACTACGCCGCACCTCCTCGCCTAGGGCCACCGACTGCTCTGCCGCAACGAAGCGCTCGAAGACATCGGTGCACCAGCGGCGACCGTCGCGCACTAGCAACTTGTCAGGAGGGTGGCGCCCATCCACAAAGCGATTGAGCACGCCCACACCGTAGGTGAGAGGCGAGCGGCGCACCCGCACCACGCCTGGGGCCTGGCCGAAGAGCACAGCGCCCTTGAGGATGGTGAGGCCCACATCGTGTGGGACCACAACGCGCAGGCCACGGGCGCCCAGCGCTGCCTGCACTGCATGCTGTAGCACCGCAGACTCGGCAAAGCCGCCCACCAGAAACAGCAGTTTCACACCCTGCACTTCTGGCCGCGCCAGCAACGCCTCTGTGGGGCAGAACCAAGATGATGGATGAGGAAGAGGAAAGGGAAGGGGAGAGAAAGAGCCACTGAGGTCACAACTTCGTGCCAACTTGGTGCTTCCCCTCCCCTCCCCACCTGTACACTTTAGGCAATTAAAAACTAGCCATTTGAACTACATCCTGATAAAAACACTAAGCACTTTCACTGAGAGCTCTTGGCAGTCCTCATGGGCTCTGCCTCCCCAACACTCTATCTTCACCCCCTTCTTTCCCACCACCCCGTGGAGGGCAAGGGACCAGGACCTGCATTTACAGTATCAAATACCTATACTATGCAAGACTGTGTACCCACCCTCTAGAAACTTCAGTTCATTTAATCCCTGTGATAGCATCTGGGGGAACTCAGTACTATCACCCCATTTTATAAATGGGGAAGCTGGGGCACCAGAGGTTCTTTAACCTGCTAGAGCTACACATCATCCCCCTAGTTCTTAATCACTGCCTCACTGCATGCTCCAGGTGTTTCAGATGATTCTGGGTCTCATCCCAGTGTATGGATGTGTGGTGGCTTCCAGGCACTGGTGAGGGGAATTATTCTCTAATGAGGGTGGAACAGAGACCAGGCACTCACCTATGTGCTGGATGATACCATTGACTGTGGGCTGAAAAAGCTCATTCATGGCCTCACAAGACATCCGGAGCATCCCCTGAGAGGACCACTTCACGAAGTTCACACTGTAAGCAGTAAAGAGGGGCACAGGCCCATGAGTCAGGGTCAGGCTGCTTGCCACAGTTTGGAATCTGTGGTCTTCACTCCCTACCCTTGCCGCCAGGGGGGATGTACCCGGCGCTGACTATGGGTCAAGGGTGAACCAGCTAGAAGTTGGCTTTTAATCCCCACCCCACTCTTCAGCCTTCTCCAATCCTAGGCAAGAGCATCCCCTTGCCTAGGTGCAGAGAAGCCAAGGAACGGTACATTCGTCGGCTGCGAGGTGGGAGGTGGGCGGGAGAAGATACACATCCGTCCCCGCCCGCCACCACCACCGCCCGCCCTTGATTCTCCCTCTCGCCCAGTTTGGGCTGCGGATTCCTGGGCTGCTCCACTGGGTTCTCACGCCCCTCGTCCCTCGCCCCTCGCCCCGTCGACATTTCCGTAATGCAACAGTCCACGCGGACAGCGATAGTCCTGTGGGGCCCACGACCGTCCCTTGAAGTGGCATTCCATTCCTTAACAGCAAATCCTGCCTGAGCCGGGGCCCTGGACCTACCTGCTTCTGCGCAGGGCCGTCTCCACGTTGTGGCCTCGCTGCTTGCGATAGAAGTCAATGAAGGAGAAGGGCAGTGAAATGTTGAGCGCCCCCGCACGGTGCGGACCCGCCGTGCGTTTGCGGGCCTCAAAGGCGATGGTGAGATCCACCCAGGCCGCTGGCCGTTGCCTTTTGAAGGTCGCAATGAAGTCCTCACCGAAGATGCGACAAAGCAGGTGCTCGAAGGCCAAGTCCACGCCCACAGCGCCATAGGGGCCACCTACAGTGAGCCAGAGAGTGGAAGGGGTGTCAGCGCCCACCTGGCCACCAAGTACTATTGGCGGGCTATAGGTCCTGCACTACATAGCAAGGGTGCTGCCTGGCTACCCACCAGATGCCTTGTAGAGCTCCTTGAGGGTGCCATGGGGCTGCTCCAGTTGGTGCACCGTCAGGTCCACAGTGCCTCCCCCGCAATCGGCCACCATATAGCGGTCTCCTGTGACAGTCAGCAAAGGCAAACACGCATGGCCTGCCTTGAACCCTCAGTCCTGCATCCCCTCCAGGCTGTCCAGTCTCCAACCCTGCCCAAGGTCCCAAGCCTGCCACCCCAGGGTGTGGGGAGGGATGTGAGGAGCTTCAAGTACTTGAACCTCAGGTCACCAAATATGGGCACAGGGTATGGGAGAGAAATGGTTCCAGAAGTTCTGCAACTCCACTGACTCCTCCACACAGAACTCTGAAGAAGTGGGAGTTAGGGGCACAGCTGTGAGAGGGAAGGTGCTGGTGACTGAGGGGACTGCCAGGTTAGGTATGTCCTTCCTCCCATCAGTATATGGTTTCCTGAAAGATGTCCTTCCATCCCCCTCCATTGCACCTGCTTGCATTTCTGCCCACAGCTCTCCCACTCCTGACTCCACCAGAAATGTGCGGCTGTGGCGTGATCTTCGCAGTTGCTCACGGGCTAGGGGTTGTGGACAGCAGGAGAATGAGATCAGACTGTACTACCATGTTCACCCCCCAACGCCCCTCCCCTCATCTTCCCAGCCAGGACCCTCCAGTGCTCCTGAAACTCCCACCCACCCCCAGTGGGAGAGTGCAATGCTGACCCCCCAAACCCAGGCACTGTATCCGAAACCGGGGAGGGGGTGTAATATCTGGACACAGGGCCTTTCTTTAACCCAGGAAGGGCCAGACCAGGCACAATCATACTTAGAAGAATTTGGAGGAGCTGGGGTGGGGGAATCTGGGGATATCCTAAGGGAGCTCAAAACTTGGGGCCTCTTCCTATTGTGAGAGATGACATTTGGGAAGATGATCAATGTTATCCATAGCTGTCCTTGGCCTCAGTGCCTGGTTCTGGCAGCAGAAGCTTGGGGCGTGGGCAGTGGCTGTTTAAGGGAAAGCTCCTGAAGACAAGAGTGGGGGCAGACTTTGTTTTTGGCAGTGCCCACCTGAGCAGCTTGCCCCAGGGCAGGCTGTGCCTCCTCCAACCTCAGGCCTGAATGAGTCCTGCCCTCTTCAGACTATGTGCCCCTAGGCAAGGTGAAATCTCAATTCCCCCCACCTCCCAGACTAGGGGCCCCAAGAGCAGGGCTGCACTTCTCTCCATCAATTGAACTTCACCAGGGATGTTCCTGCTACCTCAAGATTAGTGCTCCTTCTGCTTCATCTTGAACATTCTGAGCCTGTGGCCTCAGTGACCTCAACACTCCGAGGGCAACTGCATCTTACCAGTCTTGGGCAAGGTCCCTGAGGCAGCTCACCATGACGGAAGCTGGAGTCAATGGAGCGGCGCTCACCCAAGCGCCCACCCCCCGGAGTCCGGCCACTAAGGTCCATGAGCTGGTGCAGGCGCAGCTTTCGGCAGTAGACAGAGGCAGCCTCAGGCTCCAGGGCAATGAGCAGTTGCTCTGCATCCTCTCGAGATACCAGGCCAGCCTGGGTGGAAAGTGGGCAGGACCAGACAGTGCTATGGGCTGTCATATCTAGGATGACACCAGGGGGCTCCCACCTCCTCCCTGGTCACATCCCACCCATGCTAGGCCTCTCAGGCCCCTTCATGCTACATAAATGTGGAGCTCATGGCCACTTTATGACCAGGCCGGAGGCCATGGCCACGGCCAAAGGGACACAGGGGTGGCCCAGCAGGAAGAAGACAGAACTGTAGCAAGGTTCCCCTTCGCAGCTGTAGCTGACCAGCTGAGCACTGGCTGAGGTGTTGGCAGAGACTATCTAGTACAGTATTTGGAGTGTGGTGGAGCAGAGGAAGTGGTAGGGGCTCCCTTGGGCTCACCGGGCTGGTGTCAGACACTTGGCCACAGGCTGCCCCACTCCTAGGAGAACTTTGTTCCCAGAGAATCTGATATAGCAGGAAGGAAACAGTGAAATTCCAGGCACCAAGACAGGCCAGTGTGGGGGGGAGAAAAACACTTGAAATCTGTTATTTCCTGCATTAGGACAGGAGATTCCTTTGGGAAATACTGGGTTTTGTAGGGGCTTTGGGGCTCCCCAGAATTCTGATCAGAAGGGGGAGGAGGACACAGGTGGGAATGGAGATTTCCTGCCCAGAGCCAGCCCTTCCTGAGCTGGCAGCAGGGAACAGTATGGGAGGAAGCAGGGTGATTAAATGGGCAGGGAGACACTAAGGTGGGGAGTATTCTTTTAGGAGACAGCTTTGCTTCTGTCCTGATCCCTGTGGGGAGATGCCCACTTGTTCAGGGTTGACTTCCAGTGAGAAGCATAGATAGCTATAAACCTGGCCCTGGGTCATGCCTGGCCCACAGGTATGGAGGTATTGGGGGCACTGATATCCCAGGGAGCCGATAGGTAAGATCCCTTTTGGGTGTCCTAGGGTCTGTCCCCCAAGACCCCAGGGGCAAGGCCAAGCAATGAGTTTTGCTTTGTGAGGTTGGGGGTACCCTCTGTGTCCCCCCTGGAGAGAGTAGAGCCTCTGCACCCTCTTCTTTCTCCAGGCCTTTGGACATCTCTGTGTATGAAGACTGGCACACATTGGGCAGAATCTCCTCCCTTCCTAGTTTCATAGTCCTTTCTCCTCTGCTCAAGAACCTACAGTGGCTGGGGCAGAGGCAGGGGTATTCCTGAAAGTACTGATGCCAGCTGAAGTGGATGTCGGTGGTTCCCTGTCTGCTGCTGTGTCTGCTGCTGTTGGCCCACAACTGCTACTTCTATGGACAGCTGTCCTCAACTGAATGGGAACAGCCTCCCTTGGACAGGAGTCCCTCCCATTTTCCCAGCAACATGTCACTGACGGACATGGACCCTTTCCTCACGGTAGCCAACTCAGGGCTATAATTCTCCCTCTGGAGCTCCCTGGGAGACCAAGCTGAGGCGGGGCTCCTGCAAGATCATATCCCTGTTCAGCTCTCTCCTGTCCTGCTTCTTCCCTTCCCTTTCTCCTGAGAGCCTGTTTTCAGTAGACAACCACATGAGACTCCCCATTTTGGGCTCTGCTTCTAGGAAACATGACTTAAGATGCTGTCTGGTGCTCACTTTGGCAGCACATATACTAAAATTGGACTGATACAGAGAAGATTAGCATGGACCCTGCGCAACAGTGACATGCAAATTTGTGAAGCATTACATATTAAAAAAAAAAAAGATGTTGTCTATACTGGCCTGAGCTGTGCTTCTTGTCATTCTACTTCCTGTTTCCTCAGGCCCTTCCTTTCCTGGTGGCAATGGCCCTCCAAAATTCCCATTAGGGGAAGGTTGAGGTCTTTGAACAGTAGTAACTCTGTGATCTCAGGGTGGTGAGGAGATGAGGATATGGGGCCAACCCCCAGGCCTTCCCAAGCATCGTTCTCTGTTCTGCCTGCATTCCTCACCAGGTAGGCAGCCTCCCGCATGAACTGCTTGGCCGGCTGTTTCCAGATGGCAGGCACCGTCAACACCCAGCGCACAGTGTCCCTCTCTGGCAGAGACGGGCACTGCTCCCTCAGCTCCTGGAGGAATAGAGAGTGGAGAGGGGAACAGTTGGCTTGGGAGCATCTTCAGTCCTGTATGGGAGCTGGGGGAACTAACCAAATCTCAGGAAAGACTTCCAAGTTGACTTGGAAGAATCTCCCTCCTCCACCTGTCTGATCAGATAGAAAGACAGGGGACTGGAGAAGATGGTGTATAATATGTGGCAATAACTTCACATCTGATGGATGGGGTGGGATGAAGGGAAAGGAAGGAGTAGAAGAGCCTGGGAGTCCCTTCCCCAGTTGTCTGGAACGGGGCGGCAGCACACCTGAAGGGCGTGCTCCTTGAAAAAGCGAAGGGCATGGGCGAACACCTCCAGGGCTGGCATCTTCTTTCCGTTTACGGCCTCTAGCTGGGTCTTCAAGGTGAGATCCTGGCAGAGACACACAGAGGCTCTGCCAGAGGCCAAAGCTCTGCCACTATTCCCTGATGACCTCTTTGACCTTCACCTCACTCCCACTCTAACTCCTCTTCACCCTCAGTCCCAGCTCACCTTAGCCCCGCCCGCCCGACCACCTACGAGCTCCGCCCACCTCCTGGACCAACTCTCTTCAGCCCCGCCCCTTAGCCATCCTTCCACCACTCTTCCTCATCTCTTTTAGTTGTGCCCCACCCTCCACTTATGCAGTCTTTTCCCCTCCTGGCCCCGCCTCCCTGGTCCCAGCCCTGCCCAGAGCCAGAACGTGGCTCACAGTGGTGCTGTGGATCTTCATCTTGAACTTCTCGAAGTAGAGCCAGTCCCGTGCCTCCTCAGGGTCTAGGTCGTGGTAGTAATCACGGGCAGTGTAGCCAAAACTGTGAAAGGCTCCCTCTGGGGTCAGCAGCAGGCAGGTAGGGGTCTTCTGGTGGGCCACGCCTGGATCCCCACCCTCCCATTTCCTGTGGAGGCACAGGGTGGTTGTCAGTGGGTTCAGCGGCAACCCACCCTTCATGGGGTTGGGTGCTGGCTTCGGGGCCAGCAGTGTGACCTCAGGCAGGACACAACTCTAAGCCTCAGTTTCTGTCAAATGGGAATAATGATGGTATCTACCTCTTAGGGTTCTTATGAAGAGGAAATGAGGGAAGATTTGTTCTTGGGAAGTACAGATGGCACACAATTAAATCTCCTTAAATGCTACCTACAGGTTCCACTGGTCCCATCTGACTCCTGTTTCTTCCATTAAGTCACACCCTTTGGCCTCTCCTCTTTATATCCCTTACAAGCAGCAAAAAGCCACCATCTGTTGGGGTGGGTCTGATTTCCTGACGTGTTCTCTCTGGGACCCTGGAAGAAGCCCAGGGACCCTGGAAGAAACCCAGGTCCCAGCCAGGGACCTTGCCCTCTTGAAGGCCATTCTCCAAGGCCAGGCTCCTTCCAAGTCTTTCAAGACCATTTCTATCTGACCCACCTCCACAGTCACACCTTAGGAGACTGCACCTCTGGCAGTTCCCAAAAACCTGAATGAGATTCTGAAACCCCCTGTCTACAAGGGCTTCTGGACCTCCACTCAGAACTACCCACTTTTTTTGCCTGGCAAATCCTTTCCTCCCCCTCCTCTTCCTTCTCTGACATCCTGACTCCTTCAGGCCAACTTCGCCATTGCAGTCCTTTGTGGGAAGGAACTGGGAATCCAGGCAGAGAAGTATGCAAAAGGTTAGAGGTATGAAGAGCAGGGGAACCAATTCTAGATTGGCTCAATGTGCAGCAGGGAAAAAAGAAATTACAGGAATTCTAGATAATGAAGAACTTTAAATGTCATACCAGAATTCTATCTTGGTGGATTTTAAGTAGGGCAGCGAACAGACATGACTACATTTACCTTTGGAAAGGGAGGTCGCTGGTCTCCATGAAGAACAGATTGGAGGCAAGAGAGGATGCAGAAGCTACACCAGGAAGGAGGATGTTGCAGCAGTGCAAGTGAGAGAGGATGGAGGGTAAACTTAGGCTGGAGTGGTGGCCATGAAAAGAGGTGGATGGGTATACCAGAGATATTAGGGAGACATAGAAATGATGGGGCTTGGTGGTTGGTGGTGGTGAGAAGAGAAGGCTTGGGGAGGTCAAGATGTTCCTCAGTTTCTGTGACCATCACTTTCATGAGACAGTGTCTTTCATGTGTTCATGAAACCTGGCATAGCCTTAGCTGTGTATGCTGATCAGCTGGTATGCCCTACAGCTCCTAGAGGGCTCTAAGTGCCTTTGTGGCCTCCTATCATGTGGAGGGAGCAGAGATAGGGGAAAATCAGTCCAGGTTCACAGGAAGCTCACGTCTCATGTATCTTTGGGTCAGTTGCTTCTGTCTCTCCATTCACCCTTCCCAGGCCCTTGGGAAGCTCCCCTGTATCTCCCATACCCATCTGGGTTGAGAGCTGTGGAGTCTTCTGTAGCTTCACCTACTGGCTGTGGCCCTAGTAAGATACATTCAAAGGATCGGGATCTTGAGATACAGAGGGAAGTTGCTATGGCTTGTTTATGATTTGAGTGTCCCCTAAGGTTTCATCTGTTGAAATGTAATCCCCATTGTGAGGTCCTAGGAGAGTGGAGATCCATTTATGGTGTTTAGAGATGAGGCCTTTAGGAAGAGATCAGGACTAAAATAAGGTTTTTAGGGTGAAGAAACCATGACTGAATCCCAGCAGCTTTATAAGAAAGAGAGAACTGGCACCATAGCACACACCTATAATCCCAGAGACTCAGGAGGCTGAGGCAGGAGGATTGCAAGTTCAAAGCCAGCCTCAGCAACTTAGCAAGACCCTGTCTCAAAAGAAAATTAAAAAGGTTGGATATGGCAGAGCACCCCTGGGTTCAATCCCCAGTATCACAAAAATAAATAAATACATAAATAAAATAAAGCAAGTTTTATTATAGATCACTTTTATCTTTAAAACACATATATGCAGGGCTGGGGTTGTAGCTCAGTGGTAGAGCGCTTGCCTTGCACGTAAGAGGAACTGAGTTTGATCCTTAGTACCACATAAAGATAAATAAATAAAATAAAGGTATTGTGTCTATCTACAACTAAAAATATTTTTTAAAAAACACATATATGCAGTATATATGTTTGTGTATAACCCAATAAAAAGGTATATATGTTTTATTGCAAATTTGTTATATCTCCACAAAAAATTTTACATTAAAAATAAATTCCCCAAGGCTGGAGATGTGGCTCAAGCGGTAACGTGCTTGCCTGGCATGCGCGGGGCGCTGGGTTCTATCCTCAGCACCACATAAAATAAAAATAAAGATGTTGTGTTCACCAAAAACTGAAAAATAAATATTAAAAAAAATCTCTCTCTCTCTCTTAAAAAAAAAAAAAGCACAAATAAACCCCTGAGCTGGGAGATGTTGCTCAGTTGTAGAGCGCCTCACATGTGCAAGGAAGGCCCTAGGCTCCATCACCAGCAGTGCAAAAGTAAATAAATACATAAAAACTTAAAATAAAACTAAAGTTTCACATTTCAGGCAGAGGGTGAGAGTGCTCCACTTGAGGCCTGGAGCCCAGATGTGAGGCCATCCTCCAACCTTTTGTCCCCACGGCGTACCTAGACTAGGGATGGAAGAGGCTCTGAGAAGACCCCATGTCTCAGTGACCATTTCTAGGATCAGGCCCATCCCAGAATTTGGGGATCCCCCTCCCCGAAATCTCCCATCCCAGCCACCATCACCTCATCATGTGGATGGCCTCAGGGTCACTGGCAAAGCTGAAGGCATAGCCACTGGATGTGGTGCCGAAGTCAATGGCCACCACCACGGAGAAGGAGGCTTGCTGGGGGGCTCGGGCCTCTGGCTTCTGCAAATCCAAGATTCAGAGTCAGCAACCAGCAGGGAAGTGCTCCCCTTTGCTAGCTGTGGTCCAGAGCAGACCTGGCCCAGCTCTACCTGCCTACCTGATGGCCAGGGCTCCCCTCTCCTCCCTGGCTCCAGGCTAAGACCTGGGCATACCAACTACTCAGAAAGTCTGAGGTTTCTCAGGTAGCCCTGTGGTTTTGGGCGACAGCAGCTGCTTTGCCACTTCCAATTCTTCACCCAGCTACTGCCTTGGTCCACCCCCATCTCGAACCATCTTCTCTCCCTACACCAGTCTCGGAATGGCTGGGAGCAATTTGGCTCCTCTGGGCAGTTTTATAGCTTTATATGGATCTGTGCATATTTTATTCCTTTACTCTTTTTGTGGCCACAGTGACTCAAACCAGATTCTGTCCAATTCTGTGGCAGAGAGGAGAGGCCCTATGCACATGCAGACTTGTCCCTGCCTTCTCCCAGGCCAGGCCTGGGGTCTGTGAGAACAAGAGGGTCCCCAGGCTGGATCATCAGGACAAGACTCAGGGAACTGGGGGTGAGAAGGCTTTGTCCTGGAAACTTCAAGTTAGTAGTTTCCAAACTACTTTTTTGACAACACAACTTCCTCTCCTCCAGATATGTCTTGAAATAAGGTGGGACTGTGGTTGGCAGGAGGTGGAGCAACTCTGAGAGGCCCTAGTGCTCGGAG
This sequence comes from Ictidomys tridecemlineatus, assembly GCF_052094955.1. Taxonomy (NCBI): domain Eukaryota; kingdom Metazoa; phylum Chordata; class Mammalia; order Rodentia; family Sciuridae; genus Ictidomys; species Ictidomys tridecemlineatus. The sequence goes on from NC_135481.1 coordinate 171,937,860, forward strand.
AACCTATAAAAACCACAGGCCTGCCCCACAACCTGCTGCAGCCAGCCACAGTGACCCCTAGGAATCATCCTATAGCAGGGAAGGCTGGGAGTTAGTTATGTGGGGCTTACCTGCTTAGTAGCCCAAGACCACTCAAGGCTAATCCTCCTGGGGGTGTATGACTAGAGTGTACAGGGACAGGAGGCATGCGGTATGCCCCTGGCCCTTCTTTCTTCCCAGCACAGGCCCTGCCATGGCTCTGCCAGGTTCCATCTCCCTCCACACCAACCCAGGCCTCCCATAACCCCAGTCCCTGATCTGGGCTTACTGGAGACTGTGAGGGTGTGAGGGGGGCAATGCCACAGCTCTCCTGGGTCCTTGGGGAGCCAGGTGGGCTAGGTACTGGTGATCGCTCTGGGCTGGAACCTGCAGGGAAGAGAGAGCAGGTCATTCTGGCATGATCAGGACAGCGGGATCCCAGGTCTGGCACCAGGAGGTTCTCCATCAGTTCTGCTGGGGAAGAGGGACTGGAAGGGAAGATCAGGAAGGACAGTCTTGAGGCGGGTGCAGAGGCTAAGGGCTTGTTATCAGTTACAGGCAACCTTTCCCTGGAGGGTGATCTATGTATCACCTGGGCTCATTGACTCCCCCGGCACCCATCCGGCACACCCAGCTAGGGAGGAGGGGAGACAGAGATGCATCATATGGTGGGGAGACTGAGTCCAGAAGTAGAAGGGCAGGAGAAGTGGGGCAGACGAGCTACTGGGGTAGGGGTGGAGGGTAGAGAAATCACAAAAGGAGGGGGAATTGCAGATCTAAGTGGCCGGGAGGTAGCACAGCTGGCCCAGAAGTGGGACTGCTCCCCTCTGCTGTAACTTGGGCCACCTGTTTCTAATCAGGACTTGAGGAGCTCTCCCTCCCCCATCCTCAGGGCCACAGACGGCCCAACTGGCTGCCTAGGGAGGATCAGGAAGGGGGAGGCCAGCACCTCCCTCCAGTCCAGCTCTGAGCTTAGGCATGTCCACAGTACTGAGAAGTCAGATCACCCAACCCTTTAAACACACACCCCCATACACAAATGTACACCCCAACTAACATTTAGGGGCAGGAGATCCCACTGAAACCGCTTTGCAGGCTCGCAACTGAGCTGGATCTTAGGTAAGAGGTCACAGAGTAGCCCCCAGGAGGCAGCCCAAGGCTTTGCCTGAAGGATCAGGCAGCTCACTGGGCAAGAGGTCCTGCCTGGCTGAACACTCCCAGGTATGGGTTGGCAGCTGGTCACCATCAGTCAGAGCTTTGCTAAGGGTCATGTGGGAGGTACTGGGGCAGTCCTGAGATCCATGGGTGGGGAAAAGGAGGTTGTCCAGAGAGGCAAAGAGGGACCTGGCATGAAAATTCATGGACAAATAGGCAGGTCTGTCATGCTGCATGCTGAGCCAGGGGAGGGACCTGTTCCTTCAACCACAGCCTTGCTATGTGACCCAAGAGAGGCCCCAGCCTTCATTGGCCTGGGGTAACCTAGGAGCATGTGAGGGGTTGGGAATGAATGGAATTCTGGGAAATGCCTGAACAGGGCTGCAGTCTCTTTGGGTGCCAGAGGGGCAGGGACATGGTATTCACATTCTGAGGGCTCCCCTTTCTCAGGCATCCAAGCATAGGCTTAGCCCTGCCACCAGCTCCAGCTTGAGAGGCCAAGTTGCTGTGCTTTGAGCCTGGGAAGGGAGGCAGGAAGGAAGGGCCCAACCCGCCAGGTCTTTGTGAATGGATTTCCTGAGGAGTGTCCCTCCTGCCTGCTGGCCTCCCACCCCTGCAGAGAGCCCAGAGCCTGCCTCCAGACCCGGCCACTCACATAGGCATGCACAGACTTCTGTATTCACATGCCCATCTTAGACTACACCCTACCCCCCACAGGTCCCATGCAGAGATCTACCCACAGACAGACACACACTAACTCATACTCACACAAAGTCTTGTGCACACACTATCTGAACAAAACACTTGCACATGCATATACCTATGTGCGCACACACCCTCTCTGCACTCACACCCCTATATACACAGAGGGGTTCTGTGACCAGATGGGTCATATGTATACACACACACAATGTGGACAACCTGCGGGTGAAGGGGTCTCAAGGCAGGGGTGAGTGGAGGGTGGTCAAGGAAGAGCAGCCAGCAGTGCGGGGGGTCTTACCAATGTACAGCCCCGGCAGGCCCATCTCCGGGACAGCCAGCATCCTTGAGGGACTTGTAGCTGTCAACAGGAACAGACAAGCAGAATGGGATTTACTTGTTCTTTTGTTCCTTCACAAAAGACTGCTTATTTATTGTATTTATTTACTTTTGGCTGGAGTCTTTTGAAGCAAATCCCAGTCATCATGTTGCTTCACCTATAAACACTTCAACACGTCTCTCCAAAAGATAAAGACATTTTGAAAAACACCATTACAACACCATTATCATGTCTAACCAAATTTACAGCAATTCCTTCATCTCATGTAAAGCTCAGTCTCACAGGCCCCGTTTGTCTCAAAATGGCTTGGCTTTAAAGGGCTTGGGATCCTTCTTAGTGTTTCCTGGTGCCCACCTCTGTGCCAGGTGCTGGGGGCACATCAGTGATCTAGAGAGACTCCGTCCCTAGGGACTCACAGCTTGGTGAGGGAGATGATCATAATCCAATAATCAGCATAATGAGATTATAAACAATACTGGACTGTGAATGTGGCAGCTGAACACAGCGAATGGGGGAGGGGTGGGCTTGCAGGCAGGCCCCTGTGGACCTTCCTTTAGGTTGAAAGATTTGAAGAGGCGTAATTTAGTTTGCATTTTGAGATGTCCCTCTGACTGCTTGGGGAGGTGGATTGCAGGAGTCCATGGAAGCAGGAAATTAGCTGGGCTTGTAGCCTTCCAGGCTTTAGATGGTGGTGTCTGTGTGCCTTGAGACAGGCGGAGACATTTAAGAGACAGTGGATGTCAAGGTGGCAGTGCCTGGTTCAAGCTGAGACAGATGATAAGCTAGGTAGTGAAGGGGCAGGATGGCAGGGAGAAGGGGCAGAATTTGGAACTAAGAGAACATGCATGCCAACAAGCCAGATGATATGTGATCGGGAGGTCAGGAAGAAATCCAAGTTAGAAACATGTGTTTGGGAGTCATGGTCATGGGAGGCCTGGCGGAAAGCAGAGGGAAGAGAGGAGAAGTGACTTAAAGTCTGAATAGGGGAAGATGGGCTGCCCGAGATATGGAGAAGCTTTCTGTGGTTTCATGAAGACTATGATGAGAAGAGGGTGAAGCTAGATGCCTTTAAGAGATCCTGAGACTCACTGGGCATGGTGACACATGTCTGTAATTCCAGTTACTTGGGTGGTTGAGGCAGGAAGATCTAAGTTCCAAGCAAGCCTGGATAATTTAGCAAGACTCTGTCTCCAAATAAAATAAAAAGGGCCAGGGATGTAGCTCAGAGGTAGAAGCCTCCCATGTTCAATCCCTGGTGTAAAATAAAACAAAATAAAACAAAAATGAAAGAGTTGTAGCCCTAGAGGAGACTGTAAACACCTATCTTAATGGTTCATGGCAGGTAAGTCCAAATATGGCCAACAGTGAAAGGTAATTGGGCTAAACCTCCTTAGAAGGCTGGCTGAGACCAGGAACAGCATAGTAGCTGGAGGGAGGTGAGGAAGAATATTTACTTTATTTTTTAAGATGGGAAGAACTTGGGCTGGGGTTGTGACTCAGTGGTAGAGCACTTGCCTAGCATGTGTGAGGCACTGGGTTTGATCCTCAGCACCGCATATGAAAAATAAAAGGTCCATTAATAACAACAACAACAACAAAAGATGGGAGTTGAGTTTGTGTCTGTGAAGTTCTGGGGGCCATATTATAGGCAGGACCCTCCAAATTCTCAACAGCATTGCTACTCAAAACATGGCAGCTTGGGCATCTTCCTGGGATCTCCATGAGGCTTGTTAGAAATGTAGAAACTCAGAAACTGTAGAAACCCTGACCTGCTGAATCAGGACTTGTATGTTAAGGAGAGATGCCCAGGTGACTTTGAGAAGTGCTGCTCAAGTTTCCCCGCAGTTCAACAGCCTGCAGATCTTGGATGCTATTGGCCTTATCTGTGAGCCTGGTTATCCCTCTAAACAAAGGTGGGGGCTGCCCAGGGCCTACTCCCTCTCTGTACCCATTAACAGGATCAGGAAGTTTTGCTAACAGAACACAAGCCAACACAGAGCTGGCACTGGCACACCCTTACACACATGTACACACCCTCGTTCATGCAGGGTTTACACAAACCCAGCCTAATTGTGGACAGACACCCAGACTTCTACACCCTTTTGCATGTCAAGGATACTCCTACATGGCTAGCACCATGCAGTCTTGCTGTCCTCCATGTCACTGGAGGTACACAGTTGGATACACAGGAATCTGAATTAGGAGAAGGACTGGGGCTGGCTGTGGACACTTGCATAGTAGTGGCCAGATGATGCCCAGAAAAGAGAAACCAATAAATGAGGTTGATAGGAATATTGGTCACCAGGGACAGGAGCCCAGCTTAGAGTGACAGAGTGACATCCTAGAGCTGGGTCCCACAGCTCTTCAGAGCTGAAACTGTGTCTCTTTTCTCAATTCTGCATTCATTGACATCATGGTAGTAGCTTGAAATCAGTTGTGGTGGGAATATTTACACTGTGGGAATTGGCGAACACTAGGAAATCATATTTTTCTCCCTCCCAGAGACTTGACTATAAAACATTTACCAGCATTCCACTGGATCCAGCTGCAATAGAGAAGCTGGTAGTCCTATTTGAATGTTCTTTGTTGTCACTGTTTGCAGTAGTAGGGATTAAACCCTGGGATTTTCTATTACTGAGTTACATTTCTCAGCCATTTTTATTTATTATTTTGAGACAGAGTCTTGCTGAGTTGCTGAGGCTACTCTTGAACTTGCCATCCTTTGGGCATTAGTCTGGAGTTGCTGGGATTACAGACATGCACCATCATGTTTGGTTCTTCAGCAAACACATATTAGTAATTTCTTTGTACCAATCTCTGTGCTAAGTGTTGGGAACCATTTTCTTAGATGGATAGATGGGTGGATGGATGGATTAATGCTATTGGGTCTATAGAAACAACCAAAAACTTGGGGAAAAACACACTGAGTTGTCCATCACTCTAAACTGAATTTCATGCCCCAACCATGTGCCTATAATCTTTGTTCTGAAGCTTGTTATCTTCTTTCTTTGAGTGTGTCATACATGGAGTGCCCCTGCCCTGGGTTCTCAGGGATGGCAGGAGCTTCAGTACCTGAAGTGAGTATATCATGGCACCTGGCATGAGTCTATCATGTCACCTCTCTGCACCAAAATGCCCTTTCCTATAAAATGGGTGTCACAAGGAACTTCTGAGGATCCATAAATCCAGGTATGAAAGGTGTTGATAAAGGCAGAGAGTCAGGCATGTATGAGCAGTGTTCTTTCCTTCATAGTTTCATTTAAATTCTGAATTTTGGCTTTTTAGAAGTTTCTGGTCTTACTGAGAATTTTATTTAGCCATCCTGAGTTTTTTGTCAAGGAGGTAGGAATCAAATCAATTTGTGCTAAAGGAATTTCCTGCTGATTCCCTGAGAGTTGTAGGTAGAAGCAGGTAGCAGCTACAAAACACTCACACATGCTCCATGTTTTTGGAAACCTCCATCACCATGCAAATGCACACAAAGACATTTAAGTGCAATGCTGATCAGGGAGCTCAAGACAACCTAGTTCCCTAAAGTTAGGTCTGGACAGAATTTACAGCTGAAAATGAGGGAGGCAGACCCCTATCGCAGGGGCCCACTAATTTCAAAGAGTGACATCTATGGGTTAGAGAATATTTTCCTGGGACAGTTTGATTTTATGCAAAAAGTAACTCCATTTCCTGGCTGACAGCATGTGTCAAATTCTGGCTCTAGCATGATCCCTACCCTACCCATAAGTAGACCCTTAACTCTGCCCATGGATTGACTCCTAACTTTTGGCCTCATATTGACCTCTAATCTTCAGATTCTCCCTTACCCCTGGTCCTTCTTTCTACCCAATAGGCATGCCCTATCGGTTCCTGGGAACCAGGACAGGGTGTGGCCAAGAAGGGACTTAGACCAGAGACTTCCTAGAGAGTGTTCCCTAGTTTCATAGTAGCCTAGAACTTTTTTACTTAATGGAGAGAATTCTCTCAAGATCTCTTCCTGTGTTAGGGGTGTTTGGGCTGGGCGCCTATGGCCCTCGGAGCTCTGCAAGTGTGTGGTGCTACTAGATTTCAGGACTCCACACAATGTCCATGAGGACAACCACATCTTTACAGTTCCCCTCCTCCCTGGGACCCTGCCTCTCCTATCCACTGCTGCCTGCTCAGCATACTGCAGGCCTTTCTAATGGAACAGGACTCTGTCAGCAAGCTAAGTGAGGCCACAGGGGTTTCTTCCAAGCCACAGAATGGGCCAACCAACCAGGGTCCAAGGGTCAGATCAGAAATGGCACCCAAAAGTCTGCCCCACCCTGAATCTGGAGAGAAGCCAGAAGGAAACTAGGGGGAGGCTGTGGGGTGAAGGGGCTGCCCCCTCCTGTGCTGGGGCAAGGGTGACAGAAATGGTCTCCTATGGAGCCTTTCTGTCCTCATCTTTGCTTTCCATACATCCTGCCCCACGCCCTTAGGTCCTCATCATGGGAGCAGCCAGTTCACAAACAACCTCTGTCCCCCAGGATCCATCAGTCTCCAATACCTCCCTCTCTTTCCATAACTCCTGGGTGGATCTGCTCCCTGGAGTCCTGGTTGAGAACTCCTTTCCTCCCATCTGTCCCCAACACAAGTTTGCTCCACAGGCAGCTCCAGGACCCCTATGGGAGCCCAGATGCCGCCTCAGTAGAGAACCCAGAGGCCGGGACACCAGGACCCTGGCCACCCAACCACTCTCTTGCATCCCAGACCAGAGGACCTGGGGCCTCTGAGGCAGCTCCCAAAACGCACATATATTCAGCCTCCAGTCTCCATCCCAGGCACCGTGTCTCCACAACCACTTCCCCGAAGCAGGCCCCAACCCACACTGGCTCTCCTGCCAGCCCCCAGGCACAGGCAGCCAGGTGGAGCCTTAGCGCAACGGGTGTGGAGCCCCATAGCCCAAGTAGGAGCCCGCTCCCACGGCCTGGTTCAAGAGAGGGGCTGGCAGAACTGCCCTCACCGGAGTCAGGAGCGTTCTCGTGGGGTCTCCGCAGACAGCCCCGGACGGCCAACCTCTGCGCCTCTCTCCGCTCCCGGAGTCCAGCAGCCCCCGCCCGAGAGAGCTCACCTCCGCCCTCCCGACAGCTCGGCCCAGGTCCGGCCGCCTGGATCCCGGCCCGCAGTGGGCGGCGGTGCCTGCCGCAGCCCTCGACGTGCGCCCGGCCGGCGGCCTCCGACTCTGCTCTGGCCCGCGCCCCCTCCCCCAGGCCGGATGGCCGCGCTCCCGGCCCAGATGTGCGAGGCCGGGGCGGGGCCTGCCTGCGCGGGCCTCTGCGAGGGGCCCAGCCCTGCGGCGTCCAGGGCCCCTCCCTGCGCCCCTCCTGCGCTTAGTCGGCGGGGCAGAGGGGCCCCGGCGCCTCCCCTGCTCCCCCCGCAGCCCAGGGGGTGGGAGAAGGCCGAGGCGGGCGGAGGAGGGAGGGGGAGAGGAATTCCAGACCCCTCGTCGGCCTCCTGCGGCTCCCCCGCCCCGCCCCAACAGCCCACCTTGGGGCTCTGCCTTGGCCGGCCCTTCTGCATCTGCCAGGGCCTAGCCCTGGAGAGAGTACCGCGCCCCAGACTCCTCCAGTCCCAAGACCCAGAACCCACCTCCCCTTACTCTAGTTCCCTAGCGGGTACTCCAATGTCAGAAGAGGCAGAATTGAGGGTGAGGGCAGGCCCTCAGGTCCCTGGCTGGGACCCAACCCTGTCATGGCTCAAATCTGGGGCCTCAAGGCAGGGCTTCTCACTGACAGAGCCCCACTCCTGGTCAGGGGACCGCTCAGAACTCAACCTGTCCTAGCAACCCTCAACACTCAGTCTCTTTCATGTGGGGCTCACAGCGGCCTTCTGGTCTTAACCCAGGTGTAAGGATACCAGACTGTGGTTTCTGAATAATGAGACCGGGTTCTGCTAGGCCCCGCTTGGAGCCTTATAAGCAGCTGACTTACCCCTGCCCTACCCTCCTGGACCTGGCAGAGCCTAGACCCCTTGCCTCTTCCCGCTGGTGCCTGGCAGCCTCTCCACCCGTGTCTGTTTGTGTCTGCTTCTCCTGTTCCATCAGCAAGGCCCCCACACTTCTGGGAACACCACTTGTGCTCTCCTCCACCCCAAACTTTGTCAGGGGCCATTTTACCTCCTGGATTGCTTTCCCTGGGCCTGCCCTAGCTACAGTATCACCTCCCCTAGCCTTTTTTTACCTGATGGAGAGAATCCTTGCTGCCCTTATTATCAGGGCTGCTGTTCCAGAGGACCTATTTTCCCCCCTGGTATAGAGGATCAAACCTAGGGCTTGACACATGTTAGGTAAGCACTATTCCACTGAGCTATATTCCAAGCCTTATTTATTTATTTATTTTTGAGACAAGATCTCACTAAGTTGCCCAAGCTGGCCTCAAACTTGAGATCCTCCTGCCTCAGCATCTTGAGTAGCTGGGATTACAAGCAGGCACCACAGCCCTCCCCCCACATCTCAGGTCCTCTGTCATGAAGTCAGGCTGGGGGTTGCTATGCACCCACACTTCTGGATGTCAGTCCTTGTCAGTGAGGCCAACAAAGTATCTAAAGAGCAGTCTCCACTGGCTGCCTGTGTGTATGTGTGTCACTGTATTTTGTGTCTCTGGGGGTGCGTGTTTGTGAGTGTGTAACAGCAGTCTTTGATCAGGAGCTGGCAGGCCTTTATCTCATTTGAGACTGAGTCAAGCCAGAGAGGACTGAAGACTGAGTGTATGGTCAGAGGATAAAGAGGATGGGCTCACATGTGTGCTCTCTGTTTTTATTTTCCCCTTCCACTTCCATTCATTCCTCTTCCTGCATCCCAACCCTGAACTCCAAAGATAGGCTTGTCATTGTCAGCCGCAGCAGCAAGCTCCACGCAGGACTTGAGGGTGCCCTCTTATTTGGAAGCTTCCTGCTTCCCCCAACTTCAGATTCCCTCAGTCTGATTTGGGAGCCACAGGCTCCACCCTTGGGCATCCTCCAATCTGACACAGAGAAGAAGGACAACAAATGACCCCAGTGAAACCTTGATCCATGTTAGAGGAAGTTCAATTGCCATAGAAAGTTTGGGCCTCACAGGGTCCTGCAGATCCCCTGCCCTTCACCTCTCTGTGGTCTCATGTCTCCCATTGTGGGCCCACCCACTGACCTCACCGAGCTTCCTCCCTCTATCCGGGTGGGGACAGCACAAACAAAGATCAGCCTGAGTGTGTTCTCCCAGCAGCAGCCTCTTGCCAGGCCGAACCTCCCTCTCTGGGCCTCTGCCTAGGGCTTACTCCTCCCAGGGGATGCTCTAGCCCCAGCCCTGCCCCTTCAGGCCGTCTCTAGTGTGTAACTGGAGGAGGTTTTCAAAGGTGAAATCTGGCCTGTCACTTCACCACTCCAACACTTTCACTGACTGCCCAGGACCTACAAGAGAAGATCCAAAAGATTCAGGGCATGGACTGTCCTTGGCTGACCCCTCAAACTCCCTTTCTCAGCCCTAACCATCAGTGTCCCTCCTGCCTTTCTGGCACAGCTTCTCTTCTGACCTTCTGAACCTTTTTCTACCTTGGCCAGTCCCCAGCTCTGTCCTGCTGGTCAGCATCCTTCCTTCTCTCAGGCCCTTGGGAGAAACCTGTTCCTTCAACCCTATTGTGGGTGCTGTGCCTGCTCAGAAAGTCCTCTACCCTAGGAACTGCCAGCTGGGGATCCAAAGAGACCCTGGGTTTGGAAGGCAGGAAGGCGTAGGCTCCCCTTTCCTGGTACCCACGACAGGGCAGAGCAGCAGGTGGCTTTAGAGCAGAGGGTATAGTTAGTAGGACATGCTGTCCCACCTTCTAAGCCTGTTGATGCTGGGGGGCTGTGGAGGGGATTTCAAAGTCTCCCCTCCACGTCCTGCCTAAGGCTGGCCACTTGTTGTGGCCCAGAACTTGGGACAGACACACACCCCACAGAGGGTGGGGAAGGCTTTCTTCACCAGTGGACCATATCAGCTGAACCTCATGGTGTGCTGGTGCCTCGCTGGGGACCTTCCTCTGCAGCCTCAGTTATCCTCATCACACCTGTAGAAAGAAGGCCTCCGTGCTTCTCTCTCTGGATGAGAAAGCTGAGTGATAATGGGAAATCGCCCAGCCTTACTCAATAGGCCACCTCCTGGCCTGTGCTCTTGCTGTGCCACAGTTGTAGGGGCTTGGTACCTTGGTACCTTGATGGAACCTGATACCTCAGCACCCCAGCTCAGGTGACGTACTCCCTAGCTGGCTGCCCAACCCTGCCTGCTTGGTCCTGGATGGGTCGTGGCCAGCTTCTGGGACAGAGACCTCTAGAATGTTCCTCTCCCAGATTCCTGAGGTATGAGCTTCCTTCCAGGAATTACTCTGCCTGCTCCCACCCACATGGACTTCCTCTCCCTGGCCCACAGCCTCAGACCTCGGACAGCATCACTTTCCTCACAAGAAGTGGACTATGGGAGACCCAATCCCTCCTCCATTGCTTGTGGTAGCCTGGTGGCCAGGAGATCTAGGCTAACCTTGGTGACTTCTGTTGACACTGCTCTGTGGGCAGCTGATGCCTCCTTCTTTATAAAAAGAAAGACTTGGGGGTCCCAGCTTCCAGCTGAGCCTCCAATGTCCTGCCTCAAATGGTACCCAAAGGACCAGGATTGGCCTTTCCTCCAAAACTCTATACTGACACCTCCCACTTGCACCCCCTTCTCTCAGTGCTTTGCCATAGGGACATTGAAAAGGCTTCTTGGAGGAGGTGGCCCTTGATCTGAGCCCCCCAAGGGTGACTTAGAGTGAACCACATGGAGAAACAGAAAGGAGAACCGTTCCAAGTGGAAGAAACAGGCAGTGCAGAGGCGTGAGGGGCGGTGCCAGTCGAGGCAGAATGGAATCTAGGTAGTTGGCAGCCAGCCCAATGAAGGGCTGGGCTGTTTGTCCCCGCTGCTTTTGCTGACAGACCCACCCTTGTTTCCAACCCCACAGGCATTCTGGTCCTTTGCTCAGAACCCCCCAATCCTACTTGCTCCACTCGGGTGTCTTCTTTTTGGAGTCTTCAGTCTCTGTTTGTGACCCTTGGAGTTTGTCTTCCTTACCCAATTCTTAGATTGGGTGAGACTGTCCCCTTCCAGCCCCTGCCCCACAGAATTGCCCTTCTGTGAGGTTGGTGGTGGGGGAGGTACAAAAAGGAGCAAGACTAAGGGAAAAAGAAATACTAGAGAGGACAAGATTTTTCTTGAGGAGATTGTAGGGCTGCGGGGTGGACAATGTTGGTGGCTTTCTACCCCAATATCAACTCTCATTTTTTTTTCTTTTCTATTTTTCTCTTATAGTTGTGCTGGGAACAAACCCAGGGCTTTGCACATGGTAGGCAAGAGCTCTACCGTTGAGCTGCATCTCCAGCTCTTTCTCTCATTTTCCTTTTTGTCATGGTCACACAGCATACAGAATATGCCCCCCCCCCCAGGCTCCCTTGCTGTAAACCATGGCTACATGACTAAGTCTGGCTAATGAGATGTAAGCAGAACTGTTTTGCGGCCTCTTCCAGAATCCTTCCTTGAAAATACTGTTCCTTGTTCATTGTTCCTTGTTCTTCCTCTGCTCCATCCTGCAGCCTGGAATGTCAATGGGATGACTGGAGCTTTAACCTCCACTTTGGATTATGAGGTTGCAGGACAAACCAGAGCAACAGCAAAGCAGTGACCTTCCAGGAGACTGATCCCTGGAGCAGTATCCCTATGCTAGCCTCAGGCTGGGTACTTCCAGACTTTTAAATGTAAGAGAAACTCTTTTTGTTCAGGACACTGCATTTTGGTCTGTATTACTCACAGTGGAATGTAATCCTATCTAATTCAACACCACAGGGAAAATGTTGACTAGGCAGTTGGTACATGGAGCTGGAGCTTAAAGCGGAGTTTTGGGCTGTGGGTAGAAATTTGGCAGCCCTTCTCAAGGAGGTGGAAATTGAAGACATAAGGACAGATGAGCTCACTCAGGCAGAGTGTGTAGTGTGAAAGAGAAAGGATGAGGGCTGTCCAGGAGGCCAGCCTGCTCCCCTCTGCCTGCTGCCCCATCTCTTTTTACCCGTGAAAGAGGATTCTGGCTTTGTCCATTCAATGTCATCCACCAGCTTCCAATATTGCACAAGGAGGGTTTTGCCAGCTAGTGCTGGTGGTGCACACCTATAATTCTAGCTACTGGGGAGGCTGAGGCAGGAGAATTGCAAGTTCAATGCCAGCCTGGATACCTTAGCAAGACCTGGGGATGTGGCTCAGTGGTAGAGTACCCTTGGGTTCAATCCATAGTTTAAAAAGAAAAAAAAAGGTTCTGTCTTCTCCAGAACATTTTTTTTTTCATGTGCGATTTAATGGAGGGGATGGTATTAGGAGGACAAGAAGTGTATGAACTAGGTAGTATAAGTTTTTTTTTTTTTTTTTTTGGTATAGGATTGAACCCAGAGGCACTTTACCACTGAGCCACATCTCCAATCCTTCTCATTTTTTATTTGGGGACAGGATCTCACAAAGTTGCTTAGGGCCTTCCTAAGTGATTGAAGCTGGCCTTAAACTTGAGATCCTCCTACCTCCGCCTCCTGAGCTGCTGGGATTATAGGTGTGAACCACCACAACAGGTTCTAGACTTTATTTTATTTTTATTTATTTATTTATTTATTTTTTAGAATTTTAATATTTATTTTTTTAGTTCTCGGCGGACACAACATCTTTGTTGGTATGTGGTGCTGAGGATCGAACCCGGGCAGCACGCATGCCAGGCGAGCGCGCTACCGCTTGAGCCACATCCCCAGCCCCTAGACTTTATTTTAAAAAATAGTTTTAGATATACAAAATTATGGAGTGTAGCATATACAGTTCCCATAGATCTCTTCCCTCATAGTTTCCCCCTATTATTAACATCTTGGATTAGTATAATACATATGTTACAATTAGTAAACCAATATTGATACATTATTAATTGAAGTCTATAGCTTTTATTAATGACATTCTCTCTCTTTTTAATAGCTTTATTTATTTATTTATTTTTGTTGGACACAATACCTTTATTTTATTTTTTTATTTTTATGTGGTGCTGAGGATTAAACCCAGCACCTCACACATGCTAGGCGAGCGCTCCATCACTGAGCCACAACTCCAACTCTTGAATATCTTTTTAAAATTTTTTTTTACATGCGGATTGACCTTTACTTTTATTCATGTATTTTATTTTGGGTGCTGAGAATCAAACCCAGTGCCTCACACATGCTAGGCAAATGCTTTTTAAATGCTAATCTGCCACTTTCATATTTTCATTGTTAAGGTGTTGGTTCACATATTTTGCCCAGTTTTAAAACTATTATTATTGTTATCATCATCTTCATTATTATTAGGTACTAGGGTTGAACTCAGGGGTGCTTTACCTCTGAGCTATTTCTCCAGCCCTTTTATAATTTTTGTTTTGAAAAACAGGGTCTCACTAAGTTGCCCAGGCTGACCTTGAACTTGAGTTCCTCCTGCCTTGGCCCCTTGAGTTGCTGGAAATACAGTCACTTGCCACCAAGCCTGGCTTTTGCCCAGTTTTAATAGTGGTTTTTGGACTTATTTGACTTCTTTGTCTATTTTAGATAATGGTTCTTCATCAGAGTTGTGTTTTGCAAATACTCCCTCCCCAAGTGCAACTGGTCCTCTCATTTTCTTAACGTATTTCATATTTTTAAATTTATTGTTTTTCTTCTCTGTGAATAGAATCACTCCACATCTCCTGAATCAGTTTGCCTGATTACAGCTATTCCCAGAGCCCAAATACTGTCTCTTTGTCTCCAAAATTTCTGGGAGATTATTATTTGACTAGTTTGGTGAAGTGGGAAATGAGTTATGGCCGGATGGTGTGATGGCATTATGCAGCTGGAAGAGAGTCTGGGAAATGGAAATCTAGTTTTCCAGCCTGTGAAGTACTGGAAGACAAACTAGAAGGAGGGGGAATAGGTCCTAAGTGTCTCTTTTGTTTTATTTATTTTCATTTTTTGGTGCCAGGGATTGAACCCAGGGGCACTTAACCACTGAGCTCTATTCTCAGCTCTTTCTATTTGGAGACAGGGTCTTACTAAGTTGCCAAGGCTAGCCTCAAACTTGTGATCCTCCTGCCTCAGTCTCCCGAGTCACTGAGATCTGGGGCATGCACCACCACACCCAGCTTTCAGCTTTTCATATAAACAGAAGGGGTAGAGCCCTGTGGATGTGGTGTGGGACATGGAGGTAAAGACATTCAGCCAGTACAAAATGGGATGAAATGAAGAGCAAAATTTCCTCCCCCCCAGCCTTACTCATCAGAACTTTGTGCTGTTAGAAATTCTGGACTTTTAACATCATGGTTTTAAATACGCTTTCCTTCTGTTTCTTAATTTAGTATTTCAACTTCTGATACCTCATTATTTAAGCAAGAAATTTATTTTTTTTAAGAGATGGGGTTTCGTGTTGCCCAGGTTGGCCTTGAATCCCTGGATTCAAGTGATCCTCCTTTCTCAACCTCCCAAGTAGCAAGAACTACAGGTGGACACCCTCCAGTGTGCCTGGAATTTAAATCACATTATTTCTCATTTCCCCGCAGGTCTACCTTCTCAGTTCTGTTTGCTGTATTATTGCAGTTCTATGTTGGTGCTATGTACAGTTTTAAACAATCTATAAAATTTAAAATCTGGTTCCTTGTCCTTCAGCGTCAGATGGGAGTTACTTATTTATTTGTTTTTGCAGTATTGGGGATTGAACTCAGGGCCTTACGCCTGCTAGGCTCTACTCCAGCCCTTCAGACAGAATTTCTTGAGCTTGATTGCTCTGTAAGGAAAACAAACTCCTCATTTACCACCTGACACCCCTTTTCCCACCTCCTTCTAATTTCGGTTGGTTTTCTCTTTACATTGCCATGGTCAACATTTATAACATTTACATTCTATTCTGGAATTATAATGAAATTCTCCATGCTTCATCTTCAGGTTGATTTGGAAAATTGAAAACCAACCAAAGCTGTGATTATATAACCATTATTTACCGCAGAACCAAGTAATGAGAGAGCTCCTTCGAGAAGGAAATCTAATTCCCTTTCCTCCACCCTGTGCTGCTTGGAGGAGAATATTTGCTGTTCCAAAGTCAAGGTCAATCAGATTCTCTTTTCTTATACTCCACTAATTGCTCAAAATCATGCCTCACATGTGTTGCTTCTTATTCGGTTCCTGGAATAGATTTTGTTGTTTCTGGTTTTCTAATTGCCTTTCATATTTTTTTTTTTTTTCCTGAGAGAAGAAACAGATGTCATCTCATTGTGTCGCCAGAGAGCCTACTTGCCATGTGCACCTTCTCATGCCTGGGTCCTTTGTAAGTGAAGTGAGATGACGGAGCTGTTGTTGGGTTTACGCAACATTATGAACCCCCACCCCCACCCCCCACTTTTTTTTCTTTTTTTTTGGTGCTGGGAACCCAGGGCGCGGACGTGCTGAGCACACACTGTACCACTGAGCTACACCCCCAGCCTTCTCTTCCCCTTTCTTTTGATGAACTCCTGCTCTCCTAGTCTAATAGTGTGATTTAGATATTTTTCACCAGTTGCAAATTTCCCCTCAATGGGGATTTTGTAACCAAGACCTGGCGGTTTATCTTGACGGTGGTTCATCTGAGGGTTAGACACACAACTGAGGCAAGGACAATTTGAGTCCTTCTAATGGGATTTAATCAGTGGATATTAAGAGAAGCACTCACTCTTGTAGCTTCAGGTAAGGCTTGATCCAGGGACACAATGATGTTATTAAGAATCCAGGGTCCCTATGTACCTTTCTTCTGCCCTGTGTTGTCTTTGTCCCCTGGCTCCTCCTAGTGGACTATCAGAGCAGCATGCTCCTCTTGTGTAGTAAATGGGGCAGGGGTTAATCCCACCCATCCCGAGGTTTGAGAATACAGGCGAGAAATCAGTTTGTTTGTTTTTTTTTTTTAACATTTTTGTTTTTCAGATGGGAAAAGAGTGAATTAATTTTGGAAACCCAAACCATGGATGTTCACACCCTTTTCTATTAAATTTCTTTTTATGTTATCTATTTTAAATTTCCAAGAAGTTTTTGGTTTTCTTTCATAACTGCCTCTTTTTGTTCTATGAATGTAATAGCATTAGAATCTTCCTATATAGTTCTCATATTTTCTCTAGGACCGGTTTGATAACCTTTCTTCTAGTTTATTAAGAAGATAGTAGGAATGAACGTGAGAAGCCCTGGGTTCAATCCCTAGTACTACACAAACAAACAAACAAGCGACAAGAAGGGGTAGCAGAGTTGATTGATTCAGAGCACATCTCAGGAAACAGGCTTCCACATTCAAATTCCATCTCTTTGACCCTTAATAGTTGTGTAAACCTTGGTCAAGTTACTTTATCTACCTGTGACTCATTTTACTGTAAATGGAACAGTCTTTCCTACTTCCTTAATAGCTATCTGCTCTTCATTCTTAATCAATCTTTTGTTTTTATTTTCTTTTTGCATCACCAGGAATGAACCCAGGAGAGTTCTACTACTGATCTTAGCCACGTGACTTACTCTGGTTACATCTCCAGCCATTTTTATTTTTTATTTTGAGACAGAGTCTTGCTAAATTGTGTAGGGCCTTGCTAAGTTGCTGAGGTTGATCTCAAACTTGTGATCCTCCTGCCTTAGTCTCCTGAGTTGTTGCAATTAAAGGTGTGTGCCACGCCCGCCCGGCTAGGACTGATGCTCTTGACCATCAAGCTATAGGATCCCAGGCTGACTGGAGCATAGTCCTGAAGGACTCCCTAGGGCTACCATAGACTGAGCTTCACACATCAGTTACAAAGTGTGTGTGTGTGTGTGTGTGTGTGTGTGTGTGTGTGTGTGTGTGTGTTTCTGAAGACAGAGGAAGCAGAGGACTTTGACTCCCTCTGGAGGAGACAGGAGGTTCTGCAGTGATCATGGCAACGTTGGTGAGTAGAAACCTGGAACTGAAATCCAGGTAGGTTCAAGAAATGAATGACTTACGGGGTAAAAATGGGAGTTCATAATCCACTTGAATCATATTGTATGAAATATGATATGTCAAGAGCTTTGTAATGTTTTGAACAATTAACAATAAAAAAATTAAAAAAAAAAAAGAAATGAATGACTTAGGATCCTTGTTGTTCCATATGACGCCAGGCCTTCATCTTCCCCAACTTTTCAATAATGAGTCTACAATACTTACCGGTGCACATCCTTTATTACAATAAAGTCATAAGACCTTGTGACGTAACTTCTGGTTGGTAGGATATAAACCAAAACGAAGCGTGCAATTTAAGGAGTTTTTGTAAGCAGGAAGCATGACCTCCTTTCCCCCTTTCTCTATCCTGCTGGAATGTAGATATAATGGCTGGAGCTCAAGCATCCATCTTGGATGAGTAGAAGCAGTCTACTGATGATGGCTCTCAAAAAGAAGGGGTCTAGTTTCATAATGATCATGGATTTGCCATATCAATATTTGATGCCAACATTAACTGGAGGGGAATGGAGGTATACTACTCTTTTATTTATACCACTGTTATTTGGGGGTTTTGGTACTTGTTGTCAAACTTATTTATTTATTTATTTTGCGGTGTCTTGTGCATGCGAGGTAAGCACTACCAACGAGCTATATCCCCAGCCCAAACTTTTTCTTTCTTTCTTTCTTTTTTTTTTTTTTTTTTTTTTGCATCCAAAAAGTTTTGCCTTGGGCAAATTCCTTGGCCTCCCTATATCTTGGTCTTCAAATCTAGCATGAGAATAATAGTACCCACCTCACAGAGTGTGCTTATGAGGGTTGTGTATGTGTATATGTGTAATGTATGGTGTAGTAGTGGTATGGAGAAATCACCCTGTACTTAAAAAAATTATTATTTATTGAGGTTGCTGCAGACTGAAAGACATTAGGAAAAGCAGTGGTCCCTGACTAGGCAAGGAGACAAGTCTCTTCACCCTACAGGAAGATAAGCAGTGTCTGTGCCTGTTGTTCTGGGACTATAAATTTGCTGATGCAGCTAAACGAGGGACCACAAAATTCCCAGGGGCACCCAACGCTAAGCCCACACACATCTATAGGGTGGCTCGGGTCTGCTGACATAGACGGGGCCCAGCAGGGCTTCGTTCCAGGCCAGAAGTTTGGTTCTGGTCATCTTTGTGTGTCTGTCATCCTCTTGGGACCAGCCGGCTAGCTGGAGTCTGCCACATGCAGAGACGCACATGCATCTCAAGACCTTGCTTATGTCTTGTCCACTTACCTCCTGTGGCCAGAGTAAGTCACATGGCTAAGACCAAAATCCAGGACCAGGGGAATATGCTTTCTCCATCATGAAGCAGTGGGGTGGATGTACCTATAGCCTCTGGAGGACTGAAGGATTAGTACCAATAGGTCACCGTCCCATAGGCCTAGAGCTGGGGTCCCTGGACCAGTTGTTGAGGAAGGAAGCAATGGCATGAACCCCTGGGGTTCTGGTCAAAAGAGGAAATGACTCAAGTTTAGGAGTAGATGGAGGAACTCTAATGAAGGAAACAGTGACAGAGAATGACTCTCTGAGGATTTCAGCACAGAACATCACCAGACCTCGGCTCTGCACTTCCGTGGCCTGGAATCCACTCTGACTTAGGGTTTCCTCTCCTTTTCTGCACATGCAAGTTCATGTCTCTGGACAAGGGCCCCATCTGCTATAGCTGGCCTTCCCACTAAGACAGGCAGGCAGGGGCTGAGTTAAATTGATTTTGAGAAATGAAAAAAAAAATGCATTGTCACTTGTATCTGAGATTGCTTGAAGGATTTAGCATTGATCCCATATTTCAGGTGTGCATAGTAAGCCCTCAAAAGAAAAATGGACTCATGTATTAGAACCAGCTGTGGAGAGGTCTTTCCTTGTCTGCCTTCATGGAGTGAGGGTAAAAACCAGTAAAGGAGAGAGAGGAATCAGCCTAGGCAGGGCCCTGGATGTTGGAGTCGTCCTTGTCCGCCACAACCAGGGCCTGCTTCTTGGGAAGCTCTGAGAGGATCCAGGTGGCAGTGGAGTACAGAGAGTCTCCCAAAGGGCTTGGAGGATAAATGCTCTGGTCTGGGTACCTTGTGATGCTCCCCAACCCCAGGCCAGACTCTCTTCCTTCCCAGTCATCAGGGAAGAGCACTGTGCTCCCCTTGGCCTCTCTCCAAAGGCTCAATGACCCAGAGAGAGGGGTGTGGGCATGGCTGGTGAACAGGAAACACTACCCCCATTTTTTACTTTGCCTGGGAGGAGTCACCGTGTGGCCCACGGTCCCCACTTCTGCTTGCTTGTGTTTCTAGGTCCTGGGCCTAGGTCTTTCCTGTCCTGGTATTGTGCAAGGCCTGCAGCTGCCTCCCTGGCCAAACTCTGGGCTGGGGCGAAGAGCTGAGGTTTTGAGAAAGAGGAAGCAGCACCAGAGACTGGATCTTCCTCTCTTGGGGTGGCAGAACCCAGGGAAACCAGCTGCACCAAGAGCTCCTGGCTTTTCTTCCGTTTCTTCTTGGCAGGTCTGCTAGCCTCGCAGCCACTTCCTCCTGTGGAGCAGGTACTCCCCAACCCTGGGCCTGGAGGGCGGGGTGAGGGGAAGAGCGGAAGGTGGGGAGTAGGGAGAGGCTGAGACTTGCTGGGGGTCATCTGGGTGTGAGGGCTAGATCCCCAAACAACCCAAACCCAAGACACCAACCAGAGCTGTAGTCAGAACCTAAATTCCTCTACCACCCTAAATCTTTCCCAGTGCAGAGCACAGTCCCAATCCTAACCCGACCCTGTGTGGACCCCAGTTCCTGTTCCAACCTCATCTCACTTGCGTGATCACCCCAACCATCATTATTCCAGCCCCAACCCCATCACCCTCATCCTAACCCAGTTCTGCCTTATCCTAACCTCACCTGCACCTCACCTGTCACCTTGCCCCAGACACCTTTCTCACTTCCATGGCAAACCCAATCCCAGCCCAGATTCCATTCCAAATCCCAACCATCACCCCCCGCCATCTCAGTCCAAGCTCAGCCCAGCCTTAATCTCCTCTGTTCTCCGACTCCATCCATCCATCACTTTATCTGCCTGCGAGAGGGACCCTCAGTACTGTCTGTCGCAGCTCAGGGAGGGGTGGCTCCAGCTGGGGGCATTTAGAGCCAGTTTAAGGAATGAAATGTGAAATTTCTAATGTTGCCGTTAAAAGCCCCTCTATATTATACATGAATTCTGTGGCTTGCAGAATTAATGTTGGACCTGTATTTGGGGCTTTCCTTTATTTTGAAAATAAGCTACTCCTGGAACTGCCCGCCCTAACCCTGACTTCCTATATTAAGCCAGGGCACTCCAGCTGGCCTTATCATCCTGTGTCCCTCCTTTTACAGCTCAAGAGGGAAGTTGGGGAGAAGCCCTGGTGTCAGGAAAGAGAAACCGAATCCTGCCTATAGCAAAACTTCTTGGCCCTTTCTTCCTGATCAGACTTGGCCTCTGGGATCAGAGGTCAGGGCTTTGGGGCCCCAGTCTGCCCTTCCAAGATGTCCCAAGGCATTTGATCTTATATGCAGCAAACATGGGTGCCATCCAACCTGCCACATGACAGTTCTTGGGATTTAAAACCCTGCCTTGGGACCACCCAAGACTTGGAGACACAGGATGAAGGCAGTGCTGTCCAAAAGAGTCATTGTCCAAGGGAAGGTTTTCTTCAGAGTGGCAGAGCTCCTTGTCCTCCAGTACATTCATGGCTCCTGTCCAGGACTGAAAAGGTTTCTCTACCACCAGGGGCACTAGATGCTCACCAGCCCCAACCCAAGCTCAGGGGGCTCCTTCCCCTCCATACCAACCTTTCAAACAGGGATGAGGGTCTTTCTTTCTGGGGTTGTCCCTGCTCTCCCCCCCTACCCCGGGACAGTTTTCTGGGTCAAGGCTGGTTTTGGGGATGGACCAGCTGATCTGGTCTTCAATGGGAATGACCCCTTTAGGGCTAAGCTAAGCACTGGTGACTTCTGCAGAATGTGATCTAGGTGAGTCTAGAAAGGTCCTCCTACATGCTCCATATGTCCAAACCCACCATTCCTCTGTGAAGTTCAGTGTTATCCATTCTAGGACCCCAGATGGAAAGAACTAGGCAGCTGGGGATGTTACCTGCAGCAAGCCAAGGAATCTGCCCTGCTTTCAGCTGACTAGACTCAGCCGTCCACCTGCATAAGAATAAGCTGCTTCTCTGCCATTTGATAAAACATCATTAAATTAATTTTTCCTTTTTATATCATGTGCTGTTTTCCTATGTGGGCAGATGGCCAAGTCCAACCTGCTGGATCCAGGTAGTTTCTTGGCTCGGCTGCCAGTAACAGGAATAACATGGACATAGCTTGCTAATGTCCCCTGCTGCAGAGAAATGCCCCTGACACTCTGCATAGGTCTGGGCCCCAAGGCCACACATACCCCAATGTGCCCAACAGGTTGCTTTTTCAACTTTGGGCCTCAGAGTCCCACTGAGGCCCATCTCCAATACAGGCTGCAGGGTTGTCTTCCCAGAAGGGAAGCAGGCCTAGGAGTGCCAAAAACTGAGGACGAGCTGCTAGGCCAGTGCAAATGACCAGATCTGTCTGCTGGAGCAATCCCAGGAAAGGCCTGGGTCCCTGGGGGAGCAGAGTTCCTGACCTGCCCATGCCCTTTGCTGTGCTACCTTCCAGGACATCCCTTCTGCCTTCTGCACTGAGCTGAGTACTGCTTGGGCATCCTGATGGCAGCTCAGGCCTGGTCCAGGCCTGGTCCAAGCCTGGGTATCTGCTCAGCCCTCCCCAGGTGTGCCCCTGGACATAGCAGAGTCAGCAGCACATAACCCATGAGGCAGATGGGCTCGGGGGCTGGGAGAGGTCATGAGTTTCCTGTCCCCATGTCCAGCCTTCTCAGGCTCTTCTGTCACTTCGCAGAGTCAGCAGGAACCAGGGAGGTTTGCAAAGTTGACAGCAGTGTATATGATAAAATATACATAATATAAAACTTAGTCATTGAATGTCCAATTCAATGGCTTGTAACTATCACAACTATCTTTTGTGATAAAATATACATAATATAAAACTTAGTCATTGAATGTCCAATTCAGTGGCTTATAACTATCACAACTATCTTTCTAGAACTTTCTCATCATCCACAAGAGAGACTCATTTCCCATTAAATACTAACTACCCATTCCTTCCTCCCCTTAGTCTCTGGTAAACTCTATTTCATTTTCTACCTCTAGGAATTTATGTTTTCTAGAAGATTCATGTAAGCAGAACTATATAATATTTGTCCTTTAGTGTCTGGTTGATTTCACGCAACGTAACGATTTCAAGTTTCACATGTGTTATAACAAATGTCAGAATTGCATTCCTTCTTACGATAGATTAATATTTCATTGTATGCACACACCACACTTTGTTTATGCATTCTTCTGTTGATGGGCACTTGGGAAGCTTCCACCTTTTGGCTCTTGTACATAATGCTGCTATAAACTTTGGTGTACAAGTACTGATTTGAATCTCTGTTTTTAATGCTTTTTTGAATACATGCCTAGGAATGGAGTTGCTGGGCCACATAGTAACTCCCTGTTGACTTTTTGAAAAAAACTCCAAACTGTTTTCCATATCATTAAATTCCCATCAAACAATAATGCACAAGGGGCCTGGCCCCTATAATCCTAGCAGCTCAGGAAGCTGAGGCAGGAGAATCGCAAATTCAAAGCCAGCCTCAGCAAGTTAGTGAGACACTTACTTAGCAATTCAGTGAGACCCTGTCTCTAAATAAAATATAAAAAGGGCTAGGGATGTGGCTCAGTGGTTAAATATCCCTGGGTTCAATCTCTGGTACCAAAAAAAAAAAAAAAGTACTAGAATACCAACTTCTTCACATCTTCACATACTCATCAACATTTTTCGTTTTCATTTTCTACTTTCTTTGTTCATTGATAGCCATTCTAAATGGATGTGAAGTGGTAGCTCATTGTGGTTTTTGTTTGCATTTCTTTAATGGCTAATGATGAACATTTTTTTTCCCTGTGTTTATTGACTGAGTGCTTATTTTCATTAGAGAAATGTCAATTCAAGTCCTTTGTCTATTTTCTGAGTTAGTTTTTTTTTCTTTTGAGTTGTAAGAATTCCTTATGTAGTCTGGATATTAATCCCTGAAATGATTTGCAAATATTTTCTTCCAATCTTTTTGTTTTGTTCTTACTCTATGGATATGCCTTTTGATACACAGACTTTTTTCTTTTTCTTTCTTTTTTTCTTCTTTTTGTCTTTTTCGAGACAGAATCTTGCTATGTTGTCTAGGCTGAGCTCAAACTCCTCGGCTCAAGTGATCTTCCTGCCTCAGCCTCCCAGGTAGTGGGGACAACAGCCCATGATGCCTACCTCAAAATTTTTTCGTTTTGATGAGGGTCAAGTTGTCCATTTTTTCCTTTCTCTCTCTCTCTCTCTCTCTCTCTCTCTTTTCAGCTTCCTCCTTCCCTTCCTTCCTTTCTCTCTTTTTCTTTTGAGATGGAGGTCTTGCTCTGTTGCCCTGGCTGGCCTTGAACTCATGATCCTCCTGCCTCAGCCTCCAGAGAGGAACTTGGGATTAAAGGCACACACCATTATGTCAGTTTCTGTTTCCCTTTCCTGTGTTTTTGATGACATGCTCAAGGAGCATTGCTTGATCTAAAGCCATGAAGATTTTCACCCATCTTATCCTCTAAGAGTTTTAGAGCTTCAGTAGTTTCTGCTATCTCTCCCCTTTGGACTTAACATCTATTGTACTCCATGGCGTTCCTTCCCCACCAGAGGCACTCCATGGCATGGGGTGCCTTCTTGTGCACAGTATACAGTAGGCATGTCACACCTAGACTTGCTCTGTCACCTCCCTGTCTCTGCTCTGAACCCCTAAGGAGCCACAGCCCTCTCTCACCAACTGAGGGAGACCCTGATGTGCCTGGGGGGCTCTGTACTGCTGGGGCTCCTATAGCCTCAGTCCTAGGTTTTCCAAAATGGAGGCCACCAAGAACAAGGCAAACACAGAGAGAGCGCTGGGGTGACTCCAAAGACACCAAAGGAGAAGTTCCAGTGTAAAGTCCCACGTGCGCTGCACCTTGAAGGCAGAATAAGGTTTCAGCAGGCAAAGACCTGGTAGAGACAGAGCTGGGTAGCTAGGGAGCTACTGAGCAGAAAGACTGGCCCCACAGTGGGTTGGTGGGGACAGGGAATGGGATAAAGCAGGGAGCAAGAAAGGGGTCCTTTCACATCTCACTGACAGTTGGGAGCCATAGAAGGGTTTTGAACAGAGGAGTGATTCTTAAAGGCAGCATTTAGGCTAAATTTAATCAAACCCCATTATGGCCTGTAGCTGGTAAGGCTGGTAACAGGGAGTAAACTCTCAAGTGAAAAAAAAACCCACTGTCATTCTCACTGGGTGCCCTGGACCTCTCTGGGCTCCAGTTCCTGTTAATTTGGGTAGCATGGATGGGGCAGGGGAGTAGGGGAGGAGGGAGAAACAGCTGCTCAGTTGCCAGTGATTGCCTTGGTTCTTGAGGGGCGGGGAAAAGCAGAACTTGAGTTTGGGCAAAGGGGAGTAGAAAGTTTTCTTGGAAACACCACCCAGTGAGGGCATTTCTGTGCAGAGCCTGGACAGGAAACGTGGGCTCCTGGCTCCCTGCTGGCGGCCACCCTAGACATCCTTAGGAACACGGTCCTCTCCTAGGTTGGCCAGCTCAGCGGGTGGAGACACAGGGCTGGACCCTCAGTGCCTGGGGTAGTCCTAGGAGGCTCCTGCATGCTCAGCCACTCTGTGTACCACCTCTTAGGCACTGGAACCCACCTGAGGACCTGCTATGGGCTTCCTGTTCTGGCTGCTCCTTTTGGCCTCATTCTTCCCACCAGGTAAGCTTATGTCCCAGGACCCAGCCTCAGAAGATCCAGCCCTCTGCAGACTGGATATGCCTTGGTCAGGTTTGGCTGCTGAGGTCAAGAGGGGTCAGAGGCAGGCAGTGGCAGGATGCTGAGCAGGAGGCCAAGTTTCCTCTCGAAGCCACCCTGCCAGGCCTCTGAGCAGCCCCCAAGGGACATCCGTACCGTACCCCTAGGACATTGAGCTAGCCTGAGCTAGGGGTGCGCTGTGAGGGTAGGGCAGAGCATGGTTTTTGGGATTTACCTGAGGCACCTTTTCTGGGGTGAATGGCAGGGCATGTGGTGTCCCAAGGCCTGCATCACCCTCCTGTATGTCCTCTCCCACCCTCTCACCAGGCCACACCTCATGGGGTGTCTCTAGTCCCAAGACCGTGCAGGGAGTGAAGGGGTCTTGCCTGCTCATCCCCTGCATCTTCAGCTTCCCTGCCAACGTGGAAGTGCCCGATGGCATCACAGCCATCTGGTACTATGAATTCTCGGGCCAGCGGCAGGTGGTGACCCACTCTGCGAATCCCACACTGGTGGAGGCACGGTTCCGCGGCCGCGCCCAGCTGCTGGGGAATATGCAACACAAAGTCTGCAACCTTTTGCTGAAGGACCTGCGGCCTGAGGACTCAGGCACCTACAACTTCCGCTTTGAGATCAGTGATACCAACCGCTGGGTTGATGTCAGAGGCACCTCGGTCTCTGTGACAGGTGAGGAATGGGGAGTCTCGCTACTGTCTGGAAAGAACTTCCAAGCTGCTTCTAGACCCAATGGCTCATAGCATCAGACTTTGTCCTAAACCTCACCCTGGTCCCTTCTCAACCTCAATTCCAGCCCCTGGCCACCCTCCCCCAGTCTGAGCCCCAGCAAACCTGTGCATTCACCAAAGTGGGGCTGGAGGTTGAAAGTAGCCTCGCTTTGCCATTAAGTCCCCTGATCAGGTCTCCCCTTTCAGCTGGGGCTTCCAGGGCATGAGGTCTCAGATGTGGCAAAGGGGAGTCCTGAGCACACCTGTCTTTGTCCTCAGAGAAGCCCAGTGAGCCCATCATTGCCTCCCCCATGGAGCTGCGAGAGGGCATGGAAGTGAACTTCAACTGCTCCACACCCTACTCGTGCCTGGAGAAGCCAGTCAGCCTGACATGGCAGGGCCAGGACCCCACTCGCTCTGTCACCTCCAGCTTCCAGAAGCTTGACCCCACCGGCGTCGGCCACCTGGAGACCCTTCATATGGTCCTGTCATGGCAGGACCATGACCGGACACTGCTCTGCGAGGTCTCAGTGTCCAGTTTCAGAAGTCAGCGCAAGATTCGCCTCCAAGTGCAGTGTGAGTGTGCGAGGGGTCCTGCCCTCGTTACTGAGCACTGTGTCCGTGGCTCCCCAATGGAGAGAGGGGAACAGAGACTATGTCCCTGAGGCAAAACCAGGCATACAGTCAGGGCAGTGCCGATGAAGAGGGAGTGTTATGCTCTGAGAGCCAAGTCGAATGGCTCTGTTCCAACTCTGTTGGCTTCAAAGAAAGGGTCAATCCTCAAGGCCAGAGAAGGGGAGACACAAAAGGTCAAGGAATAGATAAGCCTCCAAGTAGCTTTGGGGGTTGGTGACAAGTGCCCCCTCCCTAGGTTGGCGACAAGTACCCTCTCTGGAGGAGCTGGTAAGATGGAGTCTACACTTTTTCTGCTTTAAGCTGCACATGGTCACAATGACCAGGGTATCACTGGGGCCTGGGCCGAGTCAATGGGGAGAAAGCCCCGGTTTCCATTGGTTATGCTTCATCCCATCTCAATAAAATGGGGCAGCTGTTCTAGAACAAGTACTATCCACAGGCACCAGTGGATACCAGCACCAGTCTGCTGGCCTCCATCCACTAGATGAATAAACACTGGGCTAGCCACTTGTTTCCCATCTGTTTTCTCATCTGCTTAGTAGAGCTAATGATTCCTCATTCCTATCTCAGAATTGAATGGAAATAAGGGGCTGGGGGTGTGGCTCCGTGGTAGAGCGCTTGCCTAGCACCATTGAGGCCCTGGGTTTGATTCTCAGCACCACATATAAATAAAAAAATAAATAAAGGTACAATACCTTTGTGTCCAACTACAACTAAATTTTTTTTTTTTAAATGAAAGGAGTTGACACAGGTAAGGTAGTTAGAAGAGTGCTGGACACTTGGAAATATTAGCTTTTATTAGCATGTTTACGTAGAAAGAGGCCTTGGAACAAGATTTAAAGAAATGTAGTTTCTTAGTATTGCCAGTTCCTTCCTTACAAACCCTTTGGCCCCTGCCATTAAGGGGCTGGTCCCTCACCAACAACCACCACAGGCCACTAAAGCAAGCAAAGTGGTGCCCGTGACCTTGTTCATGCAACTCACCCCCTGAAGCAGAAAACCACAGAAGGCTGCACAAGCTGGACTCCAGGCCAAGCATCGCATTATCAGAGCCTCAGTGGAGAAGGAAGGGGGCAGGCATGTGTCTGGGGTAGAGGAGGACAGGACGGAGGAACTCTTGGGACTGATGTTTGCTCTGAGTGCAAAGAGCAGAGTTTTGAAAGGAAACGAGAGGTGTGCTACCCCGCTCCCTTACCCCACACCTGCATCATGACTTGCAGATGCCCCTAAAGACGTGGAGGTCCTCCTCAGCCCCACGGGGCGGAACATCCTTCCAGGTGATCTGGTCACATTCACCTGCCAAGTGAACAGCAGCTACCCTGGGATCAGTTCCGTGCAGTGGTTCAAGGACGGGAAGCTCCTGAAAGCCACCGGTCGTGTGCTACAGTTGTCCCAGGCAGCCTGGAGCGACGCGGGAGTCTACACCTGCCAAGCTGAGAATAGCGTTGGTTCTTCAGTCTCACCCCCAGTCAGCCTGCATGTGTTCAGTGAGTCCTGGGTGAGGCTGGATCTAGCCAGAGGGTGGGGTGGGGGCTCCAGGCCATGGGACTGAGGAGAGCAGAGCCAGGGCAAAGCCAGAGGCGTAGCTCTGTGCCTCTGGGATGCAGATGTGAATCCCAGCTCTGCCTCACTGGGGGACACATGACAGAGTGGGGTGTCCAGAGGACCCCCGTCAATAAGACAGAGATGCAGGGCAATTCCAAGAGGCTTCCCTACATGGGGAGGGGTGCAGTAGAATTGAACAGAGATTGAAGCGGATTGGCTGCCATCTGGAACTCTGAGGGGTTGGGGCTCAAGTTGTCTGGGAGTCCCTCTAGTGTACCCTATGCTTCCCTCATAGTGGCCGAGGTCAAGGTGAGCCCAGCAGACCCCATCCTGGAGAATCAGACTGTGACACTGTCCTGCGGCACTCCCAAAGAGGCACCCAGTGAGCTCCGCTACAGCTGGTACAAGAACAATGTCCTGTTGGAGGAAGCGCACACCCCCACCCTCCAGCTGCCCTCAGCCACCAGGGCCGACACTGGCTTCTACTTCTGCGAGGTGCAGAACACCCAGGGCAGCGAGCGCTCTGGCCCTGTCAGTGTGGTGGTCAAACGTAAGTGGCCAGGGTGGGGTGGCACTGGTACTGCCAGAGCAGAGCCTGAGGGTGGCCCCTGGGGGAGGCTTGGGGTTGCTGGCATGGGGCTCTGAGGCCACGCTCACAATCCAGTTCTGCACACCTTGACTTTGGAAAGACTTGGACCTCTCTGGGCCTCAGTTTCCTCCTACTTTTAAAAAGTCTTATTTGGAAATAAGTTCAAATTTATGAAGAGTAGCAAAAATGGTAGAAAGAATTATATATCTTTAACCTATCGTCCCCACTTACTAACATTTTAGATGTTACTTTATCCTTTTCTCTCTCTCTATGTGCATGCGCACACACGCTTACACATATGTTTATATGTATACACACATTTACTCTCTATGTAAACACATATGCCCTCCCCATGTACATGCACAGTGCACATATGTGTTATTTATCCACCTTCATACAAGTGCTCCTCAATTTATGCTGGGGCTACATCTCAAACCTTTTGTTAATTGAAAATATCAAAATCAAGAATCTACTGAACAGTGTAGCTCAGCTTCACCAACCTTCAACCTACATGCTCAAAACAAATTAAACTACAGGTGGGCAAATGCATCTAACACAAAGCCTACTTTATAATATAAAGTGTTGACTAGTTCTTGGGACTTATGGAATGCTGTATCACCAAAATGCTGGCCACAGGCATATGGTAGGGTGTCAGTAGCTTCCCCTCACGGTCTTGGGACTGACTGGGGGCTGCACTGCCCAACAACACGTGTGAGAAAGAATCATACCACGAAATTGCTAGCCTGGGGATGGATCAAAATTCAAAATTCAAAGTGCAGTTTCTAATGAATGTGTATCATTTTCACACCGTTATAAAGTCGGACTAATTGTAAATTGAGGACCATCTTGATTTACATCGTTACAGTTGCAGACATGATGTCTCTTTTCCCCTTACTTCCTCAAGTGAGTATTTCCTAAGATCAATCCCTTACATAGCCCCAGTACAAAGATCCCACTCAGTATGTGTGACATTGATCCAAGATGATTATTTAACCTATAGTCCATATCCAAATTTTAGCAATTGACTCCACAATGTCTTTTAGAACAAAAAATTTTTTGGGGAGGGTGGGTTCTGGGGATTGAATTCAGAGGCACTTAACCACTGAGCCACATCCCCAGCCCTATTTTGTATTTTATTTAGAGACAGGGTCTCACTGAGTTGCTTAGCGCCTCACTGTTGCTGAGGCTGGCCTTTTTTTATTTTTTCTTTTTTTTTTTAAGTTTTTTTTTTAGTTGTAGATGGACCATGACTTTATTTTATTTATTTATTTTTATGTGGATTGAACCCAGTGCCCCACATGTGCCAGGTAAGTGCTCTACCACTGAGCTACAATTCCAGCCCTGGCTTTGTTTTTATTTTTTATTTTTATTTATTTGTTCTTTTTAGTTATACATGTCAGCAGAATGTATTTTGACATATCATACATCCATGGAGTATAACTTCTCATTCTTTTTAAAAAAATTTTTATTTACTTATTTATTTTATAGTAGAATGCATTTTGACATACTGTACACATATGGAGCACAACTTTTCATTCCTCTGGTGGTACATGGTGCAGTCACTACAGTAGTGTGATCATACATGAATATAGGGTAAATGTCTGTCTCATTCTCACTTCCCTCTACACAAACCAAAGTTCCTTCATTCTTCCCTATCCCCTCACCTCACTATGAATCAGCATTTGCTTATCAGAGAAGACATTTGGCTTTTGTTTTTTTGGAATTGGCTTTTTCATTTAGCATGATATTCTCTAGTTTCATTCACTTACCTGCGAATGCCATAATTTCATTCCTCTTTGAGGCTGAGTAATGTTTTATTGTGTAACTGTACCACATTTTCTTCATCCATTCATCTGTTGAAGGGCATCTAGATTGGTTCCATAGTTCAGCTATTGGGAATTGAGGTGCTATAAACAATGATGTGGCTATGTCGCTGTAGTAGGCTGATTTTAAGTCCTTTGGGTATAACCTGAGGAGTGGGATAGCTGGGTCAAATGGTGGTTCCATTTCAATTCTTCTGAGGAATCTCCATTCTGCTTTCCATATTGGTTGCACCACTTTGCAGTCCCACCAGCAATGTATGAGGGTACCTTTTCCCCACATCCTTGCCAACATTTATTATTGCTTGTATTCTTGATAACTGCCATTCTGGCTGGAGTGAGATGAAATCTTAGAGTAGTTTTGATTTGCATTTCTCTAATTGCTAGAGATGATGAACATTTTTTCATGTTTGCTGATTGATTGTATTTCTTCTTCTGTGAAGTGTCAGTTCAGTTCAGTTCCTTAGCCCATTTATTGATTGGGTTATTTGTTTTGTTGTGTGTTGTGTTTTGAGTTTTTTGAGTTCTTTTCGTATCGTGGAGATTAGTACCTTATCTGATGTGTGTGTGGTGAAGATTTTTTTCCCATTCTGTAGGCTCTCTCATCATGTTAGTGATTGTTTCCTTTGCTGAGAAGAAGCTTTTTAGTTTGAATCCATCCCATTTATTGATTCTTGATTTTACTTTTTAGGAGTCTTGTTCAGGAAGTCAGGTCCTAAGCCAACATGATGAAGATTTGGGCCTACTTTTTCTTCTTATTCCGTGTAGGGTCTCTGTTGTCTTGTCTAAGTCTTCGATCCACTTTGAGTTGATTTTGTGCAGGGTGAGAGATAGGGGTTTAATTTCATTTTGCTACATATAGATTTCCAGTTTTCCTAGCACCATTTGTTGAATAGGCTATGTTTTCTCCAATTTATGTTTTTGGCG
This sequence comes from Ictidomys tridecemlineatus, assembly GCF_052094955.1. NCBI lineage: Eukaryota > Metazoa > Chordata > Mammalia > Rodentia > Sciuridae > Ictidomys > Ictidomys tridecemlineatus. Next base: position 171,969,211 of record NC_135481.1, read on the forward strand.
CCTTTGTCTAGTATGAGATAACCATATTTATGTGGGTTTGTATCTGTGTCTTGTATTTTGTGGTCTACATGTCTAGTTTGGTACTAATGCCATGTTGTTGTTTTGTTATTATTGCTCTGTAGCATAGTTTAAGGTCTGGTAATGCAATGTTTCCTGCTTCAGTCTTCTTGCTAAGGACTCCTGAGGCTGGCTTTGAACTCATGATCCTCTGCCTCAGCCTCCTGAGCTGCTGGGATTACAGGTGTGCATTATTGTGCTCAGCAGCACATTTTTTTCTGGTCCAAGATCTGGGCACACACTTTGCATTTGGTTGTCATACATATCTCTTTATTCTTCTGTTGTGTCTCTCCGGGACAGTTCCTCAGTCTTTCTTAATTTTTCATGACATTGAAGCTTAAAGAGCATAGGTCAGTTGTTCTGTGCTATTCCTCAGTTTGCATTTATGTGACTCAAATAGCCTAAGACTCTGAGCTTGGGCAGGAAGGTTGCAGGGGTGATGCTGTGTCAACCCTGGTGCATCCTATTGGGAGGCATCTGGTGTCAGTTTGTGCCATGCTGGTAATGTCCCTGTTGATGGCTTGGTTAAGGTGCTGTCCACCATCTGGTCTTTACCATTTTTTTTTTCATCTTTAATGTGGGGTCCAGATCCCTGCTTGTAATTTTGCCATGAGGACCGACTGGGACAACAGAGTGATTTGCCTGGCCCAGGAGCAAAAATGCATTTGACAGGTGCTCAGGAGCTTCTAGGGTTGCCCTCTGTCCCTGGGCACTATGGGGAAACAGGGTACAAGGTCATAGGTTATAACAGGGCATCTCCATCTGAGGGTGACAGGTCCTCCTCTGGTCTCCACACAGACCCACCCCTTGCTCCAGACCTGACGGCCTTCTTGGAGACACAGGCCGGGCTTATGGGCATCCTTCACTGCTCCGTGGTCAGTGAGCCTGTGGCCACACTGGTGCTGTCACACGGTGGCCTCATCTTGGCCTCCAGCTCTGGGGAGAGGGATTACAGCCCACGCTTCAGCATCTCCTCTGCTCCTAACTCCCTGCGCCTGGAGATCCGAGACCTGCAACAAGCTGACAGTGGAGAGTATGAGTGCTCAGCCACCAACTCTCTTGGAAATTCCACCTCCACCTTGGACTTCCATGCCAATGGTAACACGGGCACAGATTGCAGGGGAGTGGATAGGGGGAAACCCCCCCCCCCAAAGGAGGCATGCTCTGACCTCTTCCCTTTGAAAGTTCAGATGACTCAACGGAGAGGCTGAACTAGTTGGTTGGGTCATATTAAAGATCTGAGCTATCTGGTCATTCTAACCTCAGAAGTTCCTAGAAGCCAAGGCAAAAAGGGAAATGTGGCAATGCACATCATTACTTTTGCAAATTATACTTGGACTCTGAACTTGGAGCGTCCTTTATAGACATTCGTTTATTTTTTATTTGTTAAACTTTTGGGCCAGGCTCTGCTAGGAGTCAGATGCAGGAAGTGAGGTCTTCCAACTGCTGCCCTTCCCTTCGGAGGCTATGGAAGATGTAGCCAATCCATCCAGCTAAGCTTTTGACAGGAACCTGGGCTCTGGCTCAGAGACCTTCTCAACTGTGCTGCAGTGGATCTGAATTAGCATCAAGGCCAAATCCTCCTGATCCACCATAAAGCTCAGACCTGCCCACAGTCATGTGGGGAGAGGAGAAACCTACAGGGTTTCCTTTGGCAGGTGACATGGAGGGTGGGGACTTTGCAGCCTCTTCAAGCCTCCTTTCTCCTCCTCCTGCCAGCGGCCCGCCTCATCATCAGTCCAGCAGCCAAGGTGGTGGAGGGGCAGGCGGTGACTCTGAGCTGCAGGAGCGGCCTGAGTCCGACTCTGGACACCCGTGTCTCCTGGTACCTCAATGGAGTCCTGATTCACGAGGGACCCAGCAGCAGCTTCCTGCTTCCTGCTGCCTCCAGCAGCGATGCCGGCTCTTACCACTGTCGGGCCCAGGACAGCCACAGCGCCAGCAGCCCCTCCTTGCCGGTCGTCCTCACCGTGCTCTGTGAGCAGCCTTGCCACCAGCCACTGCCTACTGGGGGAGGGTCAGCCCACTGGGAATGCCAGCTGTCCTCACTTCCTGCAGGCTCTCCTGGCCCAGTCCTCCTCTGGGGTCTACATCAGGAGGGTGGTCACAGGCCTGGCCACAGTGGCCCTGGCCACCCAGGGCTGGGGAAATGAGCCAGGGCTTCCTCTGCTCCCTGAGTTCTGCCCTCCAATCTCAGTCCCTCTGCCCCTAAGTCTCAGTGCCACCATGGCCCCATATCCAAACTGCCTGCAGGTGACTCAGGGATGCCTGTGCGCATACTCCTATACCTGTGCACATACTCCAGAGGCTGAGCCCTCCCAGATTCCTGGAGAGTCTAAGTCAGAACCCCTCAGCGCTCCTCACCAGCCCCTCTGCACCCTCCCAAGGGAGCATGCTCCATGTTATCCAGAGGGGCTGAGTCATGTGTAGAGCATGCTTAAGTTCCAGAAAGTCTCCCCTGACAGTGTGCACAGGGGCATGGTCCCAGGGCTTGTGGTGAGGGCAGCTGCCTCATCGGGGGTTTTGTGAGTGAGATCATGTGGTGGACTTGACTGCTAGGTGTCTTTTGACCATGTCTCTTGAGAAACCTTTAGAAAGAGGCTTTTGAAGGCATTATGCAGTATCACAGGAGCTGGCTTTGAGGTCAGAGAGACAGGCAGGTAGGGCCCTGGGGCAAGCTCAATGGCTCCAAGGGACTGCTATGAGGGTGCTGGGCTCAGGAGCAGATGGGATTTCTGTAGAGTGGCCTCTAGCTCATGTGGCATCTTTGCTGCAACTAGCAAATGGCTCTCCTTCTAGGAAGACTCAATACAGTTCCCCAGGCACAGGTGAGAGCCAGGAGCATGGGCTGAATCCCACCCACCCTGGTCTGGTTACCCTTGTGCAGTGCACAAACTGCACAGCTGTTTGTGGTCAATCTAGGGACATGCCTTTTTTCAGTGTGTCCTGGGAGCCTAGCCAGCCTGTGGCCCTGGGATGAGTGGCCATGTTCTTCCTCCCCACAGACCCCCCACGCCAGCCCCTGTTCACCGCCCAGCTGGATCTCAATGCTGCCAGAGCTGGGGCTGAACGGCTTGGTGTCCTCCTGTGCCGGGTGGAAAGTGATCCTCCTGCTCAGCTAAGGCTGCTCCACAAGGACCATGTTGTGGCTAGTTCTCTGTCACCAGCCAGTGGCTGCAGCACCTGTGGGGGCTGCTCCCAGCGTGCAAAAGTCACCAAAGCCCCCAACTCGCTACGTGTGGAGATTCGCAATCCAGTGGTGGAGGACGAGGGCTTGTACCTGTGTGAGGCCAGCAATGCCCTGGGCAACTCCTCAGCCTCGGCCATCTTCAATGCCCAGGGTGAGTGGGTGCAGGGGACTGGTGGGCTGGGGGCTAGGGGCTGGAGCTCCCCCCTCTGCCTCTCTTGTTCTGGGGAGGGCTGATCAGGCAAAAACACCCCTGTTCAGCAGTAGGAGGCAAAGCTGCTCCCAGTGACAGAGTGGGGACCCCCTGGGTGTCTTTTGACTATCTGTTTTGGGAAACCTCCATGCTGAGGGAAGCCAAAGCTTTGGATCCTTCCTATGCTCAGTTTTGGTTGGGGACAGGCTTGGAACTGTGAGGCTGATCTCTGAGCAAAGGACAGTAGGGCTGTCTTGTCCTCTGTCTCCTTTACTATGCCCCCTCTCTGGCCTGGGTCTCCATGTCCTCTAGTACCCGCTTCTCATGGGCTCTCCCATCAGCTCATCTGCTGTCTTCCCTACACTGTGGGCAGCCCAGGGGATCTCCTTCTCTCCCTGCTCCAGGCCCCTGGGTTGGGCAGGGGGTAGTCATAGTGGGGTCTGTCTCTCATGAGCCCATGCTGCCTGCTGTCCAGCCACAGTCCTGGTCATCACACCATCCAACACGCTTTGGGAGGGCTCAGAGGCCAACCTGACTTGCAATGTGAGCCAGGAAGCCACAGGCAGCCCTGCCAACTTCTCCTGGTTTCGGAATGGGGCACTGTGGGCCCAGGGCCCCCTGGAAACTATGAGATTGCTGCCCGTGGCCAGAACCGATGCTGCCCTCTACGCCTGTCGCCTCCTCACGGAGGATGGGGCCCAGCTCTCTGCTCCTGTGATCCTGAGTGTGCTCTGTGAGTTATGGCCAAGGGCAGCTGGGGATTGGAGGGTGGAGGGGCTCAGGGCCACAAAGGGTTGGGGAGGTAAGAGCCTGGACTGGCCAAGGGCTACCTTGGGCTTGGGCTGTGCGTGTGCAGTGAGAAGGGGCCATGGCGTGGCACTTGGAATGTGGTGAGATGGGCTGAAGTATCGTGAGTTCTCCCTGTCCTTGCAGATCCCCCAGACCCCCCAAAGTTGTCGGCCCTCCTGGACGTGGGCCAGGGCCACATGGCTCTGTTCGTTTGCACTGTGGACAGTCGTCCCCTGGCTCAGTTAGCCCTATTCCATGAAGAGCGCCTCCTGGCTAGCAGTCTGGGACCCCAGCTCCCATCCCACGGCAGGCTGCAGGCCAAGGCCATGGCCAACTCCCTTCAGCTAGAGATTCGAGAACTGGGTCTTCGAGATTCTGGAAGCTATCGCTGTGAGGCCACAAATATTCTTGGATCAGCCAACACCTCGCTCTTCTTCCAGGCCCGAGGTGAGTGTCAGTGCTCTCATGGTGTGAAAGACACTGAAGCCCAGGGAGGCTACTTAGGTCAGACTTGGGGCTGGGGTGCCATCAATTTTGTGCAGAAATGTGAGTCTTTTAGCATTGGTTAGGGGACAGTTTCCAACTAGTCAGCAGAATGCCTCCTGCTAGATTTTTGTTGTTTGTACAAAGGATTGAACTCAAGGCTGCACCCCCAGTTCTTTTTGAGACAGAATCTTGCTAAGTTGCTGAGGCTGGCGTCAAATTGCAATCCTCCTACCTCAGTCTCCTTAATAGCTGGGATTGTGGGTATGTGCCTCCATGCCTACTTCCACTAGATATTTTCACTTGTAATAACTATAGAAACCACTAGGAGGCAGCAGCAATTGCACGAGATGGTTTGCTTGGTTCCAGCACTTTGTGGCATAACTTATTTTGTAACACTATAATTCTGTTACATAGTAGGTATTCTCATACAAAACTGAATGTGTATGTATATTATGTATATATGCACGTATACATATGTGTATATTCTTTCTTATACATATTCATATTCTTCATTCATATTCATATATACATATTTATATAATATGTATGTATATATGTATATATTCTCTACAAAAATTATCCCTAAGCAAATAAACATAAAAGGAAAGATATTGTCTGCAAAGCAAAGACCAAAGAAAAATAAACTTTTCTTTTCCCACAGTGACAAGCAACAGCAATTTGGGGGCATTACTTTGGATCTTGGTTCTGTGTATATTTTCTTACTTATTATACCCATTTCACAGGCAGAGAAATCGAGGGTCAGAGTTTTAGGAGCTTGCTCATGGACACATGATTCTGCTAACTCTGGACCAACTTGGTTCTGGTCCTGGTATGGCCTGTGCTCTCAGTTACCATCCCAGCTGTCCCTCCTCCCCACCTCCACCTTGGTCTCCTGCTCCAGAGCCAGCGGGTATCAAGAAGCTGACCTTTGCTCACTGCCCAATACCTGGACTCGTTTGCCTGGAGCCTGAGTGCAGGACTGGGCTGGAGAGGGCTAGAAAGTACTCAAGGTCACACAGCTGCCAACCTCCCTTCAAGTCCTGGGCCACCCACATAGTCCCATTCACAGTCAACCAATAGCCTAAACCCCTCCTATTTCAGTGCTTCCTGGGTCAATCCAACATTTGTCAAGAGCTAACACATGCAGGTGCTCTACCTGGTGATGGGGTTACAGGTCACACAAGCCTGGTTCCCATAAAGCCTACCCACTGGTAGGCAAGATTGATTGACAGAGCAAAACCATAACTCCAGGTGGTGGGTGGTGAAAAACCAGGGTGGAGTCTATGCAGGCAAGTTGGGCAGGAAAGCAGAGATGGAGCTAAAAGTGGACCCTGGGAAATGCTTTGGAGGAAAGCTGTGGCTCCTGGATATAGGGGCGGGGTTTTGCAGTCCTGGGCAGAGACACGTACAGTCCCAGACTGCAGGAGCGATGTTGGCAAGCCCCCACCAGCCCTTGGTTTCTCTTTGCAGGAGCCTGGGTCCAGGTCTCACCATCGCCTGAGCTCCAGGAAGGCCAGGCTGTGGTCCTGAGCTGCCAGGTGCCCACGGGGGTCCCTGAAGGGACCTTATACCACTGGTATCGAGATGGCCAGCTCCTCCCGGAGTCGAACTCTGCCACACTCCGTTTTGCAGCCATAACTCTGAAGCAAGCTGGGGCCTACCATTGCCAAGCTCAGGCCCCAGGCTCAGCAACCACCAGCCTGGCCGCTCCAGTCAGCCTCCATGTGTCCTGTAAGAGTGTTTTCTCATTCACATGTGGGGGAGAGGATGCATTTCCTGGTCCTGGACTCTGCCACCATGACAGAGCCCTGGATTAGGGACCCTGGGCCACACCCTGACCGTTCCCCACCTGGTGTAGACACTCCACGCCAAGCCACACTTACCACCCTGATGGACACAGGCCCAGGGCGACTGGGTCTCCTCCTGTGCCGTGTGGACAGTGACCCTCCAGCACAGCTTCGACTGCTTCATGGGGACCGCCTTGTGGCCTCCACCCTACAAGGTGTGGCAGAACCTGCAAGCAACTCTCCTCGGCTGCAGGCAGCTGTGGCCCCCAATACACTGCGCCTGGAGATTCACAACGCAGTGCTGGAGGATGAGGGTGTCTACACCTGTGAGGCCACCAACACTCTAGGCCGGGCCTCTGCCTCAGCCAACTTCGATGCCCAGGGTCAGTGTGTGTGTGTGTGTGTGTGTGTGTGTGTGTGTGTGTGTGTGTGTACGTGCGCGTGCACACATGTGTCTCATAAAAGAGGGGAGAGAAGGTGGGAGAGGACCCTAGAAGCCTGGGAGCATAAGGACAGCCTCCATTCCCATGCTGCCTAAGCCCAGTGGTCTTCAGGCTTAGGTTTCCCAGAAGAGCCTTTTTAAAACAGGATTTTTCTTGGATGCCCCAGTAGATAAAACTAATCAGGGGAAACCACCATAGTGTAGGGTTCATGGTGTTCACCCCATTTGCCTTCCACCAGGGGCAGGGAGGGGCTTGGGACCTTCTAGGACTCTGCAGAGTTCCATTTGGGACCATCCAAGAAACAGTGAGCCATTTCCTAAGCTCAGCCTCAAGACCTGAACAGTCTCAAGATGCTCACTAGTGTCCTCTGCCCTCCCTCTCTTCCCAGCTGTGAGTGTGCAGGTGTGGCCCAAGGCCGTGGTGCAGGAGGGACAGCAGGTGAACCTGACCTGCCTTGTATGGGCCGCCAGCCTGGCCCAGCTCACCTACACATGGTACCAGGATGGGCAGCAGCGCCACGGTGCCCGCTCCATCTCCTTGCCCAATGTCACGGTCACAGATGCTGCCTCCTATCGCTGTGGTGTAGGGCTCCCTGGCCAGCCACCCCACCTCTCCAGACCTGCCACCCTGGACATCCTCTGTGAGTCTGGTTGGGTGCAGGGTGGGGTTGAAAGGAATGACAGCAGCTCACAGGGATCAGGGAATGGCCAGAGTGTCACAGGCGTTTAGCCCAAGGACTCAGTACCCAGCCAGCTGATGGACAAGGGGCATTAGAGCTGGGGGCAATAGAGACAGATCTTTTCAGGGCAGAGGAGTAGTGCCCAAATTGGATAATTAGAGGGCCCATGGGGTGGGGAGCCAGGGCCCTCCTCAGTCCCTATGCACTTTAAAACTGGCCTCTGCAAGACTTTCATCTAAATTTATATGCCCTCCGGGTCTCTACAGATGCACCCCGCAGCCTGCGTCTGACCTACCTCCTAGAGAGCCGCGGTGGGCAGCTGGCTCTGATACTGTGCACTGTGGACAGCCGCCCACCTGCCCAAATGATCCTCAGCCACGCCGGTCGCCTCCTGGCCTCTTCAACTGCTACCTCTGTCCCAAACACCTTGCGCCTGGAACTACAGGAGCCACAGCTGAGTGATGAGGGGCTCTACAGCTGCTCTGCCCACAGCCCCCTCGGCCAGGCCAACACATCCCTGGAGCTGCGGCTAGAGGGTGGGTGGGGGCCAGGTGGGGGGCCACAGGGGTGGGAATCAGCTGTGGTGTCTGGCTGGCCCCAACAGACCCTGACCTTCTTTCTTGTCTCAGGTGTACGGGTGACACTCACTCCCTCGGCTACCGTATCTGAGGGGGACCCTATCACAGTGACATGTGAGGACACTGCAGCCCGCCCACCCAGCCTCTATACCTGGTACCACAATGGCCGTTGGCTGCAGGAGGGGCCAGGCACCTCACTTGAGTTCCCGGTGGCCACAAGGGCTCACGCAGGTGCCTACTCCTGCCAGGTGCAGGATGCCCAGGGCACACGCAGCTCCCGGCCTGCAGCCTTGAAAGTCCTCTGTGAGTGGGGGAGGCTGGTTGGGGCTGCCTGGGGTGAGGGTGGTGGGAGGTGCTTCTGGGCTCAGTGAGGGAGGGCACGGGACTGCAATGGGCTCAGGAATGGGCATTTGGAGAAACAAGGACATAGGTTATGAGAAAAGATACCCTATGGCCTTATAAATCCTTCCTGGAGGACTCTGCCTACAGGACTCCTGAGATGTTTCTCCCAGAAAGTGACCAGTTGTCCAGAGGCTTCCACCTCAAAAGCATCAGGCAGGTGGTCAATGGGCAGTGCATAGGCAACACTCCCATCTGTGCCCTGCCCCACCCCTAGATGTCCCTCGAGATGTCATCCTGTCCTCCTTCCGTGACTCGAGGGCCAGACCCATGACCGTGATGCAGTGCACTGTGGACAGCGAACCTCCTGCCGAGCTGACCCTGTCCCACAATGGCAAGGTGTTAGCTACCAGCAATGGGCTCCATGACTCAGCACCGAGGCAGGGCCATGTGCAGGTGGCCCGCAATGTGCTACGGCTGCAGGTGCAAGATGTGCATGCAGGTGATGACGACACCTATGTTTGCACAGCCCGCAACTTGCTGGGCTCCGTCAGCACTAGTGGGAAGCTGCAGGCAGAAGGTGAGTAACAAAGGAGAGGCAAGAAGGGAGCTTGGGTTTGGGGTTCAGGCACTGAGGCCAGAGTCCATGTGAGGGGGCTGGGATTTCCACTAGAGGGGACTGTCCTGAAGGTGTATGAGAGAGCCCTGCCCTGAGAAGTCTATTCTGATGGAGAAGGTTGCCCATTCTGGTGGTGAACAGCAAGGGGGAGGTGTTGCAATGCCCAAGGGAAGTGGTGATGGAGAGGCGATAACCCCACCCTCATAGAGCCCAATCTGGGGTGGGGGTCCCAGACCTGCCCTGGAAAAGCCTGGAGCAGGGAGAGAGACAGCCTTACCCTCAAATTGGGGTGGAGATCCTCATCTGTCAGACGGCCTGTCTGTAAGGGAGGCACAGTCCTGTCCTGGGAGTCCCAGAGTATGGATGTGGGAGAGGCAGTCCCATCCTGCAAGGCACAGATCCCAAGACAGATTGAGACCTCCCTGCAATGCCCAGAGGCAGGTACAACTCACTGAACACCTTCCCATCCTTGGCCTGCAGGCGTGCATGTGGTAGCTGAGCCAGGCTTGGATGTGCCTGAGGGTGCAGCACTGAACTTGAGCTGCCACCTCCCTGGCGGCCCTGGGCTTGTGAGCAACACCACCTTCACATGGTTCTGGAATGGCCGACCACTACACACGGAGCCTGTGTCCACTCTCACTTTCACCCACGTGGCCCGTGCCCAGGCTGGGCTGTACCACTGCTTGGCCGACCTCCCCTCTGGGGCCACCACCTCTGCTCCAGTCATTCTCCGTGTGCTCTGTAAGTGTGAACCCTCTTCCACCAGCCTTGGTCTCCCCACATCCTCCACAACCCTCAGGTCCTCCTCCTCTGCTGTCTGCCAAGAGTAAAGGCTTTACAGGAATGGAATCCTGGGTTTCTGCTGTCAACTGGTTGTATGCTCTGGTTCATCTGTCACGGTTTCCTCTTTTGTAAAATGGGGAATACATCTTCTTGGGAGAAATACAGGAGATAAAGCATTCTGAGTGCCTGGCAGACAGGAGGCCTTTATCAGCCTTGGTCTTCTGCTCCATGCTGCACCCATGCTGCAGCAGTCAGCTATCGCTATGTAACAAGTTACCTCTGCAGCAGTCAGCTATTATTATGTAACAAGCTACCCCAAACTCACAATTCTATGGGTCAAAAATTTGGGCTAGGCTCAGTTGGGATCTCACTGCATGTGGCTGCCATTGTTTAGTGGCTCCACTGAGGCTGGATTGTCCAAGATGGTCTCATTCTTATGGCTGTGATTGGGTTACATGTGTTTTTCAGCAGGCTGGCCTGGGCTTCCCACATGGTTGCGTTTCAGGAAGTAGAATGGAAGTTTCAAGACTTCTTGAGGTCTATCTCTGAAGTCCCTCAATGTCATTTTTGCCTTTAATTGGTTGAAGTGAATTAGAAAATCAAAAAGTGAGGAAATAGGCTTTATCCCTTCATGGGAGGGGTACCAGACAAGCTGCATGGGTGCAGGAAGGGTGGAATTTGTAGTCATTTCCTACAATCACTATACTCTTTTTCTCCCTACAGACCCTCCCAAGGTGCCCACCATGACAGTCTTTGTGGAGCCTGAGGGTGGCCTCCAGGGTATCCTGGTCTGCCAAGTGGACAGTGAGCCCTTTGCCAGCCTGACCCTTCACCTTGGCAGCCAACTGGTGGCCTCCAGCAAGCCTCAGGGAGCTCCCACTGAGCCTCACATCCAGGTCTCGGCCTCCCCCAATGCCCTGAGGGTGGACATCAAGGAGCTGCGGCCCAGTGACCAGGGGGAATACGTGTGCTCTGCCTCCAATGCCTTGGGTTCTGCCTCTGCCTCCACCTACTTTGGGGTCAGAGGTGAGGAGAGGGGGCTCCCAGGCCACTCTGCACAAAGGCACAGATCTCAGGTCCAAAGGTTGTCTTCCCTGAGTCTGTCTGGCTGCCATAAGACTATCTTTGTAGTCTAAAAGATTGCTTAGAGCGCTCTTGCATGGCGGTGGGGGGGGGCGGGGGCTTGGAAATGAAGGGAAAGTTAGAATAGAAGTCTTCATCTTGGGTGGGCCAAGGTGTTGGGAAGAGAGCACTGGGGGCCATGAGCCACAGCTGTCCCCTGAGCACTCCTCCACGTTCCAGCCCTGCACCGGCTACATGTGTTCCAGTGGCTCCTGTGGGTCCTGGGGCTGCTATTGGGCTGCCTGTGCCTGCTGTTGGGCCTGGGGGCCTGCTACAACTGGAGGTGGGTCTAGAGCGAGAGGGTGGGCCACCTTTCTATGCCCTTTTCCTCCAACATTACCCCATATTCTTTAGGGGAACCTTCCTCTTCCCAAATTCACAAGCCACATACTTCCCAGCCCACCTCTTCCAAATTTGGGAATCCCTTCCAGAGTTGCCTCTCCATCTATCTTTCTGTAGCTTTTTTACTTTTACTTTTCTTCTCCCTTCCCTGTTTGGGCTACAGAACCGGCCAGGGAGGAAAAAAAAAGATAAGGTATCCCATGGTGCACAGGGCTTCCCCTGCTCTGTATAGGGGACAGTCTTGGGCCAGCATGTGGGTGGGGAGGGAGGTTGAGGGCAGGTGGTAGGTAGCAGGGAGCCTCTCTGACTCCATTCCTGCATGTAGGAGGAGGCGTTTTCATAAACTGAATGTGGGCGAGAATTCTGTGGAGATGGCGCCTCAGAAAGACACTACACAGGTAATCACTCAGTCAACACACAGCCACATGCAGACATGAGGCCTGGCTACCCATAGAGGCTGTGCTCATGGATAAGATGGTGCCTGGGACCAGGGGGTGGAATTTGTGGTCATTTCCTACAATCATGGGGAGTTGGGAAGGGAACTGGCATCACTTGGAAGATGGGGAGAGCAAGATTCTGAGGCTGAGAGCAGAATTTGCTGGGGGACTGGCTCCCTGATTCTGCTAGATTTTTTTTTTTTTTTGGTCTTAGCATCACCCACACTTCCGAGATGTTTTGACTTTTATTTTGAGGTCTCTCTTCTCCACTCCTGAGCCTGCCTGTCACCTGATCAAGGGTGAAAGTCTGTTTCCCCTCCACTGGGATGTGCCTCTTCTCCTGATCACCCATCTGGTGTCAGTTTTAGTCATTCAAAACTCCTACCAATTCCCTTGGGACTCTTACCAAGGGCTGGGGGCTGGGGACTGGAGGTAGGGGGATGGCCCTCCTGTGCACCCAGAGTCCTGTGACCAGGATTTTCTTTGTGAGAAGCTCATTGATCCTGATGCAGCCACACGTGGAACTTCATCCTGTGCTCTGCCCCTGAGCTGACCAGTGGCATTACCTGCCCTCAGGAAGAGGAGGTTGCTGGCATCTGTGATGACTCCGGAAATGTGAAGGAGGAGGCATTGGGTCTTACCTACCTCTGTGCAAACAGCGCAGTGACATCTGACTTTCTATGACTGGCTCCAAGCCTCTCACCCCCAAGAAAAATGGGTGGTAAGAGGAGATGGTGAAACCCAGTCTACCCCGGGAGGGTATGGCCTCTGCGGGATCCTGAAAAGAATTGAGCTGGTCCTGTTGTTCCCTTCTCTCTCTGTCTCTACCTTTTCTCTGGGTCACTTCTTGTCTCTCCATTTCTCTTCCAAAGGAGGCACTGTTCCTTCATATCTTTCTTCTCAAAGCCCACCCTGGACTTTTTGGATGGATCAGAATAGTATCTGAGACCTCATAGAGTTGCCAAGAAACTTTGTACCAGGCAGAATACAACTCAGGCTTCTCTTATGAGAGATCAAATACAATGACATCAACATGATAGAATTTTGTTTTTCTCTTGCCTGCTAGTCTGGGTATGCTATGGTGGCATAAAGTGTTGGGGCTCAAGATCCTTCTATTTTACTTTCCTCCATCAAAGGTGGTCTTTGATTGTGAGGTTCACTATGGCCCCACCATGTCTACAGCCCTCCAGTGAGAAGAGAAAGAGTGGAAATGGAAAGCACATGTCAATCGAACCCAGAAGTAGCATACGTCAGTTGCACTCCCTTCCCATTGGCTGGAATTTTGTCATGTGGTCACTCCAAGCTGCAAGGAAGATTGGGCAATGGAGTTTTTATTCTGAGTCCAAAGTACATTTGGAACTTCTATTTCCAAAGAACTCCCAACTAATGACGCATTCCCGGGACTTTTGACATTGATGGGAATGCCGGCAGCAGACCAGTTCTGCCTCAGTGACCCCAGCCATTCTGGTTATGGGCTTCCTGAAGCAGGTTGTCCCTCTCAGGACTTAGGACTGAGGAAATCAAGGTTTGGTGGTCCCTATGGTGAGGGCATGCCAGGCTGTGGGGGTGCCTGAGCAGACATCTTTGTATCAGATCTAGCCCCTGGAAAAGAGGTGCCTCCATTCCCACGTTTCCCCACCCAACCCCAGGGGCTGGGCCCTGCTTAACTGGCTCTCTCAAGCACAAGGAACAGACACAGATGTCATCAGCGTCACTGTTGCTAGCATCCCTCTCCTTGACTGAGTGAGCTCCTGTCCTTTTCCTGCAGGCCTGTGTACCACGTTGAAGGGAATGAGGGTTGCCACGAAGGAATAAAGTGCTCCTGGGAAATTAGGAACTGAGGGGAGCCAGTTCTCAGGTGACTAGTGACCCTCCCTTATAGCCTGGTAGCTGAGAGTAGGAGAAGTAAAGGGACTGATCTGGGCCTGTGACTTGGGATAGGAAGCATGGTAAATAGGGAGGCATTGGCATAGGGGTTAACAGTTGGGAAGAAATTGTGTGCCAGGCAAGCTTTGTGCAGCTGATGTTTCACGCACCCTTATTCCAGACCCCATTTCTTTGTGCCCGATTGTCACACTCTTCCTGGGAGTCTGTCCAGCATGTCCTTTTGATAAACTTCCATCCTATGATGCAACTGGAGTGAGTTTCTTATAACTCAAAACTTCTGGGCTAGAACACAGAGGATTCCATCGTTGGTGGGTTTTATTCTTGGAGAATGTTTGCAGAGGTGGCCAGGGAGTGCGTATCACATGACACCAAATGCCTTCTGCTGAAGCGATCTGTGTCCCTCCCTGCTCCTTGAGGCTCTGGTTATGTGTTGTTCACCCCCAGTAACCAGCACAGTGACTGGCATCATTTCTTCTGAATTGTTGTCGAGTAGGAGGGTGGAAAGAATGGGCTAAATCCAGAGGTGGGAGAGGAAGAGATAAAGCCAAATGCAGCCAGATGTTTGGGAGCTGTCTTAGGGAAGAGAGAGAGAGAGAGAGAGAGAGAGAGAGAGAGAGAGAGAGAGAGAGAGGAGAACCACAGATGGCAGCAGGAGGAGTGCCTACTGGGGTGTTTGGGGACATGTAACATGTCTTCATTTGCTTCTGTGTCCCTCCAAGAGATGTACGTCCACCTTGGATTGGAAAGTGCTCAGAGGGTTCAGTTGGTTCCATTCAGGGATCTGAAGCCCCCTTAGTCTTTTGAAATAAACTTGTAATTGAGGTGTAACATATACACGGAAAAATGCACACAGTATCAGTGCATACAGCTCCACGACTTTCCAAAAGTGGACACACCCATGCCACCAGTGTCAGATCAAGAAACAGAACGTCACCCGCACCACGGAATCCTTCCACAGCCTCTCCCAATTGTACTTCCCAGGGGCAGCTACTATCTTGATTTCTACTACCATAAATTTGATTTGCCTATTTTTGAACTTTATATAAAATGATATCATAGAGTGTGTATGACAACTTTGGAAAACAGTTTGAAAATATCTATTTAGGCTAATCCTATCTCTCCCATGACCTTAGCATTTCTCCCCTGGGTATTTACTCAAGAAAACGAGGGCTTATGTGACCATGAGACTTGTACTAGAATGTTCACAGAAACGCAATTCTTGGCCAGAAATTAAAAACAGTGAATGCTCAACAGCAGTGGAGGGGCTAAAAACAATTGTGCTATGTTCACACAATGGAATATTATAACAGTGAGCAGGAGCTACAGCTGCAGAAAACAAATGGGTGACGCTCTCAAACAATGTTCAGTGGAAGGAGCCAGATGCTACGAGCACAGGTTGTATGTGCTAATCAGTTTAGTCTCTGTGACTAAAATACCTGAGAAAAAAAAAATTTAGATTCCAGTGGCTCAGGAGTCTGAGGCAGGAGGATTGCAAGTTCAAAGCCAGCCTCAGTAATTTAGCAAGACCCTAAGCAACTTAGCGAGACCCTGTCTCAAAATAAAAAATAAAAAAAGAGCTGGGGATGTGGCTCAGTGGTTAAATGCCCCTGGATTAAATCCCCAGTACAAACAAAACAAAACAAACAGACAAACAAACATAAAAAGAACAAAACAAAACTTAGAGGAGGAAAGATTTATTTTGGCTCATGGTTTCAGAGGCTTTCAGGGTTTCAGTGCATGGTTGGTATTATGGTGTCCCCCTAAAGCTCAGATGTGAGACAATTTTCAGAGGTGAAGTGATAAGATTATGAAAGGTATAACTGGATGAACTGGGCAGTCATTGTAGGTAAGTGAGGGCAGCAGGAGGGAGTAGGTCACTTGAGGGTGTGCCTTTGGGGTTGGTATTTTGGCCTCGGTGAGCAGAGCTCTCTCTGCTTCCTGGTTGCCACATCCTGAGCTACTCTCCTTGCCATGCCCTTTCATCAAGGTGTTCTGCCTCCACCTCTGGCCCAGAGGTACACAGTCAGTCAACCATGGACCGAACCTCGGAAACCATGAGCCAAAATAAACTTTTCCTCCTTTAAGGTTGTTCTTGCTGTCTTTTGGTCACGACCATGCAAAACTAGAACATCACTAGACGTTCTGGTCACTAGAACAGCTGGCTAGCTCCATTGCTTTGGCCCTGAGGCAAAGTGGACATCATGACAAAAGGGTGTGGCCGAGGAAAGCTGCTCAGCTCCTGGCCGCCAGGAAGCAGAGAGAGGAGAAGGAGCCAGGGACAAGCTAGTTTCCCAGGGCACACCCTCAAGGACTCACTGCTTCAACTATGTCCCACCTCCTGATAGTGTCATCCAATTATAAATCCTTAGATGAAGTTAGAGCTTTTGTGATCCAATCACTTCCCAGAAGCCCCACCTCTGAACAATACTGCACTGGGGACCAAGCCTTCAATACACGAATCTTTTTAAAAAATATTTATTTTTTAGTGTTGTTGGACACAATGCCTTTATTTTATTGATTTATATGTGGTGCTGAACATTGAACCCAGGGCCTGCATGTGCCAGGCAAGCACTCTACCGCTGAGCCACAACCCCAGCCCCAATACATGAATCTTTGGAGCAGACATTGAAGATCCAAATCATAATACCATGTGATTCCATTTTTGTGAAATTAAATTAATGGTGATGTAAGTCAAAATAGTGGTTAACAATGAAGGAAATTGATTGAAATGGGCCATGAAAGAGCTTTTGGGGGGCTGGGAATGTGCTCTGTCTTGGTTTGGATTCAGGTTATATGGGGGTATTCATTTTGTGAAAATTCATTGAGTTGCTTACTTTTCTGAATGTGCATTTCAGAAATAAAGTATTTAAAAACTCTTCCACTTAGCTGGCATGGTGGTGTGTACCTCTAGTCCCAGTTACTTGGGAGGCTAAGGTTGGAGGACTACTGGGACCCAGGAGTTTAAGGCCAGCCTGGGCAACATAGTGAGACCCCATTTTTTTCCTTCCTTCCTCCCTCCTCCCTCCCTCCCTCCCTCCCTCCCTCCCTCCCTCCCTCCCTCCCTCCCTTCCTTCCTTCCTTCCTTCCTTCCTTCCTTCCTTCCTTCCTGCTTGGGATTGAACCCAGGGGCACTTACACAATGAGCCACATCCCCAGACCTTCTTTATATTTTATTTAGAGACAAGGTCTCACTGAATTACTTAGGGCCTTGCTAAGTTGCTGAGGCTGGCTTTGAACTTGCAATCCTTCTGTCTCATCCTCTGGAGTCTCTGGGATTATAGGCTTATGCTACCATGCTAGGCGAGACCCCATTTTTTAAAAAAATATATTTTTAGTTATCGATAGACCTTTATTTTATCCATTTATTTATACTGCTGAAAATCAAACCCACTTCCTCACACATGTGAGGCAAGTGCTCCGCCACTGTGCCACAACCCCAACCCCAAGACCCCATTTCTTAAAACAACAACAACAACAACAACAACAAAAAACCCCCACCACTACCACCACCGGAAACTTCCCATCTTTTATGCTTAATAATCAGAACAGTTTACCCAAATCAAAACCTGGCTGATGAAGGGTTCTAAGCAAACCCTTCACCTTATCAAGGGGCAACATGTTGCCCTTTGGATGTACCAGGCTGTCAGGGAGGGAGCCTTGACTGTGACTTTGAGATCCTCCATTCACACACATTACTTTTTCTGATCCATTCAACCACTGGCCTGGGATCTGTAGGTGCCACCCAGGACATGTGGGTAAGCTGGAGTTGGCAGTGACACCCTCTTCTGGATCACTCCTCAGGCTGAGTCCTGTTTAGTTGGTGAACATTGCACTTGGTCTGTCTTATTTCCAGGACATTTCCTCATGCTGCTCAGAGAGAAAAAACAATAAACCATTTGATAAATCATCTTTCCCATCATATTACCTGACATGAATACTGGGCTGATTGGTGACTTTCTAGGATCTATCACCCTTAACTTTGATCCATTTCTTCCTCTACAAACTCAAAAGTAAATTAACAGTTGCTCAGAGATTTTGGCAGAAAAGTCCTCTGATGCCCTTCGACATAGCTCTTCTCAGAGCTCTGACATAAAAGGTGTACTAAGAAAACAAAACAAAACCAAGGTGAAGAAAAATATTAAGAAAAAATGTCTTTACTTCTTGAGTATGTATAAAAATAACCTAAAACCTGTGTAAGAAACTTACAGTAGCAGTTTCCTGTTGGGCGAGGAGGGTTGAAAGAATGGAGACTGAAGAGGTAGAAAGACTTTTTCTTAAGCATTTTATCATTCCTTAATTTTTATGTTTATTTATTGAGTTTTTTGAAACGGGTCTTGTTGTGTGTCCAGGCTGGCCCTGAACTTCTGGACTCAAGCAATTGTTCTACTTCAACCTTCTAAGTAGCTGCGACTACAGGTGGGAATCACTGAGTCAGGATCCATCATAATTTTTAATGCTGTAAATGTAGGTTGCTCTTGCCGCTGGAATTTTTACTACCCACATTCATAATCCCACATTCTCGGAAACAGATTCGCTTAAAAGTTAACGTCCTTCGCTTTCTGAATATATACCGAATTCTCAAACCAACAAATCTTTCTATTAGAGCTATTGACACCAAAAGGACCCCCGCCCACTAACACACACACACACACACACACACACACACACGTTACTGACACTCCTCCTCCCCGCAGCCTGGGAGGTATAGCTTTGTACAATTCTGCCCTCTAGCCAGAGCCTGGGACAAAGGACTGTGCCCCACCCAGCGCTTGTCTGAAATGTCGCCTTTGCTCCCCACCATGGCACCCAAGACCACAGCCTCTGCACACTCCCCATCACCACCACCACCACCACCACCCGGGTGTGCGTCCGCGGCAGAGGCTGGCGGCCTCTAAGGTTCAGAGGCAGCTACATCTGACTGTCCCTCTCCTCTGGGAGGCACCCGGTGTGGATAGATGAACCCTCCTCTGGGTTCTAGGAGCCTCAGGGCAGGACCCGTGTCAAGTCAGGGTGGGGATAGACCACCGAGACGGGGACTCCTCGGACCGCCCTGAGCAGCTACTGGCAGCCCGCATTCGGGGCCCCTGTTTACCACCCCACCCCGCTACGGCCTCGAAGAACGTTTCCCACGTTCCCGCCCCGTCCCCGTCCTCCGCCCCCGCGGGTAGGGAAGTGGAGGGACCTCGCGGGCTGGATTCCTGCCTCCGCCCGCGCTGCCCGGCTCTTGTCCCTCGACGGCCGCTGCTGCTTCCTCGGGCTGGTCGTCCCGGCTCCCCCGCACGCACGAGGTCGAGTCCTCGGGGCCTGCGTGGGGACGGATCCGCCGCGGTGGCTGTTCCGAGCCGGGCTGCGCGGGAGGGTCCGGAGGCGGCGGCCCGGCTGCGCGGGGGCGTGGGTCGGCCTCTATCCAGTCGGGGCGGAGCCCGCAGCGGGCTGCCAGAGCTTAGAGGCCCAGGCGATCTCAGCCATGGGCAGGGGGTCCCCGAGAACGCAGGGGTGCTGCTGCTGCTGCTGCTGCTGCTGCTGCTGCTGCTGTCGCCTTGGCCAGTGCCCTGTGCCTTCGTGCTTCCAGGTGAGGATGTGGGCGCCAGTATGCCCCGAGGGCAGATGAGGTGATTGGTGGTTGAGGGGTCCAGCCCTGGTCTGCAGATGGAGGGTATGAAACACTGGGACCACCTGGCCAAAAGGACAAAGCAGGGTTTAGGCAGGTGTCTGTGAGACCTGTCTAGGGGGTTTGACTGCTTGGGGTGGCCTCAGGGCCTGAATTGCCCACACATGGTGCCTTGCAAAGCAGAGGGGAAAGGCACTTTCCTGCCTGTGCAGCTGCAAAGCCCCTCGACCCCCGTCGCCTGTATTTTCTTCTCTCAAAACCTCCCAGTCTCCAGCTGCTAGGGTGAACTGAGCGGCTTCTGTACCTTCAGTCCTCAGGGTTAGCAGGTCTCACTCCTCCAAAAAGCCTCCAGGCCCACAGGTCCCTAAAGTCCTGCTCTGCCCTTAGGACTAGCCATCTCATTGCCCACCACCCTCCCCTCCCTCCTCCAGTCTCAGGCAGTGTGTATATTGTTGATGGAGTTGCCTTGTTTGGTTAGACAGGCAGGGACTTCTCCAAACAGAAGGTGTCTGACAGTGCCTCAGGAAGACTTCAGCTCTCTCTTCCCTGTGACCTCTGCAAGCTCCTTGTATGGCTAGGCTGTTAACAACAGCCCCTCCAAGAAGATGGATTTTTCAGAGCCTGTACAAGAGACAGAAAGGGCAACTGGAGCCGATGGGGGCACCAGGATCTGGGCTGGGAAGCCTAGGAGCTTCAGGTTCTACAGCTCTGTACTGAGCCAATACAGATGTATTGGCTCTTGCTCTGTTCCTGCCAGAAAGGAAGGGAACAACAGCTGTCATACTTTTGGGAACAAGCCCTAGGTATTGCACTACTGTCTACCTCCAGAGCTCTAGCCTGGGCCTAGAGGATGGTGATGGACTCTTGAGAGAGGGGGCGGGGGGCTATATTCCTCAGCCCAGACACGATCCCTTGTTTTCTATTCTCATGCACCCAGGCACCCAGCTCCATCTTTGCTTCATTTGCCAATGTGCCAGTGACCAGCAAGTGTATGCAGGCCATGCGGATAAACACCCATTTCCATCCATTGCATCTTCTGAGGCCTGGGATCAGAAGGCTTGGTTCTCCATACCCAGTTAAGCTCTCTCTGGGCTGAAAGATGATCCCTCCCACTCAATGCCTCCCTATAGTTAGCTCCTTCAGCTTCAGTTCAGAAATGGTCCTTCCCCAAACCTGCCATCTGCCTGATATGGCAACTTGGTCAACAATTAAAGTTTTCTTGAGGAAAGGTGACTCCTGGAGCTGCTGTCATTCCAGGACTTTGATGCCTACTATCTAGAAGAGGAGATGGAGAGGAAGAAGTTGGGGTGGCCTGGGAGTAGCTGAGCCACTTACACAAACAACCATCGTCCTGAGAAGCAGGACTACGGCCAGGGCTGGGTGGTGAATAGGGTGCTGCTTTTCTGGGAGATGGGCTTGCCCTAGGGACTGAGGATCTGAGGGCTGGCTGCAGGCTCTGGGTGGAGCCTGGCTCCTGCAGGGTAGGTTGGGTGAGATTTGCTGTGGCCAGTTAGGGGGAGGAGAAGGAACATTCCAGGGGAGAATTCCAGGCACCCTTTGAGTAATGCTTGGCTCTGGGATTCCTCCTAGAGCCCCCTTAGGTACGCCGGCACAGGAACACAGAGGTTCTGTCCCCTGGATTTCCACTTGAAGACAAAAAGAGGGGGCTTCCGGGCCAGGGTCCTTGAGCCTGCCACCAGCACCAAGCCCCCAAGAGAACACTGGGCATCGTGGATCTTGCCAGACAACATCTGGATGTTGTTTTTCTCAGATGGTGGGGAGACACAGGCAGCCTCTTCTCATAGATCTCTCATACTAAAGGCATCTGCTGCCCAGTCTAAAAATACAGAGGCTGCCTCCTCCTCTTTTTTTTTTTTTTTCCCTTCCCCTCTATACTTCAGGCCTGAGCCTCTTCCTTGTGACCTCTGACCCAACCCCATCCCCAGGTCAGGCAGCTCCCAAATCCCCAGCTGAGCTGTTTCTTCCCAAGCTCCTCTGTCTCTCTCCTGCCATCTCCCTGGTGGCCCCTCAGTTCCAGGGTTGCCTCATGAGCGCCCACCCATCTTTCTCTAGGCTGAGCCCAGGACGTTGAAGAAGCGTTGAAGAAGCATTGAAGTCCTGTCCCCTAGGAC
The DNA here is from genome assembly GCF_052094955.1 of Ictidomys tridecemlineatus. NCBI lineage: Eukaryota > Metazoa > Chordata > Mammalia > Rodentia > Sciuridae > Ictidomys > Ictidomys tridecemlineatus. Next base: position 171,990,682 of record NC_135481.1, read on the forward strand.
TTCCCCTCCCTCCTTCCAAGCCCCCCAAGGTCCCCCTCACTCTGTACTCTGTCTTCATCCTAGGAAACACTCCTGGAGAGCCTGTTACTCCCCAGTGGGTCTTGGATGGACCACCCTGGCGCAGAGTTACCCTGGAAGAGCCGGTCAGTGCTACAATACCCCATGCTCAGCATGGGCCCCTGTCTCCCAGCCCTTTGCCCTCCCCCCAGTTGCAGCTTGGCAGGTTTTCTGGGGTCCTCAGAACCACCAACTCACTGCTTTCTTAGCCCCTCCCCACCAGGCAGGCGGGATGGGAGACATCTAGATGGCTGAGGCTGCACACATGGAAGTCATTTTCAGCTTCCTCCCCCCATCTTCCCCCTTCCCTCCCTCCTTGTATTATCCAGGCTACCCCACCCTCACCAAGCAGAGATGGGTCCAGAGTTTGTGGGGCCTGAAGCTTTTCAGGAACCTCTTTAAGAAGAAACCAAAATATCTTCCTTTGGCTAAATTTACCAGAACCTGTAACTCTGTAGACACATTGTTGTTTCTCCCAAGACCCTGCCATTGAGTGTCTGAAACTGTGGCCAAGGAGCAGTGATCACTCTCCTGATACCCCCAGATGCAAGCCCATCCCATTTTACTTCTCTGGAACACTGTGTCCAGCCTCTTCCCAAGTCCTGTCCATCATACTCTTCCAGAGTAACCATCTCCCATCAATTGCCACAATATCTGTATCATAAACAGGCTAGTAGCCTCAATATGCCCATTTTACAGAAGGGTAAAGTTAGAAAAGAGAAGTTAAAAAGATACCCATGGTCAGACAGACCTTAGAACCTCAGAACAGCTAAGTTCTGAAAGACCTCAGAACACTGGTCACCCCCACCCAATCCTAGAGAGCACTGAGGTCTGAATTTCCAGGTAAGAAAGGTCAGCTCCACTGTGCAAGGAGAGTACTACCATGAGGGTTGGGGTTACCTGGAGGCCCATTGACTCCCAAATTAGGGTCTTCACTTGGGTCCCACAGACCTCTAGGGCCCCCCTTCAACTGGTTAAGCATAGTGCTAGCCCGCACTTTGGGATTGTTCTTGACATACCTGGTGAAGGTGAAGGTTGGGCACGTGCTGGGGTCACTCCATCTGTGGGCTTCCTTCTCTGTCTGGCCTGGGCTATGACTAAGAGGAGGATCCCATAGGGGCCCTGCTTCAGCCACTTCTGGCCTCTGCCCCCAGGAAAGCCTAGGACAGGAGACTAAGCTTTGGCAGGATGTCCTCTCCAACAGTCAGGGTACACTCACGTTTTGGGGTATAGATGGGGTGCATGGTGGGTGGGCAGTATCACCAGGAAGGCAACAAGCAAAGGCAGCAGGGGCTGTAGAGGGGCAGGGACCTCCAGTGTGTTCTTCCACGTGGGCCACAGCCTTTCTCCCAGTGCAAACCTTTCCCCAATAAAGCAAGTGGCAGGCATTCCAGTCACATGAGCTCACGCTTGGGGCCTTGTGGAGCCTGTGGCTGGGGAAGTGAGGGCTGTCTGCTCCCCACCTGCAGGGAAAGAGCCCCCCTCCAAGACTCTGAGCTCCTTGGCCAGGGCCCCAGCCCAGTGCATTTTAGGATAAAGGGGAGGGCCAGCAAGGGTGAGGGAACACTCTGAAAATACAACCCCCAGGAATCTCCTGGGCTGCTTCCAACTCTGGGCCCCTAGCCAGGCTGAGCAGACAAGGGAGGGAATATGGGGTATTCCCAGGGGGTTCATGAGGCAAAGAAGGTGAGGGGAAAGGGAGGAGGGCTGGCTGGCTGAGACCAGCCTCCCTGACATCTAGCTGAGAAAGTCAGAGTTCTCTCTGCCTGGATGGAGTCCATGTTTACTTTGTGAGCTCAGGTGTGGGGCAGGCCTGCTGGAAGCCATGGAAAACTTTGGAAGGAAGGGCAGTTTGCCAGAATTGGGGGTGGAGGAATAAAGTCTGAATTCTACAGGGAATGAGGGGCAACCAGACACAGAAACAAGGGATTGGGGGTGTAGGTTCTAGCATGCATATAGTCCTAGGTTGAATATTCAGCACCCCCCAATATATATATTTTAAGAGACAGAAACAAACTCCCAGATAACACAAGGATTTTGAGAAGGCCTAAATCATGGCTACCCAATGCCTCTCATCTTCTTCCCCCACTGTATTTCTTTGCTTTTCATGCTTCCTGGGAATAAAAGAAGAGGGAAGACCAAGGGGAAGGCCCATTGACTGTGGGAAAAGCAGGGTACCCTTCTGGGATCCCTCATCTCTAGGGATGACATGGTATGCCCTGGAAGATTTATGCACCTTTGAGTGGCTATTGTCACATCAAAAAACATCTGAGTTTGGGAATATCTTTGCATGTTCTCACTTCCACACCTTCCACACTGTCCATGATCCATGGGGCTCTACTGTACCCATGAACTTGCTCACCAGCCAGCTCTACATCCTACCTGCTCCTTGGCAGGCAGGGGACCCAGAGGCATTCATCACAACCTGAACTCCTTTTTGTTCAGATCTTGAAACTCAACTCGGGCTTGGTGGTCTTGGAGGCTGAAGGCCAGGAGCTCCTGCTTGAGTTGGAGAAGAACCAGTGAGTACCTGACAGGGGTATGTGGGAGCCAGGAACACACCTGTCTCTGGAGGGGATCAGTCCTGGGGATAGGAACTAACTTGGAGGCTAGTTAGGGAGAGGGCCTCAGAAAGGATGATAGGGAGAGACTGAAGTGGACTGTTGAAGCTGAGTCAGTCCTGCTGTGGGCTTGCTGTGTGTCCCAGCCTCAGGAGTGCTGGTGATGGGTGAGCACCACCTAGTGGGCATTCCCAGGACATGGTGAGCTGGAGGAATCTTAGAATTCCACAAATGGACAGCATTCCAGGTAGACGGGATGGCAGGAACAAAGGCACAATGGCTACAAGAGTCAAAGCACATTCAGGGGTGGCAATTTATCTGGATTCTCTGGAAGGCCTCCATCTATAAAGAAGAAAGCAGGGGGAAATGATGTGGGGAGTCTCAAGAGGGCCAATCACCAAAGGCAATTTCCTGCTGTGTTCTGGATATGTAGAGCCAAAAAATTGAAGCCGTTGAATGAGAAAGCGGAGAGGGGCTCAGGATGGTGCCCATGGCTGAGTGGTGTGGGTATGCAAGATGGAGTACAGAATCTTGGACCCCCCCATGTCTACATTATCAATAGGTATCACTTAGTGTGTAGTAGTTTCATTGCATGGTCTGTTCTGAATGCTCGACACATATTTTATTTTCCCCAATGGAGTCAGATGGGGGAACAAACTCTAGTTCCACCATGCCAAACCACAGTTACCCTGGGGTTTAATGTCCCTACCCACTAAATGGTATGTGTGTGCACATGTGTGTGCTCATGTAATGGGTGAGCAAAGCTGGAAAATGTAGAGGAATGACTGGGAGCAGGAAAAGCAGGAATCACAGGTGTTTGGAGATAGTCTGGAGGTAAAGAGGCTGGATGAGTCAAGGGTTTTCTTTAGAGAAGAATGATTGGCTATAGTTGATTTCTCCTCATGGAGGAGGGTCTGGAGAAGGTGGGGATGGGGATCCCTACTCAGGTGGTCAGGGCAGAAGCAGGTATAGACAGGTGGAATTTTATTTTCTCTGGAAGCAGGGAGTGAGCATCACTGAGGGACAGATGGGAGATATGTGGGGTCTGGAGGCCTTTTGAGGAGAAGATTTGAAGGATTTAGAGTGGAGGGAGGCAAGAGGGCTGACTAGATTCCCAACAAGGTAGGCAGGGGCAGAGGCACTCAGGGAGTTTACCACATTTCTTTGGCTCCCAGTCCTACCTCTCAGCAGTGTCTCCAGAATTCTCCCTTTCTGACCTGCAGACCCAGCTGCCTGCTGCAGGCCCCACAGGACCACGAACCCTTCACCTTTGCCTGTCCCTCTCTGGTGCTCTCTATACTCTCACCTCCCACTTCTAAGCCACTGTGAAGCCCCTTTCCTGCCCTTCACCTTTCTCCCTCTAGTTCAATGTTTTTCTGAGAGAGACAATGCACAACCTCTCCTGTGCCTTCCCTAAGACACACACTGGGTGCCCCCTGTAGAGCTGGTTAATTAGCATTCAGGGTGGATGGTGGAGGGCAACCTAGAAGAGGTGGGCTAATTTCCATGATTCCTAAAACATCCCCTCCCAGCAGGCTGTTGGCCCCGGGATACACAGAAACCCACTACAGCCCAGATGGGCAGCCAGTGGTGCTGGTCCCCAACCACACGGTGAGATGCTTCCAAGGGCTCTGAAGACAGGGTGCTGGGTGCTGGGGATGCACCCTGAAGGTAGCCCTCCTATGCCTACCTCATTCCCCAATTCCCATTCCTAAGGAAGATTGGAGCCAGTTTTCCTCTCTTCCCTTCCTTTGCTCCTCCTGCTTCAGCCCTGGCTGAAGTTTGGGGCTGGGTTCTTTCCTCTCCAGGATCATTGTCACTACCATGGGCATGTGAGAGGCTTCCCTCATTCTTGGGTAGTCCTCAGCACCTGCTCTGGGATGAGGTGAGCAGTCCTGGGGGAGGGGTCTGGGATGGGGCTTAAGCAAGAGCTCCCTCATATCCCCCTCTGCACTCCTCTGTTCCCTAGGGGCCTAATCAGGCTCAGCAGCAATGCCAGCTATTATCTGCATCCTTGGCCATCTGAGGATTCTGAGGACCTCTCAACCCACAAGATCTTCCGCATGGATCAACTGCTCACTTGGAAAGGGGCCTGCAGCTACAGGGACCTCAAGGACAAACCAGAAATGGCCAGCCTTCTTCCTGCCCTCCAGAGCAGGGTCAGGGACACAGACATAGTTGGGAGTGGAAATGCAGTATCTGTAGTGCTCCAATTCAGAGGAGACAGGAATGAAGGCCCAGACCAGGGCCACCTTTTAACTCAGATTTTAACTCAGAGGCTGAAGAAACAAATTCTAGTGAATTTTAAAAACTCTTCTTTCTGGAAATTGGGGTTGGTGGTAAAAACTCAAGCCCAGCATCCTTCCTGTCACTTAGCTTCATTATTTGTCCCTCTATAGGAGAGGCGAGAGTCCCACAGGAGTACGAGGTACCTGGAGCTGTACATAGTGGCAGACCACACCCTGGTGAGGGGAGACCCAAGGATTTGGCAGGATCCGGGATGAGACCAGCTCAGCCCCTCACTCCTGGGCAATTCTGTCCTTCCAGTTCTTGATCCAGCACCGGAACTTGAACCACACCAAACAGCGTCTTTTAGAGGTTGCCAGTTATGTGGAACAGGTTGGAGACTGCGGGGAGAGGGCAGGTTCTAGCATGGTAGAGGGGGAGGAGAAGGTCTCGGCCACCAATAAACACTGGCACCGGTTCTGTGGGGCTCCTGGTTCACGGCCTCAGTCCCACCGCGTTCTGCCCTCAGATTCTTAGGACTCTGGACATTCAGTTGGTGCTGACTGGCCTGGAGGTGTGGACTGAGCAGGACCGCAGCCGCGTCACGCCTGACGCGAATGCCACGCTCTGGGCCTTCCTGCAGTGGCGCCGGGGGGTGTGGACTCGGCGGCCACATGACTCAGCGCAGTTGCTCACGTGGGTGCCTTGGACCCTAATGCGGATCGCGGGCAGGAAGGTACTGACTCACAGTCCCGCAGGGTCACGCCGCATTCCACCCTCAGGGGCCGCACCTTCCTGGGAACCACTGTGGGCCTGGCGCCAGTCAATGGCATGTGCCGCGTCGACAGCTCTGGAGGCGTGACCATGGTGAGCTCTGCCAGAGATGTGGGAGCAGAGTGGCTGGGAGAGGGGCTCTCGGCCCGCAATGACATCCCCATGCCCACCTCCCAGGACCACTCGGAGCTCCCCATTGGCCCTGCGGCCACCATGGCCCACGAGATAGGGCACAGCCTTGGCCTCAGCCATGACCCAGACGGCTGCTGCGTGGAGGCCATGGCAGATGAGGGCGGCTGCGTGATGGCTGAGGCCACTGGGTACGTGCGCAGGGCAGGGGCCACTGGACCTAGGCATGTTTCTCTCTGAGTTTCTGTGTTTATCTCTCAGTTTCCTCTGCTGTATAATGGGGACGATGCTAACTACCTGCCCTTAGGGGTTATGAGGCCTCAGTGAAAAGCGATTTCTCAAAAGTATATAAAGATCAGTTTGGGATCGATCGAGCAAGTCTACTCCAACTGTGGAGGAGCAACGCTGGCTTGCCATTCCACCATGGGTCCTTTGGCGTACCCAGTCTTGGCATCACACTCTCTGAGTCGGGCTCCGGAATGGCGCAGGTGGCTTCTATTTTCTGAGCTCAGCCTCTGGAGGATTCAGGCATCCCATTGATCAGGAGGTGTTCGCGCATCTGGTGGCTGTGTGGCTAACTTCAGGGGTGAGAATCCAACACCAGCCGGGGTTTGGGGGGTGATCCTCGCTTGTCGGACATCCTCCTCTGACCGGTAGGCACCCGTTCCCGCGAGTGTTCAGCGCCTGCAGCCGCCGCCAGCTGCGCGCCTTCTTCCGAAAGGGAGGTGGCGCGTGCCTTTCAAATGCCCCGGACCTTAGGCTCCTGTTGCCGTCGGCGCGCTGCGGGAACGGCTTCGTGGAGGCCGGCGAAGACTGCGACTGTGGCTCCAGCCAGGTGAAGTCCTCTTGCCCCACCTCTGGGGACCAAGGCTGGGCCCCGCTCGTCCCCTCCCCCGAGGTATGGAGCGCTGCGCCCTCATTGTTCCACTCTCGCCTTTCTGATGCCAGAAGTGCCCGGACCCCTGCTGCATCGCCCATAACTGTTCACTGCGTGCGGGGGCCCAGTGCGCTCACGGGGGCTGTTGTTCCGGCTGCCTGGTGAGAGAATGGGAAGCCCAGGAATGACCACTTGGGGCGCTCGGGAGCGGGCCAGTAGGTCTTGGCTAATTGGTGCCCTCTGCTTCCTCTACTGGGTGCAGAGGGCTCGGCTCTCTGTGTGGATCCGCTTGGATCTCCTGCTGGGTCCTCCACTCTAAGCCGAGCTCTTGCCGTGGACCTCTCACTGTCTAGTGTCTCTGCCCTTCCCTAACCGGGTTATCTACGCAGCTGAAGCCAGCAGGCACGCCGTGTCGCCAGGCTGCAGGCGACTGTGACCTCCCCGAATTCTGCACCGGAACCTCCCCACACTGTCCCCGGGACATTTACCTACTGGATGGTTCGCCCTGCGCCAATGGCAGAGGCTACTGCCAGGACGGCGCATGTCCCACGCTGGAGCAGCAGTGCCAGCAGCTCTGGGGGCCTGGTGAGACCACTGTGCGCCCTTCACCCTGACCCCTCCTTGTCTCTGCCTAGTTTTCTACTGTGGAGGAAGATACAGGATGGGGGTTACTGGGGCCACCTAATTGCAGGCCCTATCCTGGCTGCCCCAGTCTGGCTCATTCTTTCTTCAGGGTCTCGCCCAGCCCCAGAGGCCTGTTTCCAGATGGTGAACTCTGCGGGAGATGCCCATGGTAACTGTGGCCAGGACAACGACAGCCGCTTCCTGCCTTGTGCACAGAAGTGAGGAGTGGAATGGAGGAGCCAAAGCTGTGTAAATTGAGGGAAGAGGGACACTCCACACTGCTGACCCTCCTCCACTTCCTCCCCAGGGATGCTCAGTGTGGGAAGCTGCAGTGCCAAGGTGGGGAGCTGAGTCCACAAGTGCCATACATGGTGCCGGTGGACTCCATGGTTCCCTTAGAGGGTGGTGAGGTGGCCTGTCGGGGAGCCTTGGCACTTCCAGAAGCCCAGCTGGATCTACTTGACTTGGGCCTGGTAGAGGCGGGGACTCAGTGTGGACCTAAAATGGTGAGCCCTGTCCATTCCACCCCTTTTGGGCACATGAGTCCTGTAGCCCAAAGTCCTGTCCTGTACCCGCCCCTCCCCAACCTCCATCACTGCCCAGCTGGTACATTGCCCATAGGTGTGCCAGGACAGGCGCTGCCAGAATGCTACCTTCCAGGAATTGGAGAACTGCCTGACTGCCTGCCACAACCAGGGAGTGAGTTGCATGAGGGGTGGGGATGACCTTGGGGTCCCTGATCCCTGATGACCTTCTTTCATTCCTCTTCTCCTTTGCAGGTTTGCAATAGCAACCATAATTGCCACTGTGCTCCGGGCTGGGCCCCACCCTTCTGTGACAAGCCTGGCTTCGGTGGTAGTGTGGACAGTGGCCCTGTGCAGCCTGAAAGTATGCCATTGGGGTTGGGTGGGGCAGCTAGACAGGGCCAGGAGTGGTGTACCTGCTCAGGACTCAGTGCTTTTGTCCTCTGCAGAGAAGGATGCCTTCCTGCTAGCCATGCTCCTCAGCTTTCTACTGCCTCTACTCCCTGGGGCAGGCCTGGCCTGGTGCTGCTACCGGCTCCCAGGATTCCATCTCCAGCAATGCCCTTGGGGCTGCAGGAGGGATCTCTTGTGCAGTAGGTAGGCTCTTGAGTACCCAGCTCCTAAGGGTTCTGGTTCTTCCTCCTGAGCTTACTTCAGTGGTTCCTGCTCCTCAGAGTTCTGTTGGACCTGTGGGTTGGTGGGAGCTGTGGGGAATTGGGCAGGGGCCTCAGCCTTGCCCACAGGTGCAGAGAGATACCTGAGGCAGTTGGAAAGAAATCTTGGCCTCCCAGGCAAGACCAGGGTGTGAATCCTTGCTCTCACCAGCACTCAGGGCATGACCCTCCCCATCCTCCCTCCATAGCAGCCTCTCTTGGTCACATCCTCAGCTTCTCCCACCAGGTGGTTACCTTACCTTTGACTTTGTCCTGATGTGTCACCAGCTCCCACAGTTCATGCTCCCTTGTGTCCCTGGAGGCCTCTCCAGTCTCTCTGACCCCTGAGTTTTCAGCCCTCTACTCCTTCCTCTGCCCATATCACTTCTGTTACCCCCTTCAAATTTCCCAATGCTGGGCTAAGCACATGTTTGCCCTCCATTCCACTGGTCAGCTATGGTGATGACTGCTCTTATGTCAGGAGACTGCCCCAAGCCCAGTTCTCTATGATGTGGGAGGAGGGTCACATAACAGTAAGCATGGTCCACCTAGGGATGCCCCTTTGTTGGGACCCAGTGTCATATTGGATATAGCTTGGCCTTGAAATGCTTTGGACCAGCAGAAGGAGAGAGCAGGATTTGACCTAGAGATAGGGGCAGAGGGCATCCCCAGCAGGGGCAGGGCACTAACTATGCCCCAGGTGTCAGTTGGGAGGGCCTTGGCACAAGGAGTAGTAATAGGGAGTCTGTGCAAGAGGAGAAATGTAGGCCAAGCTTGGCATGTCAGGAGCACTGCATAGGGGTGGTGGCTGCATCTCATAACCAGGTGGGGTCTTGAGGGCAGTGGCTGACTATTCAGATGAGACATCAAAAGGAGTGGCAAGGGCTGGTAGTATAGCTCATCAGTAGAACACTTGCCTAGCATGAGCACCACGAAGTGGCAAGACGCTGGGAGATGGCTTAGAGTCAAAAGGGCAGCAAGACCCTCAACAGCAAGGAGTGCAGGCACAGCTTCAATTGGGCAGGGGCAGGGACATCCAGCCCTCAATAGAACATGAATGTTGCCAACATCTAGAAGGTGCCAGGAGGCTGGTATGGCACCAGAGCTTGAAAGAAACATCAGGACTGGAGGGAAGGGGCCCTGGAGAGCTTGGGTCTCAAATGAATCCTTGGGCCCAAGGGCTCCTCTCAGGAGGGGGCAAGAAGGAGCCAGAGAGAGTGACTTGGAGCAGAAGAGTGAACACAGTCAATGTGGAACTACAGCTGGGCACCATGCTGTGGGGAAGCAGTCCCTGGGACCCTTGCTTGGGGTCACTCTTCCAACCCCCTGGCTTCTGATTCTGGTGCTCAGGCCCAAAGATGGCTCATGCAAGGACAACCCCCTGGGCAGTGTTTACTCCATGGAGTTGGGCCCCACAGTCATTGGAGAGTCCCAGGCCCTGGGTGAGTGAGGCAGCAGAAGACGTGGGGAGGGAAGTGAAAGAGTGGGCTCCTGCTCTCTGCTTCTGTCTAGATGGGCCACCTCCTTCCATTTAATCCCCAGCCACCTTGAGTCCCTGTCCCAGCCACAGGGGCTCCTGCCAACTGTGCTCACAGCATTCATCCTCCACTATTGCTCTCAGACCCTGTGAACTCTGCCAGAGCCCAACAGCCACCCTGAGAAGTCTGTGCCCTATAGCTCTGCCTGAACCCCAAGGTAAGTGGGAATCCTGATCAGGCTTGGGTTAACATGGAGATCATGAAAACCTGAGTAGGGAACATCAAGCTAAGGGGAGTAAAAGGGAGGTGGCTGAGCAATGGGAAAGGGAGGGCTCAGCATCAGGAAGAACCACAACTGAGAGATCTCTCAGAAAAGCTGTTGGCATGGAGACCAGGATTCTGAAAGCCCCTGGGGTGGGGGCGGGAGAAGTTGTGGTTCTTCCTGAGTCAGGGGTCCTCACTGAGAGGGGACAAGGGTCTCTGTTTCATGATTTGCAGCCTGGGGCCCCAGCCTTCAGGGAATAACCTCTGGTTCTTCCATTCCATTCTTACAGGTTAAGTCTAGAAACGAAGTCCCTGTCTCTGGGGAGAGGTGGCATTCTGCTGTGTGACATCTGATGAGATGAGAATTAAAGACAAGTGACCATTGACTCTAGAAACTTGGACTAAGGGCAGAGCCAGCACCTTCTGGCTGGCTCAGAGTGACTTGCTTTACCTTCTGCAGCTTTTTATTTTCTTCCACCAGTTGAGCTCTGCCCCTCCTACTCCAAGACCCTAAAGCCTTATCAGAAGTTACCTCTGCCATGTTGTCCCCAGCCCTGAGGGCTAGGGTGTCCTGGGTACATCCTCCATTCCAAGAATCCATCAGCAAAAGAGTAAAGGTCCTGCAGTCCCCAACCTCTCCCACATTGGGTACCCAGAGACCATTGTCCTGGGAGCCCGACTGTGTCTCTCATTTTCCCCAGCTGCAGCTCTGTGGAGGGCAGAAATTCCTCGAGCCCTGCCTTTCAGATTTTAGTCCACACTTTCCTAAAGCTTGGCCCTGCAAGAAAAGCAAGCAAACAATCGTTGGGACCTTCTTCCTGTCTTCTCTGCCCTGTCTTATGCCCTGGATATTTCATCAGTCCCCAACCCCATTTCTAGCTCACCACCAGAGGTTGTGGTGGGGTGACATGTAAGACATGCTGTCCTGAGGCCTTTTCAAAAGGTGGCAAATGGTGGGTGGAACATTTGATGGCAGCCAGTACTATAGGCACATATCTGAGCCTAAGAGTGTGTTGCCCGGCTTGAAGAACCCTTTTGGCCTGCCATTTTCTGCCCCCTCCAATGTCCTCATTCCTTTGTTATTTCTTTCAAGAATTGGCTTCTATATCAGGCATCTGTTGCTGCATAATAAAACTACCCCAAACTGAGGGTCTTAAAACAATAAGCAGCAAAAACAGATTTCAGAGAAAAATGAATTGGGAAAATTTTGCAACCTACCATCCCTTCAGTTAGAAGCTAAAAAAGTGACAGCTTATCTATAGATCTGTAATCATTCCAATAAACCACATAGTTCTTTTTATTTTTGAAGAGTTTCACACAGGGTGATATGCAACTCTTCCCTACTTTGGGGTTCTTGACATGCTACAAGTGAAGGCAAGAACCACTTTGTCTTAATGAAGCCTGTATTGTTACCAGTGGCTTCTTGGATAATAAGATCTGGTGCCAATGGCTTTGGCAGCAACCTAAGATGGGGACCTCTGTGTAGGCATCAGAGGCCTTCATCATAACCCCAGAAATGGTCTGTGTTATGGGGTTAACACTGGGGTTAACACTAGAAAGAGTGCTTCTGGTGGTGCCAGGACAATGGGCTTTTGATGGGAATCATCTTGGAGAAAGGAAGGCTTTTCAGTGAGCCAAAGCAGAAAATGAGAGAATGAACCTCTTCTATGGGGTTGCCATATTGTCTCAGTGGTACAGTCTCTTGCTAGGGTTTTGAGGTAGAGGTAGGGGCACTTCCAAACTCTTGTTGCCTATATTAGTTTTCTTTCACTCTGAGACATCAAAATTTAGTGGTTTACAACAAAGACCATAGTTTATTATGCCCACATTTTCTGTGGTCCAGGAATTCATGTGTGACTTGACTAGGTGATTCCAGCTTAGGGTCTCTCCTGAGGTTGCTATCAAAATGTCAGCTGGGGATGCACTCATCTGAAGGCTTGACAGGGGCTGGAGATCCACTTCCAAGTTGGTTCACACACATGCTTGGCAAGTTGGTTCTGACTCTTGGTAGGAGGCCTAGTTTCTCCCCACCCAAGCCTCTCCACTGGCTGTGTTGAGTGTCTTCATGTCATGGTGGCCTATTTCCCCCAAAGAAAGTGATGGGGAAGAAAAAGAAAAGTAGAAGCTATCCTTTGTAGGACTGTACTTCAGATGTCACACAGCAGAATGCCATCACATTGTATTTGTTAGACTGAGTTTGCCGCAGTCTGTCTGGGCACAATTCAGGAGCCACTTGTCAAAAGAAACTAACTTTATTTTTAGAACTACAAACACCAAATAAAACAGCTCCTCAGGAAAAAACCCTCAGAGCCCAACTGCCACCACCGGCTTCCACAAGCCTCTCACCCCCACACTAGCCTCTCCACCTCCCACAATCCTCCTGCTCTTGAGGCCAATTGGCTGGGTTGTGTGGGTGGAGCCAAAGAAGTCCCCCAATGAGCAGCTCCATGGAGGAGCCAATCAGCTAGATGTTGCTGGGGCCGCTGTGAGCCAATCATCAGCTGGCAGCTGGAAGTTTGCTGGCAGCTGGAAGTTTGCTGGGGTCCCTTTGGCTGTGGCTCTCAACATCTCTCCCTCTCTGTTTAAACAACAAGCATGTGGCTTAGGGACCGTGCCTGCCTTAGGTTGTCCAATACTACATATGGTCCTTACCCGTCTTCGGATGAGCTTACCTCAGGGTGTCAGCCTCCTGTCTTAGGTTGATACCATTGTAATTGGATCTTACCCGTCATTGACTACCGGTCCAGTATACAGCCACACCTGTGGAGAGATACCAGCGGGGGGGGGGGTGAGGTTCTTTGCCTCATCTCTGTTGGTCCCCAAATTTTAGCTGAGCGATCATGACAAGCAGAAGGGAGGAAGATATACCAAGCCAATTGACAGCTCCTTTTGGGAAAATTTTACCACCGATGACATCATCAGCAAAAATACCCCAATACTACCACAAGTCGCTGCACCAACAGATAGTTCACAATGCATACAAGTGAGTTCACAATGCATACAAGTGACACATAGTTTAGGCAAGTTCTGTAAGCGGTTCAGTGAAGGCTATTGCAGAAACTGTAGATTAGTTTTATCTTTGTCTTCACCGGCACAGGGATGAAGATAGGAATTCTGGCAATAATGGCTAAAGAAAAAATTGTGTAACATTCCAGAAGACACTAAAAGAAAACAATTTTCTTAACAATTTACATTATCTTGAAGAGAATTATTAAATATAATGAAAAGGAAAGGTGAAAGTAAACAAACAGATCTCTTAACCCCCTTTTTTGTTTACATATTAAAACAATTCTTAACAGTTATTTACCCAATTTTAATTAAACCATTTAAATCACGTGAATAAAAAAATATATTTGGATCCATTTTTTCATGAGCACTCATCATATATGATATATGGACATACGTACATTCAAACATATAACACAAAACACAAGTGTGCACACATAATACAACACATAACATAATTGTAAAGGCCTTATAACTTTTTACAGGTGAAATCTCCATTGCAATGTTTAAAAACTCTATAGTCAAAAAATAAAAATTAGAATTGATCAGCAAAACATTAACCTAGGTCTGTATGAGCTCAAAAAACAAAATAGAACTTCATGATATGGGAAAGGGCATTAATAAAATAGATATTGAAAAAAGCATCCTGGTTCTGTCGCAGATGTAAGGATAGCCAAATTGGAGTTTTGGATATCAGCTGTTATGGATTTGAGCCAAATCATCTTCTTTTTGGTCTGTAGAAATCGCTTTAGTTAATCTTTTTGGAATCCAAATCGGCTGCTGTTCTCCCTGTGGAAACACAGAAACAGACCCCCGACTCCAGACAATCACTGGGTCAGGACCTTAGTTAATCTCTGAAATCCAAATTGGCTGCTGTTTTCCCTCTATGGCATCGTGGGCAAATACCTGGTATTCTACCCCTTTGATACCTAGTATTGTTAAACCCTTCTTCTATGGGGGCAATTCCTTTTAAAATGTCCTGTTTGTCCACAATTGTAGCATGTTTTTGGCCTGGCATCTAAAACCTGTTGTATTGCAGCTGCCAAGCCTTGCCCTTGTTCATTAATGTCTCTACATAATTTAATATATGTGTTTAAATCTTCATGTTTCATTGGTCTAATGACCTCTCTGCACCAACGATTTGCTTGCTCATAAGCCAGTTGTTTTATTAATGGCATTGCTTGTTCTGTATCCCCCAAAACTCTGGTAGCTGTTTGAATAAGCCTTTCTACAAATTCAGCGTAAGGTTCATTAGCTCCTTGTATTACCTTAGATAATTGACCTTGTGAACCTCCATGTCCTTGTAAAGTCTTCCATGCCCTAACTGCATCTGCATTAATTTGTGCATATATGCCAGGATCATATGCAATTTGTTGCTGCTGATCCTCATAAGGTCCCTCTCCTAACAACATATCTAAATTTCTCTGAGGATAACCAGCTGCTGCATTTCGCCTAGCCGTCTCCTTGCAAAATTCCTCATTGGCAACCTTCCATAACAGGTATTGACCTCCATTTAGCACAGCTTTACACATATTAGCCCAATCTGCTGACGTCATGTTCAAGTTGTTAATGGATTCGACCATGCTTACAGTGAAGGGTGCTTGAGGACCATAGGTTGTTACAGCCTCTTTTAGCTGCTTCACTGTTTTGAAATCTAAAACATGGTGAATTCGCTGCCCTCCTGACTGTTCAAATACAGAGCATGCTGATCTTTGAGGTCCTGTCTCAGGATCCCATCTATCAACTATAGGGGTTGGGAGTCTCCTAGCATATGGAGGTGGTGCTGTTGATTGGACACTTATGCCCTCTGGTGATAGAATGCTGTTAGTAGCAGTCTCCTGTAGAGGTGGTGCTGTTGGTTGGACACTTACACTCTCTGATAGAAAGGTGTTATTAGCAGTCTCCTGTTGTAACTTTTCCCCTGATGGCTTTTTCTGCTCTAAACTTCTTTCCTCTTTCTGACTAACTTGAGAGACCTTCTCTTTTACTTGAATCAATATGTCTTCTCCTTCCTCTACCTTTGTCTGAACTGAAGGCTTTGGACTAAGCAAACCAGATAAGAACGTCCACAATGGCAATGTGCCAACTGGCAGAGTCCCTGGGTTGTTCTTTTCTATTCTTTTTAAATCTTCACCATGATGGTTCCATTATGATATACCTAACAACTCCTCCTTAAAAAGCCATGGGCTACATTTTTGTATTATATCAACGTATGCCCTGACTGCTCTTGATTTTACTGGGAAGCCTCCTTCCTCTAATAATTTACTTAACAGTCTTTTGGTTTGTTTTTTACTAATTTCTGATTCCGTATTTCTACTATAATACAACCCAACAAGATGACGCCAAACCAAACCGAGACAGAATGCAATAAAAATGGAACAATAATTCATTATATCAGCTTTTCTATCCTCCTGAAATGTGTATCCGTCCTTTCTCCCTATCTGTTCCTCAGATGCAAATAGTTTTTCCTCAGATGTGAGCGGTTTTTCTTCCGTCTCACTCATCTCCAGGGACAGACAAGTTAAAACAAAAATGAAGCAAAACAAAAGAGGAAACTTAGAATGGCTACCCATCCTCTCACCCTGCCCTCAGGGGCAAGCAGTTTACTTACCCTCAGTCACTCCCCGTTTGAGCCACCAAATGCCGCAGTCTGTCTGGGCACAATTCAGGAGCCACTTGTCAAAAGAAACTAACTTTATTTTTAGAACTACAAACGCCAAACAAAACAGCTCCTCAGGAAAAAACCCTCAGAGCCCAACTGCCACCACCGGCTTCCACAAGCCTCTCACCCCGACACCAGCCTCTCCACCTCCCACAATCCTCCTGCTCTTGAGGCCGATTGGCTGGGTTGTGTGGGTGGAGCCAAAGAAGTCCCCCAATGAGCAGCTCCGTGGAGGAGCCAATCAGCTAGATGTTGCTGGGGCCGCTGTGAGCCAATCATCAGCTGGCAGTCTGAAGGGCAAGGAAACAGCCCAATGAACATCACCACAGAGGAGCCAATCAGCTAGATGTTGCTGGGGCCGCAGTGAGCCAATCATCAGCCGGCAGCTGGAAGTTTGCTGGCAGCTGGAAGTTTGCTGGGGCCCCTTTGGCTGTGGCTCTCAACAGAGTTGATAATTCTGATATTACAGGGTGGGGGAATTAAACTTCAACTCTAACGAGAGTGTCAAAGAATTTGAGAACTTTTAAAAAAACCCACAGTGCCTTTAGTTTAATAGCCAGCTATCACTTAGATTATGAAGTCTTTTCCAGCTTCATTGCTAACCAACTTCTCAATTTTCTTCTCATTTTAGAATATTTTTAAAAATGTATTGGTTCTCTTTGGTTATATATGACAGCAGAATCCATTTGATATAATTATACAAGCATGGAATATATCTGATTCTAGTTAGGATTCCATTCTTATGGATGTACATGATGGTGCAATTCACTGTGATATATTCATATATATAAGTGGGAAAATTATGTCAGATTCATCCCACTATCTCTCCCTTTCCTAATTTCTTATATAATCAAATAAACAACTGGGATAGAGGAGTACTTTCCTAGCATGTGTGAGGCCCTAGGTTTGACGGCCAGCACTAAATAAATAAGTAGAAATAAGATAGAAATAGTCAATTATGGATAGAAGTAATTAGGATATATATACACACACACACACATATACATATATACACACATACATTTATATATATATCCTAACTGATTATTTTATATAGATAGATAGATATAGATAGATAGATAGATAGATAGATAGATAGATAGATAGATAGATAGATATATAAAATCATGCACAATGGTGGTCCACTAATTGGATACATTCAGGCCATGCCCTTTTGGTCAGGAAAGTAAAAAAGTAACCTTTGGGGGAGCAAATCCCATCAGGTCAGAACTTCCTCCACCTAAGAGCAGGGAGATGGTTAGCTGATTCTAGTATTCTAAAATATGAGGCTGTTCTCCTGGAGAGGGATGACTTTGTTGTGGGATTCTCACACAGAGAAACAGGGCACTGGGGGCATTCAGCATAAAGCAGCATTTATTAATGCTGGCACTGGCCTGGCAGATCTGTATCCAAAGACTGAACCCCAAGTGCAGCAGGGCATTGTTTTTATTCCCCTCCCATTGCATGTTAGTTCCTTTGTCTTCCCTATCTATTAACTTGCATGTTAATTAGATATTCTGTACATTAAAATTTCAACAAAATGGCAACAGTGTTATGCATAACAGAGTTTCCCCGAGTTTGCCTGTGCACTGAATGTTCCATGCTGTCTCTCTTTGTTCTGAGGATGCATGTGCACATAGCTATTCAGCGTGTAATGTTGCTCTCTCCCTGTCCCTGAAGAGCCCTTACCACAACTTAACACTCATAACTGATGCTGTCTAAACCCAGCTGAATTCTGTTTATTTTTATTTTTATTTTATTTTTTTTATTGTTGGTCATTCAAAACATTACATAGTTCTTAATATATCATATTTCACAGTGAATTCTTAATTTGGGGAAAAACTCTCAAACTCTACTGAGCACCACTGCATGGATCTAATAGAATACCAAGCCAAGATCAGGCCCAACCTTAGGGAAATTCCCTTCTCAACAGGCCTTATAATCTTTGTAGATGGGTCCTCCTGAGTTATTCAAGGAAAAAGATATAATGGATATTGTGTAGTAGATGGAATACAATAAAAATCATAATAGAGTCAGGAAGGCTACCCAACAGGTGGTTCACCCAGATCTATGAAGTACTTGCTCTTGTCAAGCCCTAAAATTTCTGAAAAGAAAGAAGGAACTGTCTACACAGATTTGAAATATGCCTTTGGAGTTGTCCACACTTTTGTAAAAGTTTGGATTGAACACAGCTTAATTAATAGTAAGGGAAAATATTTAATATATAAAGAATTAGTTACTCAAGTATTGGAAAGCCTATTATTACCAGAAAAGATAGCTATTGAACTTATGCCAAGACATCAAAGGAGCTATAACATTGAGGCCAAGGCAATAGACTAGCAGATGAAGCAGTTAAAGAGGCTGCCCTCCAATCAGACACCTCTATTTTTCATTTTACCTGTGGACAGCAGTGATTTGAATCATGGTCTGAGTTGTGCTTGGAAATGCCTGTGCAAAGATGCAGGTCAAGATGGCCCAGTTGCTAGCTCAAGGAAACTCTTTGCAAAGGCTCAGAGTTATCAGTTAGAACTTTGAGTTCACCAACTCCCAGGGATAGAGGATTCTGAGCAAAAAAGATGACCCTAATGTATCACCAGTCCTGCATCCTTCATATTGCCTGCTTTGCTGAAACTTTCCCATAAATTACCTGTCAAGGAAACCTATACAATAAATGTGCTGAGCTAGTTCTGGGTCATTTATCCTTCATCAAGGAATGATGAAGCTGGCCCCACCCTTTTCTCTCTATGTGTGTCTGTCTTTTCTTCATTCCCTATTGACTCTCATCTGATATCTCCTTAATTAATGACTACGACTAAGAGAGAGACGAGAGGGATAATGCCATTTACCCCTGTTTTATCCCCTTTCCCAATTATCCCAATATTCAGTCCACAGGAGGAGAAACAAAATAAAGCTGGGAGCCCCCAAGGAAAATGGCTTTTATCCAATGGTAGAGAGATGCTCATAAAGCCTCTTATGGGGGAAATGATGCATACCTTTATGATGCATAAAGGTAGTTCCTGAGACCTACAAGCCATGTTTGATGCTGTATTAAGAATATATGGGGCTGAGACTGTGCCTCAGTGGTAGAACACTTCCCTAGCATGTGTGAGGCACTGGGTTCAATCCTTAGCACCACATAAAAATAAATAAATAAAATAAAGGCATTCTGTCCATCTATAACTATACAAAATTTAAAATAAAAGAATATATGGGTGCATGGAATTTATTCTGTAGCCAAGTAAGTCAACAAAAGCTATATTACTTATATAAGAACTAATGAACAGGTTTGAGAAAACAGCCCCTAGGAGGGAGGAACCCTGGATTAAGACCTTTCCAAAGCATCCAGATTGACTATAATGAAATGTCCAAAATAGGCCATTTAAAATCCTTGTTGATTTCAGTGAATCATTTTACCAATTGGGTAGAAGCTATCCCCCTGCCCAGTACTAATGCCAACAATGTGACCAAGGTCTTATTAGAGTCTATAATCCCTCAGTTTGGTTTGATAGAAAAAATTGATTCAGATAATGGAAGCCACTTTAGGGCAGCCATTATTAAAGAACGTATGTCAATATTAAACATAAAATGGGAATATCACATTCCCTGGTACCCACCTTACTCAGGAAAGGTGGAAAAAATGAATCAAACTCTAAAAAGACAAATCACTAAGTTAATATTAGAAACAAAACTCCCCTGGACTAAGTGCCTCCCTGTTGCTCTTCTTCAAATTAGAATGGCTCCATGAAAAGATGTAGGGTTATCACCACATGAAGTGCTGTATGGGTTACCATATTTAGGAAAAGCAATGGGTTTCCCCACCTTTGAAACAAAGGATCAATTTCTGAAAAATTATATATTAGGTCTGTCTTCTACTTTATCATCCCTGCTATTACAGGGCCTCCTGGCATAGACACCACTTCTGGAATTCCCTGTATACCCACATTGACCAGGTGACCACATCCTGATCCAAGTTTAGATGGAAAACAAACTGGTCCCTGCTTGGGATGGGCCCTGGAAGTCCTGCTCATGACTGATCCAGCTCTTCAGACCACAAAGCCAGGTTGTCCTCACTACACATGAGTAAAGGGAGCCTCCTCATCTTTTAATAGGGAGGAACAATGGTCCTCGGTCCAATATCTAGATTCCACCAAATTTGCTGTGAAAAGACTCTAATAATGTCCATAGTGATACGGAAAATGGCATCCTATAACTTGATCATTAATGTAATCCAGACCACCTCCCCTCTGGTTGATACATTGGATACCTGTGAAGATTTACACATTCAGGGGCAATTATCTGGGACAAACAGATACTGTTATTCAGCATATTCTAGAGAAATAAATCTCTGGAAATATAATGTTACCAAGGTTATTTTAGAAGTAAAGGATTTACAATAAACTCTTAAAATAGATTTTGAGTACCCTGAGACCAATGCCTGGGTGGAAGGGTTTAAATATTCTGTTTACACATTAAATAAAAGCAAATGTTAATGCTTGTGCAAGTTAACGCAAGCTCAAGTGGTCCCATTCCCACTTGGCTGGACCTCAGACCTCTGGCCATGAATTGTATGATATCCCTCTTTCAGGAAAACACAGCTTGAGGAAATAACTCTTGCAAGACCCTGTGGTTGTTGTTCTCAGCAATTAAGGGCCTAAAGATTCCAACTTCTTTCCCTTGGAACCACTCATTCCTCTTGTCTCTCTGGGGGGCACAGAGGGAGGAATAATTTGCCTTCTTGGGAAATACATCTGGATGCAATTAAAGTTGGTCCTTTGAGGAGATATCTAATCAAAAAGCACTTGCTATAGCCACAGCCAGTGTCTGGTGGTATTGTGGAGGGCTGTTACTTGAGACCTTATCTGACAATTGGAATAGAATCTGCACTTTTATTCAATTGGCTATCCCTTTCCCCCCAGTATTTCTCAGATCAAAGCAATCCCAGTTCTTTGAGAAGAAGAGAGATCTCTCTTCCCTGGGGTCATTTGACCCCCATATATACATAGATTTAATCAGAATTCCTTGAGAGGTTGGTTCCTAATGAGTTCAAAGACGGAAATCAGATAACAGCAAGTTTTGAATCAATTTTCTTTTGGTGGTCTTCTATAAATAAGAGGGTAAATTGGATTAATTACATTGATTATTATCAACAAAGAGTTATTATACAAGAGAATTTCTCAAAGGAATTACAAAAAATGCATGTTACTAATAGGATGATATGGAAAGAACTAATCACATTTATTATTATCCCATTGATTGTTGTATTGGGAGTGATAACTTACAGTTAGATATTGCTCAATTCCATGTGTGGGAGGACTTGTTCAACCATTGACAGAGTTCTCACCAAACAAAGTCTAGTCATATATCAAAATAACCTTCCTATGTTAGATACAGTTCAACATGAAAGTCAAAAGATGTTATCCAAATTTGAAGAAAATGATTTATATGGATCATATAAGAGGGGGAAACTGTAAGATTTATGTTTTCTTTTCTATCAAAGTTAAACCTGTAATGCAACACAGTTGTGTTGACAGTAAGTTGGAGGTTTCAAGGGTATGAAAGAGCTAGCCATCTTAAGTTAGAGAACCATGTGGTCAGAATGGAGCCATCTTAAATGAGAGAATCATGTGAGCAGAAGAGAGTCATCTTAAATTTGGGGATCATATGACCAGAATGGAGCCATTTTAAAATTTTTCTAACAGGTGTCCAATCACACTGTAGCCCTTTTCAGTGCCACCTATTTTTTTAAATTAGTGAATCCAGTAATTATATAGTCCCACCCCAACTCTTCCCATCCGAAGCCAGGGGCAGCACCTGGGCAGCCCGCCCCAGGGGTTGGATTGCGGGTTGGATTCCCTTTGGAGCGCACCCTTCTGCAGAAGTGCAATGGCGCCTTTTGGACCCACTTACGATTGATGGATTGATTTCTTGTGGCACCTTGTTATTTCTAACATTACCAAGGGCGAACAGGCTGTGTGTTTTCAGTCTGTTAGGTATTTATTGATATGCCAAGGTCTTAACCCACGCGTTATTTTGTCCCAATTTTAGAGACTCATATGCAGCACTCTCTTCTACAGGACCGCACCTAGCACCACACCACGCAGCAGCCTTCCCGGGTTCTTCTCGACCGGCAACTGCAGTGGGTGCAGAGCGCTGATGGGCGCGGAGTGTCCACAAGGACAAAACTCAAAGAGGCTGACGTGGCTTCGGAGCAGACACGCGAAGGGGACACTTTGGGCTCGCTTCCCCCGCTTCTACCTGGTGCTATAGGCAAAGAGTCCGGAGGCAGGTAGCCTCAACCGCGAAAGGAGGGTCTCAACTATTCCCAGACTCTGGGTAGAGACCGCCTCCGCACTCTCACTATCAGCCTCCTTTATCGCGCTTCCCGGGTCCCGCCCTCGGGATGGATGCCAGAGCCACAGTCGGCACAGCCCCGCCCGCACCTCGTCCCCGCGCGGCCCGGGCGGTGGTTGTGTACAAGTTCTCCGGGTGCGGTCTCCAGCCCGGTAAGATGTTGGCTGCGGCTGCAGCGGCTGAGACGATGGCAGCGCCTGCGGGCAGGAAGGGATGGAGGCAGCGGGACCCGGACGTAACCTGGACCGGGAGACTCAGGTCTGGGCTCGGTCTCCCAAGGCTCCTGGTGGTGCTCCCGCTGCTGCTGCTGCTCCTGTTGCTCCCGCTGTTGCTACTCTTGCTGTGGCCCCGAAAGGCTGGGGCGGCGGCGGCGACAGGATCAGGCTCACTTGCATCCGAGGCCAAGAAATGCGATCAGCCCTGTGTCAACGGCGGCCGCTGCGACCCTGGCACCGGCCAGTGCATCTGCCCCGCCGGCTGGGTGGGCGAGCAATGCCAGCACTGCGGGGGCCGCCTCAAGTGAGTGGGGGTGGTGTTGGAGGGTGGGGCGTGGTGGGGAGACTGGGGTAAGAGGTGCTTAAGACTCCTACAGCCCAGAGGTGGATGCGGGACAGAAAGTCGGGAGAGGGGGTGCCCCAGCTCCATTTGATGGTCATTTGCTTCCGGGAAGATCACCATCTCTGGCTTGTTTTTTTTTTTTCCTGTGGCGGAAGGTGAAAAGGTTCCTTAGTGGTGGTGTCCCCAAAGTTTTTGGGTGCTGTGGGTTAAATTGGAAGAATGCTTTGGATTCCAAAGACTCTCAGAGCTAGTTTTGGAAACAGCCTATTTTTTAAAAAATTTGAGGTGGACACCACGTCATTATTTTACTTTACGTGGTGCTGAGGATCGAACCCAGTGCCCCACGCATGCTAGGCGAGTGCTTTGCCTCTGAGCCCCAGCCCCAGCCCAACAGCCTATTTTTGATAAATGAGATATCAAGAAAAAGGTGAGTGAGCCAGTTCTTAACCAAATACTTCATTTGAACCTTCCCTTTTTCTCTAGATCCTAATAAGTTCCCCAACTGCGGAGGTATGGGATGCTCTGAGGAAGCCAGGCCCCTGGAGTGAAGTGTTGGTGGAGATATAAAGGAAAGGGTAGGCGTGAGATTTTAGGGATAGAAGACTAAGTGGTTGTTGACTGAAGGAAAGTGAAGAAGCTAGCCTTTGGAAGCTCACGGGCCAATGGCATATTAGAACAGGGTGTGCCCTGGAGAGGGGATGGAAAGCTGTTCCTGTTTACTCTGGTTTCTGAACATAGGGAGTTCCTGCGTTGGCTTGGTTTGAGGCAGTACCCCTTGAAAGATCACTCACTAATTAGTTAACAGTTGTGTATGATTTGTTTCAGTTGTGCAAAGATTTCTGGATATGACACACAAATAGAGGAGTCAGACTTTGGCCTAGTCCCCAAGGAGTTTGGAAATAGAAAGAGGAAGATCCATACACAAAACCCTAGTCATGAGAACTATAGTCATTCAAGCTTTTGGCAGCTATTTACTGAATACTTTCCCCATCTGACCTGAGGGAGTAGGGAACTGTGGTGAACAAGACAGGGTTCTGCTCTCAAGGACCTTCCATTTTAATATGGGTGACAAGCAGTTAACAAGTAAATAAACAAGTGAAAGAAATGACAAGGTTATTTCAGCTCCTGGTGAATATTATCACCAAAATAAAAACAGGTCGGTCTGATAGAGAATTATAACCATCCAGTGAGTTTAGAGGCTGCTCATTTGATATGCCATTTGATCTGAGACCTGAATGAGGCACTGGAGAACCTGTGAAAATTCAGGGGTGGAGGGGTTGTGACTAGCTGGGGCCTATAAGGAAGAGAGACTTGAAGGAGAAGGTAATACTGGATTTGAGCATTTGAGGCGAAGTAGGATTTGGAAATGTGGAGCTGGGGGAAAAATTCCTAAATGAAAGGAAGGATGAAGACAGAGTTGCGGAGGCAATATTTGCTGGTGCCTCTGTAGAAGAGAATCATGAGGGAGAACTTTGGAATGATAAAATCATGGAATAACATCATGGAGCAGATGAGATCTTCAGTTTAATGGATACAGAAACCAAGTGACTTCAGGACCAGTGTATAGTGGGCTGATTTTATAACTTATTTAGGATGTTCTGATTTATGAATTCTGTTAATCTGCACATATTTGTTGAGGGCTCCTCCGTTCTCTCTCTCTCTCTCTCTCTCTCTCTCTCTCTCTCTCTCTCTCTCTCTCTTTCTTTCACCCAGAGGTACTTTACCACTGAGCTACATCCCCAGCCCTTTCTATTTTATTCTTTAATTTTGAGACAGTGTCTTGCTGAGTTGCTTAGGTTGGCCCCTTAAATTTGGGGTTGTCCTGCCTCAGCCTCCCAAGTAGCTGGGATTACAGGTATGTGCCACTACACCTGGTGGCTCCTCTGTTTTAGGTTGTGAGATAGAGTGGTGAACAAGTCAGATCAGTTCTGCTCTTGTGGAGCTTACCTTTCAGTTTGGGAATAAAAAAATTCAACAGTTAATCTACAGTAATTTTGCTTAAGGCTATGGAGGTGAAGAGCAGGGGACCTCTGAGTTAGTTGGAAGGGGGTGAGGTTAGTCACTGGGTAGAGTTGAAGGGTGAGGTAGTCCTACTACCTGAAGGGTGGGGTGCTGAGAGGTCACCATGTCCAGAGTCTTGGGGATGAGTGGGATCATGGCAAGGTGGCAAGATGACTAGAGCAGAGAGAGCAGAGGGGAGCATGACAAGACTGGACAGACTACAGAGCCAGGCCTAGTGGAGACCTGTTAGTCAGGTTGAGAATTTTGACTTTTAGCTCCAGAACTGTGTGATGGCATAGTTCACTTTTGTTTTTGTGATATTAGGGCTATTAGATTATAGTTAGAGCAGGAATAGCTTTGAAGGTGAGGCCAGGGCATTTTGAATATGAGGTACTTCCAAGATCAAGTGAATGGTTGATTGAGTTCAATGAGGATCCTTAGTGTTCTGAAAATCTGGGACACTGTGGTAGGCAGTGGGATTCCCAGAGTGGGAAGGGGCATTTGTAGCAAAGTCAATCTGTCTGTAATATTCAGAGTAGGTGTACTTACTGGGCATAAGAGGCTAAGAGGGTTTCTAAGTAGAGTCTGTTAGCATGAGTCAGGACATCAGTGTGAAAGTCTGAGGTAGGCAGTGTGATTAGAGGCAGGGCTAGATGCTGTGTGGTGTTGCAGAGGTAAAATGGACAGGTCTTTCTTTGAAACTGGTTTGCTCTTGGGAAGAGGGAGGATTATGGTGAGGGAAACAAAACTAGATCCTTATCTTGAGTGATTCAGTGATATTATTAACAGACCTGGGGACCCAGGAGAGGCTGATTTTGAGATAAGTTAAATTTTGTGCATATTGAGTTTGATGTACTCTCAGAATATGTACATGGAACAATAAGCATTGGAGTCATCTACCTATGAGGGGTATTACCAGGGAAAGAGACTTGTCTAGTGTTGACATGGACAGTCCAGAGGATTAGAGAAGAACTGCTTATAATGGTGAACAGACACTCTTGATTCTTATTGTCTCAAATGGTATCACATGTAAGTGAAGGGCTTCCCTAGCTCCCTAGCTCTCCTTCGAGCTGGTTCTAGCTGATGTGAGTGTTTTTTCATGGGCAAATAATTACAACTGGTCCTGATGATACCATTATATTAAATGTTTTCTGGAATTTACATTTTTAAAAATGAAAGCAGGAGGAAGTTAAGTCTTAAGTCTTTAAAAAAAGATCTTTTACTTGATATTTTGGAGTGGAGAGTTAAATGTTGGTTTTGATTTAACTTATAAATTTATTTGTTATTAAACTAACAGATGTTAAATGAATACACTTCTGGTTTACAATAGCATCAAGTCATTTTTTCCAAAAAAATTTTTTTTAATTGTAGATGGACACAATACCTTTTTGAAAATTTATTTAGTTTTATGTGGTGCTGAGAATTGAACCCAGTGCCTCACACAATCCCAGCCCAAGTCATTTGTCTTTTAAATTTTTGATTTGTATATATCCTGTGTTATAATTTCAGTTATAGCTGTTTCTTTTTCTCTCTCTCTCTCTTTTTTTTTTGTGGCACTGCAGATTGACCTGGGGGGTTCTCTAACCCTGAGTTACATTCCCAACTTCCCACTTTATTTTTGAACTTTAAGACTGGCCTTGAACTTGTGATCCTTTGACCTCAGGCTCTGAGTAGCTGGGATTATAGGCATGTGCCAGATTTGGCAAGATATGTGAACCTATGGATTCAATAGTGTAGGTGAACTCCAAATAGTATAAATGCAAAGAAACAGATGCCAAGACACACTGGACTCCCACTTCTGAAAATTAATGACAAAAATAGTTTTGAAGTCAGTGAGAAAATACTGACACATTACTTACATGGACAAAATAATTCAAATGACAACAGATTTCTCACACAAAACTATGGTTGCTAGAAGGAAGTGGCACAGCCTTCTTCAAAAGCTGAAAGAAAAGAACATTGTTTACGTCACCCTAGAATTCTGTGTCCAATGAAAATATCTTTAAAATTTTTTTTTAGTTGTAGATAGACAAAATACCATTATTTTGTTTATTTATTTTTATGTGGTGCTGAGGATTGAACCCAGTGCCTCACACATGCGAGGCAAGTGCTCTACCACTGGGCCACAAACCCAGTCCCTGAAAATATCTTTTAAGAAAGAAAATACTGGTGGCTCAAGCTTGCAATCCCAACTACTAGAGAGACTAAGGCAGGAGGATCATAAGCTCAAGGCCAGCCTGGGCAATGTAGTGAAATCCTGTGTCAAAATAAAATGAAAAAGTACTGTATGTAGTTCAGTGGAAGTGCTTGCCTACCACACAAGAAGCATTGAATGCAATTCCTTGTCCTGAAAAAAAAAGAAAAGAAAAAGAAAAAAAGGAACAAATATTCATATAATTAGAATTTCAGAAGAAAAGGAGAATGAGTATTTGAAAGAAATAATGGCAAAAGAAACCAACCTGAAGACATAAGGAGCTGTGAAAGCCCCATAAAGGATAAAGCTCAGTGAAATCCATGCTAAGATGCATCATAATTAAACTAAGGCAAAGAAACTATCTTAAAAGCAGGCATAAAGAAATGAAGCACTGCCTATAGAGAATACCAATTCAGATGACAGTACATTTCTCATCTGAAATCAGGGAACCAGAAGGAAGTGAGATAAGAGGTCAATTTCAAATTCTGTTTCTGTTGAAACTGTTGCTTAGGAAGTAAAGGGAAATAAAACATTTTTAGATGATGGAAAGGTAAAAGATTTGTTGCTATCATACTTAACCATTAAAGATTGACTAAAGGAAGTTTTTTAATCAGAAAGAAAATGATAAAGGAAGAAACAATGGAACAATCGAAATGAAGATAGAACAATGGGGTAACAGAAATAAGGGTTTATTTAATAGTAATAATAGGTTCTCCTTTCCTTCCAAGTCTTAGCAATCATATTTGATGATTGAATAAAAATACAAGACTGTCTGGTACTAAAGATGACATTTATATGAAGACAAAACACCTAAATGAAAGTGAAGTTTCCATACTTCACTCAAAGTGGTGAAATGTTACTAGTAAATAGATTATTATAAAGCACATGTTTACATTATAGTAATAACCTAAACAACTATGAAAAGAAGATAAGAACAATAAAAATAAATCAATATGGAATCTGTGATGGTTAGTTGTAATCAAACCAGAGCTTGACTGGGTTAAGTGATACCCAGAAGATATGATGATATAGCTTGGTGGTCGAGCTAGACTAAATAAGGAAAATCTGACCTCACCTAGTGCAAGGGGAATTTTATTGCTTTACTGGAGCTAGAAATCCATCTTCTTCTGCTCTTGAACATCAGAACTCCATATTCTCTGATCTTCAGACTCTAGGACTTGACAAGCTCCCCTCTAGGTTTTCAGGTCTTTGGCCTTTGACTGAGAGTTATTCCATCAGCTTTCCTGCTTTTCAGTTCTTTGGAGTTGAACTGAGCTATGCCACTGCTTCCCTGATTATCTAGCTTGCAGATAGCTTATCATGGCACTTCGCAGTTTCCATAGTTGCAAGAGCTAATTTCCCTAGAAAACTTATATTGGCACCCCGTTCTCCACAGAAAATCTTAACTAAGCTTCTCCAGAAATCTTCACCATAATTGGTTTTAGGATTATCAGCAAAAGAGTCTCCACAAAAGAGTTCAGTGTAGTTAAATTTCCTATTTCCTGTTGCTCTGTCTTACTTGGCCACCAGTCTGGAAGAGTTCAGCACCTGGAGTGCTGAACACCCCTTTACTAGTTTTCTACAAATATTTATCCAGTACAGTAGTATGTAGAAGTGTGTTTGCAAATGCAAAGAGGGATTTAAAAAAAGATCCTTTAACAAGGTCTCTGGCCTTGAGCTGGGCTTCACAGAGATGTCTGCATTACTAATATAAGAGAAGTTACCAATTGGGCTCCATGGTAACAGCTGGCAGGGGGAGGAAAGAAAGGAGAGAAAAAGCTCTCCCCTTCTCAGGCTCTGTCCTTGAAGGGTTAACTTGCCCAGAACAATGAAAGAAAAAGCTGCTTTTGTGTGAACTTCTGCAGACTGTGAACTTCGGAGCCCCTCCCTTATATGAAGGGTATAAAGTTCTGAAACTGCTTGAATTCAGGGTTCAGGGGGATTGATTGATTACAGAGAAAGCTTTGCCCACTGAACCTGGCTAGAGCTAAATAAACCTGCTTTCTGTTCCTATTTGGTGTCTTGCCTCGTCTGTCCCCTGCAACAGACTCACTCCACATATCCTATTGGTTCTATTTCTCTGTAGAACCCCAGTACAGAATCCTAAAAAAAAAATGTTCACATGATCTGTACAAAGGCAAAGAGAAACAGGAGGAGAAACTTAAATTTTGACATTATAAGTAACTAACTAAATGTAAATGAGCAAAATACACTAAACAAAAGAGATTGACTAGACCCCATGATACACACCTATAATACCAGCTACTTGGATGGCTGAGGTAGGAAGATTGCAAGTTTGAGACCAGCCTTCGTAAGTAAGTGAGACCCTTTCTCAAAATAAAGAAGGTTTGGGAAGTAAGGCATGTAGATCTCTGTATCAGACAGACAAGCATAGCAGAGGCAGAGAAGGGCAAGGAAGTTGAGAGATTTGGAGGATATGATTCTTGTGATGGACCATGGAATCTTAACAAGGTAAGTGAGAAAATGAAATGTGTTCATGGTGAATGATTAACAGCGAAAAAGTGGTAGTTCCATGTATTGACAGTTCCTATGAGCTGAAGACACATTGGAAAGAGGAACTAAGACACATTTGATGAACTAAGATAAATGAACTGGAGAGATAAGAGACAGTGCTTAAAATGCATATATAGTATGTATTAATGTACCCAATCTGCTCAATTTGCATTGTATTGAGAATTAAGAAAGATATTAATGTCTGAATTCCTGATAGATTGATTTTTTAAAATTTAAATTACAGGCTAACTGGATCTTCTGGGTTTATAACAGATGGACCTGGTTATTATAAATATAAAATGAAGTGCACGTGGCTCATTGAAGGACAGTAAGTAGTAATGGCTGACTTCATTTTTTATTTTTATTTTTTAGAATAGAGCTTAGTGTGGCATTACTTTTCCAACAAATGAAATTAACAAATTGTTGCTATTTTTTTTTCTTTTATTGTTCTGGGGATTGAACCCAGGGCCTTGTGCATGCAAAGCAAGCACTCTACCAACTGAGCTATATCCCCAGACCCAGTAGCATAAATATTTAAAATATGTTTAATAATTTTCATTTGGCAAATGATTCTGATTCTGATTTTTAAATTTTCTTCCTCTTGCACTAGGATTCAACCCAGGGCTTTGTATTGCTAGGCAAGCAATCTCTCAGCACCTTAATTTTTATTGTTATTATTTTTTTTAAAATTTTAGATTGATTTAAGTTGCTGCAAATAAATTGTATGCACACTAGAAAATTGTATATTTTCAACTGTAATAGGTAAAAACCTGTTAAAGTATTTTTAACAGTTTGCTTAAAACTTTATAAATTATAATATTTTGTAATTTTTCTAAATACATGTTTTTATCATGAAGAAAAATCAGAATAACCACTCTTGCCTTATTGTCCCTTCTCTGGACCTCTGGGTCCCTCCAGCTTTTCCTTCCTTTTTCTCCTTTCCTTCATGCAAAGGAGTATTTATCATGGAAGAAGTATTTCTCTAGGGAAGCAGTATTTCTCAAACTTTTAGTCACAGGATCTCCTGACACTTTTCAATTTTGAGGATTACAAATAACTTTTGTTTATTTATACTTACCATTTTAGAAATTCAAACCAAGAAATACTACTGAAGAATTTACTTCAAAGTAACAAAGTAACAAGTACAAACCCAGTATATGTTAGCATAAATGTCACTTTTATGGGGAAAAAAATCCTTATATTTAAAGGAAATTTTGTGAAAAGAGTGGCATTGTTTCCCATTTTACAAATATCTTCAATGGGTGCAACAGGACTTTTATGTTTTGCTTTGTCAAATATGGGATACTAAGCAGATTTAAATGTGGATGGGAAAGACCCATATAAAAGGGAAATATTAAATATTTGAGAGATGTAAAGAGAAATAAGTTATCTGTTTGGGGAAATAGTAATTTCATGGATTTTTGTCTAAGTGCAAAACATAAACAGGAAGGTGAAATTGGAAGGTTTGAAATAGTACCTGAAAATTAGTGATTGTGGAGAGAGAGAGAGATAGTGGTAGGACTGCTGGCAGAATCCAAGTGTCACGTGAAGTGCTGAGCAGAGATGGGTACTGGAAGCAGTCTGCCTGTTGGCAGGATTTTCCAGGACAGCTCAGTTTTCTTTGGATTCAATCTAAGTCAAAACTGATAGATGTTTTCCTGTAGACGAGGGCTTTTGCCAGGCAGTGCCAAGAATAGGCAGAGGGCAGGCAAGTTTAGAGAACTGACAGGTGTGTTTGTGAAATGAAGAGTGTGGAATCTGAAGTTGAATAAGAAAGGAAGTTCGAAGTGGAAGGGCTAATGCATTGGTCAGAGGCTGTTAAACACTGGCTGTCCTAGACTGCTAAATGGACTGCAAAGCCCCAGGCCTCATGGACCACATCTGTTTTGTTTCCCATTGCATGTTTAATGCCCTCTTGGACATAGTAAATACTAAGTAAGTCTTTGACAAATGGAGGAATACTGTGTATATACTATTAATTTCTTTTCTCCTTGTAAATTCTTTAAAAGTTTCTATTTTTCTCCAATGCTCAATAATGATGATTATTGTAAATTACTGTTTTTGTTCTTTTCAGGCCAAATAGAAAAATGAGACTTCGTTTCAATCATTTTGCTACAGAGTGTAGTTGGGACTATTTATATGTTTATGATGGGGACTCAATTTATGCACCACTAATTGCTGCCTTTAGGTAAGCTCAGTCATATAAATAGTTGGTCATCATTATTTTATTTTTGAATTTAAACCTATATCCTGTATTACATTCTTACTGGATTCACAGTTAATATCACATAACACATTCACTTCATGGAATGAGTGGTTCTGCAGTCCACTTGCTTGTGTGCTAGTCCTGACTGGGCTCCTTTGCCTACTGGGTCAGTTTCTGGGCGTAGTGCTTGATCTCTTCCGTTTTGCTGATCTGTAAAGTTTTGTGACAGTATTACCAAGTTTACCTTCTCTTCATGGTGGGGGTGAAGTTTACCTTTTCAGAAAAAAATGTTTGAGTAATATGTTAAATATGACATTTTTGTGAAAATTTAAATTGGAAACCATGCCCATCTTGTTCTTCTGTGTTATTACATAGAACTTCAGGAATTACTTGCTGAATTCACATATGGTTGGTGGGTGTGTGTGTCAGTCTGCATTTGCATTTACGTATATGTATGTATATGTATTTATGTATGTGTTATAATGGGTGAGGGAAACTTTGGAATGAAATAAATAAAATGAAAGTGGTTACCTGCTAAGAATGAGGAACAGACCAGTTATTTATTGCTTTTCTTTTTCTAACAAGCACATTCTACATTAGTAGTTAAATGAAACAATTTCACCAACTATATGGAATGTTCTGAATTGCTCTGCAGCACTATGATTTTGTTGGGTATTCCACAGGTCCATGTGTGGAGCACCTTGTGACACAGGCATCTGCTAGAGTCTGTGGGTAGGAGATGCAGAGGTGGTTGTGGTTGATGGAGCTGGAGAGTGGTTTTCCTCCCTGAGAACATTCTTCAAAAGAACACTGTTCCTTTTAGAGTTTTTTTTAATTCATTTATTTATTTTTATGTATTTTTTATTTATATATGACAGCAGAATGCATTACAATTCTTATTACATATATAGAGCACAATTTTTCATATATCTGGTTGTATATATAGTATATTCACACCAATTTGTGTCTTCATACATGTATTTGGATAGTAATGATCATCACATTCCACCATCATTAATTACCCCATGCCCCCTTCCTTCCCCTCCAACCTTCCTTCCCCTCTGTCCTATCTAGAGTTTGTCTATTCTCCCCATGGTCCTGCTCCCTATCCCCCTGTGAATCAGCCTCCTTATATCAAAGAAAACATTCGGCATTTGGTTTTTTGGGATTGGCTAACTTCACTTAGCATTATCTTCTCTAACTCCATCCATTTACCTGCAAATGCCAAGATTTTATTCTCTTTTATTGCTGAGTAATATTTATTGTGTATATATGCCACTTTTTTTATCCATTCATCTATTGAAGAGCATCTGGGTTGGTTCTACAGTTTAGCTATTGTGAATTGTGCTGCTATAAACATTGATGTGGCTGTGTCCCTGTAGTATACTATTTTTGAGTCCTTTGGGTATAGACCGAGGAGAGGGACAGCTGGGTCAAATGGTGGTTCCATTCCCAATTTTCCAAGAAATCTCCATATGGCTTTCCATATTGGCTGCACCAATTTGCAGTCCCACCAGCGGTGTATGAGTGTACCTTTTTCCCACATCTTCACCAACACTTATTGTTGTTTGTCTTCGTAATAGCTGCCATTATGACTGGAGTGAGATGAAATCTTAGAGTGGTTTTAATTTGCATTTCTCTAAGTGCTAGTGATGATGAACATTTTTTCATGCATTTGTTGATTGATTGTACATCATCTTCTGAGAAGTGTCTGTTATTTATTTTTGGAAACGAGGATTGAACTCAGGGGCTTTCAACCACTGAGCACATCCCCAGCCCTATTTAGTATTTTATTTAGAGACAGGGTCTCACTGTGTTGCTTAGCACCTCACTGTTGCTGAGGCTGGCTTTGAACTTATGATCCTCCTGCCCCAGCTATCAAGATGACTGGCACCCTAACAGAGCAGGTTCCTGCCAAAGAGGTGTGAACTGCCTGGGAAAATTAAAAGTCTGAAATAA
This sequence comes from Ictidomys tridecemlineatus, assembly GCF_052094955.1. Taxonomy (NCBI): domain Eukaryota; kingdom Metazoa; phylum Chordata; class Mammalia; order Rodentia; family Sciuridae; genus Ictidomys; species Ictidomys tridecemlineatus. Next base: position 172,024,300 of record NC_135481.1, read on the forward strand.
TCAGTAAGAAATAAAGACAGAGCCAAAGATTAGCGAAGTGCCTGATGGGCCTTTGAGTCCTGATAGGAGCTGGAAACTGAACAACTGAAAAGAGGCCCCATTCTTTATTTTAAGGCAGAATACATCAAAGGCAGGGATAAGGTTTCAATGGGAAGAGTCTTGTTTAGGTGGCAGCGGTCTTGCAGTAAACAGGTTGATTGGCAAATGACAAGATACACCAAGAGGCTGTTGGCTCCAGAGGGTCACCCCCATCTCAGGATTTCAGCTGAAACTTGAGCCGTGAGCTAGGCAGGGCACCACGTCTATCAGGCTTTCTCCAACCAGTGGATTCCTGCTGGGAGTTCCTCATGCCAGGCTTTCCTGCCTAATGGCTACAACATCGCCCAGTTTACCTACCCCTCACAGATGGCTCCCAGCACTTAGCCTTCCAAGCTGCTGGGATTACAGGCCTGCACCATCAAGCCATAGCTAGAGTTATTATTTTTTAAAATCAAGTGAAATAGTGATGAGGCAGTTGTTCGACTGTGAACAAAGGATGCCTTATGAAAGCAGGGCTCAGTTTGTCTACTTCTGTGATTTTCATGATTGGTTCTAAACAATGATGGTCTGTGTTTAAAATATAAAATCATGAGCAACCTGAGGGCAGGCCATTTTTGATTTGCTCCAGTTTAACAAGTAGCTACAGCCCAGGCTGCACCTGCACTCACCGACTTCCCATTGGAGGCTGCTCAGGGTGACAGCTGGGGCAAGCCTGTAGCATCCCTTCCTCACCCACAGGCCTTCCTTTGTCTCATGTGCTGAAGGAGGCTGTGTTTGTTCATTTACTCTTTTTTTTTTTTTTTTTACAATTATGTAACAAAGATTTTTATTTTTTTTTTACTTGGCATATATTTATTTGTTTACCCATCTTCCCCAATTATTATCTTCATTTTTTTCTAAACAATTTCTCTCAATATGCCATTTACATAGTGGCTTTTTTTTTATTGTTGGTCGTTCAAAACATTACACAGTTCTTAATACATCATCTTTCACAGTTTGATTCAAGTGGGTTATGAACTCCCAACTTTACCCCGTATACAGATTGCTGTTTCACATCAGTTACCCTTCCATTGATTGACATATTGCCTTTCTAGTGTCTGATGTATTCATTTACTCTTTAAAAGTTTATTTTTGTCTTAAACCAGTTGTTTTGCTTTCACACTAGGAGAAATTCACACACTGAGAAGCTGTCACAGTTTCAAGTTTATAAAGCAAATAGTAGCAAATACTTAAGTCTCCCTGACAGTGGGAAAGCTGATCCACTTTCTCCAGTTGGTAAAGTCATGCATCCTGCATATTTAAATGTCCCCACCAAATGAAGAAGGCCACCAGATATCACTTACTGAGCACCTCCTAGTGGGAGGCTTAAGCCCTGCATATGCTCCACCAATTTGATCCTCATGATGTCACTGTGAGCTGGACAGGATTCCTCCTATGTGCATTTGAGGAAATTGGGGCTCAGAGATGTCAGTAACATGCAGCAAGGATTGAAGTCAAGTCTCTTTGATCCTGAAATTTGTGCTGGACTAACAGAGAATACAGGACCTTCCCCTTGTGACTGTAGTCCCAGATTCTTTCTGGAATAGGCCTATATTTCTTATGGGAAGATTGCTTTTCTTAAAAAAAAAAAAATCTTTGATTTTTTTCATTTTTTAGTTCTGAATGGATAATGCCTTTATTTATTTATCTTTATGTGGTGCTGAGCCTCGAACCCAGTGCCTCATACATGCTAGGTGGTGTTCTACCACTGAGCCACAACCCCAGCCCTGGGAAGATTGCTTTTGACATATCTGTTTGTAAGAGGCTCTGCACTTGCAAGGCACGTACTTATCCCTTCAACATTCTGGTACAGATGGAGCATCCCTAATCCACAAATCTGAAATGCTCCAAAACACAGAAGTTTTTGAATGCTGACATGATGCCACGAGTGGGAAGCTCCAAACCATGGAACTTTGTTTTATGCACAAAATTATTAAAGATATTATGTAAATAATTACCTTCAGATTATGTGTCTGGGGGTGTACATGCAATGTAAATCAATTTTCTGTTTGATGGTCTGTGTTTAAAATATAAAATCATAAGCAACCTGAGGGCAGGGCATTTCTCCAAGATATCTCATTATGTATATGCAAATATTGCCAAATCTGACAAAATCTGAGATTTGAAACACATGGGTCCCAAGCTTTCGGATAAAGGCTGCTCGACCTCTGTGTAAAGTGAATGAAAACGTGGTGATGGCAAAACTTTCACTTAAGATTCTGACCAAATGTCACGTCTTCTGAAAGCCCTCCCAACTGCCTTTCTAACCCAGTACCTCCTGTTCTCTTCTCTGCCCTGTTTCCCTTCATGGTATGATCTCTGCCTGGCCTGTGTGAATACTCACTTGCATGTGAGGATGTGTCAGGGCTTATTTGTTTCTCTAACTGAACTCCTTGAGGGTAGGGACATTGTCTATTTCACTGTCGTTATCCTTATACCTAGAACAGAGCCTCCCGTGTAGTAAGCACTTAGTAAATATTTGTTGGTTGAATACCTGGTAGAAAATATGTCAGTGTTTTCTGGACACCCCTGGGGTGCCTTCTGAGTGTTAGGTTTCCTAGAGTTCTCTTTCCATATTAAAAATTAAATGGAAATCCCATGCCCTCTTGTAGTCTTCCTGCACTTATATATGTTCAGGTAAATGGTACCCAGATTCTAAGCCTGTTGTTTTGCACCTTCCTGCCCCATCAGAATGCCAGGGTGAGCTCCTGATACCCAAGGCCTCATTCAGCAGCTCCCTGTGGAGAGCACTTTGATGCTTTCAACGTGTTACCATCTGAGTGATGCTGCAGTTAGGATTCTTGTATATTTTCTTTTGTGAACGAGAGCAAGTATTTCCTCTACAAAGAAAGAGAATCACTAGGTCAGGGTGAATGGGCATTTAAGATGATTATGGCCCTGAGGTGGGAGTTTACCTGGTGTGTGCTCTAGGAAGGGAATGGGGTTAGGGTGAGTAAGTGAAGGGGAGAGTACTAGTTGATGTTCATTCCTCAGTGGGAGCGTGTGCAGCAGATTCCATGGGAGTTGGTAAGGACCTAGGCACTGGCTGAATGTGATGGTGGGGGAGGTGAATTGATAGTGGGAAAGTCAGAGCATGTGAAGAAATGCAAATGGCAGGTAGACATAGGAAAGTTGTTAACCTCAGGAGTAGAAAAGAATGCAAAACCACAATAAGTCATGTATTAAATTAGCAAAGCTAACTTAGAACTGGTAATCCTTCTTGTTGGTGGTGTGAGGTGGTGTGTTCAGACAATCTGGATTGATCAGACAGGATTTCAATTGAGCATCTCACTTCTGGAAAATAAGACCCTTCGATTCAGTCAGTTTTTTCCTCACCTGGATTTATTGGCCCAAAGCAGTACTTAGTTAGAATATTATGTCCTGGCCTCTGAGTGAGGTCCTTGGGAGAGCCTAGGGAGCTTTTAGTGACAGGGAAGCCCTGAGGTATGCTATGTGTAAAATCGAACATAAAATGCCAGTGGTATCAATTAGGGAAAGAAAATGCATCAGAATGCCAATAGTGTCAGAGTTGTGGGTTTATCTAGCTTCTTTATGTTGTTTTGTAAATAAATATTTTATTTCACAATATTTTATGTCTTTTAGTATTACATATTTACCATTTGTCAACTCATAAAGTTTACTACTTTATGAGATTTAGAGAATTATTAAACGGTGTATAAAAATAGAACCATTGATTTCAAATTTTATTAGAAATGGAACCCAGAATAAAGGAAACCTAGCAAAAGAAGGACAACTAATAGGGTAGCTGTGTGCTTCCATCACAGGAATTCACCCCTCTGCCTGCAATTGTAAAGATGTAAAGATGAACTTTTGAATTGTCTCTGCTACAGTTTAACACAGCTGACATTGTGCTATAAGAAATGTGCTTCCATTTCAGTGGCCTCATTGTTCCTGAAAGAGATGGCAATGAGACGGTTCCCGAGGTGGTTGTCACATCAGGTTATGCCCTTCTGCATTTTTTTAGCGATGCCGCTTATAATTTGACTGGATTTAATATCACTTACAAGTAAGATATTTAAATCTAATATTTGTGATTTTATTTAAATGAAATGTTTTAATAATAATGATATAATAGTATAATAATATTAAAATATTGAGGACTTACACTGTGCCAGGAATTTCAGTAAGCAGGTTACATGGGTTTCTCATTTAAAGTTTTTAAATATATTTTACAATTAAGGAAATGGGTGAAAAGCTTAAATAAGTTGTTAATATAAGTGTTGTTGTTGTTGGTGGTGGGGCCATAGTTTAAACCCAGGTATTGCTGCTGTTGAGCTTCTCCTGGAAGAGAGGGGCATTTCTTGCTAATGGATGAAAACATTGGGATTTTTTTGGTAAGTACAATTTAATAAATATTAACAGTTGCCATGTACTCAGTAGTAGAACATGTATATGTTTTTGAAGTTTCATGATAATTCATTTATCTGCCCTCTTTATGTTATTTCTAAGCACTATCTATATAGTTATCTTAAGCCATGTTAATAAGAGATATATTATGGTTAAACTCATACAATGTTAAAATAACCCTGCTTCCGTTCCATATGAAATGGGTCAGCTTACTAAATAATTTAAAATATAAGATTTTGGGCAATAATCTTAAGTTTTACAAATTTTCAGAGATGTTTGGAGGGCTACTGGTACTATGAGTGTAGTTGGAAGTTTGTCCTCTTCCTTCCCACACTTGCAAACATGAATTTGGCAGTTGTGTAGTGCTTGTCACTAGTGGGCTACCGAGAAGAATAGGATAGTTGTCCCAGACTTGAGGAGCTAAATCTGAACCAATGTGATCAAATCTCTCCTTGTGATTTCTTTAACTTTATGAGTTACTTGTTTTTTTGCCCTATTCTCATGAGCCTCCACCAGAGTGGGTTTGAGCTCACATGCCCAAGCTGTGCAGTGTGGAGGGACCCTTTTGGGTTGAGTGGTAAACACTGCATTTATGCTTGTGAATGAACTGAAGAGACAGGGAGATCCTTAAGCCTTGTGTAGGAGGAAGTTCTGCCAAGTTTATTGGTGTGTTGGTTTGTGTTGACTTAGTTTTTTCACTGTCTTTATAGTTTTGACATGTGTCCGAATAATTGCTCAGGCCGAGGAGAATGTAAGACCAGCAACAGCAGTGGCAGTGTGGAGTGTGAATGTTCTGAAAACTGGAAAGGTGACTCGTGTGACATTCCTTACTGTACAAACAACTGTGGTTTTCCTCATCAAGGCATCTGCAATTCAAGTGATGTCAGAGGATGCTCCTGCTTCTCTGAATGGCAGGGTAGGAGCTTCTTTCTCTTGTTTTTCTTTAAGTTCACAAATTGTTTCTAGTTTCATACATTGTTTGTTAACCTTATTCTTAGCATCTGTACAACTTACGTTCATCATATATCAGGGGTCATGTAAGCTTTCTCCTCCCTTTATGCGGTTTCCTACAAATCTTTTAATGTCTCATCTATGTGGTTGTGGTCTCCTTAGAATTGTGGAGAGGTTTTCCATTTTGCAGTTCATTTATGAAAGTTTTAAGAACCTGGTCTCAGCCATAAGAGGACATAGCATAGAACCAAGTTGGGAGATGGGACAAGAGCTGACAATAATGCTATTTCCCCTAAAACTTTCTCCATGTTCTGAGAAAATTGATTATGCATTAGAATCTTAAAGCAGTCACCTAAAGTTATTATCTAGAGAAATAGCTTATTAAAGGTGCTTTAGGGGACTCCATAAGGACTAAGGGCAGTTGTTGATTTGATGACTTTGTTTATATACTTATTCCTTCCTCAGAACCTTTTCATTTTAAAAGGAAATGTGTGTGTTTACATGCTTTCATCTGTTGGGTTTGGTGATAGTAAGTAGTTAACAATTGGCATGTTTGAGTACCAATTTTTAACTACTTGCAAAGAGTGCAGCAGAAGCCAGACCTTACATCTGTTGTTATATCTTACCTCTGTTGAGTTCTTTGCTTTACTATAAGATGGGTAGTTTTTTCTTGTTATTGTTTGTTTGTTTTATTATCACTCCTAGGTCTAATTGTTACATTTTAGGTTTTTCAATTTGAATTAATAATTTCTTTGTGTAGTCTTCCCACCAGAAGCTGATAAAGTAGGACTTTTGATACTGAAATATGGTCAAGTCATTGTTAGAAAGTATATGATTTTGAATTTTATTAGGGATTCTTGGGATCAATACTGTGAATGAATTAAAACAACAAAGAAATTTGTTTGAAATACAGATGCTAAATTAGAGACTAAATATTCTTTAGAAAAATTTCGCATTTATATGTTTAAAATGAAGTGCAGTAAACTTTCCAGGTGCATTTAGTGAAGCTAATTTATTATGTTTTATTAGGCCCTGGATGTTCAGTTCCTGTGCCAGCTAACCAGTCATTTTGGACTCGAGAAGAATATTCAAACTTAAAGCTGCCCAGAGCATCTCATAAAGCTGTGGTCAATGGAAACATAATGTGGATTGTTGGAGGATATATGTTCAACCACTCAGATTACAGCATGGTTCTAGCGTAAGTTATTTTAAAATTTTTTGTAAGAAGTTTAGTTTTTCATTTTTCCAATTAAGCATAAATAAGCAAAAGGAAAAGAAATCATTAGTCCTGTTACTAAAAAAATCTTCTAAGCCTTTTCAGAAATACTGAATCTTTGAAATTGAGCACCACAATACATTGTTCGTTAACCTTATTCTTAACAAAAAAACTTTTTTAGTAGTTGTAGATGGACAGAATGCCTTCATTTTATTTGTTTATTTTTATGTGGTGCTAAGGATCAAACCCAGTTCATCACACATGCTAGGCAAGGACTATGCCACTGAGCTATAGCCCCAGCCCCAGCCCCAAAGAATTCATTTTTAAGCCATGTGCTAATTTATCATTTTGAGATACTTTTTCTGGTATTTTACTTTATTTGTTTATGGTAGGCTATATAAACAGGGGAGTATTTTATGTTATAATTGAATTAATAGTTGTAGGGAGACTTACTTTTAGAAGAAATTTGTAAATACTTACTCATTGTGATTTTGTGATGTGAAAGTTTATTTTAGGCCTTTTGTGTTAATGAAGATTATAAAACACCAGCATCTATTTTTCAAGATAGAAATATGGCACTGGTGGTATAGTTTCTGAATCCTATGAAATACAGTCACTAGTCCAGAACAAATAGGATAGCAAAATAAACACCTGAGTGCCTGGAAGGAGGTTTTAAAGTTTAAGGCCAGCATGGCCAGCTTTGTGAGACCCTGATTCAAAATGAAAGAACAAGAATCTGGGGATGTACCTCAGTGGTAGGGTGCCTAGTACTGTGAAATAAACAAACAAATAAACAAACAAAAACAGACAAATGAGCAACATCTGTAAGAAAATTTTGTCTGAAGGTTTACTCTCAACTGTGTGGGGCAGAACTGTTGATGGCTATAAGCCCTGCATGGGTCACCTTCTGTGCAGGAGTGAGTAGCACAGAAGAGCAGCAGTGGGAGGCCCGAAGCAGCCAGAATGGCTGTAAGGTACTCACTCATGGGCTTAGCAAACCATGTTGAGAGCCACAGCTGGGACTGGAGGATGTTGTATATTCTAGTAGCTGAGTAAGCTCAAGGGATCCATAGTAGAATTTGAAGGGTCCAGAGCAGTTTGTGCTGTATTTATTCTCAAAGTGAACCAGCCAAAGTTTCTTTCTTTAACTGCCCAGCCACAATTTCTTTGCAGGAGCAAGTCCACACTGAGGAGAAATGCTGAGAATAGAATTCATAATGAACAGGACAGGGATAGTGGAGACTAAGTGAGAGAAGGTTCAGTGAGAAGGGAACAGAGTGAGGTGTTCTCAACATGGGAACTGCCATCTGTGTGAACATTCCATTGCAACAGCAAAGAGTGAGCTCAAGAGCTGAGAAGGTAGAACTATCCTGCAGCTACCCTGTGAAAACACAGGGAGAAGCAGTTTTTTAAAAAAATTTTTTAGTTCTATGTGCACACAATATCTTTGTTTTGTTTATTTGCTTTATGTAATGCTGAGGATAGAACCCAGTGCCTCACCTATGCGAGGTAAGCTCTCTACCACTGAGCTACAACCCCAGCTCCAGGGAGAAGCAATTTTACTTAAAAATATCAAGGTTAAATATCATGGAAAATTCTTATCAGAAAAAAGAGAGTATGGAATAAAATAAGCCCCTTCATACAGAAAGCATTAAATATAGAAAAATATAAAACTGATGAAAATTACAATACAGTATCCAAAACAACCTAAATATATAGTATGCAAGAACAATCTAATCAGAACTAGAAAAATTCAGAAATTTGATTGTTTGTTTGCTTTTTTTTCTTTCTTTGTACTGGGGATTGAACCCAGGGGTACTTTACCACTGAGCACATTCTGAGATCTTTTTTAAAAATTTTATTTATTTATTTTTAAAAATTTGACACAAGGTCTCACTAAGTTGGTGAGATGGGTTTCTAACTTGCAGTCCTTCTCCTTCAGCCCCAGAAATTGCTGGGAGGATTATAGGCAGTCACTGTCATGCCTGGCTGGAAGTTAAAAATTTTATTTTTTAAATTAAAAAAATATTTTTTAGAAGTTAAGAATTTTAGATATTCAAAAATAATTTCAGAATTGAAGACAAACCTGAAGGACACAGGATTTATAAATGCTTTAGAAATAGAATGTGAAAAGAGGGATTTTTGTTTTTAATCATAAAGAAATGAAGGTTATTTTCCCGTTTTCACAGTAAAAAATCCTGGACACTAAGACAAACATGGGGCAGAAGAAATAAGAGGAAATCAAAAGACACGCTAAAATGAAGGGATACTTAATTTGTTTCCAGTAGACTTTTCCTATAACAGTGATAAAGGAAGGTCTCTAAACAGAAATCAATGAAAAAAGAAGGCGTCTCAGAACCTCAGGAACAGAAAATATGCTGGAAAATGTAATCAATTTTTTCCTTCTCTTGAGTCTTTTTAATTAAATTTAATTACTAATAAAAGTATTATAGTGAAATAACCTTTTGCAACTTAGAAGAATAACTCATCAAAAATTTGTGAAAGGATATGTGGAAAATACACTGAACTATCGCTGCTATTTTTTCTCTTGTTGTTAACAGGAAATTTATTCCACCTAGTTGAGCAACTGTCAGTCTCTGAGATTGTTTCCTCTCTGTAAAACGAGGAATGATAGAATGAGGAGTAGAGGTCTTTTTTTTTTTTTTAAATATATTTTTTTAGTTGTAGATGATCACAATATCTTTATTTTTATTTTGTTTGTTTTTATGTGGTGCTGGGGACTGAACCCAGGGCCTCATGCATGCAAGGCAAGTTCTCTACCACTGAGCCACAACCCCAGCAGGAATGGGATTCTTTTCTGAGTTACTTTTAGCATCTTATACCAAAAAGATGATCTCCTTACCTCCAAATCTGAAAATTAGATGGAACTTGCATCACACTTATTTAATATTCTCCCCTTAACACTATTTGAAAGCATATTTCCTGTTTCCTTTAAATGTTTTTCTTGGTTTTAAAAAATGCATACATTTTTATAGAAAACAAGCTCTTTCTTTCTTTCTTTTAAAAAAAACCTTTATTTATTTTTTATGTAGTGCTGAGGATGGAACCCAGTACTCCACACATGCTAGACAAGCACTCTACCGCTGAACTATAGTTCCAGCCCTGATGAGTGCTGCTTTTACAAAACACTACTTGGTTGTGAAATCAGCCAATTAACTATTAAAGAGCTCAAGGAGAAGTCATGGTAGAATGACTTCGAGAAGATTTCCTGAGCTCAGACACAGATTCTGTAGTAAATATCTATGGGATTATAGAATGGAATGTGAATGTTATGAACAGGTAGTGTCAATGTAGCAAAAATAGGGAGAAGAAATGGGATTAGAAATGTTAATGCTAAGATTTTCAACTTTCAAAGCAGGAAGTTAGTAGAGTGCCCAAAAGTAAATTGTGTATACATTTAAAACTTGAGCAAACAACATTAGTTAATAAAATAATTAATTAATAAAACTAAATAATTAGCTACTTAATGGATAATGATTAAATAACACTAAAGCTTAAATAATTTTTCATGTATTTTTTAAAAATGGGCTATTCCAAAAATATATAAAGTAAATAGCTAATACTAATTGATGTGTTATTTGCATTTAATAGATGTCACCATGTTGTTATATTTGCTTCAGATCTTGTATAAAATATTTTAGAGAAAAGGAAAAGTTTAGGTAAAATATAATGAATACTAATGCATTTAGCACTTATACTGGGAAATAAAACATTGTGAATGCAATTGAGGAATCTGGTATGTTCTTTTCAAGTACCAGAGGTAGTGTTCTGATTTTGGTTGTTCACCTGCATTTCTTAAAAATATGTTGGAAGCCAGGCACGGTGGCATATGTCTATAATCTCAGCAGCTTGGGAGACTGAGGCAGGAGGATTTAAGTTCACACCCATCCTCAGCAACTTAGTGAGGCTCTAAGTAACTAAGTGAGACCCTGTCTCTAAATAAAATACAAAATAGGGCTGGAGATGTAGCTCAGTGGTCAGGTGCCCCTGAGTTTAATCCCTGGTACCCACCCCCCAATAAAAAAGTTGTATTACTATATTTTCTGGTTGTAGTCTTCATAAAAAACAACATTTTGGCTGGGTATGATGGTGCAAAGGTGTAATCCCAGCTACTCAGGAGGCTGAAGCAGAAGACTTGTAAGTTTGAGGCCAGTCTCAGCAACTTTTGTGAGACCCTGTTTTGAAATAATAAAAAGGCCTGGGACCATACTACCAAAAGCAGTATACTGATTCAGTGCAATCCTCATGAAAATACCAATGGCATTCTTCACAGAGATAGAAAAAACAGTCCTAAAATTCATTTTGAAGAAAAAAAAGACCCAGAATAGCCAAAACAATTTTAAGGCAAAAAAGCAATGCTGGAGTCATCAGAGTACCTGTCTTCAAATTATACTACAGAGCTATAGTAACAAAAACTGCATGGTGCTGGCATACAAACAGACACAGAGACAAACCCACACATCTGCGGTTATTTCTTGACAAAAGTGCCAAAAAGATACATTGGAGAAAAGACAGCCTTTTTAACCAATGGTGTTGGGTAAGCTGGTTATCCATACATAGAAGAATGAAACTAGACCTTATCTTTCACCTTGCATAAAAATCAGCTCACAATGAATCAAAGACCTGGGAGTTAGACCAGAAACTATATAACTTCTACAAGAAAACATAGGGTCAACACTCCAACACATAGGCATAGGCAATGACTTCTCAATACCCATAAAGCTCAGGAAATAATGCCAGGAGTTAATAATGGGATGGCATCAAATTAAAAAGCTGCACAGCAAAGGAAACAACTAGGAGTGTAATGGAAACCTACAGAATAGGGAAAATTTTTGCTGGATAAGTATCTCTAAAGTATATAAAAAAACTTTAAAAACTTTATACCAAAAATAATATAATTAATAAATGGGAAAATGAATTAAAAAGACATTGCTCAAAAGAAGAAATACAAATGGCCAACAATTATATAAATAAATGTTCAACATTATTAGTAATTAGAGAATGCAAATCAAAACTACACTGAGGTTTCATTTTACACCAGTCAGAATGGCAGTCATCAAGAATATAAATGCTGGAAAGGATGTGGGAGAGAAGGAACATTATACTGTTGGTGGGATTGTAAATTAATACTACCACTATGGAAATCTATAGATTCCTCAAAAGAGTAGTCGTGGAACCACCAAATAACACAGTTATACACTCCTCAGTATTTTTATTAAAGAATTACAGTAATTACACTACAGTGATATGTGCATACCCATTTTTATAGCAGCACAATTCATGATAGCCAGACTATGGAACCAGCCTAGGTGTCCATCAACAGAAGAATGGATAAAGAAAATGTGGGATATATACACAATGGAGTTTTAATCAGCCATAGAGAAGAATGAAATTATGTCATTTGCAGAGAAATGGATGGAACTAGATACCATTATCATGATAAGAGAAATAAGTCAAACTCAGAAGGTCAAGGGTGGTATATTTTCTCTCTTAAGCAGAAGCTAGAGAGGAAAAGGAGAAGAAAGATGGGAGCAATCTCATGAAAATCAGTTCAATAGAAGAAAGGAACCAAGTGGGTGGGAGATGGGGAGGAAGGAAAGAAGTGCTGAGGAGTGATACTGGCCAAATTATATTGTTACATTGTGTGCATGTATGAATATGCAACAAGATACCCATTGATAGGTACAACTATAACGTTCTGATTTTGAAAAACATGGATAAAAAAAGACCTAGGAGTGTTAGCTCAGTGATCAAGTGCCTCTGAGTTCAATTCCTAGTACTGGGGGAAAAACTAAAAACAATATTCTGCATTTTTGTCCTTTATTTAGCTTAACATTCTTTGAGATTTATGTTGCTATATATTGCTTGAGTTTATCTCTAAATTATTTGGTTACATGGATATAATTTATTAATTCTTTTTTAATTGATAGCTGTTTTTGCTATGATGTTATGATAAAACTTTTCTAACATTTTCTTTTAAGAATGTTTTTGAGGGGCTGGGGTTGTGGCTCAGTGATAGAGCACTTGCCTAGCATGTGTAAGACACTGGGTTAGAGCCTCAGCACCACATTAAAAAAAATAAGTAAACAAAATAAAAGTATTTTTAAATTTTTTAAATATAAAATTATTATTTATTTTATATGAAATTATTCATTTATTTATTATTATTTTAAAAAATATTTATTTTTCTTTTTAAAAAAATTTTAGTGTTGGTTGTTCAAAACATTACATAGTTCTTGACATATCATATTTCACACTTTGATTCAAGTGGGTTATGAACTCCCATTTTTACCCCGTATACAGATTGCAGAATCACATCAGTTACACATCCACTGTTTTACATATTGCCATACTAGTGTCTGTTGTATTCTGCCTTTCCTATCCTCTACTATCTCCCCTCCCCTCCCCTCCCCTCCCATCTTCCCTCTCTACCCCATCTACTGTAATTCATTTCTCCCCCTTGTTTTTTTTCCCTTTCCCCTCACTTCCTCTTGTATGTAATTTTGTATAACCATGAGGGTCTCCTTCCATTTCCATGCAATTTCCCTTCTCTCTCCCTTTCCCTCCCACCTCTCGTCCCTGTTTAATGTTAATCTTCTTCTCATGCTCTTCCTCCCTACTTAGTTACTCTTAGTTACTTAGTTACTTAGTTACTCTCCTTATATCAAAGAAGACATTTGGCATTTGTTTTTTAGGGATTGGCTTTTGCATGATCTGCTCTAATGCCATCCATTTCCCTGCAAATTCCATGATTTTGTCATTTTTTAATGCAGAGTAATACTCCATTGTGTATAAATGCCACATTTTTTTTATCCATTCGTCTATTGAAGGGCATCTAAGTTGGTTCCACAGTCTAGCTATTGTGAATTGTGCTGCTATGAACATCAATGTAGCAGTGTCCCTGTAGTATGCTCTTTTTAGGTCTTTAGGGAATAGACCAAGAAGGGGAATAGCTGGGTCAAAGGGTGGTTCCATTCCCAGCTTTCCAAGAAATCTCCATACTGCTTTCCAAATTGGCTGCACCAATTTGCAGTCCCACCAGCAATGTACAAGTGTACCCTTTTCCCCACATCCTCGCCAGCTCTTGTTGTTGTTTGACTTCATAATGGCTGCCAATCTTACTGGAGTGAGATGGAATCTTAGAGTGGTTTTGATTTGCATTTCTGACTGCTAGAGATGGTGAGCATTTTTTCATGTACTTGTTGATTGATTGTATGTCCTCCTCTGAGAAGTGGCTGTTCAGGTCCTTGGCCCATTTATTGATTGGGTTATTTATTTTCTTATTGTTTAATTTTTTGAGTTCTTTGTATACTCTGGATATTAGGGCTCTATCTGAAGTGTGAGGAGTAAAGATTTGTTCCCAGGATGTAGGCTCCCTATTTACCCCTCTTATTGTTTCTTTTGCTGAGAAAAAACTTTTTAGTTTGAGTAAGTCCCATTTGTTGATTCTAGTTATTAACTCTTGTGCTATGGGTGTCCTATTGAGGAATTTGGAGCCCGACCCCACAGTATATAGATCGTAGCCAACTTTTTCTTCTATCAGACGCCGTGTCTCTGATTTAATATCAAGCGCCTTGATCCATTTTGAGTTAACTTTTGTGCATGGTGAGAGAAAGGGATTCAGTTTCATTTTGTTGCATATGGATTTCCAGTTTTCCCAGCACCATTTGTTGAAGATGCTATCCTTCCTCCATTGCATGCTTTTAGCCCCTTTATCAAATATAAGAAAGTTGTAGTTTTGTGGATTGGTTTCTGTGTCCTCTATTCTGTACCATTGGTCCACCCTCCTGTTTTGGTACCAGTACCATGCTGTTTTTGTTACTATTGCTCTGTAGTATAGTTTGAAGTCTGGTATCGCTATACCACCTGATTCACACTTCCTGCTTAGAGTTGTTTTTGCTATTCTGGATCTTTTATTATTCCATATGAATTTCATGATTGCTTTATCTATTTCTACAAGAAATGCTGTTGGGATTTTGATTGGCATTGCATTAAACCTATAGAAAACTTTTGGTAATATTGCCATTTTGGTGATGTTAGTTCTGCCTGTCCATGAACAGGGTATATTTTTCCATCTTCTAAGATCTTCTTCTATGTCTCTCTTTAGGGTTCTGTAGTTTTCATTGTATAAGTCTTTCACCTCTTTTGTTAGGTTGATTCCCAAGTATTTTTTTTTTGAGGATATTGTGAATGGAATGGTTGTCCTCATTTCCATTTCAGAAGATTTGTCGCTGATATACAGGAATGCCTTTGATTTATGCATGTTGATTTTATATCCAGCCACTTTGCTGAATTCATTTATTAGCTCTAATAGTTTCTTTGTAGACCCTTTTGGGTCTGCTAGGTATAGAATCATGTCTTCTGAAAATAGTGATAATTTAAGTTCTTCATTTCCTATTTTTATGCCTTTAATTTCTTTTGTCATCTAATTGCTCTGGCCAGTGTTTCGAGAACTATGTTGAACAGAAGTGGTGATAGAGGGCATCCCTGTCTTGTTCCAGATTTTAGAGGGAATGCCTTCATTTTTTCTCCATTCAGAATGATGCTAGCCTGAGGATTAGCATTGATAGCTTTTACAATATTGAAGTATGCTTCTGTTATCCCTAGTTTTTCTAGAGTTTTGAACATAAAGGGATGCTGTACTTTGTTGAATGCTTTTTCTGCATCTATCGAGATGATCATATGGTTCTTATTTTTAAGTCTATTGATGTGGTGAATAACATTTATTGATTTCCGTATATTGAACCAGCCTTGCATCCCAGGGATGAATCCTACTTGATCATGGTGTATAATTTTTTTGATATGTTTTTGAATCCGATTCGCCAGAATTTTATTGAGGATTTTTGCATCTAGGTTCATTAGAGATATTGGTCTGTAATTTTCTTTCTTTGAAGTGTCTTTGTCTGGTTTAGGCATCAGGGTGATGCTGGCCTCGTAGAATGTATTTGGAAGTTCTCCCTCTTTTTCTATTTCCTGAAATAGCTTGAAAAGTATTGGTGTTATTTCCTCTTTAAAGGTTTTGTAAAACTCTGCTGTATACCCATCCGGTCCTGGGCTTTTCTTAGTTGGTAGTCTTTTGATGGTTTCTTCTATTTCCTCTATTGTTATTGGTCTGTTTAGGTTGTCTATATCCTCCTGACTCAATCTGGGCAGATCATAAGACTTAAGAAATTTATCTATGCCTTCACTATCTTCTATTTTATTGGAGTATAAGGATTCAAAATAATTTCTGATTATCTTCTGTATTTCTGAAGTGTCTGTTGTGATATTGCCTTTTTCATCCCGTATGCTAGTAATTTGAGTTCTCTCTCTTCTTCTCTTCGTTAGCATGGCTAAGGGTCTGTCGATTTTATTTATTTTTTCAAAGAACCAACTTTTAGTTTTGTCAATTTTTTCAATTGTTTCTTTTGTTTCTATTTCATTAATTTCAGCTCTGATTTTAATTATTTCTTGCCTTCTACTTCTTTTGCTGTTGTTTTGCTCTTCTTTTTCTAGTATTTTGAGATGAAGTGTGAGATCATTTATTTGTTGTTTTTTTCTTTTTTTAAGGAATGAACTCCAAGCAATGAATTTTCCTCTTAAAACTGCTTTCATTGTGTCCCATGGATTCCGATATGTTGTGTCTGTGTTTTCATTTATCTATAAGAATTTTTTAATTTCCTCCTTGATGTCTTCTATAACCCATTGATAATTCAGTAACCTATTGTTCATTCTCCAAGAGATGCATGATTTTTCCTTCCTTCTTTTATCGTTGATTTCCAGTTTTATTCCATTATGATCAGATAAGATGCATGGTATTATCTCTACTTTATAATGTCTAAGAGTTGCCCTGTGACATAATGTATGATCTATTTTTGAGAAGGATCCATGTGCTGCTGAGAAAAAAGTGTACTGCTTGATGTTGGGTGGTATATTCTATATATGTCAATTAAGTCTAGGTTATTAATTGTATTATTGAGTTCTATAGTTTTTTTATTCAACTTTGTTTGGAAGATCTGTCCAGTGGTGAGAGAGGTGTGTTGAAGTCTCCCATAATTATTGTATGGTGGTCTATTAGACTCTTGAACTTGTGAAGAGTTTGTTTAATGAACATAGCTGCACCATTGTTTGGGGCATATATATTTATGATTGTTATGTCTTGTTGGTGTATGGTTCCCTTGAGCAGTATGTAGTGTCCCTCTTTATCCCTTTTGATTAACTTTGGCTTGAAATCTATTTTATTTGATATGAGTATGGACACTCCTGCTTGTTTTCGAAGTCCATATGAGTGATATGATTTTTCCCAACCTTTCACCTTCAGTCTATGTATGTCTTTTCCTATCAAATGCGTCTCCTGTAGGCAGCATATTGTTGGATCTTTTTTTTTTTTGATCCATTCTACTAGCCTGTGTCTCTTAATTGGTGAGTTTAAGCCATTAACATTTAGGGTTATTATTGAGATATGGATTGTTCTTCCAGCCATATTTGTTTATTTATGTTACTTAACATGGTTTGTTTTTCCTCTTTGATTATTTTTTCTCTTTACTGTACTACCTCCCACTGTTGGTTTTCACTGTTATTTTCCATTTCCTCTTCCTATAATGTTTTGCTGAGGATTTTTTGGAGAGATGGTTTTCTAGCTGCAAATTCTTTTAACTTTTGTTTATCGTGGAAGGTTTTAATTTCATCTTCCATCCTGAAGCTTAATTTTGCTGGATACACAATTCTTGGTTGGAACCCATTTTCTTTCAGCGTTTGAAATATGTTATTCCAGGATCTTCTAGCTTTCAGAGTCTGTGTTGAAAGATCAGCTGTTATCCTGATTGGTTTACCCCTAAATGTAATCTGCTTTCTTTCTCTTTTAAAATTCTCTCCTTATTCTGTATGTTGGGCATCTTCATTATAATGTGTCTAGGTGTGGATCTCTTATGATTTTGCACCTTTGGCGTCCTGTAGGCTTCTAGGATTTGGGATTCTGTGTCATTCTTCAAGTCTGCAAGTTTTCTTGTATTATTTCATTGAACAGATTGCTCATTCCTTTGGTGTGCACCTCTATACCTTCCTGAATCCCAATGACTCTTAAGTTTGGTCTCTTTATGTTATCCCATATTTCTTGGATGTTCTGCTCATGGTTTCTTAACAGTCTCTCTGAGCTGTCTATGTGCTTTTCAAGTTGAAATACTTTGTCTTCATTGTCTGATGTTCTATCTTATAAGTGTTCTACTCTGCTGGTAGTATTCTCATTTGAGTTTTTAATTTGGTTTATTTCTTCCTGCATTTCTAGGATTTCTGTTTGTTTTTTATAACCTCTATCTCTCTGTATAGTTGATCTTTTGCTTATTGGATTTGTTTATGAAATTCATTGTCGAAGTGATCTTTCATTGTCTGATTTTGCTGTCTAATGTCTTCCTTGAGACTCCAGATCATCTGAAGCATGTATATCCTGAATTGTCTATCTGACATTCCATCTGCTGCAGATATTACCTCTTCTAAAGTTGAGTTGACCTGCATTGCTTGTGGTCCTTTCTTTCCTTGTCTTTTCATACTGCTCACGTTTCTTTCTGCTTGGTGAAACTGTTGTGTTATTGAATTTTCCCCCTATATATTTATATTGCTCTTGTATTGTTGCAAAGTCTCCCTTGCAGTGGCGGGCGGCTGCTGGGCCCCTCCTCCAATAGGGGTGATCTATCTACCACGCTGGCGGGCCGCCTGGCCTGTTCTCCAGGTTGCAGTTCTGCCTACCTTGCAGGCGCCGGCGGCGGCTGTGCTCCTCCTCCAATTGGGGTGATCTTTCGACTAGGCTGGCGGGCCACTGGGCCCCTACTCCGGGATGCCCTGTCTGCCTATCTTGCGGGCGGCAGCTGGGCCCTTCCTCCAATTGGGATGATGTGTTTACCTCGCTGGCGGGCCTCTGTGCCTGTTCTCCTGGTCAGTCGCAGGTCTGCCTACCTTGCAGGTGTGGGTGGTGGCTCTGCCCCTCCTCCCAAGTATTTTTTTTAAAAAGGGATGTTTTTGATAATTTTTTAAAAAGTTGGATTATCCAGGTATACTCTCAGAGAAATGAAACATTTACTTAAAGTACAACAAGACCTTTGTTTTTTCTTTGGCTGTTAATTCTATAAAAGTTAAAATTAATAATTTTAGCTGTGTGTGGGTGCCACATACCTGTAATCCCAGCTACTTTGGAGGCTGAGGCAGGAGGGTAACAAGTTTGACACTAGCCTGGGAAACTTAGCAAGATCCTGTTTCAAAGTAAAATTTTATAAAGGGCTGTGGATGGGGCTGGGTTTGTGGCTTGCTTAGCATGCATGAGCCTCTGGGTTTGATTCCCAGCATCATGTTAAAAACAACAGCAACTAAATAAACAAAGGTATTGTGTCCATCTACAACTAAAAATATTTTTTTTAAAAAAAAGGGCTGTGGATGTAGCTTATTGGTAGAATGATCCTGGATTCACTCCCTAGTACCACCCCCATCCCACACAATGTTGCCTCCCTCTGTGTAAAAAGAAAATCAATATTTTAAAAGTATCATCTAAGGATTTATCCCTTTATATAAAAATTTTTTGTTAATCTTTTTCCCCTTAATAATAATAAATATTATTAACAGTGAGTAAATGTTGTTTACTCACTGTTAATAATATTTATTTCTAGGTAATAGAATGTGGGGTTGTGTTTTAAACTTTTAGTTGTTTTCTTCATAATGAATGTGTATGATTTATAATAGCAACTCAGTGATATTTTTCTCGAAAACAAACAAAATACTCAAAATTAAATATGTTAAGATGTTGAATATGATTATTCAGTAATGCAAGGGTAAGTATAAATTGTATGGCAAGAGTATCAAATTATTTTCATTTTGGCATGTTTGTATTTCAAAAGATCAGTATGTAAATTTATAGTATAATTGAAATGCTATAATATATTCAGCCTTCCTTAAAAGTATGACTAAAATCAATTAGATGAAAGAAAAGGGAAATTTTCTGGTAATTTCCTTTTATTTATCATCAGTTTTTTAGGATGTATTGAAGGAAAAGTTATTGTAATAAATTAAGTTGAAGTCCCTTTAGTATGATGCAATCTTCAAGTGATTTAGACTACAGAAGAGATTTTCAAAAGAGGCATTAGAAGCTTCCACCAGACTTTTATTTCCTTCTTGTCCCAGTGCTATGTAGTCCACCGTCCCTTCCTGAATTTTCAGATACCTAGTGGGCTCAGGTGTCAGTAGTGTTTGCCAGGGTAACTGGTGCCTCCCTGTGTCCTTGATTTAATGAACATCTCAAAACTGGATTGTTACAAATAAAAGAGTACAAGATATTCTGTTTTGTCATTTGGATAAAAATTTGATCTGTTTGTTTTGTAGGTATGACCTTGCTTCTAGGGAATGGCTTCCATTAAACCATTCTGTGAACAATGTGGTTGTTAGATATGGTCATTCTTTGGCTTTATATCAGGTAAAAATACCCACATTCTGTACTAAGCATGAAACTCGACTCTTCCTCAGTTAATTTATGTATTATACAGTTGAAAAGCTATTGAATGTTGTTTTTTTTTTAATTGGGGCAGACTTTCTTTTGGTGGTGGGAGTTATTTGATTGGCTAAGTTGTAAGTGGAATTGAAGCTGCAACTTCTTGAACCCAAGAGATTTTAATAGATCTAACCATACAGAGATATTATTGATTGTGATGCCAAGTGGTTAGAACTGTAGATTAAAAAGTATTGATTAGCATTTATGCCATTCCAGGTTTATCCAAGAATTGTCAAACAACTAAATAATAATTTTCACCTCCCATTTTTGGAGGTATGTGTTAGGATGAAGCAACTTTATTTTTTCAAGTTATTTTATTATGTAAAAGATCTCATATAAGCAAGCCCAAGAAAATGACAAAGTTTTAGAGACATAAAATATGATTTGCTTATTTTTGTTCCTTTCTGCATCCTCTTCCTAATTATTCATGGAATAGCCCATTAATAATTTTTAAGCTGAGAACATTATTGACGTTTTTGAACTGGTCATTTTTTGTTCTCAGATTTGAATTTTTTTTTTTGTTTTTTGTGGTTTTTTTTTTTTAGAGAGAGAGAAAGAATTTTTTTAATATTTATTTTTTAGTTTTCGGTGGACACAACATCTTTATTTTTTTTAATTTTTATGTGGTCCTGAGGATCGAACCCAGCGCCCCACGCATGCCAGGCAAGCACGTTACCACTTGAGCCACATCCCAGCCCCTCAGATTTGAATTTTTAATGTTTTTTTAAATCCTGTTTATGTTTTTTCCTCTAGGATAATATTTACATGTATGGAGGAAAAATTGATTCAACAGGCAATGTGACCAATGAATTGAGAGTGTTTCATATTCATAACGAATCATGGGTATTGTTGACCCCAAAGGCAAAGGAGCAGTATGCAGTGGTTGGACACTCAGCACACGTTGTAACACTGAAGAGTGGCCGAGTGGTCATGCTGGTCATCTTTGGTCACTGCCCTCTCTATGGATATATAAGCAATGTGCAGGAATATGACTTGGGTAGGTATATTTTTTTCCAGTGGACATGTTTTAAACATCAACTTCAAAATCTCTCCTTTCATTGTTAGGATGTTAAACAAGATTCAAGCTAACCTAGATCCAGTTCTTCATTTTGAAATGCAGATAATATGGATGTATAAACAGTAAAATTCAGGTTATTGATGCCCCTTTCTACTGTCAATTTTCGAGGAGATAAAGGAGGTACTGAATACTAAGCGTGTTAAAATAAATAAAAGTAGTTCAAACTACAAATGCTATGGAAAAATTTGGATGGCCCTTTAGTGGTTGATTTAATGGAGTATGAATTTCCTTTAATACATAATCTTTCCTTTGGTTAAATTTTGTTTTATCTGTTGTTGTACAGTAGATGTATCAGCTATAATTTATATTTTGAGATAGTAGGCCTATAAAGTACAACTGTATACTGATTACTAAAGATCATAGGGAATTAAATTCTCACTTGAGGGGAATATGAGTCTTTTATTTTAAAATAGTTTTAAACCCCTGCATTTATAGCCAATTTATTCTCTTCTGTCTCTTTCCAAACTTTTTGTTTATTCTTATTTTTTATAGGTTCTTTTTAGTTATATATGATAGTAGACTTCATTTTGATATAATTATACAAACATAGAATGTGTCTTATTCTAATTAGGACCCCATTCTTTTTGCGGGGAGGGCACCAAGGATTGGACTCAGGGACACTCAACCACTGAACCACATCCCCAGCCCTATTTAGTATTGTATTTAGAGACAGGGTCTCACTGAGTTATGTAGCAGCTCACTTTTGCTGAGGCTGGCTTTGAACTCGTGATCCTCCTGCCTCAGCCTCCTCAGCCACTGAGATTGCAGGCATATGCCACCGTGCCTGGCTTGGACCCCATTCTTGTGGATGTACATGATGGTGGGATTTACCGTGGTATATTCATATATGTACCTATTTATGAATAGGAGAATTATTTTGGATTCATACCCCTGTCTTCTTTTTCCTATCCTTTTTCTTCATTCCCCTTTGTCTATTATCTATTCTTCCCCTCTCCCTTGTTATTGTGGGTTAGCTTCCATATATCAGCAAAAACATTTGACCTTTGGTTTTGGGGAACTGGCTTATTTTACTTAGCATAATAGTCTCCAGATCCATCCATTTACTTGCAAATATCGTAAAGTCTTTCTTCTTTATGGCTAAGTAATACTCCATTATGTATATATACCTAGTTTGGCTCCATAGCTTAGTTATTGTGAATTGAGATGTTATAAACATTGATATGGCTGGAATCTGAATCAGTTTAATGAAATTCTTTTCCTGTATTGCATGTTAGAACATCAGAACACTTAACAGATTGGAGTTTGGCCATATGAGTTTGTTACAAGTTTTGGGTGGATTTTTTTTAAGATAAAAGGATGAAATTATATGCATCAGCTCTTGTGAAATCCCTTCTCCATCCTTGAGATATTTTGAAGTTGCATTTTAGAGAAGGGGAACCTGCATGCTTTTGACTGTTTTTCCCTTTCCAGAGAGGAACACCTGGAGTATTTTGCACACCCAGGGTGCCCTTGTGCAAGGGGGTTATGGCCACAGCAGTGTTTATGATCACAGGACCAAAGCCCTGTATGTCCACGGCGGTTACAAGGCTTTCAGTGCTGTTAAATACAGGCTCGCAGATGACCTCTACAGATACGATGTGGACACCCAGATGTGGTGGGTGCTTTTTTTTTGAGCTTTTGCTTTAAACTGTGAATTCTCTAGATGCAATTGTTGGGAAAACATTTTGCTGGGTTTTTTTGTTTGTTTGTTTTCAGGCCTGGTGTATAACTCTGTTCAGTGTTATATATAAAGAAATTAGGAAGAAGCATAGGGTAATAAATTAGCTGCATTTAATTTGTTGCATTATCCTACATTCTGTAATACAGTGGTTAGAAACTACTTGGCATTCTTGGGTTGATTTTCAGTTTTCATACACTCAACCCTACTGTAATTTTTTTCCCTTCAGAATCCTAAGGAATAAAGCAGTAGTTGAGTTTGTACACACACTTATAATTAAGTAGACTATATTCCCTTTTTTTTTTTTTTTTGGTGGTGTTTGAGATGGAACCTAGAGCTTCACACATGCAAGGCAAGTTCTCTGCCACTGAGCTGTATCTCCAGGAAGATATATCCATTTTTGAACCTTGTCTTGGTAATTAAAGTGTCACCCCTGAGGTCAGTAATTGGCATAATCCAATATTATCATCAAACAGGATGCTCTCATACCTAATTGATAGAGCTCTCCTCATGCTGAATTACAGATCAGCCTGTAAAATGTATGCTCATTTTAACAAATATAAAGCTAATTTGGGTTATGAAATAATGTAATTTTAAAGCAATGTTTTCCCTTTTTTGGTATTTCATCACATATCTGAAAGACCATTCCCATAAATATGGTTTTACATTCAGTCTGGAATAAAAATCATCATTTTTATTAGCTTTGTAATACTCCATCTTGTGTGTGATTGGAAGTTTTTATTTCTAGCTTTTGTCTTGTTAGTAAAGTATCGTGCATCAGTGTCTCTCTGTGTTTCATATGATTTCTTCCCAGAAAACAGAATTATAGCATCCTATGTTATGAACATTTTAAGGGTGTTAATATCTTTTGCCAAGATTCTCATTGGATTTTACACGTCTAGACTTCATGTAAGGAAAAGTCTGAAGGTTTTTGCACATTTGGGTTTGAAGCTAATAAAGTGGCTGAGTTTGCATTAGCAGATAAATAACTATTCTTAAAAAACTAACCTTATATTTATTATTTTTCAATGAACTCAAAGGACCATTCTTAAGGACAGCCGATTTTTCCGTTACTTGCACACAGCTGTGATAGTGAGTGGAACCATGCTGGTGTTTGGAGGAAATACACACAATGACACATCCATGAGCCATGGTGCCAAATGCTTCTCTTCAGACTTCATGGCTTATGACATTGGTAAGTTTCCCAGAGCCATTTTTCTCTTCAGAAATGTTTTTGTATATAAAAGCAACATTTTAAAAAGAAACTGAAAATATCACTAGTTCCAATGGCCAGGCCACTTGAAAGAGGTCCAAATGGTAGTTTTGTATTTATTTGACTAAGGTTACACATTTGTTAGAAAGCATTACTTCTACATATAGTTCTTCTGTAAGTCACCGTTGCTAATTGCTTAAATGTTAATTTTCGGGAATGTTATGAGGAGCCGCTTCAGAAAACACTCTTAAGTCGAAATTCAAATCAAAGAGAACTACCTGGCCAGGGACTGTCACTCACCCATAGAGACTGAAGCTCTGTGGGAGAACAACAGCAATTTCAGGACCTGTTTCTTGAGAATTTAAGGAGGAAAACTATAGCTCAGGGACTTTTCTTGGCTTCATGTGAGTAAGCCAATCACAGAAACTAAAATAGTAGTTAGCAGGACCTCAGAGCCCTAAGCAGGACTGGAATTTTCCAGTTAGCAAGCAAGCAAGTTACAGAAGCTTAAAATAAAAGCAGTTAGCTTGAGCAACTTGGACAACCGCATCTTGGGTCCAAGCAGGGTTTGGACAACCATATCCTGAGTTCAAGCAGGGGGTTAGTGGGGGCAAGAATCTACTTACATTTTGTGGGGTACAAAGCACAGAAAACATTTTTTTTTTAATCAGAAAACAACTTTCATTTCAGTTTCTCAGAAACAGCTCTAGTAACAGTTTTTTTTTTTTAATAGAAGGCAGCAAAATGGAGTCTGAGGCCTGTCCATGACAGTTCTCGTTTTATAATTGTCTTATCTCATTTCTCAAAATCTTAGATCTATAATCTCTATTTTTTACTAATCTATAACCTATATCTTACACTCTTACTGATTTTACTAATTAGTTTACACCACAACAGAGGATGAGGTGAGATATCTGGCCTCTCTTTTGTGTGCCTTGGGCATATTTAAATGCTGTGGTGAAGGCCAAAGATGGCATGGAGTCCTGAAGGAAAGCAGGTACACACTGTGGAATCAAGGAAGGGACCTTTGAAGTCAGAGAAGAGGAAGGGATCTGCCCCACTGGTTTGGGGGAAGGAAGTAAGGTGGGTAGGCAGGAAGCTGGGGGCAGTTGTGGCCTCTGTTCTCCATGTTGAGGAAGATGGGGTGGAGAAGACCAGGTAGGTTTGGGTCAAGGTTGAAGAAGCTCTTCTTGGGCAGTGTCCCGAGAGTGAAGCAGTGAGCTTGTGGGTGGGGTGGTGCACCCTTGGTGTTCAGTCAGAGGGACGTTGCTAGCATAGGTCAGGGCAAAGGAGGCTCAGGAGATCTAGGAAAGGGCTTTAAATTTTTAAATAAAGTTTAATTTTTGAAATTTTAATTTCCACTTGCATTTTTCTATGGTAGCTACTAAGTTTGGGCAGATCAATATGGGAAGGAGTAGAAAACAATTGTGGAACTCACAGAGTATACTCACTTAAGCTTTGTAGAATATAAAATTTGCTTAAGTTAAAAAAAAACATTCTTGGGGGCCAGAGATGTAATCTAGTGGTAGAGTGCTTGCCTATCATGATGGACACGGCAGTGGGTTGGATACCCAGCATGGCAAAAACCCAAACCAAAAACAAAAAAAAAAAAAACATTCCAGTGTGTAAAACTGATGGACAGCAGGGTGAGTGATGTCATAAATGTCAGATGCTAATTGGAATTGCCATGTGACCCATCTTTCTTTTGTGCCCTACTGCTCCACTGCTGCTGGTTTTTACCCAGCATTCATAGCATGACTAATAGAGTTGACTGGTATGTTTTACAAGGCTGTGTGTGTGTTACGGTCTTCTTCTTGAAGACTGTCAGTTCCTGTTGATTATGAATGGCAGTCCTCTCTGAAATGTGTTTTTCTTGCTTCTAGCTTGTGACCGATGGTCAGTGCTTCCCAGACCTAATCTCCACCGTGATGTCAATAGATTTGGCCATTCCGCAGTCTTACACAACAGGTAATTGGAGAAGTGCTTGATTATTTTCTTTTGTGCTTGAGATGGAAGTGAAATAAAATATGTAGAAGTGAAAATGAACTAATATTATTTGCAGGATTCCCTCATCTCATTAGTTTTTCACAGAGGACAAATTTCCTGATTGAGGGTTAAAATATTCGATGTGACTGTGAACTGCTTCAAATGCCATGTTTGTTGATCTGGTGGTGTTAGCACACAGGCACATGCTATGTTTGGTGGTATTGGGATGTGTGGGGCAACAAAAGCTCCATGCATGTTACTGTGTTAGGTCTTATGTAATTCTTTTTAGGTACTTAGGTTGTTGAGTTTCAAGTAGCTGTATCTGAACAGTGGTTGGAAAAAAAGCAGAGAGGGCCCTTTAGATGAGAGATAAGGTAGGGAACAGAAATGCGGAGGTTGTAGAGCTTAACATAGGGCCAGTCTGTAGTCCTTGGATGATCTGAAGTCTGCACTGCATTTCACTGCATTGCTGAAAAACGCCTAAGTCAGCTATCCCTCATGAATAATTTTATATATATAAAATGTGTATATATATATGTGTATGTGTATATAATGTATATATGTGTGTTGCTCAGCTGCACTAAATTGGCTTTGCCTGACTTAGTTGTTCTGAGTGTGGTTTTGATTAATCATTATTAATATTTTTTTTTATTTTTTTGGTTAGTACTGCATATGGAACCCATGGCTTTGTGTATGCTGGATAATTGCTCTACCACAAACTACGTTCCCAGACCTCTTAATCTGTTTTTATTTTTATTTATTTATTTATTTATTTATTTATTTATTTAGTCTTTTTTTTTCTTTTTTTTTTTATTGTTGGTCGTTCAAAACATTACATCTAATTTGATATATTTCACAGTTTGATTCAAAAGGGTTATGAACTCCCATTTTTACCCCGTATACAGATTGCTGAATCACATCAGTTACATCAGTTACATTTCCATTGATTTACATATTGCCATTCTAGTGTCTGATGAATTCTGCTCTCTATCCTATTCTCTACTATCCCCCCTCCCCTCCCCTCCCCTCCCCTCTTCTCTCTCAACCCCCTCTACTGTAAAACACTTCTTCCACTTGTATTATTCTTTCCTTACCCCTCACTTCCTCTTGTATGTAATTTTGTATAACCCTGAGGATCACCATCCCTTTCCATGCAATTTTCTTAATCTGTTTTTAAATTTGCTGTTCTTTCCTCTGCCTCTTCAAATCTATTGCTGAGTACCTCTAGTGAATTTTTCATTTTTCTTATTGTATTTCCAACTCCAGAATTTTCATTTATTCTTTATAATGTATGTTCTCTCTCTCTCTCTCTCTCTCTCTCTCTCTCTCTCTCTCTCTCTCTCTCTCTCTCTCTCTCTCTTCTTTTTGGCATTACAGATGGTTTTTTATTCTCTTTGAATCCCCAATTCCTAGTACAGTGCCAGAAACAGAGTACACATTTTTTGAATAAAAAACTTAATTACCCTTTGACACTTGGTTCTCAGAATCCTCATGATGAGCCTCAAACTGTTGTGTTAGACACAGGTAACAAGAAGCAACAGCTTTTTCCAGGCATGTCCATGTGGATGAACAGCCAATAATCTTTCCACAGTCCAGGAAAAAATGTTTCTTTTTACATTCTATTTAAATATTCTGTAAAATCATCTATTACTGTGATCAACCTTAGAGTGAGTAAGAATATCCTTATAAAAAGTACTTCTCCCCGGCCAGACACAGTGGCGCACATCTGTAACCCTAGCAGGAGGATCATGAGTTCAAAGCCAGCTTCAGCAAAAGTGAGGCACTAAACAATTCAGTGAGACCCTGTCTCTAAATAAAATATAAAATAGGGCTGGGGATGTGGCTCAGTGGTCGAGTGCCCCTAAGCCAATCCCTGTACCCCACTCCCCCAACAGTACTTCTCTCCTATGGAAATCAAATTCAGTTCTGATTTTAAAACCTACTAAAATACAAAAATAAGAAACGTGAGTTTCATGTATGTCTCTTTATTGCTATTCTCTGTTAAGCTATTAATGTCATGCTTTCATTTAATTCTTTAGACAGTTTTTTTTTTTTTTACTTCCTTAAATATATACTAGCTGTTTTGAAGCGTTGATCTCCTGAATTCAACATGTGGACCCTCTCAGAAATGTTTTTACTGACTCTTGTTTCCTCTGTATTGGTCACATATTTTCCTTTGTTTGCATATTTTGTTGAAAATGTAACATCTTAAATAATATATTAAAATAAGTCTGAATCCGGATTCCTCTACCACCACCACCAGGGGTTGTTGCTGTTTATTTAGGGCTTTTGTATACTTTAATTCTATGGATTCTCTTCCTTCCACAGTGTGCCATTGATGATTTTTATACTCAGTTGTTTTCTCCTGTTTTTAATTTTAATTTTTATGCTCAGTTGTTTTCTTCTGTTTTTAATTTTAATTTTAATCCTTTTGGATTGCTGGCAGATCAGTGTAGCTTAGTGTTCAGCCAATGTTTACTCAATGTTTGTGCTTAAACACTTGCAGCCATTAAGTATCCACTATTTGCTGTTGTGTTTATTTGTGATTTGGGGGAATATATTCAAAGTTTTGGAAGTTTACAAATGTGGTCTAGCTTTTACTTTTTTTTTTTTGCATTTTCAAGTTCTGACATTCAGTTGGGTGTGAGTGGATAGACAGGGCTGCCTTCTCTGTTATCTTCTGCATGTTATTAAAGCCTTATGTAGACACTCAGCCATTACACTACTAGAAATGTGAAATCTTATTAAAGTGCACTATGATTGAGGTTGTATAGAAGAAATAATAGATGGAGAGAAAATGAATGGAAAGAAAATCTTCAGCTTAAATATAAAAGCCCCATGAATGGAGTTACTAATACTTTTACTTCCGAGTCCTGCCCTTCTTCCTGGCCTGTCACTCCCAAATTCTTGAGAAATCTGTAAGTCTTAAAGTTACTGCCATTTCCCTCATCTGTGAAAATTGCCCTGCTTTAATGCTTATGTGCACTGTTAGCTGACTTACAGTGTCTTTCTAGATTAGACAATCAAAAGTGAGATGTATTATAAGAAACCTATCATTTGGATATAATCCAGACTTTACCTGTTAATCAGAGAAGAGAGTGTCAATCTAGAAGATCCTGAAGCAGACCAGACCACTGTAAATGTCTTGAGATCCATCATCAAAAAATTGAGTTCTCGAAGCTCACATGCCTTCCCATGCCCACAAAAGCTTCCTTTAAAAGAAGGACCCAAGACCCCCAAACAGCATGTCTTAGTGTTCAGCCAATGTTTATTCAATGTTTGTGCTTAAACACTTGCAGCCATTAAGTATCCACTATTTGCTGTTGTGTTTATTTGTGATTTGGGGGAATATATTCAAAGCCCACACCCTGAGAATGTATACTTATATTTCTGTAATAAATTTCCTTCTTTGCTACTGAGACTTCACTCATCTTTAAGTTCTTTTCCACAACAAGTCAAGAACATAGAAGGTTTGAGTAGAGGTCTTATTATCTTTGGAAATATCTTCTCTAACCCTCATATGGTAACATGATCACCATGTTCCTGAGGGAGATTTGGGCTTGCTTGATTTAAAAGCCCTAAAACCTTGATGTGAGCCTTTTGGTGTTCAGTTCTGGGATTTTCTTTCACTGAAAGACAACTAAAAGGTGTGCAGCAAAGACATAACAAGATACTGAGGAAACAAAGGGCAGAAACTAAAAGATGAATAAAGTTCAAGGAGGTAGACCAAGCTGCTTCAGCCTGAGATTTGGCTCATCCAGCTGGGGCAGCAGAGGTGGAACTGACCTTTGGGCAGCTCTGCAAGCTGAAGGACCAGAGGCCAAGGTATTTTTGTACAGAATGGATGCTCACTAGGTATTTCTGAGTAAATGGACAGCATGATTTGAGCTTTGTTCTTTTTGGAGGTAGATATTATAAATGATCATATAAATCATGATCTACCTTTAGACTGAAATAGAATTAAATGGAAGAGATCATACACAGGAAAGAATAGGCCCACTTGTAATATTAGTTAATGCTAGAAATGTAATATAAACCTTGAAATAGAAGAGACTTAAGCAAAATTCTTTTTCCCCCCCAAAATTAAAACTTTTTGTTGTGAAAATTTGTTGTGAAAAGATATAAAGAAGTAGAGATAATAGCATAATTAAGCCCCATGTGCCCCTTACTCTGCATTAGCAGTCATCAACCTGTGGCCATCCTGAACCTGTCCATCTTATTTGGAAGCAGTTTTCTAGCACAATAGGATTTCACAAGTAAATATTTCAGATTACAGTTGGTTTTCGTTATTCACAGTGGTTATGTTCTGTAAAGTACTGCACACAATGAATTAGTGAATATTGAATCTCTGCTCCTAGAGGACACGTAGGGTTAGGTTTCTGCGAGCCTTCTCAGCACAACATTTTCCTAAACCAGTCAATACATAATCCTGTTCAATGTGTGTTTCTCTTTAAACACAATATATTGCTGATTTCTTACCTTTGAGCTCGCGGTCAACAGCACTTTGACTCACGTCTAAACAAGGTTTATTTAACACACATATTTCCTCCACAAAGGCACATCACAGCTTAGAACAGGAGACAGCACTTGAGCACTGCACTAGGGGTCATTGTAAACAATGAAATCACCAGCACAAAAACTCAAGAAGGGGACACTAAGTAAACCATGAAAGGGACACTTGTTACAGACAGCTGAGACAAGAAGTCAGAGCACTGCTTTGTTTGAGATGAGCTGGAATATGTATGTTTGTCAACTCAAATGTTCTACCACTCTGCATGCACATGCCTGCAAGTGACCATAAATGGCTGCAAAGTATTGATTTTGGAGTTAGAAATAAATTTTAGAACATAGGTAAATTCACAAACACAGAATCTGCAAATAAGGAAAATTGACTCCATTTTTTGAAAGACTTTTTAAAAACACAGCCACTACGCAGCATCATATTTTTAAAGCTAATCATAATTCTTTAACATCATTCAATGTCCATTCAATATTCAATTTCCAAAATATCCCATAATTTAAAAAATTTTTTTTTGTTCAAATCAGCATTTAAACAAGATCTGTATGTTACATAAAATGTCTTTTAATTTCTCTTGATCTACAGGCTCCCCAGCTGTGATGTTTCCCTTTATTTGCTAGAGATTGTGTTTGCTAGAGAAACTCGAGAGTTTTTTTTTTAATTTTTATTATTGGTTGTTCAAAACATTACATAGTTCTTGACATATCATATTTCATACATTTGATTCAAGTGGGTTATGAACTCCCATTTTTACCCCGTATACAGATTGCAGAATCACATCAGTTACACATCCACTGTTTTACATACTGCCATACTAGTGTCTGATGTGTTCTGCTGCCTTTCCTAGAGTTTTATTTCTCTCTCTCTCTCTCTCTCTCTCTCTCTATCTATCTATCTATCTATCTATCTATCTATCTATCTTTTATTTTTTGGTTCAAGGGATTTAACTCAGGGGTACTCAAATCACTTAGCCAACACCCCTAGCCCTATTTTGTGTTTTATTTAGAGTCAGGGTTTCACTGAGTTGCTCTGTGCCTTGCTTTTGCTGAGGCTGGCTTTGAACTTGAGATCCTTCTGCCTCAGCCTCCCTAGCTGCTGGGATTATAGGCATGCACCAACATGCCTGGCCCTATAGAGTTTCTTATAGTTGAGATTTTGATGGTTACATCTGCATGCTTTCAAATATATACTGGTATTGTAGTGGTGCTCTTCCTCCACCAATGCATCTTAATTAAGCTTCTTCAGAGACCCTCACCATAATTGCTCTTATTAACAGAACATCAATAAAGATTTCTGCAAAAGAGCTCAGTGTAGTTAGAACTTTCTATTTCCTGTTCCTCTGTCTTGCAAAAGCTAAGTTTAACTGCGGCCTTGATGATGTTATTCCTGCTTTTGTGGTAAAATGTGTAAACCTCTGACTGTTCTAAAAAACAAGACAAAAAGCACTTTCTGAGAACTCAAAGAAAAAAATTAATTTTATGTAGAATCCAGCAAAAATGTGAACCTCCAATCCCACACCCACCTCTGGGTGTAAAGTTCAAAGAATTTCTAGGCTCCTGGTCTGGAGAGCGTTAGGCAATAGCCCCTCTGGACCCTGCAGCCAATAAACCTGCTTCCTGCTAATTCCTCAGGTGCCAGCCTCAGCTGACCTACATCAGTGTCTCACCTGAACTTCCCGCAAATTAGCACAGTCAGATTCACTTCATGATTATGGCAAGACCACTTCATAAGGTTGATTGTTTCTCTTTATTTACCAATTTTGAAAATAATGAACTGTTTTCTTTGCATTGTCCACACGTGAAAAATGAAGTTTTATCTTTGGGGTTAGGAGATATGAGTTATAGTGAACTCAAGGTTTAAAAAGAATAATATGCTTTGTAATACCTCTTTTAAAAGTATATATATTTTTTTACTTTTTATGTTTTTACCAGGGCATTATAGTCACACATAATAGTGGGGTTCATTTTGACATCCACGTATGCATGTAACATAATTTGCTCCACTTCAATATGTCTCCCTTTCCTCTTCCTCCTCCCTGGTCTCCTTCCTCTACTCTACTGGTCTTCCCTCTAGTTATCTATTTTTTTATTGGTGCATTAAAATTATACATAAAAATGGAATTCACTGTGATACATTCATATGTGCACATAATTTGGTTAATCTTATTCTGAAGTTCCTTCCCTTTTCCATCCTTCCTCCCTCCCTATTATACACCTTCCTTTTCTCCACTGTTCACCCTTCTGTTTTCATTTGGTCCCCCTTTTTTATTCCTTATTTCTCTCTAGCTTCCACGAATGAGAGAAAGCATTCAACTTTTGACTTTCTGAGTCTGGTTTATTTCACTTAGCATAATGTTTTCCAGTTCTGTCCATTTACTAGTAAATAACATAATTGCCTTCTTCTTTATAGCTGAGTAAAATTCAATTATGTAGATATACCACGTTTTCTTTATACATTTGTCTGTTAATAGGCTTCTAGGCCTGACTTGGCTATTGTGAATTGTAATTCTTATTCTTATTAAGTTTCAAATACTTCCCCTCTGCAGCCAGTGAGCTTCTCTTCATGGTAGCTCTTGAGTCTTTGTGACACTACCTTAGTCTGTCTTTCTGGTGTAAGAAGATCTTACAGATTTCACTGTGAGCATTTCTTTATCCAGACATGACATTAGATTTTTTTTTTCTAAAATTAAGGGTAGATCAAGGAGAATGGTTTTAAAATATCACAATCTAAGTCATGGTCATATTCATTGCTACTGGGTTGGTTTTTTTAAGAAGACTACTTAAAGAGAAATTGTGTGGTTCTTATTTTTCTTTTTTAAAAAAAGGGATATGACTCAAGTAGTAGTGCACTTGCCTGGCATGCATGAGGCACTGGGTTCGATCCTCAGCACCACATAAAAATAAAATAAAGATATTGTGTCCACTTAAAGCTAAAAAATAAATAAGAGAGAATTCTATGTGCTTGTGTGTTTGATCCACTTCTTCCCTCAATAGATTAATGACCACATACTCTATATGCTATTCTCTGCATGGCTCCTCCTCCCCGTATAGTATATATTGAAGATCACTTCAGAAGTAATGTATAGAAATCTCTTCATTCCTTTTTACAGATGCCCTATGTTTCATCATGTGGGTGTATCATAGCTTATTCTTCACATCCCCAGTTGATAGACATTTTGGTTTGTTAGAATCTTTTCCTATTATTATTACAATCATTTAATTTATTGCTTCATATGTGTTTCTTTCTTTCTTTCTTTTTTTGCTATAATATCTTTGTAATAGACCTCTAGAAAAGTGATTTCAAGTTCAGAAGGTAAATGGCAATTTTGTTAGAAATTGACAAATTCCTCTCTGTAGGTTAGTACTATTTTACAAGCCCAGCAGCAGACTATGCATATGCCTGTTGGCCCACATCCTTACCTATCTTTGTGGTCTTTTTCTTTGCAAATCTGATAGATGAGACATGCTACATAATTATAGTTTTAGTTTGAATTTCTCTTGTGTCTAACATTGAGCATATCTTCTCTTCATGTGCTTAATGTAATTTTTCAATTTTTACCTATAAAGTTACTCAAGCACTCTCTAAATTAATTCTTTCCTACCCTTTGGATTTTAAGTCATATGGAGGTTTTTCCTACTCTCAGGTTATAGAAAAGTTGCCCATTTTTTCTTTTAGAACTTATGTTATTTCTTTTTTCAGGTGATTCTCTGATCCATTTGGAATTTATCCTGGTATATAGAGTGAGAAAGGGCTTCATTTTTATCTTTTTCATATGTTTAGTTATCTTGAAACCATTTACTGAAAAGTCCATCTTTTCCCTACTAATTTAAGATGTAACATTCACTGTGTACTAAATTGCCAAGTGCAGCTTTTAGGTGGTTTATTGAAACTATTCTGGCGATCACAGGTCAGGATGAAAAGGTAAAATTTGGTAGGTAAGAGAATTATACTGATTTTTGAACCTTGAAAAATAGTTTCTTAGAGGACTTTTGATATGTAAGATTTATCTGAAATTTGTCTGTAAAAGTGTATCATGCATTTGTAACGTAAGTTTTCAGTAAATTCATTCTCTCCCTTTTTCCCCCTAGCACCATGTATGTGTTTGGTGGTTTCAACAGTCTCCTCCTCAGTGACATCCTGGTATTCACCTTGGAACAGTGTGAAGCACACCAGGGTGAAGCTGCTTGTGTGGCAGCAGGACCTGGTGTCCGCTGTGTGTGGGACACAGGGTTGTCTCAGTGCATCTCCTGGGAGCTGGCAACTGAAGAACAAGCCGAAAAGTTAAAATCAGAATGCTTTCCCCAAACAAGTGAGTTTTTCCTCTACTTAGAATTTAATTAGAAATCTCATTTGATCAGAATTATGAAGACACTTAGTATTTGTACACTTCTTATGTTCACCTTATTATCCATACTAGTTTAGTAATAACTTGTGCAAAGCCTTTCTGGGTGTTTGAATATTGGTTTGTAAACATCTTTACATATGTCATGTAGCTCCTAGAAGCTGTCTGTGAATGATAGGGACACAACCTTCTTGGCATGCCATAGGCTTTATCCACCAGCTCCAAGACTTGACTGTAGTTGGTCCAAGGCAGTGCTATCCAATGGAACTTGTTTTGATAATGGAAATATTGCATACATGCCCTGTTCTAGTCTGGTAGCTGCTTAGCCACATGGGAATCTCAGACACTGGAAAGGTGGCTAGTATGCCTGAGGAGCTGAATTTTTATTTAACTCCTGGCTACCATATTGGATTGTGGAGGTATGACATTAAGGATGAGATTAGGAAGGCCAACCTAGAAAAGCCTATTGTAGATAGAGGAGTTGCCATCCTCACCAACTATTTTCTTGCTCTTTTAGTTGGATACAGCAGTGAGAACAAGACAGAGAATTGAGGATGAACGATGATCCCCACTTCTAGAAGCTCTCCTCATGTTTTCTAAGCTGTTTTCTTCTTGCCCTTTGTCTGCTTAGCTTCTTGCCCTTTTGTTCTGACATATAGCACAGAACAACAGTGAAGAAATGTGTGAGAAAGTCCTTTCTAAATAAGAAGGATATCTCTGCAAAATATTTGTTCACATCAGTTAAATATGTTGACTGAATTCCATGGCTAGCAGGATGGGTGTTGCCGTTATTGTGACCATTAAGATGGAGAGAGGCGGCTTTTATTCTCCTGGGATGCTCCAAATTAATCTGTGCAGCAACATAAATCCTTAGTAAGAACATCCAGGCAACCAAGTTCATTGATGGAGAACAGAATGACCAGAACACTGTGGGATTAGTCATTGTCTCCTAAAAAGGATAAAATCAGTGCAACAGTTATTTTTTAACCAAATTTTTAAATGTTCAAATTAAATGTGCAAGTGTACATGGGAAATAATGTTGAATTATCTTAGATGATTCAGTATGAGCCCATTTCTTGTCATCTCATGTGCAGTATCAACTCCTTGTTTCACTCCATGCGCAGTCCGGCTGCAGCAAAATAACTGGGGGTGACAAGCAACTTGTGTAGATTAATACAGCTGGAGTGGGAGCCGTTTATTGTAGGACAGGAGGGGTATATATACATTCCACACAGCTTATCTTAATTAACATAAACTAGATACAGCAGTCAACCAATAAGGAATCTCCACACTTAATGGCTCGCTGGCGTTACTTCACAAACCACTCCCTCTGGCAAAATGCCAGGCGCCATCTTGACTTGTTTACAGACCCTAACAACTCCACTCTGTGCAGAGGTGGTCATACCCCTTTGATGATGACAAGAGAAGGAAGAGCAACCTAAGGGGTATACTGCTGGGGCCTTTAAGAAGGTGGGCCATGGACCCTCCCATTTACTCTTTTTTTTTTAAGTATTTTTTTAGTTGTAGATGGACACAACACCTTTATTTATTTACTTATTTATATTTTTTATGTGGTACTGAGGATCAAACCCAGTGCCTCACACATGCTAGGCAAGTGCTCTACCACTGAGCCACCACCCCAATGCCCCTCCATTTACACTTTTTGGGTTTCACCATGTGCGGTGTCTAAGAGGTGATTCAGCAGATGAGGCAGCATGGTGGTGCAGCTTCTCTTTTCTGGGGTCAAGAGGAAGTGCACCAGGTCTGCAGTCACCCCAGGGTTCTGCAGCTTGCATTGTTGAAATCAATGCAGCATGACTCAGCTCACACTTCCCTTGGGGTCCAGGCACTGTCTGCTGCCTGTGCTCAAAATGAGCTTTGGTGTTTGTAACTGGAGGAATGGATTGGTCTCCTTTGTAACTTTCTTTGGCTCCTGGGCAGTTTCTGGTGTTTATTCTATTCTAGTTGGTTTTTCTTAGGAAAAAAATATTCAAATGCCCAGATCTTATTTCCATTCTTAGACTTGTTAAATGAACTTACTTTTGCTTTTTACTTCCTGTTTGATCTTTTTAAGTGAAAAACAGTGTTTCTTCAGATTGTCTCAAGTCTTATTTGTTTGTTTGTTTGTTTTGGGAGTTACTAAGGATTGAACTCAGGTGCACTTGACTGCTGAGCTACATCTCCAGCCCTATTTTGTATTTTATTTAGAGATAGGGTCTCACCAAGTTGCCTAGTGCCTCACTTTTGCTGAGGCTGGCTTTGAAATCTTGATCCTTCTGTCTCAGCCTCCCAAGACTCTGGGGTTACAGACATATGCCACTCTGCCTGGCTCTAAGTCCTGTTTAACCAGAACATCCAAATACATTTTCCTTCCAGTTTCACACTTTATTTTCTTTTCCAGACATTGTTAGGGTTTTTTTTTTTTAAATTTTAACCCATTTCAGATTGTGCTTAGTAGAAGCCGTTACAGTTGATGTTTCTTCTCTTCCTAGCCCTTGACCATGACAGATGTGACCAGCACACGGATTGTTACAACTGCACGGCCAACACCAATGACTGCCACTGGTGCAATGACCATTGTGTCCCTATTCATCTCAGCTGCATGGAAGACCAGGTCAGGGGTCATCTCTTAAGGATTTCAGAGGATAAAAATATCCTAATTGTGTTTAGGTGTAGGTTGAATATATGGCATATATAATGGCCCATATTGGTTTGTTTTCAATATTTTTTCTTTTATTAATACATTATAATTATACATAATAGTTGGGCTGGATTTTTTTTTAATGAGATGTAGATTTGGATTTTTGTATTAGATCAGGTTTTCTTTTAGGAAAGGATGCTGAATACATCCTGATTCAAGGGTCTCGCTAGCCCCGGGAATTTGTGTGTGGTGATTTAAAAGAAGGTAGGACTGTGGTCTGGGGACTGGTGTCCCTGGGTGTGGCTATGTTGAAGTACTCGATCCTTAGTCTGAGGCTTGTGACAATGAGCTCACTCAATCTGTGTAAGTTCTTGGGAGAAGGTTTGGGCTTCAGGCAGGTGTGTTGTGGGTCCATATTGAATTGGGGAATTGGTAGGCTTTGCAAATTCTCCTTTTTTTTTATGTTATATCTTGGTTCAGCATAATTTCGGTGCTCCCTGTGAATGGTTTTAAAAATTTAGGTTACACTAAGACCAAAGAAGATAAGATGACCCAGCCTTTATACTTTGTCAGTCTATTGCTGTTTATAAGCAAACTTTAGATTGTAGGGGGCATTTGAAAAGCAGTGTGTTCCACAGCCCCATTTTACCAATGAGCAATTTGAGGGATGCTGTTTAAAAGAGTAGACTGCTTCCTTGCCAGTTAAAGGCATTTTCTTGAGCAGAACATTCTACTACAGTGTTTCTACCACAGAGCTGTTCATCTGCATTTTATTTATCTCTTTATTTGAAGTTTGCATCCTCAATTAGATTTAGTCTTTACAACTATTGGTCACCACCATGAGTTATCTCTATGAATATGTTCTACTTTGAATATGTTCTACTTTCTAGATTTCCATTTCTACATATGAGAACTGCCTCAAGGATAACCCTAAGTACAGTTGTGTCAAGAAGACCAGCTGTAGGAGCTGTGACCTGGACCAGAAGTGCCAGTGGGATCCCCAGAATCAAGAGTGCATCTCCCTGCCTGGTAAACCTTGCTAGGCACCTGGGGAATGGGTCCAGAACTTTGTCTGCTCCCTGAATCTTATGCAGACTCGGTTGTAACCTAACAGCGAGGAGGGGCCTATTCTATCAATTCATCCCTATCACCAATGTTTTGTGTTTTTTTTTAAAGAGAGAGAGAGAGAATTTTAATATTTATTTTTTAGTTATTGGTGGACACAACATCTTTGTTTGTATGTGGTGCTGAGGATCGAACCCAGGCCGCATACATGCCAGGCAAGCACGCTACCGCTTGAGCCATATCTCCAGCCCCAGTGTTTTGTTTCTGTTTTTTAAACTAAAATTCAAGTCTTCAGTATACACTCTGACTGTTCTTAACATAAAGTCTAGCATCATCTGCTCCTCTGGAGAATGAAATGATTCTGGGTTCATGTCAGTGAATCTGCCCCTTCCCTTGACACCCACCTGGCTGTGATAACAGGGACTAGAATTCTGTAGTCTCAGCTGCCAGACTTCTGGGCACTGTATGGAAGAGTGTTACTGAACATGGGGATTTGGTTGTTGGCACCTCTTGAGGGGCTTCTCTGAGCAGAGGGAGAGGTAGATTTCTGTGTTAGCAGCAACTCTGAGGTGACTGCCAGTCCTGAGTACCTGGTTTATGGCATCCTGAGGTTTAAGGTGATGACTTTGGGGTGGCCAGCCTACTGAACCCCTGATATATTTACTCCAACCAGATGTCCAGGAAGGGGGAGTTTTGTGGCACTGTGTAACAGCTGAGGCATGAGTAGGCCACTTGAGCTGGACCAGGGCCCTTTTGAGTGTCCTTTGGAGTAATGCAGTTCAGCTTGCAGAATGGGCTTCTTGTTTGTTTACTCTTGTTCTGAGTCTCAGACATTCATGAATAGCAAAACCCCTGGGATCTTTCCAAAAGGCATGTTCTGGTACAGGCCTGGGTGGGGCCCTAGAGTCTTCATTTTAACTTGTACATGATGATATGAAAACAGTGCAGCATTTGAAGACTTTAGATTTATTCATTCCCAACTCATTTCCCTGTTTGCTGTTCTGTACTCCACCTTTCCATTGTTATATTCATCTGTCTGCTCTCCGCTCAGGAGTTAGTCTTTCTAATTGTTCTTCTAAAAGATCTGCCACCAAGTATTGATACTAAATGAGTTTTCCTCCAAGTGACTGGAGAGTTGACTTCAGAATAAACTTCATGAGACCCAGTAGATAGGACTGACAAACTTATCTCTTGCATTCTGTGTCTGGAAGTGAATAATGTGTCTCTTGCCCTTGCCACATTCTTAATGAAGCACCTAGAATTCAAATCACAAGGATCATTTAGGTGTTCAGGAACTTGAACTAGGTATATAGTAGTTTTGTGTAATTTCTAAAGCTGTTTTTTTTTTCTCTCCCCCTTTGTTAAAGAAAATATCTGTGGCGTTGGCTGGCATTTGGTTGGAAACTCGTGTTTGAAAATTACTACTGCCAAGGAGAATTATGACAATGCTAAGCTGTACTGTAGGAACCACAATGCCTTCTTGGCTTCCCTTACAACCCAGAAGAAAGTGGAATTTGTCCTTAAGCAGCTGCAAATAATGCAGCCATCACAAAGCATGGTGAGTGAATCCTCAGAACCTAAGTGTCTCTTACCCACCTTTCTGCTGAGGGCATGACCACAGCTGGTGCATGGAAGGCTGTGGGTGAGGACGTGCTGGGAAGAGGAGGAAGGCCAGGATGCATGGCGTAGTAGATGTGGCATTAAAGGAAGGTCAATCTCTTCCTTTAATGGTTTTTACCTGACCTTGAAACTTTTAATACTTCATACATTTTCATAAGTCATATTTATTATAACATGAAAAGTAATATGTAAGATGATCAGTGACATGTGTGTGTTTGTGCACATAGTCTGGTGACATCACTAGATAATTCCATACCTATTTTATCTCTAGATTCTGCTGGAGTAGAGAGCAATGGGATCACAGCTAATTAGGTGTCATATTTAGACACTTATGTCCTTTAGATTTAAGGTATTATTTTAGTGCATGTTGTCACCACCACTAAGACATTTATATCTGTTTGGGTCTTTCTAGACCTGGACGCCCAACAAAAGAGGGCATCTTCTTTTTTTTAATTGGTTGTTCACAACATTACAAAGCTCTTGACATATCATATTTCATACATTAGATTGAAGTGGGTTATGAACTCCCAATTTTTACCCCAAATGCAAATTGCAGAATCACATCGGTTACACATCCACAATTTTACATAATGCCCTATTAGTAACTGTTGTATTCTGCTACAGAGGACATCTTTTTATGAAGGGTTTCTGAGCTCAGAAAGGCTCACATTTTCTTCACTGGTAGAGTCAGCTCTGCCCATCATGCTGGGATTTCAACTGGTGACTCTCAAGTCCACCTCTGTGGGAGACTACGTGGGTAGAAAGGTTCCACTATCCCAGCTGGCCACAGATGTACCTCTGTTCCCTCTCCCCTCTTCTTCAAGTGCTTTATCCCTAACAGGTTCTGGGTGGTACTTTTCAAAAACAGAACCCCACACTCTTATGAAAAGGCTAACAGATAAAACAACTAGTGTAATGTGTTCCCCATAGGTTAAACTCCAGATGTGGCCCAGTCTGTAGAGCCCAGTTGTATATGAAAAAAGCAAGATAGGTAACGAGAGGGAAAGAACAAATGCTTAAAAGACATAACAAGTTACGTAAGAATGTTTATCTTTTATTTATGTATTTATTATTAATTTTTTAAAAATAAAAGATGGAAGAATGCAAAAAAAAAAAAGAAAAAAGCAAGATAGGGTAGAGGCTGTCTGGTAGAGCTGGGAAGAGGTAACTCTGAAGGTGGGAAGGAGTGGATGGAAAGGGAAGAAGGACGGGCTCCCTGTGCGTTGGTACCCTCTCATACAAGGCACAGAGTTTGAGGGAATAGCTCACTGAGTGAGCTGCAAATTAGCTTGTGTGGCTGGGGCAGGTTGGATGGGAGAAAGATGCTGTAGCTGGGCTTCAAGAAGGGCCCACAGCCAAATCAGAGATACCTTGTCCACAATGCTAATGGCCCTGCATTTTATCAGGAAAGCAAAAAGACATTATGAAAAGACTTATAAAGTGTATCTGCTAAAATTATGTTTCTTTTTTAAAAACACACATTTAAAAGAAATTTAGAAAATACTAATAAAAGAGTAAGAAAACAAATAATGTTTGTTAATACCACTAAAAACTCTTTTGGAATGTATTTATTTATTTCAGGTCTTTTAATAAGTATATATATTTTTCCTCTCAAAAATGAAAATACATTTTATATTTTGTTTTTTTCAACTGCAAAAATTAAGAATACCTTTAATTTCTGGGTTCAAAATTATATTTAATTTAAAAAAATTTTAAAGCACAATGGCAAGGAAATTTTAGGAGAATAGGAGACAAAAACCATCCTAGGTGTTCACTGCTCTTTTATTCTTTATAAAATCCAGTACCAAATGAAGCAATAGATTTAAAAAGGCAGTAAACACTGTCTGATCTGGGGATAGACAGAGGATTATGATTCATCCTTTCAAAATAAGGAAATACTGTCATTTGCAACCACACAGATGGATGTGGAGGATCTTACACTGAGCAAAATAAGCTAGTCCCAGAGAGATAAATACAACATGACCCTGCTTATATGTAGAATCTAAAAAAGTCTAATTCACAGAAGCAAAGAGCACAATGGTGGTTTCCAGGCCTTGAGAAGTGGGGTGAGAAATGGGAACATGGTGATCAAAATGTCCAAAGCCTTTTTTTTTTTTACATAAGATGAATAAATTCTAGAGATCTAATATATGCTATGGTGATAATAGTTAAGTATCATATACTTAATATTTGTTCAGGACATAGATGTTACATGTTCTCACCACATACACATACATATGGTCCTGCAATAGTAAATATGAGAGGTGATGGATGTCAGTTAGTTGATAGTGGCAACCATCACACAATGCTTAGCTTCTGATCTGAGGATATACATATAACCAATATTTTATAAATGTTGGGGAAATGATTTCATGTGTGAATGGGCATTTAAACCCAGTGTGGGGTGATGACCATTTCTTCATAGCATTTGTCACAGAGTGTAGAAATTTTGGAACTTGATTATCACTTTGGATATAGATCTCTGTGAAAATTTTGATACCTCTCGTCTCTAAGCTTTGTGTTTGTCCTTTGTAAAATGGCCCATATTAGAAGTGGTGATCTATACCAATGCCTGAGTTTAGGGTATAAGGAGGCTTTCCTGTACCTGTGGGTGTATCTAACTTAATGGGTTTTATCAAGTAGCCTGTTTGGTCAAGATATTGGTTGTTTTCATAATTGTGTCTGTTTTGCCCTCAGTCTAAGCTCACCTTAACCCCATGGGTTGGCCTTCGGAAGATCAACATGACCCATTGGTTCTGGGAAGATATGACTCCATTTACAAATAGTTTACTACAGTGGATGCCATCTGAGCCCAGTGATGCTGGGTTCTGTGGAGTCTTGTCAGAACCCACTGTTCGGGGATTAAAGGCTGCAACCTGCATCAACCCCCTCAATGGCAGCATCTGTGAACGGCCTGGTAAGGACACTGGTGATAGGTGCTCCAGGGAGTTTGAGAAAGAAAGTATAGGAGTCATAGTTAGGTATCATTTTTATTTTAATGTATTTACTTTTTATTTTTAAATGATACTGGAGGTTGAACCCAGAGGCACTTTACCACTGAACTGCATCCTCAGCCCTTTCTATTTTTTATTTTAAAGCAGGGTCTCACTCCCTTTTTTAGGTCTTGCTAAGGTGCTGTAGCTGGCCTTGAACTCGAAATCCTCCTACTCAGCCTCCTGAGTTCTTGGATTACAGGCAGGTGCTACCACACCTAACATATTTTAAATTTTTTATTGCGCATTATAATGATGCATAATAGTGGGATTCATTGTGCACATTCTATTCATACATGCACATAATTTACTCAATCTCCTTCCTTTTAGTAACTTCCTTTTCCAACTCCCAATCTATTTGCTCCTTCTATTATTTTTTATTAGTGAATTATCATATGTAAGTGGGATTCATTGTGGTATGTTTGTGCTTAGACATGATATAATGTCTTTTTTCATTCTTCCCTACATAGTTAATATTGAGATGTGCGAAATTGTTGTGAAGATAGATGGAGAATTGATTTCAGGCATATTTCAAGTAAAACCCAGAATTTTAAAAGCAGAAGGAAATAGTCTGTGGCTTTGACCAGTTTGAGCCATAAACAAAACCAAAAATAAATAACTTTATTTGAAAATCTAATTCTCTAATTAACATGGAGATTGTTTGGTTTCTTGACCACAAAAAGTGTTGAGAATTGCCCCCAAGGGCAGATTTCTTAGTGGTGGCAGAAAAATGCTGTGGAAGAAAACAAAGGAAAATAAAAACAAAAAAATGAGAAAAGCAGGAACATCACTGCAGGACAGTAATCAGGAAGCCAGTGTCGCAGGGAGGAAAAATGATGAGTTTTGTGACAGGAGACAGAAGCCAGTCCAAAGGGTTTGAGAGCTGTGGCTGAGTACTGAATGGTCGAATGTTTCAAATAGTTTCTTAATTTGCATGTCTCTGGGGGCTAAGTCTAAGCTCCCTTAGCTGCAGGCACAG
This sequence comes from Ictidomys tridecemlineatus, assembly GCF_052094955.1. Taxonomy (NCBI): domain Eukaryota; kingdom Metazoa; phylum Chordata; class Mammalia; order Rodentia; family Sciuridae; genus Ictidomys; species Ictidomys tridecemlineatus. The sequence goes on from NC_135481.1 coordinate 172,068,555, forward strand.
GGGCAGCCTCAGTGGCACATAGAAGAGTTCAAAACTAGCTTTTCCTTTCTGCATGGGGGCTCCCATGAAATAACTGCAATACTTAATGATTTGGGGATGTAAATCATATACTGTAAGATGTTTGAGGGATACAGAAGTGTAGAAGATAATTTGTAGTATTGTAGGAATCACCTTAAAACAAGATTTCTAAACTTTGTAGGGGAGCTTTTCAACCTTTTTTGAATTCTAAATGCTTTGATGAATTTAGTGCATGTAGAGGTCCCACTTATCCTCAAAATTATAAACACAGAACTTTACAAATTCAGATGGATTGTAAAACTCCTAAAGTTCACCCAGGGTCCCCTATATTCTTCTTTTTTAAAAAAATATATTTCTGGTGCATTATAATTGTACATAATTATGCAACTTACTGTTACATATTTGCATATGTACATGATATAATGATATAATTTTATTTTCCCCAATTCCCTCCCATCCTTTCTTCTTCTGGTCCCTTTCTTCCACTCTACTGATCTCCTTTTGATTTTCATGAAGTCCCTCCCACCGACACACACATTGTTTTCATTTTTACTCTCTATCTTCCACATATGAGAGAAAACATTTGACCCTAGACTTTCTGAGTTTGGCTTATTTCACTTAACATAATGTTCTCAACTTCGTTCATTTTCCTTCAAATGTCATCATCCATTCATTATGGTGCAATAAAACTTCATTGTGTATGTTTCTATGTATTTTCTTTATCCATTCTTTCATTGATGGAAAGGTCCCCTATATTCTAAAAGGTTTCAGATCCTACATTTGTTGAAAGATTTTCTTATTCCTTCTTTTTTTTCCTCAGTGCCCTTTGAATAGAAAGTCCCTTTCTTCCCTGCGTGTGTAAATTACCTTGACCAAACAGTACATGATGAATCCAGTGTTTTCTGTTTTCTCCATGTCATGTAGTGCCTGAATTGAGTTCATGGCACACTATTGGGTCACAACCCACACTTGAAAAGTCTCTGATCTTAGTGAAGTTCTTCAATGTCCCTCTTGGGTTTAATTCCCAGCAAACCACAGTGCCAAGAAATGCCGGACGCCGTGTGCCTTGCGGACTGCGTGTGGGGAGTGCACCAGCAGCAGCTCTGAGTGCATGTGGTGCAGCAACATGAAGCAGTGTGTGGACTCCAATGCCTACGTGGCCTCCTTCCCTTTTGGCCAGTGTATGGAGTGGTATACCATGAGTAGCTGCCCTCGTGAGTGCAAAAGGGAATTCTGGCACTCTTGAGTGCCTGGCATGTGGTGACAATTGTGTTGACAACTGTGGCATGGGGCAGTGTTCATAATCTTTGAACATTTTATGGGCTAGTTGGATTTGACCTTCTTCTCAAGTCATCTAGTCCTGCATGATGAGAACCTGCATACAGAATTGCACAGTGATACATGTAAATAAGTCAAGTAAATCTAGGATAGATCACAGAATATAGAAATTAACTCTTCAACTTCAGGGTTATATTATTCAATCTGTGTAATGTCTCTGCCTCCTACTTTCCTAATTTATAAAATAATTGCTCTCTGGTAGAGGCCCTCTGAGGTTCCTTTTGCCTCCACCGTCCTGGGATTAAGAGAGGAAAGAGGGACCCCTCTGATGTGTTGGGCAAATTATTGAGCTCTTTAAATTCATTATCTCACTTAAAATGGTCACTCTAGAGGAGTAATTTGGATTTAAGTTAGTCTGTTAAAGAAAAGGTTATTTAAAGATAATAAATTTAGTTCTACCTGATAGTGAATTGTTTACTGTTTCTTCTTTTAATAGCTGAAGATTGTTCAAGTTATTATACCTGCAGTCATTGCTTGGAGCAGCCAGGCTGTGGCTGGTGTACTGATCCCAGCAACACTGGGAAAGGGAAATGCATGGAGGGATCCTACAAAGGACCAGTGAAGATGCCTCCACAGGCCTCTGCTGGAACTGCCTATCCACAGCCCCTTCTGAATTCCAGCATGTGTCTAGAGGACAGCAGATACAACTGGTCTTTCATTCACTGTCCAGGTAAGATGCCTGCATATCCAAAATCAATTTACTCATTACCTGTTTACAAAGAATACAAACTTGAAAGCTACACCATTCATATAAATTTCTTTTAAGTAAAAAATATCAGTAGCATCATTTTAGGAGAAAAGAGTTTCATTTAAAAAATATTTTTAAAATTTTTTTTAGTTGTAGTTGGACACAATACTTTTATTTTATTTATTTATTTTTATGTGATGCTGAGGATCGAACCCAGTGCCTTGCATGTGCTAGGTGAGTGCTCTACCACTAAGCCACAATCCCAGACCTAAAAAATATTTTGAATGTGAACAAAAATATTGAGAACTTCACATGAGTTATTTTACAAACTTTTCTCATAAGATAATATATTCTTTACAAAAAAATGTTACAGATATACATGAAATAAAAAAGTAGAGTTTCTCATTTTCTCTCCAATTCTTTATAAACAATTCAATATAGATATTTCCAGACATATTATTTTATATATTTTATTTATTTATTTTATTGTTGGTCGTTCAAAACATTACATAGTTCTTAATACATCATATTTCACAGTTTGATTCAAGTGGGTTATGAACTCCCAATTTTACCCCGTATAAAGATTGCTGAATCACATCAGTTACCCTTCCATTGATTTACATATTGCCATTCTAGTGTCTGATGTATTCTGCTGTCTATCATATTCTCTACTATCTCCCCTCCCCTCCCCTCCCCTCCTCTCCCCTTTTATCTCTCTACCCCCTCTACTGTAAATCATTTCTTCCACTTGTATTATCTTGTCTTACCCCTCCTTTCCTCTTACATGTAATTTTGTATAACCCTGAGGATCACCTTCCATTTCCATGTGATTTCCCTTCTCACTCCCTTTCCCTCCCACCTCTCATCCCTGTTTAATGTTAATCTTCTTCACAAGCTCTTCGTCCCTACCCTGTCCTTGGTTACTCCCCTTATATCAAAGGAGTCATTTGGCATTTGTTGTTTAAAGAATGGCTAGCTTCACTTAGCATAATCTGCTCTAATGCCATCCATTTCCCTCCAAATTCTATGATTTTGTCATTTTTTAATGCAGAGTAATACTCAATTGTGTATAAATGCCACATTTTTTTTTATCCATTCATCTATTGAAGGGCATCTAGGTTGGTTCCACAATCTTGCTATCGTGAATTGTGCTGCTATGAACATCGATGTAGCAGTGTCCCTGTAGCATGCTCTTTTAAGGTCTTTAGGGAATAGACAGAGAAGGGGAATAGCTGGGTCAAATGGTGGTTCCATTCCCAGCTTTCCAAGAAATCTCCATACTGCTTTCCAAATTGGCTGCACCAATTTGCAGTTCCACCAACAATGAACAAGTGTACCCTTTTCCCCGCATCCTCTCCAGCACTTGCTGTTGTTGGACTTCATGATGGCTGACAATCTTACTGGAGTGAGATTGTATCTTAGGGTGGTTTTGATTTGCATTTCTCTGACTGCTAGAGATGGTGAGCATTTTTTCATGTACTTATTGATTGATTGTATGTCCTCCTCTGAGAAGTGTCTGTTCAGGTCCTTGGCCCATTTATTGATTGGGTTATTTGTTATCTTATTGCCTAATTTTTTGAGAGTTCTTTGTATACTCTGGATATTAGGGCTCTATCTGAAGTGTGTGGAGTAAGATTTGTTCCCAGGATGTAGGCTCCCTGTTTATCTCTCTTATTGTTTCTTTTGCTGAGAAAAAACTTTTTAGTTTGAGTAAGTCCCACTTGTTGATTCTAGTTGTTAACTCTTGCATTATGGGTGTCCTATTGAGGAATTTGGAGCCCGACCCCACAGTATGTAGATCATAGCCAACTTTTTCTTCTATCAGATGCCATGTCTCTGATTTAATATCAAGCTCCTTGATCCATTTTGAGTTAACTTTTGTGCATGGCGAGAGAAAGGGATTCAGATTCATTTTGATGCAAATGGATTTCCAGTTTTCCCAGCACCATTTGTTGAAGATGCTATCCTTCCTCCATTGCATGCTTTTAGCCCCTTTATCAAATATAAGAAAGTTGTAGTTTTGTGGATTGGTTACTGTGTCCTCTATTCTGTACCATTGGTCCATCCGCCTGTTTTGGTACCAGTACCATGCTGTTTTTGTTACTATTGCTCTGTAGTATAGTTTGAAGTCTGGTATCGCTATACCACCTGATTCACACTTCCTGCTTAGCATTGTTTTTGCTATTCTGGGTCTTTTATTATTCCATATGAATTTCATGATTGTTTTATCTATTTCTACAAGAAATGCTGTTGGGATTTTGATTGGCATTGCATTGAACTTATAGAGAACTTTTGGTAATATCGCCATTTTGATGATGTTAATTCTGCCTATCCATGAACAGGGTATATTTTTCCATCTTCTAAGATCTTCTTCTATTTCTCTCTTTAGGGTTCTGTAGTTTTCATTGTATAAGTCTTTCACCTCTTTTGTTAGGTTGATTCCCAAGTATTTTATTTTTTGGGGGGATATTGTGAATAGAGTAGTTGTCCTCATTTCCGTTTCAGAGGATTTGTCGCTGATATACAGGAATGCATTTGATTTATGCGTGTTGATCTTATATCCTGCCACTTTGCTGAATTCATTTATTAGCTCTAATAGTTTCTTTGTAGACCCTTTTGGGTCTGCTAGGTATAGAATCATGTCTTCTGCAAATAGTGATAATTTAAGTTCTTCTTTTCCTATTTTTATGCCTTTAATTTCTTTCGTCTGTCTAATTGCTCTGGCCAGTGTTTCGAGGACTATGTTGAACAGAAGTGGTGATAGAGGGCATCCCTGTCTTGTACCAGATCTTAGAGGGAATGCCTTCAATTTTTCTCCATTCAGAATGATGCTGGCCTGTGGCTTATCATAGATTGCTTTTACAGTGTTGAGGTATGATCCTGTTATCCCTAATTTTTCTAGAGTTTTGAACATAAAGGGATGCTGTACTTTGTTGAATGCTTTTTCTGCATCTATCGAGATGATCATATGTTTCTTATTTTTAAGTCTATTGATGTGGTGAATAACATTTATTGATTTCTGTATATTAAACCAGCCTTGCATCCCAGGGATGAATCCTACTTGATCATGGTGTATAATTTTTTTTTATATGTTTTTGAATCCGATTCACCAGAATTTTGTTGAGGATTTTTGCATCTAGGTTCATTAGAGATATTGGTCTGTAGTTTTCTTTCTTTGAAGTGTCTTTGTCTGGTTTAGGCATCAGAGTGATGTTGGCCTCGTAGAATGAATTTGGAAGTTCTCCCTCTTTTTCTATTTCCTGAAATAGCTTGAAAAGTATTGGTGTTATTTCCTCTTTAAAGGTTTTGTAAAACTCTGCTGTATACCAATCCGGTCCTGGGCTTTTCTTAGTTGGTAGTCTTTTGATGGTTTCTTCTATTTCCTCTATTGTTATTGGTCTGTTTAGGTTGTCTATATCCTCCTGACTCAATCTGGGCAGATCATAAGACTTAAGAAATTTATCTATGCCTTCACTATCTTCTATTTTATTGGAGTATAAGGATTCAAAATAATTTCTGATTATCTTCTGTATTTCTGAAGTGTCTGTTGTGATATTGCCTTTTTCATCCCGTATGCTAGTAATTTGGGTTCTCTCTCTTCTTCTCTTCGTTAGCATGGCTAAGGGTCTGTCGATTTTATTTATTTTTTCAAAGAACCAACTTTTAGTTTTGTCAATTTTTTCAATTGTTTCTTTTGTTTTGATTTCACTAATTTCAGCTCTGATTTTAATTATTTCTTGCCTTCTACTTCTTTTTCTGTTGTTTTGCTCTTCTTTTTCTAGGATTTTGAGATGAAGTATGAGATCATTTATTTGTTGGTTTTTTCTTTTTTTAAGGAATGAACTCCAAGCAATGAATTTTCCTCTTAGAACTGCTTTCAATGTGTCCCATAGATTCCGATATGTTGTGTCTGTGTTTTCATTTAACTCTAAGAAGTTTTTAATTTCCTCTTTGATGTCTTCTAAAACCCATTGATCATTCAGTAACCTATTGTTCATTCTCCAAGTGATGCATGATTTTTCCTTCCTTCTTTTATCATTGATTTTCAGTTTCATTCCATTATGATCAGATAAGATGCATGGTATTATCTCTACTCCTTTATATTGTCTAAGAGTTGCCCTGTGACATAATATATGATCTATTTTTGAGAAGGTTCCATGTGCTGCTGAGAAAAAAGTGTAACTATTTGATGTTGGGTGGTATAGTCTATATATGTCAATTAAGTCTAGGTTGTTAATTGTGTTATTGAGTTCTATAGTTTCCTTATTTAACTTTTGTTTGGAAGATCTGTCCAGTGGTGAGAGAGGTATGTTGAAGTCTCCCATGATTATTGTATGGTGGTCTATTAGACTCTTGAACTTGAGAAGAGTTTGCTTGATGAACATAGCTGCACCATTATTTGGGGCATATATATTTATGATTGTTATGTCTTGTTGGTGTATGGTTCCCTTGAGCAGTATGAAGTGTCTTTCTTTATCCCTTTTGATTAACTTTGGCTTGAAATCTATTTTATTTGATATGAGTATGCACACTCCTGCTTGTTTCCGAAGTCCATATGAGTGGTATGATTTTTCCCAACCTTTCACCTTCAGTCTATGTATATCTTTTCCTATCAGATGCATCTCCTGTAGGCAGCATATTGTTGGGTCTTGTTTTGTGATCCATTCAACTAGCCTGTGTCTCTTAATTGGTGAGTTTAAGCCATTAACATTTAGGGTTATTATTGAGATATGGTTTGTTCTTCCAGCTATATTTGTTTATTAATGTTACTAAACCTGATTTGTTTTCCTCTTTGATTACTTTCCCCCCTTTACTGTCCTACCTCCCACTGTTGGTTTTCAATGTTATTTTCCATTTCATCTTCCTGTAATGTTTTGCCAAAGATTTTTTGAAGAGATGGTTTTCTAGGTGCGAATTCTTTTAACTTTTGTTTATCGTGGAAGGTTTTAATTTCATCTTCCATCCTGAAGCTTAATTTCGCCAGATACACGATTCCTGGTTGGAACCCATTTTCTTTCAATGTTTGAAATATGTTATTCCAGGATCTTCTAGCTTTCAGAGTCTGTGTTGAGAGATCAGCTGTTATCCTGATTGGTTTACCCCTAAATGTAATCTGCTTCCTTTCTCTTGTAGCTTTTAAAATTCTCTCCTTATTCTGTATGTTGGACATCTTCATTATAATGTGTCTAGGTGTGGATCTCTTATGATTTTGCACATTCGGCGTCCTGTAGGCTTCTAGGATTTGGGATTCTGTCTCATTCTTCAAGTCTGGGAAGTTTTCTCATATTATTTCACTGAATAGATTGTTTATTCCTTTGGTTTGGAGCTCTGTGCCTTCCTGTATCCCAATGACTCTTAAGTTTGGTCTTTTAATATTATCCCATAATTCTTGGATGTTCTGCTCATGGTTTCTTAGCAGACTTGCTGAGCTGTCTATGTTCTTTTCAAGTTGAAATACTTTGTCTTCATTGTCTGATGTTCTATCTTCTAAGTGATCTACTCTTTTGGTAGTATTCTCAATTGAGTTTTTAAGTTGGTTTATTGCTTCCTGCATTTCTAGGATTTCTATTTGTTTGTTTTTTATTACCTCTATCTCCCTGTGAAATTGATCTTTTACTTCCTGAATTTGTTTATGTAGTTCCTTGTCAATGTGATCTTTCATTGTCTGATTTTGCTGTCTCATGTCTTCCTTGAGACTCCAGATCATCTGAAGCATGTATATCCTGAACTCTTTATCTGACATTCCATCTGTTGCAGCTATTACCTCTTCTAAAGTTGAGTTGACCTGCATTGCTTGTGGTCCTTTCTTTCCTTGTCTTTTCATACTGCTTGTGTTTCTTTCTGCTTGGTGAAACTGTTGTGTTTTTGAAATTTACCCCCTATTTATTTAAATTGCTCTTGTATAGTTGGGAAGTCTCCCTTGCAGGGCAGGTAGTGGCTGTACTCCTCCTCTAATTAGGGTGGTCTGTCTACCACGCTGGTCGATCGCAGGTCTGCCCCCCCTGCGGGCGCGGGTGGCAGCTCTGCTCTGCCCCGACTCCAATTGTGGTGACATAACTACCACGCCCTCGGGTCGTTGGTCCTGATCCGGATGTGGGCGGCGGCTCTGCTCGGTCTCCACTCCAATTGGTGTGACGTGTCTACCACGCTGGCAAGCCTCTAGGCCTGTTCCGCCGGTGGGTCACAGGTCTGCCCACCCTGTGGGCTCGGGCGGCAGTTCTGCACAGCCCCCACTCCCAATGGGGGTACCTGACTGCCTCTCCAACAGGTTGCTGAGCCCCCTCCGAACACGGGCGGTGGCCCTGCTCCACCCCCACTCCAACCAGTGTGACGTGACTGCCTTGGTGCTATGTGTCCACCACCCTGGCAGGCTACCGGGCCTGTCCTGCCAGTGGTTCGCAGGTCTGCCTACCTTGCAGGCTCAGACGGCGGCTCTGCACAGCCCCTACTCCAAATGGAGTTACTTGGCTACCAAGCCGTCGGGTCGCTGGTCCTATTCTAGGCATGGGCGGCTACTCTCTTCAGCCCCAGCTGCAGTTGGGGTGTCATGATACCACGCCGGAGGGTCACTTGGCCTGCTCTGGGCGCAGGCGGCAGCTCCACTCTGCCCCCCCCCCCCGGCCCCCACAGCACCCAGCAGGACCCCGACCGAGAAGCAGTCACTGCAGGTTCCCTAGCCCTGGGCCAAAGCAGCTTTGGAAGCCAGAACCCGGCCTCTCCAATCCCGACGCACACTCCGCTGGGAGCTGGCTCCAAGGAGCAACCCCCGCAGGTTCCCCAGCCCCAGGCCAAAGCAGCTCTGGGAGCCAGAACCCACCCGCCCCGAGCTCAGCGCACGCTCCACTTGGAGCTGGCCTCCACATGCAGTCTCCGCAGGTTCCCCAGCCCTGGGCCAAGGCTGCCCCGGGAACCAGAATCCGGCCGCTCAGAGCCCAGCGCACGCCTTGCCAGGAACAAGCCCCCAGGAGTGTTCTCCACAGGTTTCTAGTCCCGAGCCTGAGCAATCTGTCTGCGAGACGCAGGCAAATACCAGCCTGAAATCACCTGTTCCGTAGCTGAATGAGCTGAGATCAGTAGAAAACAAGGATGATTACATCATCTCTCCAAGATGGCAGCTGCTGTCCTCCTCCGTGGTCCGACCGGTGTCGGGAACCGAACTGGACTGCTTCTCTCCTCTGTCTCAAAGCTGGAACTCAGCACTAAGCACGGCCATTGTACCACTGGTGGGAGCCCCCTGAATCTGCATCGCTGCACCCCCGCTCCGGCACCTCGCCGTTTCCCAGCGTGCACCACAGACTCCAGCTCTATTTTATATATTTTAAATTAAAGAATACTATGCTATAAGTAGATACATCATATATATTGCTCTGCAATTTGTTTTTTACTTAAAAACACATCATGGTAATTGTTGGAAAAAATTAAAAATGAAATCTCCTTCCAACCTAGAAATTTATCTTCACAAATGTAGAAAAGAAAGAAAACTGTTTTCTTTTTAAATAAGCATTAAGCCATACTATTACACATCATAGGCACTCTACTAGTGAGATGAAAATATGGAGGGAAATTTTAAAATGACCAAGCATATGTAAGCAATTATATACATGACCTCAAAACAAACAGTAACTTGTCGTCATGAACTTTATTTCTTCCTGTAGCTATGATTCCTGCACCATTTTTAAAAAGATTGTTTTGTTTTTACCATTGGATTTTCTTGGCACGTTTGTGGAAAATTAGTTTGCTGTGAACAAAACAATTTGATAAAATTCCGTGCTCCTTCATGATAAAAACCCCGAATAAACTAAATATAGAAGGATTATACTTCAATATAATAAAGGCTTATAAGACATACCCATTGCCAACATCAAACTGAGTGGGGGAAAAACTTCTCTAAAATCAGAAATGAGACAAGAGTGTCTACTCTTATCACTTTTATTCAGTATGGTACTGGAAACTAGCCAGAACAATCAGACAAGAGAAAGAAAAGGAAAGAAGGAAGTCACATTATCCCTGTTTGCAGATGATGTGATTCTATATCTAGAAAACCCTAACAAATCTGCCAGAAGTCTTTTAGAACTGATTAATTCAGTAAAGTAACAGGATACAAAATCAAGGTACATAAATTGGTAGCTTTCCTATACACCAACAAGGAACTTAGTGAGAAAGAAATCAGGAAAAAATGTCACTCACATAGTCTCAAACAACAACAACAACAAAATACCTAGGAATAAACCTAACTAAGGAGGTAAAAGATCTCTACCATGAAAATTATAAAACATAGAAAAAAGAAATTAAAGAAAACCCCAGAAGATTGAAAGTCATTGTTGGAGGCTGCAATCAAGTCAAGATGGTGCCTGGCAGTTTTCCAGGAGGAGTGGTTTGTGAGGTCAGCTAGACCACAGAGAGCACAGTTGTCGAGGACAGCTCAGAGGCCTCTGACTCGGCCTCTTAGAACCTGCCCCATCCCATCCTCACCCACAGACTTTCACAATAAACCTCAGCCTTGGCCTTGGGGGAAAAGGTTAAAAAAACAGTGTCAAAGGTATCATAATACCCAGATAAAAATATATTAGAGTCATTGTAACACAAACAGCTTCATATCCACATAAAAATAAGACACATAGTCCTATAGACCATGTGTCTACAGCCATCTGACCTTAGCAAAGGAGCCAAAAATATACATTGGAGAAAAGACTCTTCAGCAAGTTGTGTTGGGAAAATTGGTTTTCCACCTTAGGAGATTGAAACCACACCCCTATCTCTGAATCTGCACAAAAATCTACTCAAAATGGATCAAAGAACTTTATGTAAGACCTGAAACTTTAAGAGTACCAGAGGAAAACATATGGGAAACACTTCAAGAGATAGGTATAGGCAGCAATTTCCTGAATAGGTCTCTAGTAGCTCTAGATAATAACAAGAATTGACAGATTGGATGATATCAAAATAAAAAGCTTCCATACAGCAAGGGAAACAATCAACAGAGCAAGGAGACAGCCTATGGAATGGGAGAAAATCTTTGCCAGTTCTTCATCTGACAGAGGATTAATGTCCACAATACATAAAGAACTCAGGGAAATTGAACAACAACAACAAAAGCCCTCACATAATTCAATTAAGAAATGGGCAAAAGAACCAGAGAGACACTTCTCAAAAGGAGTACAAATGGCCAGTAAATCTATGAAAAAATGCTCAACATCTTTAGCCACAAGGAAAATGCAAATCAAAACTACATTGAGATTCCATATCACCCCAATCACAATAGCTATCTTTAAGAAAACAAACAAATGCTAGCAAGGATGGGGTGAGGGAAGAAACCTTTATAAACCATTGGTGGGGAAATGTAAATTAGTATAGCTTCTTTAGAAATCAGCACGCGGATTCCTCAAAAACCTAAAAATTTTTTAAAAAATGAGGGAGGTATAAGTAGTCAGGATAGGTAGAATAGAGACAAACAGAGATAGAAAGAGAGCCTGTATCTTTACATCTAAAAACTCCATGAACACTCTCACCTTCATTGCCCCACTCCAAGGCCTGTTTTCTGCCAGGCCTAAATTCATAAGAGGTCTAATACATTTTAGACTACTGTAAATCTAGTTAATTTGTATCTTATGCCTACTTTGCATACAGAATTATTTTTAAACTAATTAAAAGGAGCCTAGAGAGCAATAATAAGACCCATGATACAGATACTGTCCGAATGTTATTGACTAGATAATGTCAACCTGAAGATTCTCAAAAGAACCAGACTACCATGGCCCATGCTGCCAGAAAGGAATTGAGTTCATTAGACTGATGCTACCTCTCATGCTTCTCATGTTCACCATGTACACAGTTTCCTTTAAAAGAGGTCTGAGACCCACCCCCCAAAGCACATCTCATTTTCAATCACCTGCTCTCCCTGTCTCTTTGAATGCATATCCTGCTGTTTCTTACTTCCCTGAATAAATCTCTACTGTTGCTGCAACCTTATAATTCTTTCTGTGTGGTGTAACTCAAGAACCTGCTAGGGCTGAGTTGAGGTCCCCTTTTCTAAGGACCTCCTCAAACCCCATTTCAGCAACAGAACTACCATATAATTCAGCTGTAACACTCCTGGGTATATATCTGAAGGAATCAAAGGCAGCATACCATAGAGATATTTGCATACCCATGTTCATCCTGGCAGCGTTCACAAGAGCCAAGTTATGGAATCAGCCCAAGTGCTTCTTAGCAGATGAATGGTAAACAGCATGTGGTACATATACACAATGGAGTAGTATTTGTCATAAAGAGTAACGAAATTTTGTCTGTTGTGGGAAGGTGAATGGAGCTGGAGATCCTCATGTTAAGCAAAATAACTTAGAAAGACAAGGATCTCATGCTTTCTCTCATTTGTGGAATCTAGAAAAAAAAAAAGAATGACATAAAAGTAGAAGTGGGGCTAACCCTGGGGTGCCATGAGGAATCAGACATATACTTGGGAAGTAGCTCCACAAGGCAAAGTTTACCTCTTCAGGAGGTGCTACTGAACTAAGTCTGGCGAGCAAGTACACTTGGGCAGGCAGTCCACTCGTTTTTCTCCCCAAGGTAGCACTGCCCCTTGGTCTAATAGGAGGAGCTTGGGTTACAATATATGTGAACGGCTAATTTTTTTTATTGGTTGTTCAAAACATTACAAAGATTGCAGAATCATATCCGTTATACATCCACATTTTTACATAATGCCCTATTAGTAATTGTTGTATTCTGCTACCTTTCCTATCCTCTACTATCCCCCCTCCCCTCCCCTCCCATCTTCTCTCTCTACCCCATCTACTGTAATTCATTTCTCTCCTTGTTTTTTTTTCCTATTCCCCTCACAACCTCTTATATGTAATTTTGTATAACAATGAGGGTCTCCTTCCATTTCCATGCAAGTTCCCTTTTCTCTCCCTTTCCCTCCCACCTCATGTCTCTGTTTAATGTTAACCTTTTCCTCCTGCTCTTCCTCCCTGCTCTGTTCTTAGTTGCTCTCATTATATCAAAGAAGACATTTGGCATTTGTTTTTTAGGGATTGGCTAGCTTCACTTAGCATAATCTGCTCTAATGCCATCTATTTCCCTGCAAATTCCGTGATTTTTGTCTTTTTTTAGTGTGCGTAATACTCCATAGTGTATAAATGCCACATTTTTTTTTATCCATTCATCTGTTGAAGGGCATCTGGGTTGGTTCCACAGTCTAGCAATTGTGAATTGTGCTGCTATGAACATCGATGTGGCAGCATCCCTGTAGTACGCTCTTTTAAGGTCTTCAGGGAATAGTCTGAGAAGGGCAATAGCTGGGTCAAATGGTGGTTCCATTCCCAGCTTTCCCAGGAATCTCCATACTGCTTTCCAAATTGGCCGCACCAATTTGCAGTCCCACCAGCAATGTACAAGTGTACCCTTTTTCCCACATCCTCGCCAACACTTGTTGTTGTTTGACTTCATAATGGCTGCCAATCTTACTGGAGTGAGATGGTATCTTAGGGTGGTTTTGATTTGCATTTCTCTGACTGCTAGAGATGGTGAGCATTTTTTCATGTACTTGTTGATTGATTGTATGTCCTCCTCTGAGAAGTGTCTGTTCAGGTCTTTGGCCCATTTGTTGATTGGGTTATTTGTTTTCTTATTGTTTAATTTTTTGAGTTCTTTGTATACTCTGGATATTAGGGCTCTATCTGATAGTGTGAGGAGTAAAAATTTGTTCCCAGGATGTAGGCTCCCTATTTACCTCTCTTATTGTTTCTCTTGCTGAGAAAAATCTTTTTAGTTTAAGTAAGTCCCATTTGTTGATTCTTGTTATTAACTCTTGTGCTATGGGTGTCCTATTAAGGAATTTGGAGCCCGACCCCACAATATATAGATCGGAGCCAACTTTTTCTTCTATCAGACACAGAGTCTCTGATTTGATATCAAGGTCCTTGATCCATTTTGAGTTAACTTTTGTGCATGGCGAGAGAAGGGGATTCAGTTTCATTTTGTTGCATATGGATTTCCAGTTTTCCCAACACCATTTGTTGAAGATGCTATCCGTGAAGGGCTAATTTTAAAATTGGGGTGGACACAGGTTGGGAGCTCAAAATGGCTGTGATTGGATATAGTTTGGGGAGCTCAGAAAAGATAATTGGTTTCCATTGGCTATGGTGCTATTGTGTCTTCCCAGTTTTACATTAAGTCTAAATACTGGATTCTGAAAATGGACCACCAGACTTCCTATTTCTCACATAGGGTAGAAGGGGACCAGGAAGAGGGAAGGGAAATAGAAAGAAAGGGGGAAGAGGGATATAAATGAAGTCTATTCATTGTATGCATGTGTGGTATTATCACAACAAAACCAGTGTGTTGTATAATTAATATGCACTAATAATTGTAATAAAAATATAGAGAAGAAAAAGAAGAACACACTGGGAGGAAAGAAACTAAATGTGAACACATTTCTTAAGTGGTGGGATAGTATATGATCTTTCTCCATCCCTGTATTTTTGAAAATCTACTATCATGAACATATATTATGTTTTTACAATGGATAACAACAAAACTTATTTTTATATTGCTATGGATTTTTACCTCACTGTGATAATATTTCTAATTTTTCTGGACTAATGTTTGTTTCTTTTCACTTTTTTTATTGGTGCATTACAGTTGTACATTTGTTTTTGATGGTTTGATCTTATTTTTCAAATTAGTTTCTAGTGAGTCAGATTTTTTTTTTTAAATTGAACTATATTCCACTCATTTATCCTTGAGGCTTTCACACATTAGAGGGCAAAAGAATCCGAAGGTTCCAGACTCAGAACTCTGACTCAGTGAGTCGGACAGGCCAAAGAATTTCCATGTCTACTAAGCTCCCAGGGGTGCTGATACGGAGGCTGCTGGTCCTGGAGCTAGACTTTGAGAACCACTGATTTCACCACTTTTCTGTGAAGAGTGTGATAGCCTCAGACCTTTTCAGCTGATAGTGTTCTCAGCTTTTGGTAACCAGCATCCTGGCATTTAAATAAAGCATTGGACCTGCTCACTAAGATTCTGCCTTTCTAGATCTGCATTAGCTCACAAGCTCTCGGGTTCAACTAACAGATCTTCATGAACCTTCCTACACCTTTTCCAACAGCTCTTCCTCTCAGACTTCATTTGGCTTCAGAGCAAACAGAGCCCACTGAGCCCAAGAGATTCCAGTGAACTCTCTCGGGGTCCACTCCCTGAGGAAAGACTTGGAGACCTCAGCACGATTGTCATGTTTTGTTTATGTAGAGATTCCAGACTTTTCAACCCTCGTGCTTGTGTTAAACAGGATAACCCCCAAAGCAACAAAGAATTAAAGAAATGTTTCTGTAACTCACTAGTTGCTCCTCTTTTCTCTCTTAGCATGCTCCTTAATTCTCACAGATGATCAGTCTTTCTTGATTTTAATTTTAGCAAGGGCCCTCTTTAAACATATTTTGTTCATGAAAATAGGAAATAAGAATTAACTTCATCCTGGTGTGTCTTTAACAGAGTTTCTTTCCTTTGGTAAGGATTAGCAGAGTAGGATCATTTTTTTCATTTTTTTTAAAATCTGTTCTTTTTTAGGGGCTGGGGTTGTAGCTCAGAGGTACAGCGCTTGCCTAGCATGTGTGAGGCACTGGGTTCGATCCTCAGCACTACACAAATATAAATAAATCAAATAAAGGTATTGTGTCCAACTACAACTAAAAAATAAATGTTTAAAAAATTTGTCTAGATATACATGACAATAGAGTATATTTTGGAATATTATACATACATGGAGTATAACTTATTCTAATTAGGACCTCATTCTTGTAGTTGTACATGATGTGGAATTTCACTGGTCCTGTATTTATATATGAACATAGGAAAGTTATGTCTGATTCATTCTACTGTCTTTCCTATTCCTATTCCCTCTCCCTTCCCTTCATTCCCCTTTATCTAAACCAATGAACTTCTGCTCTTCTCCCCAGCCCCTCGGTGAGTCAGTTCTGATGATTTTTTTTTCTTGTTTTATTTTGATTTTTAGACGGGGTCTTGCTATATTGCCCGGCTGGCCTCAAACTCCTGGGCTCATGAGATCTTCCTACCTCAGCCTTCCCAGTAGCTGGCATGTTCCCCCATGCCCAGCTAGTTTGATGATTTGAGTTTTAGAGGCATTGGGAACTTACAGATGCAAATAAATTTCATGGAACTCCCTACATCCAGTTCTGCCATGATAGAGGCTCCTAAAATCCTTTTCCTTTCAGCTTGCCAGTGCAATGGCCACAGCAAGTGCATCAACCAGAGCATCTGTGAGAAGTGTGAGAACCTGACCACGGGCAAGCACTGCGAGACCTGCATATCTGGCTTCTATGGTGATCCCACCAATGGAGGCAAATGCCAGCGTAAGTAGTGTGGGTCAGACTTGCTAAGTGCAAGTCAGGAACACAGGACTTCTCTGACTTGAGTACCTAGGAGGAGAAAAGCCACTTGGCTTTGGATGCTGCATTTCTTTTTAAGTCATATTGTCAGGAGCTCAGCTGAGTTGGAAGAGAAAGGTGAACTGTTGGGTGTGAGAGTAGCCTGGTGAAGCAGCAGCTCAACAGTGAAAGAGTTAAACCCTTAACCACACTGAGCCATGGGATAAGCAAGGGGCCCAAACCAGAGAAATGCTGACTTCCCCATTTCCACCTTCCCTGTTGGAACAGTGCAGCAATGGAGAGTCGGAGGCTCAGCACTGGTGGTCAGTGGCTCCCCATGGAGGGCACCTTCCCAGCAATATTGTAGACCCTGAGGCTGTGGGGAGGGAGGGAGTAAGGACTGGGAGTGGGGAAGTCCTGGGCACTGAGTCAGAATGAAGAAAGTATTTTCAGACCCCCCACCCCAGGCCCCTTAAATAGGCCTCAGCAGAGGCCCTGAAGCCAACCTGTGCTGGAGGCTTTGGAGGAAGACCTGTGGGAATGAAGGTGCACGTGAGGAGTGCCTGGCTGGAGGCCCAAGTCCTTGACTGCACCTCCTGCAGAGACTGAAATACTTGGCTGTGCGCTGAGTCTGCTGAGGGGAGGGCGGCTGTCCCTTGAGGCCACCAGGTCAAGCCCTTGCTGTGGCCTGTGGCTGGGCCTGAAAAACCACACATAAGTTTTTAATGGTGAACTGCGCTCAGCCCTTCTAGTGTATTTTCAAGAGTTCAATAGTTCCTGTTTCCTCATTCCTGGCAGATGGAAGCCTTGCTCTTGTTTTAGGCTGTCTTTCCTTTCAAATCCAATTCGGCTCAATTTTAAAAAAAGCATTGGTTTTGAGGAAAGTCTCCAATAGTAATCACTCCAGTTTTTGGCAGGTGCTGGGGTCCAATCCAGGGCCTTGCACATACAAGGCAAGCACTGCACTCCTGAGCTACATCCTGATTTTGTAAGCCAGATGTGTCCTGTGTTCCTTTTCCTTTTCCCAGCATGCAAGTGCAATGGGCACGCCTCGCTGTGTGATACCAACACGGGCAGGTGCTTCTGTGCCACCAAGGGCATCAAAGGGGACCAGTGCCAGCTGTGAGTACCACATGCTCTGTACCACCAGTGAGGGCTGCATGAACCCTGTCCTGCGAGCTGCCCCTTCTCTCTGCCTTGTTGCTATGGACCCTGAGAATTCCTGTGGTGATTAGTTTAAAATTTTGCCCTTTCTACCTCTGACAGGTCAACCCCCAACTTGAGGGGTCTTTAGATATTTGTTTTTTGTGATTGATACTGACATTTCCTGGATTGTTAATTTGGATTAATCATTTTAACTTAGCAACTACTTGATTTTTGTCCCATCAGAATTTGCACTTTTTCTGAGGGATGGAGTTGGAGGAGCTGGTGTTGAACCAGTGCTGGTGTTTCTTTGGCATTCTGTGTGTCTGATAGTGAAGATGATTCTCTTGCCTTGCATATGTTCTTCTTGCTCTGCACTTCCTTTGCTGAAGTGTGTTTATCATCTACAAGGGGAGGGCTTCAAATCTCTGTCCATAAGGATGCGGACTTAACATCAGGCAGCATTGGGTTTCAGACCTGGCTGTGCTTCCATTGAGCAGGATCCTTTGAGGCAGATCACAGTTTCCCCATCTCCCAATAGGGGGAGTAGCAGTAATTGTTTTTAGTATCCTGGAGAGTTGGCAACAAGAGAGATTGCCTCCAATTAACATATTCCTATCTGCTATAGTAGAAAACCTCATGAAACACGTAGCCAGGCTTATCCACTCTCTCAGGAAGAGACTTAAGAGAGATGTGTTTAGTGTGAAAACCTTGAGCTTATATGCAGATACATCATCATTGGCAAACTTCATTGTCCTTAAAGAATGTCACCAGTAACATGGATATTATTCAGCAGGGAATTGGTCTATGTACACTTTATAGATCATATTATAGTTTATACAAATGTACTGGTTGTCAATTTCATGCTTCCCCAAAGCCAATATATTAAGAAATGTCTAATCAAAAATCAAATTTAAATTTCAGATCTAGGTTCCTTTTCACAGAAAAATTGAGAGCAAAATTAGTCACTGTTGCCCTCTATTGGGGGAAACAGCAAAGACATGATGTGGCATGCAGTGGAGGACTTTCAAGTGTCTTCTAGAAGTTGTAGATAGAGACAAATGCCTGTCATCTCCCTGGATGAAAGGGCAGCGTCCCTGGCTCATTTGAACTGGGAAAAGTGTTTCCGCAGCTCTCCCTCCTTCCTGTGAACTTCATAGCCCTTTGCTTGCTAAGTTGGCTTTGTGGAGAGGGAGATGGGTTTTGTAAATGACATCTGTGGGGAAATGAATAGTTCTTTTTTTTTTTCTTTTTAAGAGGAAGAGACAGAGAGATATTAATATTTATTTTTTAGTTTTTGGCAGACACAACATCTTTGTTGGTATGTGGTGCTGAGTATTGAACCCGGGCCACACGCATGCCAGGAGAGCGCGCTACCGCTTGAGCCACATCCCCAGCCCCATGAATAGTTCTTTTTAAGTAGAACTTTTTTTTTTTTCTCTCCAGACTGGCAAACACATGGTTAAGCGTGGTAGTTTTTTTTTTTTAAGTGATTCTTGATAGTTATCTCTCCATTGTGTTTAAAGAACAGGCTCAGTTTACCCAGGGAGAGCAGGAAAGTGAGCAATGGATACTTCAAAAAGGTTTTAACTGCACTCTTTGAAGAATATGTAGTCCACATAAAAGTGAAAATGTGTTTTTCATGATAATAAATATGACCTAGATTTTTTGCAGCTGGAATTACCTCCTGTGTCTTGGTAAATGTCCATTGTTTTTGTTTTGTTTTGTTTTTTTTAAATTGGTGGTGTGAAGTCCTGTCAGTGTGAAAGTTCATGCAGACTCTGATTATTTCCTGAATAATGGAGGATTACAATAATCATGACTCAAAACTACTTGTAAATCCAAAAATCCAAGATCTTTACATAACTCAGTTGACTCCAGTGGTCCCCATCTTCAACCCCAGGCAGCCAAGAGGCTGGCAGGGCCTGGTCCTTATCAATATAGAAGATTGCAAACACTTTTAACAGTTTTGTTTTTGTATCAGTGTTTGTACAGTGATGAATGCAATAATTTCTCAGACTTGTAGTGAGCTGGTGAATGGCAAGGCTGGGCTCCGCCACTGTCTGCCCCCACTGGACCAAGCCACAGCTAGGACTTCCCCAGGATTGCAAAGAAGGCAAGAAGAAAAGTGAAAAGATGACCCTTGAAGCAAATAAAATTTTCAGACTTGCAGCATAGCCATACACCTGAGCCTGTGAAAGGAATAATCCAGACCCCAGACTGACTCCTGACCTCACACAGCCCAGGGTGTTTTTCCTATCACTGAAGGAAACCAGGCTCCCCACCTGCTGCCCCACTCTGTCAGTTTTCTCTGGACCTCAGGACCCTGTGCAGGAGCACAATCTGTCTGGGTTTGCAGATAGGCAGACCGGCTGCCCTCCTATGGCCATCCTGAGTGATGTCAAGAGGGCAGGGCTCAGGGGACAAGTGTTGCAAGTGTCTCACTCCCAGACTAGGGAACAAAAACTAAAGACGCCAGGCCTGAGAGTAGAAGACAGGGATTCTCAGCCCTACCATCCCTGCTAAAGGGAACAAGATCACACTGGGGACCTGGTTATAGAACCTGTGAATCAGGTATCAGGAATGAGGGAATTGTGAGGGTCTTCACCTGAGCTGCAGTCTGAAATTCCATACAGGGGATGGGTGGGCGCTATGGGAACTGAGGCTGCCTAGAACCCCCTACCTAAGATCCCCCCAGCTTCAGTCACCCCAGTTTAACCCCTTCCTAGCTCTCCTTGCTATTTGTTGCAATAATTTATTGACCTAAAATAATAAACCTTACTTGGGGCAGGAAGGGCCCTCAGGGCCTCTGGCTTCACTTGGTGGAACCTGTGTGGCCAGGTGCTGAGGGGAGCCTCTCTGTACCCCACCCATCATTTGCTTTCCCTCTTCTCCAAGAGACCCCAGGTTGGGCTTTGACCCATTCACAAATACCTCAAGGAGGGGCAAAGGATGGGGTCAAGGCTGTTTTGTTTAATTGGAACTAGAAGAGGGATCATATCCTACCTAGTTTATACCCTTCCCAGAGATGGGGGCACA